>NC_143515.1:55129076-55729076 GCF_031878675.1 Megascapheus bottae
TAGTGGTATAATCCCTGTAACTCCAGCATCCCAAGAGGCCTAGGCAGGAGTATCAAGAGTTCAAAGCCAGGCTGGGATAATTAGCAAGATTATATCAGGAAAGAAGGAAGGAAGGAAGGAAGGAAGGAAGGAAGGAAGGAAGGAAGGAAGGAAGGAAGGAAGGGAGGGAGGGAAAGGAAAAATATGCAACTCTATAGTCACTTACAGTCACTACAAGGCAGTGTTTTTCACCCAGGGCAAGGGAGGGGCCAATCCAGATTCTAGGAAAAAAATGGCCTCAGGACAACCTGGGTCCTTCAAGGAAGTTGACTCTGTGGATCAGGCTCAGAGTTCTTGGAAGCAG
The DNA here is from genome assembly GCF_031878675.1 of Megascapheus bottae. Classification (NCBI taxonomy): domain Eukaryota; kingdom Metazoa; phylum Chordata; class Mammalia; order Rodentia; family Geomyidae; genus Megascapheus; species Megascapheus bottae. The sequence goes on from NC_143515.1 coordinate 55,129,420, forward strand.
GTACCACCAGAACCTCCAAGCTCCCTCAAGGCTGGGTTTCCTTCTGGGGGCAGAGACAGGACCACAGGCCTGCCTTTCACAGATGAGAGGCCACTGAAGGAGCTCTCCCTCTTGCCTACTCCTCAGGGTAGCCCCTCTGTCCAGCCTCTATCCACCTCCTCACCCCTTGCTTCCTGTACAGAGCTATCAAGAGCCGCCGAACTCTCCCCCAAACTCCATTTCTAGCATCTCAGCCTCATTTCTACCCCTGATGTCCAAAGCCTCCATACCTGGCCATCCCTCTCCTGCAGCTCCCCTCCTGCCCCCAACACCAGCAGCAGCGCTTGCATCTGGTCACCATCTACAACACACTACAGTTTACATACTTGTGTATTTTTCTGTCCCGCAGGCAGGAACACAGGTCTATATAGCCACACTGGGTGATCCTCCTGCTTTAGCCTCCTAAGCACCAAGATCAGTCACATACACCATTACACCCTACCTGCCTTTACATATTTGCCTTTAGTTTGTCTGCCACTAAAATGTCAGCCTGAGAGGGGAGAGGAGGGGTCCAGTTTGCTTGACTGTCCTACCTGCTTTGTTGTTTTAACAGTGCTGGGAGAAGAATTGTACCCCTGAGCCTTACCCCCAGCTCCACCACTGCATTGAAGAGAGCCTCACACTCAGTAAGTGCTTTATAAATACTTGAAGGAAGCCAGGTGTGGTGGCTCACACCTGTAATCCTAGCTACTCAGGAGGCTAAGATCTGAGGATCAAGGTTCAAAGCCAACCCAGGCACTAAAGACTGTGGGACTCTTATCTCCAATTAATCACTAGAAAATGGGGAAGTGGGCTGTGGCTCAAGGGGTAGGGCCGTAGCCTTGAGCTGAAGAGCTCAGAGACAGGGCCCAGGCCCAGAGTTCAAGCGCATGACACCCCCCCCCCCACACACACACAAATACTTGAAGGAATGGCTGCACTGTCCCCACCTTCCCACCACCACACTCATGCCAGGTGCCTTTTCTCATACCCAGGTATGTGCCCTCAGCATCCCCTCTCTATGCTTTGGGCTACTTCACGCCACCTCTCACAGAAAAGATTCTCTGGGATTGATTACACCATAACAGCACGGTCTCCTCATTCCCTCCCCGCAACATGATGTCAGTACTACCCTCTCCCCCTTCTCCAGGCTCTGGAAGGGCCCACCAGTTCTGCCTCCAGGAGCTCCACAGGGACCCAGTGTAGCCTTACCAAGGCTTGGGAAGTCAAGCTGCCTCTAACCTCACTAGCTCTGCCCAAGGGCAGCAATGAGGTCTGTGATTTCCCCTTGACCCCTGGGCTTTCTGCTGCAGCTTGAACTCCAAGAGTCCCCAGGGGCTGGAGTAGGAGGCGTCTTACAGGGGTGTCTTATAACCCATCCAATGGGCTTCTGGCTCTATTAAGGTGAGGCTTTGCCAAATCAGAGGCCTTGTGGCCAAGATCCTGTCCGGGGTGGGAGGAGGGAAGCTTAAATGTGCTGTTGTAGGTTCAGGTTTCATCTGAGGCCTACTCTTGAGTGCTTGGAGCATCAAGCTAGGTACAGAAGAGAAGGGGAGAGGAGAGAGAGAAAAATGTCTTTTTTTGGTCGGCTTGGGGCCTAGGCAATGCCCCTGAGCTCTTCAGCTCAAGGCTAGCACTCTACCATTTTGAGCCACAGTGCTACTTCTGATTTTCTGGAGATAAGAGTCTCACAAACTTTCCTGCCCAGGCTGGGTTTGAACCTCAGTCCTCAGATCTCAGCCTCCTGAGTAGCTAGGATTACAGGCGTGAACCACGGGTATCCAGTGAGAAACATCTCTTCACCAAAGCAAGCACCCCAATCTGAGAAGCAGGTGAATAAAAACCAGAAAGCTAGAAAGTGATATAGGGAGGCTGGGTGCAGTGGCCCATGCCTGTAATCCTAGCTACTCAGGAGGCTGAGATCTGAGGACTGAGGTTCAAAGCCAGCCCAAGCAATAAAATATCCATGAGACTCCCATCTCCAATTGATCACTAGAAAATCGGAAGTGGCACTGTGGTTCAAGGGAGTAGGGTGGTAGCCTTGAGCTGAAGTGAAGAGCTCAGAAACAGTACTCAGGCTCAGAGTTCAAGCCCCACCACCAGAAAGAAAGAAAAGAAAGAAAGAAAGAAAGAGAGAAAGAGAGAGAGAGAGAGAGAGAGAGAGAGAGAGAGAGAGAGAGAGAGAGAGAGAGAGAGAGAGAGAGGGAGGGAGGGAGGGAAGAAGGAAGGAAGGATGGAAGGAAGGAAGGAAGGAAGGAAGGAAGGAAGGAAGGAAGGAAGGGATACAGGACACAGCCTGTCCCTAGCCCAGGACAGGGCTGGTAGGAAGGGGGAAACTGGAGGAGAGGGGCCAGAGGCACTTGGTGAACTAAGCCACCTAATAGAGCTCTCCTGAGAGGTCCTGAGGACCCCAAATCTCCTTCCCGTTATTCTCCTGAATCACTGAACCCAAGTCATAACCCATCCTCAGCTTCTTGGGTGGGGAACATGCCACAGTAAGGAACTAGAAAGACTAGCCCTTGTAGCAGTAGTCTATTGTGCAAAGATTAAATGCCATCCAATATGTAAAACACACCTTGTTGATGCAAGGTGTGGCTCACAGTGTCCAGGCCGTCCCCTCAGCCTCTCCCTAGGGAGAAGGCCACAGATCTTCCCCAGCTCCTCTCTGGCTTGCTCAGTTCCAGGCCCTGAACTCCATAGAGGAATGTGGAGGGGCTTGAGCCGTCCTTGGCTGTGGGGAGGGGCAGGGGTGGGGTGAGCTTGGCCTCCTGGTCCCTTTTGGAGAGCGATTGCATTCCAGAATGCAGCCTTTGGAACCAGACAGACTCCCTTCCATCCTGGAGTTTCCACTTATCTGCTGTGTGACCTTGGGCGAGTTCCTCAGTCTTTTGGAGCCTCTGCCTCCTCATCTAATTTTCCCCTGTCAGTACTGCCCCCGGGAGACCTAGGTGGGGAAGTCACCTTAGCAGACCACTGTTCAAAATCTCTATAGCACATTTACCTGGGAGTATGCGGAGAATCTGAGATCTGGGGAAAGCAAGAGCCATGTCCAATGGAACAAAGCTTCTCTGCCTCCTGGTCTCCTCTCTGCCTCTCCCCCCTGCTTCTTCCCTCCCCCCTCCCTTCTTTTTCCCTTTTCTTCTCTCTCTCCCCTCTGTCTCCTTTCTCCTATATCCTCTCCCTTTCACACACTCTCCCTTCCTCTCTCTTCCCTATCTACTCTCTCCTCTTCCCTCTTCTCTATTTCCTTTCTCTCTCCTCCTCTCCCCTCCCTTCCTTCCCTACCTCCTCTTCTCTTCCCATCTCCTCTCTCCTCTCTCCCTCTCCCTCTTTCCCTTCTTCTCTCCTCTCTCTCTCTCTCTCTCTCTCTCTCTCTCTCTCTCTCTCTCTCTCTCTTTCTTCTTTTGCAAGTGCACATGTGCATGCCTACCTGCCTCCCTCCCTGCCTCTTTGCAGACCTTGTAGTAATGGCATTGTGATTTGGGGGCTCCAGGTGGACCAAAGAGATGGTGACTAGAGGAGATTAGGCAGGAGGCAAGTGAGCATTTCAAAGACTCCCTCAGAGCCTGGCCACTATGATTTCAGGAACCTGGTTGTCATTGCAGGGCTAGAAAGTGGGGGGATCCATGTGGCCAGAGACCCATGGGACTGTGAGTGTTGAATGGAGGATGTCTAGACCTTGAAGTGGACTTAAATGAGAGAAAACCCAGGATCGTGGGGCTCACATCTGTAATACTAGCCTCTCAAAAAGCTGAGATCTGAGGATCATGGTTCTCAGGCACAGAAGTCTGTAAGACTTTGTGTTGGCGGGTGTGCTTGTATGCTGGTCCTAGAGTTTGAACCCAGGGCCTGGACACTTTCCTTAAGCTTTTGTGCTCAATGCTACCACAACTCCACTTCTGGCTTTTTGCTGGTTAATTGAAGAGTAGAGTCTCATGGAGTTTCTTGCCCAGGCTGGCTTTATACTCCCACCTTCAGAGCGGACTCCAGAGTAGCTAATATTATAGATATGTGTAATTATGGAGAACAAATGTAAAACAATAGAGCTAGGGATAGATGCTTAGTGGTAGAATGCTTACTTAGCATGGTACAGGCCCTAGGTTTCATACCAGCACACACACACACACACACACACACACACATACACACACACACACACGCTCTAAAAATAATGGTAGTAGTAGTAATAACAATAAGATATCACACATCTATTAGAATGGCCCCGTTGACAGCACTGGCCACACCAAATGTTGGCCAGAACCTAAAGGAACAAGAACTCATCGAGTCATTGCTACTAGGAATGCAAAGTGGTACAGCTCTGGAAAACAGTCTGGAAATTTCTTGTAAAACAAAATACACGCTTACCATCAGATCCGGCAGTCATGCTCTTGCCCATTTAAATGAGTAGAAAACAGGTCTGTGCAAAAACATGTACACAAATGTTTCTAACAAACAGCCTCATTCGCAATTACCAAAACTTGGAAGCAACCAAGATGTACTTCTGAACATAAATACAATGAGATATTCAGTGCTAAGGAAAAAAACAAAACAAAGAAGGAATGGTGAAGCTCTGAAAGCACATGGAGGAATCTTCAGTGTTTAGTAGGAGGTGAGAGAAGGCAGTCTAGAAAGGCTTTGTGCTGTGCAACTCAAACTACAACATTCTGGAAAACGTAGGGCTATGGAGAGAGTTCAAAATGAGCAATTGGAGGCCCAGGTGCTCTACCACTTGAGCCACGCCTCCATTTTTGGCTTTTTGTCAGTTACTTGAGGTTAAGGCTCATGGATTTGTCTACTCCAGGTATCCAACCACGACAGTCACACCTCAGTCTCTGAAGTAGCTAGGATTATAGGGACCGGGCAATAATGCTCTATCTTTCAAAAGAGGAGGGGGAAGCCGGGAGTGTGACTCAAGTGATAGAGCACTTTACCTAGCATGACGGAAGCCTTGGGGTTAACCTCCAATACTTCAAAAGTTAATCTACTCATCATAATGAGCTGGGAGCAGGGGTTCTGAAAGTCCCTCTCTACATGGATTCCCAGGGTCCATTTGGGGGCCTTGAGGATGCCTATTTTCTTTGGGGAAGGAAGAAGTGAGCTGGTGGGCTCCCAGCTCTAAGACTGCAGGAGGGCAGCTGTTTTGCCCCCCCCCATCTCCCACAGTTTCCTGGAGGAGGCTCAAAGATCCCCAGCCGTTGGTCCCCTTCTCCCCAACTTCCTGTCTGGGTCCAGAGAGACGTTTGGCCGTTGATGCAGCTGAACTGGGAGCCAGCTGGCCTGATAGCAGGGAGGACACTGGGAGGGAGTCAGAGGGTGGCCAGCATGGGGAGGGGGAGCCGGGCACCAGTTGAAGCCTCTGCTGTAAGGATGCTCACATCCTCAGACTCAGAGCCTTTGCAAGGCAGATGAATTAGTGCAACCCCAGCCTCTATGCAAGACAGATCTGGGCCAGGCAGCTGAAGCCTGAGACACCTCTGACTGCTGCAGCCCGCACAGGCAGACTTTTCTATGGGCTGTGTGACTTGAGGGGCCACTTATCTAGCTGTGCCCCAGCTTCACAGCCACACAGGCTGCATAGTGGCACAACTTGCACTGGAACAGATGAAGCATGCATTTGAGACACATCACTGATACCCACAGGCTCTGCACCCTCTGTGCCAGCTTCATTGACTCTGCCCCATCCTCAAACCTGTTCCCAGGTACACACCAGGCAAGCTCATGGAAGGTAGGTAGGTAGGTAGAGGATAGCCCTACCTGAAAGCGTATAGTTGATTGGGCAAGAGGCAGAGGGACTGTGTGCTAAGCACCTAATGCGGAGAGCAAGGGTGAATGGTATTTGTCTTAGCAAAGGAAGAGAGATGAGCTTTCAAAGATGCAGAAGCATCTGTATCCTAATCCCAGCAGATCACAGCCTGTGGTTTTGCTCACCAGAGGAGCAGCCACTGAGGTCATTGTCCTATACTCACTGCCTGGTAGGGGCAGGGCCAGGGTCATTCAGTCCAGGGGACACAGCTCTAGAACTGGGGCCAGGAAAGACAGCCCAAGGCCCTGGGGAGGCTTGTCCACAGACCCTAGGGCCAGGAAGGGCAAGGGAGTAAGGGACTGCAAGGGCTCTGCCTTGTGGCATGGCTGCATGTGCCTTCCAGACAGGAAAGGCCATTTCTTAGTCCTATGAAGGGGAAGGGGGGGATGAAGCTTCTCTTTGGGGGTGCACAAAGGGGTGCTTATAAGTGAGTGTTCTGCAGGTGGGGGGGATGTTGGGGTAGGGGGGTTACCCCAGCTTCTACATCTCTAGTCCAGAATAGCCCTCTCAGGAAACAGAGGCCAGGAAGAACCTTGACTAGTGAGAACACAGTGTGGCTGTCCTCCCCGCTCCCCACCCCCCCAGTCCTGGCATGAACTTGTCTCTCTCAAGGGGATTGGAGCCTTGCTGAACCTTACCCATTAGACTGGGGCATCCTGGAAACACCCAGGTCTCCTGAGACACTGACTTTCTATTCTTCCCATCCTTGTTTCAGGGGCTCTAAAGCCTGGGCCTGTGGCCAGCAGAGATTCTGCTTTTCCATGGTCTCCTGGACTGGCCATCCCAGGCCAGGCCTTCTCCTTGTAGGAAAGGGGACTGAGGAGGGGCTCCTGGGAGGCTAGAAATGAACATAAAGACATTATTTACAGAGCCCTGTGCAAAATGTAGAGTCAGGAACAATGCTCAAATTTTTTAAATTTCACTATGGACTGGGCAACTGAGGCTAGAGATCTAGCTCAGTACTAGAGCACTTGCCTTGCACAAGGCCCTGGGTTCCACCCCCAGCATCACAGTAAACATACAAACATTCCAGGGTGGTAGTATCAGAGCATTAAACCAGCTATCAGGCCATTTAAGCATCAGGTTCTACGTGCCTGTAAAAGTCGACACATCCCAGGAAACTGGGCATGAAGTTCTATATGAGTGTTTTTAGATGGGATACTTAGTGGGGAAAGGAAAGGTGGCTGGAGTAAGGTGACACTGGACAGAGGACCAAGTAGTGGATTATGAAAACCAGTGAAGAAATGGGTATGATAGCACAGGCTGTAATTCCAGCACTTGGGAGGCTAAGGCAGGAAAATGAATTTGAGACCAGCCTGGTCTATGTATCAAGAGCCTACTAAAATAAATAAATACATATATATAAACAACACAGAAACAAAATAAATAAAAACAGGGAAGAACGGGACCTGTTGGGTTAGAAGACACCAGATACACAGGGTCTGCAACATTGGAATTTGAACTTGACCTTAGGGGCAGACACTGAAGATTCCTGAGCCACAGGGAAGGGGGAGAGGCCATGTGTGTGTGTGGGGGGGGAGGGTTACACACTGTAAACCTGGGAGGGTCCCATGAGCATCATTGCTCACCATTCACTGGAGAGAGGAACAAGGCCTAGAGAGGGACAGACTTGTCTAAGTCACCCAGCAAGGGTGTGCAGCAGTCTAGAGCCCTGGTAGCTGAGTCTTATCTCAGGTTCCATGGGAACTACACTGAGACTGGATACACAGGGTGGAGAGGGCGGGAGTGGGGCCTCTAATGCCTGTGTGGACCAGAGAGCAGGACGCTGACGCCTGGGGTCCTGGGAGTCCATTTCCCTGGCCTTCCCTTTGGTGTCCCCCTCTCTTGGGGCCCATCCTCTGTCCTCTCTGCCTTCTTCCATACTTGCCCAGGAGCTGTACTTCAGCATGCGCAGTCTGTGGGGAAATTCCTGGCCCCATGGCCTGCCGCAGGGGGAGAACATGGAGTGGAGAGCCCAGGAAGGCCCGTGAGGGTGGTCCTAACCCAGCCCCGCCCCCCAGGCCAAATCAACTTAGTGCTCTGTTTCCTTTCCACACCCTGCACTCCAGGTCCAGATCCTGAGATCCCCACAAACATATTCGTCAACCCCCATGAGACCTTGGCATCTCTTGGGACCCACATATCCACTACTTCCCAGTACCCTCTGGGAAATAGAGAACCTCCAAAGCAGCCCATGCAAATATATGCAAAAGAGATGCAAATACAAATGTGAGCATCTGCTATTAAAACTAACATGGGTGGAGAGCTGCTTAGCTCTTCTCCACTGTGCCTGGCTTACGGGAAATTCGTGAGTTTATGGGTGTCACACCCTCCCTTCCCCATGGGGTGTGAGTGTTACCTGGGCTTCTGAGTCCCCCCTGGGAAGCCTGGGGGTCACTTTGAGTCAGACTCTGCTGAACAGTGGTCCAGGTAGGTGTGCCAGGGCAGAGAGGAGCAATGAGGGTGGAAGGATAAGCTTGGGAAGGAGTTCAGCTCTGTCTTTTCCCTAAAAGGAAAGCTCTAAGTGTCACCCTGGAAGTTCCCCTCCGGCCACCTAGGAAGTGGTGAGGGGACCCCTGAGTCAGTGAAGTGCTTGACACCCCCCAGGGGCCTTGGTTTCCCCATTTGTAATGCAAAGATGGGTGAGGAAACTGCCACACAGGGGTGGTTCTGAGCCATCTAGTTCTACTAAGATGATTTACAGCATTCCGGGAGAAGAAAAGGAGTCTGTGAGAAACTTTGCAAAACGTCTGAAAGTCAGAACCCCAGTCTGGAGCCCTTGAATCTCGAGGTGGCATCCTCTCTTCAGCGATGGGACCAGGCCAGCCCGCAGGCAGAGGTGCCCCAGGGACAAAGTGCGTGGGCATAAGTCAGTATAAGGGTCAAGAAGGCTAGAGCGGGGAACTGAGGCAGGGGCAGCTTTGGGAACAAGGTTCAGTTCTGAAATCCTGGTTGTTTCCAACTAAGTCTTGTAACTGCATAGCCTCAGTTTCCCCTGTGCCAGGCGAGCTCAGTGGGATGACAAGAGAAAGGGGGAAGGGTGGACCTGTGTTGAGTCCACGCAGTACGGCTGTGCGCTGATAAGAACTCAGTACTAGAAAAGGCCTGGATGAGCCTGGGTGCTGCTGTGGTCCCAGCTCTGCAGGGCTGGCCCCCACCCCACCCCCACCCCCACCTGCCTGGCTCACCCATAGCAGGCCTTAGGCTGGGCACCCTCCCCGGGCTGCAGAGGGCATTGAACTTCAAAGGACCGTTCCAACAGTCTCAGGCGAGTTCCTGCAGCCATGGAGCTTCACATTCCCTCACATTCCCCCTTGGGGCCTGAAAGGCTGGGGGAGCAAAAGCTTAGGGACAGGCTAATCTGAGGGACCTCCTGGGGGGAGCCCAAGTCCCAAATGTCAGAAGAAAGTAAAGGATAGTTTTTCATGTGATCTTTCAGTGAAATCAGTCTTCAGGTACTACAGCCCAGGTGGGGAGGGGAGAGGGAGAGGACCCTGATAAACCCATTTACACAAAGGGACCTACCCTGCCTACTGGCCTACCAGTCCCAGCCGCCCCCTCCTCCAGAGAGCCCATCAGGAATGCCTCCAGTGATATGGTCACAGCTGCCAATTTGTAGGGGAAAATCTCTGGGTATGGGAAGGAAGAAGGAAAGCAATGGAGTGAATATTGACTAGGTGGTCAAGCTCAAGCCCGAGACCCCAGGTGGACGCGAAGCTTGCTGTGGGATTGGCCCGCAGCAGGTATTTTTAGGTAGACTCAGGTGCAGACGCAGACATTACGCCACAGCCTGACAGGTGGTTAATATTTAATCCCCTTCTTAATCATTAACTCTGGGGCTGGCTGGGGAGGCACCAAGCTGTTGTCAAATCAGTAACCACAAGCCCAAGGGAACAAGGTCCACAGGATCTCATTGCCTCCTGGTGCTGGGGGTGCTGGCTGGGTGGGGTCACCACTGGCCCTGGGGGCCCTGCTGCTGCTCTTTCCCATGGCCATCTCCTCGGGGTATGGACAGACAATGAGGTGAGATAGAATCCCCTCCAGGCCAAGGATCAACCTTCTCTCCCAGAGGGCTGACTGGTGGTCATTCAGGCAAGAGGCTTCCAGTCCCTGCCGCCTCCCTCCAGGCCACGTGACCTTGGGCTAGTCACGTAGCATCCCCAGACTCAGTTTTCTCATCTGTATAATGAGGATAATCATTCCCCAGCTTGAAGAATTGTCATCAGATTTGAATGAGGTGCAGGTGGACAAGGAAGTACTTGGACGGGAGACTGGGCCAGCAGGTACCAGAGGAAAGAGAGTCTAAACACTGCAAAGCTCTTTTTTTTTTTTTCTTTTTTGGTGCTGGTACTGGGGCTTGAACTCAGAGCCTAGATACTTTCTCTTGGCTTTTTTGGCTCAAGGCTGGTGCTCTATTGCTCTATCTCATTCCTACTTTTTGTCCCCCCCCTTTTTTTTGCCAGTCCTGGGGCTTGAACTCAGGGCCTGGGCACTGTCCTTGGCTTTTTTCCCCCCGCAAAGCTAGCACTCTATCACTTGAGCCACAGCACCACTTCCAGCTTTTTCTGTGTATGTGTTACCGGGGAATCGAACCCAGGGTTTTGTGGATGCTAGGCCAGCACTCTACCACTAGGCCATGCTCCCAGCCCTGCTTTTTACTTTTCTGTGTCTAATTGAAGATAAGAGTCTCATGGACTTTCCTGTCGAGGCTGGATTCAAACCTTGATCCTCAGATTTCAGTCTTCTGAGTAGTGAAGATTACAGGCAGAGCCAATGACACCGGGCTTGAAAGGCAGTTTTCTTCAATGGAGGTTATCTCAGTTCAGTTTAAGCCGGTGCTTATTAACAGGGCAATGTTAGCCTAGCTCCCAAGCTGAGTGGAAGGGGTGGGTGGTAATGTGAGCAAGAGTGGACTTCGCCCTCACTCTCTAGGAGCAAGGGTGCCCAGGATCCAGGGCTGAACCACAACACAAAGACAGTGTTGGTGAGGAAGGTCGACAGGTCAGGGCCTTGATGTCAGCATGGCAGGGGTAGGAGGGTGGGTGGGAGGACATGTGGGCCAGAAGATCAGAAAGAACAAGCTTCAGGGGGTGAGTCGGGCATGGAGAGGATCCTGAGGGATGAGTAGGAGTTGGGGAGAGAGGGCTATGTGTGTTCCCATAAGTGACAGAGTCAGACACGTCAGCAGACCATCCCAACAGCTTGTTGCAAGGGTCATATGACTCCCTCTTCCACACCCTCGAAGCAGATAACCCACCCCCGGCACAGATGCACACAGGCACCCATGGGTGCACACAGCAGTTCCAAGGGAATGCAGGCAGATCTTCTGCCAGCCAGAGCCGGGACAGAAAAGTGTTTAGGAGGCAGTTACTAGAACCCCTAGCATCCAAGTCCTTAGTCCTCCCTCTGGGTAATCCACTCAGATCCCAAGCTGAAGCAGGCCCCTAGAGAAAACAAAGCCAGGCAGTGACTCCTGAGAAACCAGGCTGAGGTTAACACTTGTTTTTCACTGAGCTCCCTCCCAGGCTCTGAGGACCAGCGGTGAGATGGGCTTTCTACCCCGAGGGTCTTTTCATTCAGTAGCCAGGACAAGCCTTGCCCCCTGAGCAGGTAAGGGGTCTAAAAATGGTTCAGACATCCACAGGGCAGGCTATGGGTGCTTCTGAGTTCAGACTCTGGGTCCTGAGTGTGGCACCTAAGTCCTATTTTGGTCCATCCTGCTGTGTGACCTTAATCCTGTTTCCCAACCTCTCTGAGGCTTTAGTTTCTTGACTAAGGGGACAACGGGAATGATGATAAGCTGGTTAGGGTTGTTGTGTGATACATGGTAAGGGCTCTAGCTGCTTGAAGGACACCTCGTTCCTGACTAGCATGTGCCAAGAGGCTTTCTGGAGTGTCCTCACAGTCCTGGAGAGAAAGAGGACATGTCTTCCCGTGAAGAGGAGCATGCAGAATAATAAAAGAACCGGGTATGGCGGGCAGTGTGGGCTGCCCTGGGGAAGGGGAGCTCTGGGAAGCTGGTGGGTGTGGCTTCGGAAGGAGAAGCGGGGAGGCAGGCCTGAGGGCTAGACGCAGCATGAGAAGGCACCCTGAGCGCTGGTCTCAAGTAGGGCTGGGAGCTGGCACAGAAGCAGCAGGAAGAGGAGAGTGCTGAACCTCCTCAGAGGGTCTGTCTCTCTAGCTGGTCTCAACTGAAGCTCCCCTGAGAAGTCTTAGGGCACCTGAGCCTCTGGCTGATCCTCTCTGTGACTGGCCGGATGGTAATGATCCTCTTTTCCCATCTGTTTGATGGGTACAGAACAGCCTTGCCCAGTCTCCTTGTCCTGTGTTTGAAGTCATCTAGCTTCTTCTCTGGACAATATCTGGCTAAGAATCAGGCCAGATAGCTCATGGCTGGGGTGGAGCCAGCCTCAATTTTGCCTTTTTTCTTTTTGGGGGGCCCCCTCAGCTTATCTGAGTTCAGGCAGAGCTGGGATGGGGGGAGGGAGGTGCTTCTCCAGCAGCCAGATAGCAGGATGGGAGATAAGGGGTTCAGGCCCAGCAATGAGTCTGGGGAGCTGTGAGATGGGGGTTGGAGTTGCCCACAGTGTCAATCCCTGTTCCCCCAGGCCAACTGGGTGCAGCCCTGGCCTTAACCACTGCCACCATCCCCAGAGAGCAGAGGAGAAAAAAAAAAAGAGGCATTTGAGGTTGAGGTGGCCTTTGGACACTGTTTCAGGGGACCAGTGGGGGCAGACGCCAGTCTATGGGGTAATAGTAGGATGACCAACTGGTCCTGCTTGCCTGGGGCTTTTCGTGTTTCAGCCCTGAAGGCAGATCTGGGAAAGCTCAGTTAGGAGCACATTTGTCGTGGGGACAGCCAGGGACTGTCCAGGTGTTGACACTGAGTCCCCCTCCAGAGGGGTGGTGATTGTCCCAGCAAAGGTGTAAAACTGGGGTGGGCAATCAAGGAGGCAGACAAGTGAGTTTGGGACCAGGGATGAGGGGACAGCAGACAGACTCCCTCCCCTCCCTATGCTTCCCTCCTCCTCCTCTTCTATGTACGTGCAGGTACCAGGGCTTGAACTCTCTGCCACTGGTGCCACAACTCTACTTCCAATCTTTTCCTGGTTAATTGTAGGTAAGAGTCTCACAGAAGCTGGGCACTGGATCTCAGGAGGCTGAGATCTGAGGATTGTAGTGCAAAGCCAGCCCAGGCACAAACGTCTGTGAGACTCTTACCTCCAGTGAACCACCAGAAAACTAGAAGTGGCTCTGTGGCTCAAAGTGGTAGAGTGCTAGCCAACTCAGTGCCCAGGCCTTGACCCATGACTGAAAACAACAAAAGTCTCAGCCTTTTCTGCCTGAGATCCTCAGTCTGAAGCTAGGATTAAAGGTGTGAACCGTAGGCAGCTGGCCTTTTCCTCCTCCTTACAGTTTCGGGCATCCTCAGCACATGCTTCCCATAGCCAGGGAAGGGATACATAGCAGGCTCTTGTTTGGTATGGAGGTGAACAGTTTAGATTTCCGAGCTCCTTCCCTAGAAAGCCCCTGTCTCCACAAGGCTGGAGTAAGTAGAGGGGTGATGGTGAGTTTGTCAGGCTTCTGGAGGCTCAGGGCACCTGCCATTCGGAACCTTCTGGGGAAGAGGGGTTTCAAGCTGGGCTCTGCCTCACTACGTACAGTTCCAGCTTGGAGCCACCATAGGCTACAGATGTGGCCCAGCAGACTGGCTCAGAGACCAGAAAGGGCTCAAATTTAAGGTGTATTTCCCAGTCATCCTGCTGACAGCTTGGCCTTTCCTGACCTTGGTGCCCACCAAGGACATGGAAATCCCAGAGGCCCCTTGGCCCCATCTCAGATATCTGGTCCTTGGCCAACTGGCATAGGGGCCCAAACCTAATGGGAAGAGAAGAGTAGGGCGTTGGTGAGAAATCAAGAGAGAAGTAAGTGCCTGTGAGCCCCAAAGCCCCTCAGACCATCCCCTAGAGACCAGCCCAGCACTGGATGAATTTGAGAGACCCTCCAAGAACTTCCTGCTGCCCGAGTAGACAGTCTTGTCAGCCAAGCTGAGTGGTGGTCTTGCTGTTAATATAGGGTTGTTCAGTGGGCCAAACTGATCCAGCCACATTCTGCTTCCATAAAGATTCTCTGTTCCGCTACTTCTCCAGCTCTGCTCCATCTCCTTTTACCCTATTAACTTTGCCTATTCCTATGATTAGGCACTACCTCCATCATTTGCTTCCCTCTGCATCCCAGCACCTCCCGGGTAGTGAGCTCCGTGGATATGTGGACCATGTGTGGGCCATGAAGCTTCAGGCAGACAGGGACCCTGGGATGAAGGGCTGGTAAAGGGAGCTCAGGAAGGGGCCCCGGGGCCCTGGAGGAGACAGCCAGAATGGACTCCTGTGTCTGTCTAGCTCAGCCTTCCCTCTCTCTTGCACCAGACTGAGCAACCAGACCAAACTGTGTGAACAAATGGTGCTGAATCCCTACAGACTTTCTAAGGACTTTCTAAGTCTTCAGGGAGCCTTGGGGATGGGGAGGCCAAAGCAGGGGGGGGCGGGGGGGGGGGAAGGTCGGAGCAGGCAGCCTGGGGGAGAGACTGAGGAAGAGGTGCTGAGGACTGGCAACTCTGGCCTGCCTTGGTCTTTGAAGGACAGGCCTTCCTGAGGAGGATTCTTTAATACCCCCAATTAAGCCATTGCCGGAAGCATTTAACAGCCCCCTAAGCCTTTTAAGGACCGCCCTTTTGTTAGGCAGCCAGGCTGTTATGCAAAAGGAGAGATGGCCAGACAGGGCCTCTCTTCACTTTCCTCTCACCACAAGGCCAGTAGACTGACTTCCAACTCCATACTGTGGCCCTAGAGGCTGTTTGTTGGGGAATCAAAGGCTGGGGATCTGCTTTGATCTGGAGCAGCCAAGTCCTTCCTGACTCCCCAGCTCCTGCCCCTTCCTGAGGTCTTGGGCCTTGGAGCAGGTTAGCCACTGTTTCCATTGGGATCCTTGGGGGTCTAGGCCAGTGCAGCCCGATGGATGAGTGTCTTCTGGGATCTCCAGAGAAATGCAGGCTCCAGGTCTCAGGTCTGGCATCCACTTTCCCATGTTCATCCAGGTAGCTAGGAGATTACTACTCTAGATTCCTTCTTCCTCCAAAGCAAGATCAGTTGTAGACGTGCAATCATTACAGCAAGGGCATTATACCCTTTGTTTCCCAAAACCATACCAACAGAGCCTTCTCCATAAACTGGAGCGCCTTGGATGACCCCAAATGGCAGGTTTCCATTTGGTTGACATCAAAACCTGCTACCTTTGGTTTCCACATCTGTTCCCTCATTTTCTCCACAGGCTAGCCCAAAGCAGGCCACACAGGCTTCCCATGGCGGGGAAGAAGCTGAAGTCCCAAGAAGCTTTGTTGGATGAACCTGAGTCAGTGGCATGGTTGAGAAGGAAACTCAGGAACCCCCCCCCCCCCCCCCCCCCGCCACACACACAGACCTCAGGGCTTTGCAGTTATGTGTAGCACAAAGGCAGGTGCCTGGCCTTGGGCAGGGTGGGGCTGCAGCATACTTCTGATCCTCTTACCAAGGGGCTTTTGATAAGGGACATGGAGGAAGGAAATTCTTTCTAAAGTACATGCCCCACTAAGGCAATCAAAAGCCAGATGCTGCCAGATCCCCACATTTTCCCTTTTCCCCTTTCCTACCTCCTTGCTCTTCTCATGGAATTTGTAGGCTGTTCAGAACCCATTATGTTTTTTGTTCTCTCCCTACCCCCAATTATTTCCCATGACTACTCTCAACTCACATTTCCAGCTAAGACCACTGCAGCCGTCTTGAAGTGGGTTCCTTGACAAGCAAACAAGGCCTAGGGCACAGTAGAGAGGCCTCAGGGCCTGGCATAAAGGTTTCCCATGGCAGCCCCAGGGCAGACAGCCTGACTCAGGAGGATGCCAGTAAGGGATGGTTAGAAGCACATTCCTGATGTGTGCAGCTTTTGTTCTATGGTGGGTAGGTCTTAAGTGGCTAGAGAGATGGAGTCCACTGAGCTTGCCACAAGGCTGGATGATTCGTGTGTGTGTGTGTGTGTGTGTGTGTGTGTGTGTGTGTGTGTGTGTGAGAGAGAGAGAGAGAGAGAGAGAGAGAGAGAGAGAGAGAGAGAGAGAGAGAGAGAATGCATGCATGCCACTATATGCATACATGAAATCAAGGTCTGAGTGCTATCCTTTAGCTGTTTTGCTCAAAAGCTGGCACTCTACCACTTGAGAAATAGCTCTACTTCTACCTTTGGGGTAGTTAATCAGAGATAAGTGTCTCAGAGACTTTCCTTTCCTAGGCTTGCTTAAACACATGATTCTCAAATCTCAGTTTTTTGAGTAGTTAGGATTACAGTGCCCAGCTGTTGGCAAGTCTTGGCAAATGTCTTCTGTCTAGGGCCAGAGTCATCATTCTAGGTTTTGAGGACTTCATCTCTGTCACAGCTCTCCAATCTTGCTGTACCCAGAAGATGAATGTGACTGTGTTCCAAGAGTACTATCCTTTATAGGCACGGAAACTTTAATTTTATATGCCAGAATTATATGTTCCCTGACATAGGTAAAACTCAAGTTAGTTCTTTGGCTGTAAGAGAGCAGAAACCGTGGGCAGGTTTTGGGCTGTAGTTTGCAGACGCTGGTGTGGAGCATAGGTTCAGAGGATGATCAGTGTTGGATTCGAGTGCTGGTTGTATCATTAACCAATAGTATGGCTCTGGGCAAGTTAATGAGCCTCCCTGATCCTTGCGATTATGTGGGGACAGAGGCATCTTGCTCAAAGGTCATGTGAGATGGACAAGCAATGGCCATTGATTGCCTCAAGGTTTTAGAGGTCAGTGTAAAAGATAGGATGCCTGGAAAGGTCAGAGGCCCCTTTATGAAAAGTTCTGAAAGAGCTGATATGAGATAGAAGAAAGGAGACAGTTTGGAGGCCCAGGAAACTAATCTCAGTCCTAGGGTCTGGCTATTAAAGGTCCTGGAAATGGCCAAGGGGGAGCAGGGTGAGGAGGATGCCATGGGCTGGCTGGAGATTTGGAATTGGTGGTGAGTCTGGTGAATGGGCTCTGAGATGGAGGATGTTTCAAGGGAGTTCCAGGGTAAACAGATAAAAACAGAGCCAGTGATTGTATTTTAGTTTTAGTCACCTGTGGAGACTGAATTAACCCCACCCTTCTTTTGGACTACCAGTGCCTTTGTTGCCTTGTTAATAATTTGAGAGGGAGGCCTATTATTTTGTTGACCTCAGAGGTTGTTATAGGGTCTGGCCCTGACATCATTTTCATTGTGATGTCAGTCTCTTAGCTCCACTTTAGTGATGTGTGCAGGGGGAGGAGCCTGAACAGAGCTGAGCCAATCAAAGCCCTTCCCTGAAGTAGTCCACACACTTGAGATCAGAGAGGATATATGAGAGTGGGAGTCCTTGTCTGGTGAAGAAACATCTTACTATCCAACAGCTCTGTCTCTTGTCACATGGGAAAGTGAGGGAATGTGTGAGAAAATGAAGTTGATTCCAGCAGGAGGTAGAGAGGTAAGATTTAAAGCACACTCAGAAGGGCTGTTTCTACCCTTCCATGGTGTGTGCCTTAGTGACTCAAGTTCTTCCTGTACTGAAGGGAACTATCCAGATACCTAGAGCAAATTCCTCTTCTAAAGCATTTGCAAATGAAGACCCTGTTAGTCAAATGCGACGTCCCACTGCAGTGACTGGGAGAGTGTACCCCAGCCATCACTTTCAATAACCTTCAGGTATGCTATGGGCTGTGGGTACCATGATCTCCATTATGTAGATGAGAAATACTGAGGCTCAGGTTTCACCTGACACTCTAGTGGTGGTACTCATCAGGCCAAAGGCCCTGAGTCTTCTTGAATTAGTTTTAATTTCTCTCTTCCAACCTTCCTAGTCTCATGTCTTGTTTTTGTTTTCTATTGTTGGGCTTGAGCTCTGGGCCTGGGCGCTGTCTCTGAGCTCTTCAGCTCAAGGCTACCACCCTACTCCTTGAGCCACAGTGCCACTTCTGGTTTTCTGGTGGTAATTGGAGATGAGTCTCATGGATTTTAGTGCCTGGGCTGGCTTTAAATCGCGAGTCTCAGATCTCAGCCTCCCGAAGAACTGTTACAGATGTGAGCCACCGTACCTAGCTCCTAGTCTCATGTGTTTTTTTTTGTTGTTGTTGTTTTGTTTTTTGTTTTTTGTTTTTTTTTTGCCAGTTCTGGGCTTGAGCTCAGGGCCTGAGCACTGTCCTTGGATTTTCTCAAGGCTAGAGCTCTACCACTTGAGCCTCAGCACCACTTCTGGTTTTTGCTATGTATGTGGTACTGAGGAATCGAACCCGGGTCTTCGTGCATGCTAGGCAAGCACTCTACCACTAGGCCAAACTCCCAGCCCCTAGTCTCATGTTTTAAATTCTATGAAAACGTTCAGTTTTCAACCTAAACTTTTCAACTCAGTAATGATATCTCTAGCTGCCTACTTGAAATGATAATCTCCAGTCTCTAGAGCTGATTTGTTCTTCTCCAGTAACTGGCCCCACCATCTACCTAGTTCCTCAAGGCAAAAATCTGGGAGTCACAACTTCTTTTATCTGCCACCAGTAATTTCTATTATGCTCCCTCCCTAAGTCTGTCTGCACCGTTTCCCTCTGGTACCCCTTCCTTGTCCAATCATTTTTGCCCTTCCCTAGAAAATCTCCCTAAATCTATGCCAAGTCATTATCTATTTAACTACTAGACATACTTTTGAGAGTTCCGTCATGGTTAAAACAAACAAAACCACTCAATACTTCTAAGTCCAAAGTCTTTCCTAACGGCTGGTGGCCTCATTGGCTTCAGCCCTTCTTGTCTCCAATCTCATCTTGAGGTTCTCTCTTGCTTGCATACTATGGTCTCCTTTCAGTCTGAGGAGTATCAGACTTTTCTAATCCTACAGCCTTTGTATGCACTATTTTGATATAGTACCCCACCTCATTCTCCTGTATTTTTAGGTATGCTTCAAGTTCTGGCTTCCCCTCCTGGGGTTCTTGCTCTTGAACCTTCCATGAAATATGAGCTTCATCTCTCCACAGCACTCAGTCATTACGAGTTCTGTATGTGTTTATTTCATGTCTTTCTGGCCGATTATTTGAGGGTAGAAAGTAGCTCTGCCCTCTCCACCTGTACCTGTAGTTCCCAGCACAGTATCTGAGCAGATGCTCAGAAGTATTTGCTGATTGAATATGTGAGTGACAGAGGTTTGGGGAGTCCCCAGATTTGTTCAGGGTCTCACAGCCAGTAAGTGGGCAAGCTTAAGTGACATCACCCTCTCTCTAGCCTCCAGCCCTTGGGCTCTGAAGTGAGTTTTGTTAACTTTGATGCAGCATTGGCACTTTTGAGTGGCCAGGTTGTCAGGCTGGAGTTAGGCTAGAGGTGAATGGAGGCTCAGGTACTTGGGCATAAACACTGAAAAAGAAGGTGTTCAAGGCCCGTGGTGGCTGAGGGGTGAGGCTGGGGTTGAGTGAAGATAGCGGGTGGGAGGGGAAGACAAAGCCAACTAAGAAAGTCCTGGCTGTGCCACTGTTCAAGGCACAGATAGACAAGCATGTAGCACTTTAGAGAGATGGCCCCTTCTGAATGTCAGAGGTAGGATTTGAATCTGCAACTTGAACCTAAGAACTCAGTTACTTGGGAGATTTCCTCTCATTTCCCATATGAGGAGCAGGAAATGTTTCTTCCTCCTCCCTATCTCCCACCTTTTCTTCCTGCTTTGTCCTGTGATACCAAAATAAATCCTTGCTAAAAACACTTTAGAACAAACAACAGCCTGTCCCCATCCCCTGCTTCCCCCAGCAATTTGGAATGGGCAGTCCCAAAAGAAGACGTTAGGCAGGCAGGCGTCACTGCAGGTGGGGGTGGCATTACAGACCCCTCCCCCATCACTTTGCACCCGTTGGGGGCATCTTGTTGAAATTCTTAAAGCTCTTGCCGGAAACCAGCAAAGCCTTGGGGTGAGATGCCCAAGGGTGGCCATGCACTTAGAGAGAAGACTGCCCGCCCAGCACAACTTCCATTAGAAAAGGAGTTTAGGGGCCCAGTGTTGGTCCCGCTGGGGCTCATGAATTCCTTCAATGCCCTGTCTCGGGGTGCAGTGGGCAGGTGCTAGGAAAAGGAGCTGGCCTGCTGGGGGTGGGGGAAGGGCAGGGGAAGTGTTGCTTTTATTTAACATTATAACTCTCCTTCCACACTTTTCCCCCATTCCCCCCTCACATTTAATGACTTTAAACACCTTAGCTCCTTTAAAAATTAACCTCATTGATAAGGCTGGGGATATAGTTTAGTGGTAGAGTACGTGCAGGAGACCCAGGGTTCCATTGTACTGTGTTATTTCTCTTCTCTTTTGTTGCCCTTTGGTAAATCATATATTATTACAGTATCTGACTTTGTTACCTGCCATATTGTATATACGTTTATTTGTTTATTTGAAATAGGAAAGGGAAGGGGGGAAAACAAGATAATTGGGAGGGGTTGGGAGAGCGAAATGGGAACAAAAACAAGAGAAGGGGTATCAATGTGTGAGAAATAATGCATCTACTACCTGGCAAATATAACTGTAACCCCTGTATACATTACAATTTAAAAAAAAAAAAGAATCACTGCAACGTTTATAGGCCTTTTTTTTTTCTTTTTAGGTCCGAGATTGAAATTTGAATTCAGTACCTGACTCTTTTCACACATTAACTATTTGAGCCATGCCTCCAAACATTATAGTCCCTGAAAAATAGGAACTCATTGATCCTCAGAACAACCCCACTTTTCAGGGACCATTATTCCAACAGAGTTACAATGGGGAGGCTGGCTAAAACAGGGGAGAGAGGGGACTTGTACAAGATCACCAGCAATCAGGGGCAAGCTGAACATCCCCCCTCCCCCTGTCCTATCCATGGGAAACCTCTTTGCCAAGAGGCAGCTCAGAAAGACCTGCTTCTCATCCCACCTTGGCACAAGATCTCTTTTTCTATACAGCCCAGCAAGGGGATGCCCCTAGCCAGGGATGCCGGTGGAGATAACCTACAATTGTTCAGGGCCTGGCCAGGCAGTTGGGAGAGCAGGTTTGAGCTCAGCCTGCTCTTGGGGCTGGACTTCAGAAGTGCTAGGACCTGGCGCTGGCCCGCTGTTGTTGCAAAACAATGACTCAGCCCAGGAAGGGGGTGGGGTGGTGAGGACGTGTGCGGAGGCAGTTTCTCCCACAGCTCTACCTTTGGCTTTTCCTAAGCTGGGTTCTGCTCATGCTCCTACCTCCACAGACCCCCCCCCCCCCCAGCTCCCATCCACACCCTCCCAGTTCTGGGTCTTTAAGAGGCTCAATGAATTTCCTTTTTCTGTTGTTTGGCCAAGATAGGAAAAAGTATTGAAAAATAGAAAGTGCCCTAGACAGGAAAACACTCTGAGCTGAAACTTGAAACCAGAGGCCTGGGCCAACACCCCAGCCTGGAGGTGGCTGGCCAGCCAGGACGCCTGCTTGGACTCCTTCCCCACACCGGCTTGCTGTAGCACATCATGAGATGAGAACTTGAAGGCCAGGACTGGTGAGCAGCTTCTGATCACATCGCTGGGGCAGATGTTGGGGGAAGGTCCCTGGAACCCAGACCCTAAGTAGAAGAGAATGAGAGGTGAACACACTAACTTCTATCATTACTATTACATGTGGTAGCCACGGCCCTGATGCCGGGAAGTACAATACCACGAAGCTATACTCCAGCCTCAGACTCCTCCTGCTCCCACATTTGTGTGGGTAAATAGTCCTGGGATCAGCTCCACTTCACACTTTTCTTTTGGTAGTTAATTGGAGAATGGGCTTTCCTGCTGGGGTTACCTTCAAACTATGTCCTCAGATCTCAGCTTCCTGAGTAGCTAGGATTACAAGTGTGAGTCCCTGGTGACTGGCTCTTTTCTTTTTTTAATTGCTTCATCAAAGTACCATGCACTGGCACCCCACTAGGAAATGGGACAGTTTTGTAGGCTAGCGTTCACTGATGAGCTGCTCTTCATGGGCTGCGTTCACTGTGGCTGCTCTTCATGGGCTGCTGTCGGTGTCATTGGCCACTCTGCTCCTCTCCTTGCCAATCTTCAGGCCTTTTGCATCCAGAAAAGAGAATGACTGCCTTACCTTTACTGAGAATAGGACCAGAGAGCATTTGCTTTGAGGTCACAGAGTAAATTCATTCATTCCCTTCACTGGGCTGCCACTGAGCCAGGCTCTGGAGAGGAGAGAGAGCCCCCCAGGCTCTTGGGAGGTGACTGTACAAACAGATAAGTGCTCTACAAAAGCACATTGCCCAAGACTTATCTGCCATGTGTGTACTGACCCAACCTGAGGGGCAGGAAGGTTGCCTAGAGGAGACAGAAAAGGCTGGGTCTACCAGTCTAAGGAGGAGTACAATAGAACCAGGGGTGGCAGTGGGGTGTTAGGCACCAGGAAATGACTGTATCCACAGCTCAGTAGGCTCTCACCCCTGGTCTGCAGAGCCACTTGGCCAGGAGCAGCACAGAGTCAAGGTACCCTCACAAGGCCTCTGCTCTCAAGAAGCTTTGTGGGTTATGGGGAAGACAGAATTATATCCCCAAAGGGTGGAAGAACACTAACAAGCTTTTCCACAACTCACCTCAATGACCTGAGAGCTGAGAGGAGGAGAAAGGCTTGAAAAGTATCCATAACGTGTCCTAGGTCAACACCGACCCAGTAAGGATCTTAAATCTAAATCCAGGAGTCCAACTTTTAACCAGCATGCTCATGTTAGTTGCACAGGACAGGGGCAGGATGGAGTTAGCAGTTAAAGTCTTAATTCCAGAGCCCCAAAACCTGGATTCTATTCTATGGGAACTAGGGAGCCAACAAAGACTTATGAAAGTGCCATGACACATCTGACCTGTATTCTGGCTTGGAAACTCCAGAGGTCACTTGGATATTGCACTATGGCTGAGTACAAAGAAGGATGGTGGCCTGAGTGTTCAGATGAGAAAGGGTGACAGCTGAGTTGGGGCAAAGGGGATGTCGAGGAAAAGGGTTTGCTTAGGAGGATAGAGGACCTGCCTTGGCTTGGCTCTGGCCTCGGGCTTTCTGCTGCCATGAAGCCTTTTGGCCATTTATTCAACAGATTTCAAGTGAACAACTATGAAGTACAGGACCTGGGGGATGGGGCAGACACCCCTGCTTCTGCAAGCTCAGTGTCTTGGGGTAAGCAACCGTTTAACAGCAACATCATATACTCCATGCCCTTGAGCTCTCACAGCTTCACATGTAGGTTCTGTCCTTACTGCTTACACCCAACCCTTCACCTAACACCATTTCTTTCATTCTCCAAAGAAATCCTGGGGTTGATCTGTTCCCTTCCATTTCCCACCGGCCTGGGTGCTTACTAGTGTATAAATATTCATTAAGTATTTGCTGAGACAAATTAGTCTCAGAGGGGGAAATCCATTCTCCAGTTACAATCTGACCTGGATTCCAGATCTAGGTGCAATCTGACAAGATCCAAGATAAGTTTCTCTCTCTCTCTCTCTCTCTCTCTCTCTCTCTCTCTCTCTCTCTCTCTCCCCGCTTTTTTTTTGTTTTGGTCACTCATGGGGCTTGAACTCAGGGCCTGAGTACTCTCTTTGAGCTTTTCCTTCAAGGCTAGTGCTCTAGTATTTTGAGCCACAGAACCACTTCCAATGATTAACTGGAGATATTGGCGATAAGCCTGCCCAGGCTGGCTTTGAACCATGATCCTCAGATCTCATCCTCCTGAGAAGCTAGATTATAGGAGTGAGCTCACAGATAAGTTCTTTTCTGTAGCAAGAGATTTTTTTCAAAAGGTGTACAGATCAGAGCTACTTGGGAAGCAGGAATTGGAGGCAGGAAGATTGTGAGTTCAAGGCCAGCCCAGGCAAAAGGTAGAACAAAACCCTGTCTCAAAAAAAGAAAAGAAGCGGGGGCCGGGAGTTTGGCCTGGTGGTAAAGTGCTTGCCTACTATGCACGAAGACCCGGGTTCGATTCCTACATACCACATACATAGAAAAAAGCTAGAAGTGGTGCTGAGGCTCAAGTGGTAGTGTTTTTTTTTTTGCCAGTCTTGGGCTTGAGCTCAGGGCCTGAGCACTGTCCTTGGACTTTCTCAAGGCTACAGCTCTACCACTTGAGCCTCAGCACCACTTCCAGCTTTTTTCTATGTATGTGGTACCGAGGAATCGAACCCGGGTCTTCATGCATGCTAGGCAAGCACTTTAACCACTAGGCCAAACTCCCAGACCTCAAGTGGTAGTGTTCTAGCCTTGAAAAAACCCAAGGACAGTGCTCAGGCCCTGTGCTCAAGCCCAGAACTGGCAAAAAAAAAAAGAAAAAAAAGAAAAGAAAAACAGAAAAGAAGCAAAACATCTGGAGCTGGTGGTGTTTGAGTGCTGAAAAGCTTACATAGCCCACGAAGCCCAGGTTTCAATTACTATTGACAAATAAACAACCTCAACCAAGTTCATTTGGCCCTACAGTCCCTGTTAAAGTGGAGACTGACCCAGTGGACGGGTGCCATGAGACCATGATCCTGTCACTCTAGTGGTAGTATCACTAGTATCACTTATGACAACTGCTGAGCCTTTAAGGCCACAGCCCTGGATACTGGCAACAGAGATTTCTGTAAGCTGTCAGTCAATTCTGATGAGCCAATCAGAACTGGCCCATCAGTTCAGTTAGTCATTAGTCATTGGGACTAATAACTAAACCCTGAGTAGCAGGGCTCTGGGAGAGAAGTCGGGGTGTGCTGCATTGACTTGAGCTCATTGCTGCTCTAGACTTCATCTGATATGACAGCTGAGGTGCTGGCAAGGCCAAGTCCAGAGTGGGGAGAAAGAGATCCTGTGAGACTCGTCCTGTCTTTGGGGGCTTTTTGTGCTTAGATTGCTCAGGTGTGAGAAATGGGGTGAGACTTGGGTACCTTGAGTGAGAGCTGGTCATGGGAGGATAAAAATACTGGTAGGCCTTTCGTGGGGCTGGGTTTATTTCTTGGACGTGTATGTTTTTGTTTCCTTTTTGCTCTTCAGATTTACGAAAGCCTTTGGGAGGTTTCTGCTGCTTCACCCATGTCTCAGGACAGGGGGATGCTGAAGTTCTGGGGCTTCGAGAGAGTTCTGGTTCCCTTCCTCCCTTGCCCCACTCCAGCAGCCCCTGTTCTAGCAATGGGGGGTCAGGCTAGGACTATTTCTTCCTTTTATTTCTGGCAAAGACTATGGGAGGGGAGTTCCCCTTCTCTGTTTGTTTTGATTCTGTTGTTTTCTTAAAGACAGGAAGGAAAGCCCTCATCACATTTTCAGTTCTATGAACAATAAAGGCAGGCAGAGAGGATGTTCGCTGAGCTCAACCCACACTACCGCCACGGTTACCCCGGCTCCTCCCCTCTACCCCAATCCTAGTAGCTCGACCCTATGGATGCTCCCCCCCCCCCAGCAGGGATCCACAGATGTGAAGTCGGATTTAGGGACTAGCTCTGCATTTTGACTTGCTTTTGATCTCTTTAGGCATATCTATAGGGGAGAGGGGAAGTGAAATTCTTCAGTTTTCCTTATAAGGGTTTTTGAGGTTAAAATAAAATAAAAATTCAAAGTTGGAAAAAGACAGCTTTCGGGAGCTCTAGAAAAATCTCAGTTTCCTTTCTTGTGGGTGATGGTCTATAATACCTTTATTCCAATTGCATGATGGGGTCTACCTTCCTGTGTTCTGCTTGTCTCTACATAACTGGCTCCTTCTACAACAGGACTGTCAAACTGACTGTGCTGGGCTTCTAGAAGGCTTGGTAAGCTTGGGGCAGATTTGGTTCCTGGAATTGTTACTGCTCTGTTGGGAGACAGGCTAGCTTGCTACTGAATTTCACTTGGCCTCTAGAACTCTGCCTCTCCAAGCCATCCCTACTCAGGGTTCTTTTGAGAAGGTGAGGGGGATCCACCTACCAGGCAAAAAGGAGTCTCACCCAGCTTTTGTTATACCCCTGGGTTCCAACTTGCTCTGAAACTTGATCAAGATGTACTACCTCTCAGGACCATAGCATCTTTGTTTGCAAAGTATTTGCAAAGTGGTTCTTCCTGAACTTTCAAAATATAAACATACTCTTTTGGTTTTTGTTATTTGTTTTTTTGTCTGAGATCAGGACTCTAAGTATCTGAAACTTTTACTCACTGGCTGATTCTCTACCACCTAAGCCATGCCTCTAACTCAATAAATATACTCTTAACAGTCAATATATATGCTCCCAGCAATGGCAACTGTATTATTAAGATGCTTTGAGGGGGAAAAAAAAAGCTATTCAAAAGCAAGTCTACATCTCATAATACTTTGAGAGTATGTATTTTATTCAACCATCTCTATGTGTGTTGAAAATTTCTCCCCTTATATGAGAGAAGGTGGTAGAAAATGCTGACATTTAGAGGGTTTGAAGGTACTAAGAGAAGAACTTTCTATTTTTTTGCCTGTCGTAGGGCTTGAACTCAAGGTCTGAGCACTGTCACTGGGATTTCTCAAGGCTAGCACTCTACAACTTGAGCCACAGCATTACTTTGGTCTTTTTCTGTGTATAACTGAGGAATTGAACCCCGGACTTCTTCCATGCTAGGCAAGCACTCTTACCACTCCGGGTCAGTCCCAAGCCTCAGAATTTTTAAGGACACAGTGCTAGAATAGGACTATCCTCAAGATCCAGGAACTTAGGGGCATTGAACCAGTCAGAGGCTCAGATACAAAAACCCTACAGTGACTCACAAGAATGCAAGCAGTGTAGCAGCTTTTCTTCGACAAATGTGCACTGCACAGGCTGCCTGTCTGACTTCAGTGCTTTCTCTGCCACTAACCAACTCTGCAATGTGGGATGCCACTTTACTTCCCTGTGTTGTCCTCTGCCTGGGCCTTGTCCCCTGGCAGCAAGATTCCAAGCTGGCCTGTCTGTTGCTTGGTTGGGCTCAGCCCCCATTCCCAGCCCAACTTCCCCTCCTCCAGGCCCAGCCTCTGTTCCTGGACCAGAATTGGTTCTCAACCACATGAAGGATGGCACAGAAAAGCCATAAAGCCAGAGCTGAGCGGGATGTTTGTCTAAGCAGGACAGATCTGCAGCCAGGGCTGTGGAGGGAGTGTGCTGGGACTAACGGAAGCAAGCCTTGCAGGGGAGAAGGGATGAGCACCAAGGAGCTGGCTGGGACAGTGCAGGAAGAAGGCCCATTAACACTTCTGCTCCAGCCATGCTTCCTCTGGCACCTCGGCCAGGCGCACACAGGCGCATTTGTCCCCCTCTCACTGCTGCACTGTGTTCACAGCAGCCCCAGGCGGGCGAGTGTTGCCTGGGCACAAATACCCTTTATAGATGGGCAGTGCTGGGGAAGGAAGACAGCCCCTCCTGGCCCAAGACCACCCCCAGAATTCAGAATGAAGAATTCAGAAGTCATCCTGGAGCTGCTACTCTCCTGGCAATGCCTTAGGGGCCTGGTCCCTCCTGGTCCCCAGGAGGGGTGGGAGTGACATTGCCAATCACAGACATAATCCAGGAGAAGGCAGCCATGTGTGAAAGACTAGAGACCCTCAGTGAGGCCTTCCTCCAGGAACCAGGCTGTCACCTGAGATGGAGGGTTGTCATGTTGAAGGGCTGTAGCAGGTAGGCTTGCCTAGGGAAAGATGGAAGACCCCGTTCTTTCTCATCCTCATCCTTCAAGAACACCAGGAGTTAAGCTGGGCACTGCTGGCTCCACTTGTAATCCTAGCAATTCAGAGCCAGCCAGGGAAGAAAAGTCCATGAGACATTGATCTACAATTAACCACCAGAAAATCGCAAGTGGATCTGTGGCTTGAAGTAGTAGAGTAACAGCCTTGAACGATAATAGCTCAAGGATAGTACCCAGGCCCTGAGTTCAAGCCCCATGACACCCGCCCCCCGCTTCACATTCAAGGAGTAAGGCCTAAATGGAGCATCTCTGTTGTGTGGTTCCCCATTCCTGTCAGCCTGAATTTTTTTTTTCTCAGCAGGACTGTTGGTCTTCCTCCAAGGCCAGGGAGTAACAGAAGTTACACATTCCATAGACAGGCCTTGTCAAGCACTGAACTTCCGTCTTGCCCTCCCCCACCATTTCCTCTATTGACAGGTGTAGACATGGCTTTCTGTCAGCACCCCCTGGAGAGCGCCCAAAGACCTACACCCCTTGCCCATGGAAAGACCCAACTGAATTGTACCTTTGAGGGGCAGACAAAGAGCACAGAGTTGCTGTTCTAGTGACCACGAGTCCAGGCTCATCAGGGCATGGATAGCCCCTCTCCGGACAAGTCCCTGCCTTCCTTTTATACCCAGAAAGACCAAGACTGGAAGGAGGAGAGAGGCTCTGCCTGAGATGGCATGGTCCCTGTGCTCCAGTGTCCCTTTATGGGTGGTAGGGGGATCACTTGGGTTAGGGAGAGGGTGAGGGATTACCAGGTCCTCAGGAAGCTAGACACGCTAGATGAGCTTCTCTGTCCTCTGGTGTCCACTGGAAATGGACATGGCCCTCAACCACAGCCACCAGTGCTCCCTGCCTCACTTGCTTTATCTGACATTCTGGCCCCATAGAGGGAAATGGATCGAGTGGTGTGATACTGGCCTCATTCCTATCCCAAGCCTTCACAACCTGCAGAGCCAGAGGCCAAGGCTGTCCAGGGACCCAGCCCCCTTCACACAGAAATACTTCATCCATCCAGCCCTCCCCTTCTCCCATACTCACTGCTCACAAAACCACAGGGACACACTGGGTATATCAAGTTCACTCACCCCTTGGAGGCAGAATGTGCAAAAACGCATACAGCTGTGCCGATCCCCAGTGACCCTCGAAACTTCCCTGCCACACCCGCTCAGACACAGAGATGCCTCAGATCTTTTCACTGAGCCTTCTCTGACCTCGGCAAACTCACCCAGTTGCACACCAGTTTCATACAAGCTCATACAAGCTCTCTAAGCCCTCACCACCTCAGCCCAGATCAAGATGTTTATGTTGATGAAGATATATCTTAGCGTGTGATTCTGAAAGGTGACTTGTGTGTGTCGATGTGTTTGAAAGTCAGAGAGGGAGAGAGAGATTGCACAGGGTGTCAGCAAGCAAAACAAAGAGGAAGGAAGGAAGGAAAGGCTCTGTGACTCACTTCCAGATTAACAATGCCACAGTTCAGCTCCTGGGCCAGGAGGAAGGGCCCATTTGTCAACAGTCAGGGTCTAGCAGTGGGACAGTCAAAGGAGGTTTTGTTGCCAGGACTATTGGATGGGGTAGTAGGGATCTTATCTAGAAATAATGGCTATTTTGCCATCTGCACCTGGAGGGGTGGGGGTATGAGAGTAGAAACAGCATCCCAACTCCCTAAGGCCTGTGCTAGCCCATGGGTACCTACTTGGCTGGTTTGACTGTCCTTCAAGTGTTGACCAAACAAAAACCTAAAGCCTTCTGTTTATCTTTACTTCTTGAAGCCAGGTGTTCTTATAGCTCCTGTCTCTAGGATCTCACATGGCCTCCCAAAGGCTCCCCAGGTACCCTCCAGGCCTCTCTTCCAACTGTACCCTCTGCGGGAAGCACCCTTTGCCTCCTTCCCCAACTCGGCCATCTCCAGTCTCATGCTCCAGTGCCCTCTCTGCTTCTTCCTGCTGGGAACCAGTTTTCTTTCCTTTGTTTTCTGGGTGGACTGCCAGCCCCACCTCCCTGTTAGCCTGTAAGCTTCTGAAAAGCCACTTCTGCCTCTAGAAACACCCACAGGAGCCCAGCAGGACTCTAGAGGCCAGCAGAAGCATCAGAGGGCTTAAGAGGCAGGCAGGCAGGCAGGCAGGCAGGCAGGAACTAAGGACTGCAAGGCCAGGCAAGCTCTTTTTGGGATTGGCCCATAGCCAGATTTGCTTCTGGATTCCTAGGCAGGGCCTGCCTGCATTCTATAGCTCACGTTGGCTGGAACAGTGCAGATTTCCTACACCAAGGCAGAGAGAAACAGAGCTATGGGCTCAGAGGGCAAGACAAGAGCCTGTTAATTGTGCACCTTGTAGGTGCCGGGACTGTACTACTTTTCTCATGAGTCCACAACAGTCCTAGGACTTACGGGCTTCCATTAGCCTGTGTACAGCTAAGGAGACTGAGTTGTAGACAGGTTCGAGGATTGCCCAGGTCATTTAGTTGGTAAATGGCAGAGTTCCACAGCCTTTCAGCAGCCCTCACCTCTGGACATGGTTTTCCCTGAGTCTTACTGGTCTATCACTTCAAATGCTTCCTCTCTCTGCTTGAAATTTCTGCCTATTTGTCCCCCTCTGGTCTCTGAGTCCTGCACCTTTTCTCTGCCATCTTCTCCACTCTACCCCAAGAAGAATGTACATATGTATCACTATGTACTGGTTCCAATTGGAAGGTAGGCTCAGCACAAGTGTTTATAAAGTGGACAACCTTTCTTATGCCTGGGACAGAAACCTGTCTTTCATCAGAACTCCCCCAACACACACACACACACACACACACACACACACACACACACACACACACACACGCATGCCTACACACCATAGCAATTGACTTGCTTCCAGAGTCTCTGAAATCTTCACTGTCAATGTTGATGGAAAAAGCAGGTAATGGGCGCTGGGAAATACATGGGGCCAACTCTCTTTGTGGCACAAACTCAAGTGTGTGATCAATCCCAGTCCACAGATAGCTAGTAATTATTTGGTAATAAATCACATTCCAAGCCCAAGCCAACTGTCCATGCTTTTATTTCCCTCTCCCTTTTGTCCTTGCCAGACCCACAATGTCTCGGCAATGTCTCAACATAAAATATGGTTGTGATTTTCATGCCTTAACCAAAGTTAAGGTTTGATTCATCTATTCAGTTTTGTTAGATGATAACAATTGGCCCAGAGTCCGAGGTGTGGTTGCTTGTGGGAGTGTTTTCCCAGAGGGAGAAGATGGGGCTTTGGAGGGTAGGATTAACTCCTTACTGCAAGGGTTTTTTATTTATTTATTTATTTTTAATTTGCCAGTCCTGGTGCACGAACTCAGGGCCTGAGCACTGTCCTTGGGCTTTCTCAAGGCTTGAGCTCTACCACTTGAGCTACAGTACCACTTCTGGCTTTTTCCTGTGTACATAGTACCGAGGAATCGAACCCAGGTCTTCATGCATGCTAGGCAAACACTCTACCACTAGGCCAAACTCCCGGCCCGACTGCAAGGGTTTTTGAGGGGCCCAGATAACGGTCTTCAAACACAGAGTTTAGGCATAAGGCTGGGAGGATTGCATTTGACAACTCCCTTGAAGTGAGTATGGCTATATGACTTGCTTCAGCCAATGAAAGTGAGCAGAATGAATACATGCCACCTCCCTGTATCAGCAAATAAGAGCAAATGTGGATGTCTTCAGAAACTCTTTCTACAGTGGCAGTGAGGAACGATGATGCTGATGTCCTTCAACCTGCCTCAGAGTGAGAATGATAGTGCTCAAAATCCTTCAGGAAATCTGCAGTGCTCATTTAGCACTGAGAGAAATCACCACATTTTAAAAAATAAGTTTGTTTTCTAGGGTTGAAGATTGAACCCACATCCTCATCTATGATAGGTACTATCGTGGAACTGTACCTCCGGTTCTCAATTGTTTGTTACTGTAGCAGCTACTCCCTCCTACCTGATATTTCTATTTTATGGGGCTGTTGAGCATATTTACTGACTCCTGGATAGGATAAACTTACCAAAGAGCCTCGCCCACCTATGTGCTGTTGCCTTCTCTTTCTTTCCCTCTTCCTCTTCTTCCCTTTTTTTCTTTTCTAATATCACTTTGCCACTTCAAGCCAAGTCACACAAATTTACCCAAATCCAACTAAATGTGGTCCAGATGCTGCATACCCTGTGGGGGTGCAGATAAATTGGCGAGTGACAGTTGCCTGTTGTGACAAGGACTATATTTCCAGTATAAATCTAGACCTAGGGAAGCCTAGACGATGGAACAGTAAGTATGCAGGGGTCTTCAAAAACGAAGTGATATTGTAGGGTTAGTCTGAGCTCTTCAAGTCAAGCCAGGAGGAATGAAGAAAGCTGTCATCTGCTATTTTCTGAGTGCTGAACTGAGTGGAACCAGCAATTCTCTCCTCCTCCTCAAGCTGTAGAAGCTGGTGTATACTGTTATCCCCATTTCATAGATGAGAAAGCCAAGGCCACTGAGACACAGAGGTGTGGCAAGTTCTACTGGTCTGATATCTGTTACCTCTTCAGATGGCCACCTCATCTAGCTCTGGGGACACTGGTTTGAGTTTATAATCTACATTCCTTTCTGTCCTGCCAGAGAGAAGTTTCAGAAACGTGGATCTGGCAAAGTCACATTCCTGCTCATGAACCCTTTGTGGCTCCCCGCTGCATTCTAGACAATGTCCAGTGGTTTCAGGCAGTTGATTTTGGGCCCTACCCAAAGTTTTTCAGTGTTGTCTCTGGCTATATCTATTCATGTCCCCAGGGTTCTTGGGTTCTTGTCTGTCTGAACATTCTCTGACATTTTCTGCCTCTTAAGTTTTGTTCCAGATTTTGCTTTGTTTTCCCTTTTAATAGGTATGTCCTTGCACCACTTCCAGCTTTTTTTCTGTGTGTATGGTACTGAAGAATCGAACCCGGGGGTCTTTGTGCATTCTAGGTAAGCACTCATAACACTAGGCCAAACTCCCGGCCCCAGTATGTCCTTTTCTAACATCATTACCTGCCCAAAGCCAGTCTTCCCAGTGTAGCTCAGCCCCACTCCTCCTCATCTCCCTGCCTACTCATCCCTGTGGGAACAAAGACCCAGAGTATAAGAGCCGGTTTGAATGGTGGGATGAGATTAGGCTGTATTATTGGAGTGCAGATATTTGCTGATATCTGATAACACACTTTCAATCCTATGTACACATGACTTATGGCTACATCTAAATAAATGGAAGGTGTGTACCTAGAGCTGTTTTTTTTTTCCTGTACATAGTACACAAACAAATCTGGCAACTACTCTGTGATTGTAGGAGTTGTCTATGTGATTTGAACCAGTGACTAAGCCTCTTGAGTCTATTTCCCTGTCTGTCAAATGGAAAACTATCTCGGAATCTACCTCATTGGATTAGCAAGGGCTCAATGAAACAAAGAGACAAAGTTTGTTAAGGAAGCAGCACCTCTCAGGGGAGCTCCAGCCTGGGGAAGGGTCCTGGTAGGTCCTGACAAAGAGGCAGGTGGAGGAGGAAGGGGAGAGGGGGAGGTTTCCCATGAGGGAACTCTGTGGCTTAGCAGTGGAGCCAGGCTGAAAAAATCCCAGTGCTTGATAACAGGCATAGGTTCTTCTCTGACCAAGTAAATATTATAAGAAAAAACCAGTCTCCAGGGAACGGCTTCCCGGCCCATTCCCCTCCTGCTGCCCCCTCCACTTGAGGGCCAAAGTCCCTAGGGGCCAGTCTGGAGGCTCCTTTTATGTGACTGTAAAGTAATCCAGGACCTGGCTGGGTTGTGGTTGGGCAGCACTGACGTACAGGGCAGGGCGGCATCCCTATGGTCAATGATTACCTTTTATGCCTGGCCATAAAGGCAACCGCCCCAGCCCTCTGGACAATGCTTCCTAGACAATGCCCATGAGAGGGTGGGCACACACACACACACACACACACACACACACACACACTCACCTGCTACAGAGAGATCTATCTGCCAATGTCTCAGCGGACATCCTCACAAGGGTCTCTATCTTTCCCAGATTAATCCCTTCCACCCCCCCCCCCCCCAGATAACTCAGGAGCCAAAGGGATAAGGGTAGAAGTGTGTGGATTCCACCCAGAATCTGGAGGCTTCTGCTCTCCAGCTCAGAGTTTTCTGTAGGAGAGGCTGGAGGCTGTACCCTCACATCCTGGGAATCTGTGCAGATGGAGAGGTGGCAACCTCAGTTTCAGGGGCCAAGTCTCAGGGAAATAAGGGTCTTCAGAAAAATCAAAGTCCATGCCAGCTTTAAGACAATGCAGCTGAGGTCTATCCTGCTGTCAAAGTGGGAAACCCTGGCTGAGAGAGGACTCAGGCTCTCTTAGGAACTGATGGATACCAAGACCACTGTCCCTGAGGGTGTCCCAGCAGGAAGGAAGAGTTTCGGTCACTTTCCAGAAAAAGCATCTTTCCTGAGGCTCAGTAGAGACTGGAGGACCTGGCTCTGAGGCTGATGTTGGGAAAAGACCTCCGGTGAGACCCGGAGGTGGTCACAAGGCCACATTCAGAGTCTCTTCCTCCCCAGCTCATCTGTCCTGATGAGTAGACAGCAATGATCTATAGTTTGGTCTGGTCATCACAGGTCAGTACTGGGGCAGAGATAGCCAGATTAGTATTCTACTTTATGGGTGATAAGGCCCAGAACCTTTGGCCCAGCAAGAGAGTCTGGGGCAGCAGGGCTGAGGGGCTATTTGGAGGTCTTACTCTAGCAGATCAGGGCCCTGGGCTGCCTGGGAGGTGCTGAGAGTATCTATCAGGCTGGGCCCTACTCTTCTTGGCTAAGGAGAAAGACTTAGTGAAACTTCTTGAGGGAGTGTGGTAAGGAGTTAAGGCCTTTGCAATCTGGCTCTGGGGCTGGGCTGTGTTGGGAGGAAGAGAGCTGTTATTCTCAGTGGTCATAAATGTTCTCTGAAATTAAAGTGGAGTTGCTTTGACCCTCAGCCAGAGGCTCCAATCAACCTTTGGCTCTGGGAAAGATAAGCAACCTGAGGTGATAACACACAATCCAGAAACTGTCACCAGGAGCTAATTAGGGCACTGGGTGTTGAGCTGGCCACACCTGCTACACCTGACTAGCCATCTCAGGTAGGGAAGGATTGGCTCCCTGCCGGGACCTTGGGCTCATTGCCTGTTAACCTTCCAAGCGCTTTTTACCCCTTATTCCTGGCCCTAACCCCATTGCTGACCTAACAATGTGAAATAACATATGTGACAGCCCGTGCAATCAGACATGATTGCCATGATTTAACACTGTGAAAGAAGGCCTGATTGGAAGCCAGAAAGCTGATTCTAGCCTTTCTCTGCATGCCATTGAGCCAGTTGTTTCTCCCTGCCCAGCATGGCCACAGAGGGGCCTGTCTAGGTCTAAAGTCCTCGCTCATCTGCTGCAACACACAGAAACCTTGGAAGTACATACCTCCCCCCCCCCATGCCACCCAGGAGCGCAGGGATGTGTGTGACACTGGACAGAATCAAACCCATGTTGCAGGCAGAGAGAGATCACACGGAGGACCCCGAGATCCAGGCAATTCCCAGGGCTCCTGGACTCACTATCTGCTGTCTCATCCTGGACACTCCGGCTCTATTTTGCGCTCTGTGCCCATTAAATAAATGTGGTGTGAGAGCCGGGCCCCACGACTCATGGCACTGCCTATAAATGCCCCACTGCTGAACTGGGGGTTCCCAGCACTCTGGGAGAGTTGTGGGCGGGGAGGGGTAAGCCTTCACAGGTTGCTCTCTTTCCTATCTTTGCAGGGCTTGCATGTGTCCGACAAAGGCAGAGGAGGAGAGAAGGGGGAGAGTCTGGTTATTCTTCCCAGGCCCACTTCTCTGGGTAGCAATGGGTTATCCTATAGGTCCAGTCTTCCTAATTCAGTGCTGGGGACCAAATCCGGTAAGCAGAGGGCTGTTCTGCTGACAATAGCCATCTGAGTAGGAGGTAGGAGAGATGTCCCTTAACTCCCAACACACATATTCAGGGCACAAGTAAGATTCGGAGTGGTTCCCAGACATCCCATAATAAGCAGGCAGCTCTCACATCCATAACACAGGGAGTAGTACCTGACACTGGAGTCACAGCCTCCACAGAAGCCACCCCAGAGGACAGTGGCTGGATTCTGGGAGCTGCTCCTTCTGCAGGAGGATAGTCAACAGAAGAGAAAGTCTTAGAAAGAAATGCACACGGGGCCAGGAGTTTGTCCTTGTGGTAGAGTGCTTGCCT
This sequence comes from Megascapheus bottae, assembly GCF_031878675.1. Lineage (NCBI taxonomy): Eukaryota > Metazoa > Chordata > Mammalia > Rodentia > Geomyidae > Megascapheus > Megascapheus bottae. The sequence goes on from NC_143515.1 coordinate 55,165,190, forward strand.
AGAATGCACGAAGATCAGGGTTCGATTCCTTGGTGCCACATACATAGAAAAAGCCAGAAGTTGTGCTGTGGCTCAAGCGATAGAGCTCTAGTCTTGAGAAAGTGCAAGGACAGTGCTCAGGCTGTGAGTTCAAGCCCCAGGATTGGCAAAAGAAAAATGCACAAAGACATCTGGGAAAATGGTTGAAATGCATGGAGTGCTCCACTCCCTCATCTGAACAATGGGTGTGATCGATTGTGCTTTCTTACAGGCGTGTGTGTTAGGAGAAATGATTCAGGATGTGCGATGCTGAAGGGTAGGCCTGACTGCTGTTGATGTGCTGACTGCTGATGTCAGTGTGTGTGTGTGTGTGTGTGTGTGTGTGTGTGTGTGTGTGTGTGTGAGAGAGAGAGAGGGGGGGGAGAATATGAGCAAACAGCATGGACTTTTCTGTGTGTGTATGTGTGGTACTGGAGTTTGAACTCAGGCTTTTGCTAAGCGGATGCTCTACTGCTTATTTTGCTTCAATTCTTCAAAACAAGGCTTTGAATTTTTGCCCTGGACATAAACAAGGTCTTCTTATTTAAGCCCCACATGTAGCTGGGATGACAGGTATGGGTGGCTATCACCTGCCTTATTAGTGGGATGGCCTCTCACTTTTTGCTTGGGCTGGCTCAAGTCTTGATACTCCAGATACCTCTATCTCTTGAGTTGCTGGGATTATAGGCATGAGCCAATGTGCTTGGCCCTTGTATGAGATTTTGGTATCTTTCTATGAGGCTGGGTCACAGAAGAGAAAGTGAGGGGGGGGGCAAAGGAGAGGAGAGGGTTAAGAGTAAAGAGAGGGAGGGTAGGGGAAGAAAAGGGAGAGGAGGAAGGGGATGGGAAAGGAGAGAAAAGAGGACAGGAGAGGAGAGAGGAGAAGACAGGAGAGGAGAGAGAAGAGAGGGAAATGTAGGGTGGAGGCACGTGCTGAGCAGCAGTAGAAAGCTCTCTCTACCCTGTCCATTCTGAGCGAGCCTGCAGCCCAGCCTCTGCTCTCAGCACAGGAGGCTCAGAGCTCTCTTGTAGGAGATCTCAGCCTAGTCTCCTGTTCTAGCCTAGCCCATTTCTCCTCCTTCCGGAGCTGCCTGAGCCCCACACCTAAACTATTTCTTTCATGAGGTCACAGCATGCTGTGTGTGAGCTCGTGTGTGTGAGTGTGCATGTGCGTGTATGTTCATGTATGTACACAATGTTTCTACATGAAGGCTCAACTGCCCTGCTCTAGGCCAGACTCGCCACAATCCCCCCACCCAGGCATTTTCCCCATCACCACAAGCAGAAGTCCCTAGGGAATCCAAGCCAACGCAGGCAGGCAGCTCAGCAGAGCTTTGGGGGCAGCTCAGGGGAGGTAGCGCGTGCTAACTTGAGAGGCCAGCCTCACAGCACCCAGTACAGCTGCTAGCAAAAACAGGCAGGATTTAGCCCCTGTGAATACTAGAGTATGAAAGGACACTTTAGGACACGGGGTTGCCAGGACTATTGGCGCAGAGAATAGCAACAGCCATGATACTCACAGTCACTGTAGGCTTTCTGGTCTCCAGACACAGACGACACAACTTTGTGGGTGGAGCCCCTCTTGGCAAATCCCCATCTACAGATGCCACATGGAAGTCTTGTCTGAAAGAAGACACCTTTAGCTTTCCAGGAATGCTGTCCAGGATAGAGCAGGTGGCAGGGACCACCAGCTAAGAAATGCATTCCAGAGCAGACTGAGACCAAAGTTGTCATCAGGGGTCTGTTGTGGAGGACAGGAAGTCAGAAGTTAGACCTGGCAACACTAGTATGAAGCAGGCTGTGTGTGAGCGAATGGGTGGGAGGGGGTGTGTGGGAATGACCCAGAATTTCATTTGTGCTACCAATATCAAGGCTACCTGGCCTAAGATATGTCTAGATACATAAGGCCATATGAAATGACCTCCAGGATATAGAAACATAAGCCATATAATGAGTGATTGTTGTCCTTAATGTACTATGTTATCTCTCACCTCTTTTGCTGTCCCATGGTTATCTCATATTGTTACAGTATTTCACCTTGTTATCTGATATATTGTATATGTGCATATTTGGTTATTTGAAATTGGATAGGGAAGGGGGAAAAACAAGATGAGGGGTGGGGGTGGGGGAAGGGAAATGGGGACCAAGACATGAGAAAGGGTATCAATGTTTGCGAAGTACATGAGAAAGGGTATCAATGTTTGCGAAGTAATGCACCTTCTATTTGGTGAATATAATGTAACCCTTCTATTATAATAAAAATACATGAAAAAAGAAAAAAATAAAGCTGGTCATGGGGGAACTCATAAATATAATCCTACCTGCTTGAGAGATCTGAAAATTGTGGTTCAAGGCCAGTCCAGGCAGGAAAGTCTATGAAATTCATATATCTCACTTAACCCTGAAGTGGAGCTATAGCTCAGAGGTAGAACATCAGTCTTGATCAAAAAACCTAAAGGAGAGTACCTAGGCCCCGGTACTGGAGCATATACACACGCCATACATACATACAAATACAAAAGGAAAAACCACTTTTAAAAAAAGACAAAATACATAGTGTAGCAGACTAGAGTCAGACAGCCTGGATTTGAGGCCTGATTATTATACACTGTAGTCTAACTGCTGTGACTTCAGGAGGTGAATTCTTCTGTCTCTGGGTCTCAGTTTCCATCGCTGTAAAATGAGCATCAGAGTGATATCTACTTCACTGAGTCATTGTGATTAAATGAGCAAATACAAACAAATTGTTCAGGGACAGGCCTTACTCTCTGTGATTTCATGCTATACAGATGTGTTGGTCCTTGCTGAAGGAAAGAAATTGCACGGTAGCCAGTCAGGCTCTGGTGGCACAGAGCTCTGGCAAGCAGGGGATGTGGCATGATGACCAGCATTGGTACATCCAAAGTCCCTGACCTGTGGAGTTAGCAGCGGGCCAGCCTACCCCCCAGCCCCAAATAACACCCCCAGAAAAGTGCCTGTGCTTCCCAAAGTCTCAGTGGGTAGAGGCAATGAGGAATTAGGAGTCCCCGGTCTCGGCTGAAGTCTTCTACCATGACCTGCCAGTACTGGTGGCTCACATCTGTAATCCCAGCTGGTCAGGATGCTGAGGTTTGAGGATTACAGTTTGAAGCCATCCTGAGCAAGAAAGTCCATGAGAATGAGATTCTAATCTTCAACTAACCGTAAAAAAAAGGGGGGGGGGCTGTTTGATCTACTGGTAGAGTGCTTGCCTGACATGCCCGAAGACCCTGGTTCAATTCCTGGGTACCACATACACAGAAAAAACTGGAAGTAGTGCTGTGGCTCAAGTGGTAGAGCTCTAGCTTTGAGAAAGCCCAAGGACAGTGCTCAGGCCCTGAGTTTAAAAAAGAAAAAAAAGCCAGAAATGGAGCTGTAGTTCAAATGGTAGAGAACTAGTTTTCAGTGAAAATGTTCAGGGACAGTGCTTAGGAATTAAGTTCAAGCCCCAGGACTGGCACAAAACAAAAAATCCATTGCCAGATGGACTCTTCCCATCCTCACCCCTAATCTGACTTGACCCTACAGCCACTAGTTCACACTGACCTCTCTGGAACTAGTTCTTAGTTAATTTATATTTGCAATGATTTCATCCACTAAGTCAATCAGTCAACAAATATCTTTGAGCCTCATGGCATTCTATTAAACTTGAAATACACAGAACTATGTTAGCTTTATCTGTTGCCATGACAAATATCCGAGAGAAGCAACTGAAAAGAAGATTTCCTCAGGCTTTAGATTTCAGTCCATCGTGATAGGGAGGGGCTGGTGATAAGAGCAACTCTCATCATGGCTGCCAGAAAGCATGGAGAATGTCTGCACTAGCAAGCAAAGATGCTGCCCACATCGGGGCAGATCTTCTCCATTACGTTAATCCTCTTGGAAATGCCCTCACAGACACACCCCAGTGTGTGCTGTAATGATCTCCTTGGCATTTTTCAGCCCAGTCAAGTTGGCAACAGGATTAACCATCACAGACTCTGGCAGGCAGTGGGGGGGGGGGGGGAGAAGGAGAACATCAAACTCAAGCCCTTATGCTTGCTTAGCAGGTGCTCTACCATATCCAGCTTTTTGCTAGTTAATTGGAGATAGGAGATAAGAGGCTCTTGGATTCGTCTAACTGGGCTAGCTCTGAACTGTAATTCTCAGATCTCAGCCTCTTGAGTAGCTATAATTTGTACGTATGTGTGTGTGTGTGTGTGTGTGTGTGTGTGTGTGTGTGTATTATTTGTGTCAGTCCTGGGACTTGAACTCATGGCCTGGGTGCTGTCTCTGAGCTTTTCTGCTCAAGCCTAACTACCACTGATGATTTTTTGTTGTTGTTAATTGACTGTGGCCTAGCTGGTATTGGCAGTGGGGGGCCGTATGATATGGGCTGCCACATCCACTGCATGTGCTTGGTTCATTCTGGAGTTGTGCACCATACGCACACATGTATGGTTGCTATGATCGGGGAATTTCTCGAGCTCTCATCCTATGTAGGGCCTGGTTGATCTCAGGGCCACATGGTGGGGATGACTAACTGTCCAGTATGTATATGAGTATGTGACACTCAAATAAAGAGCACCTCACATGCTCATAGTATTGAAGAGGCAACAGCAGCAGCCTGCCCTCAGGAAGCCAGTGTCCCAGGAGGGAGATCCACAGGCCACACCTCTTAGCATGTCAGACTCTGCGGGTGAGTGTAAATGTTGTGAGAATGTGTGCACCAGGGGCCTAGCTCAGCACACGTGTGCATGTCCACTGGGGTCTAAGCCTAGAGTTTGCCTGTCTGAGCAGGCACAGAGTCAGCTTGCTTGGAGAGGCTGTGTGGCAGTCGCACCTGGCTGACTCCTAGGCTGTGGGGTTCTATTTTTAGAAGTGACAACTTGCAGATCAGCCCCCCCTCCCCCTATTCCCCAAACACACCTGCTCAGATGTCCAAGCCACTGGGAGGGCATAGCCAGCAGGCTGCCAAAGGAACCTGTCTCAGCCAGCACCCGCTTGGGTAGGCCCACCTTTCAAAGGAGCAGCCTCTGGAGCCTGCAGCCTGGGGCCTGGGCGGTGCTGAAGGATGGGGAATCCCAGCTCCAAGCTTCACACCAGCTCCAGTCCCCCCAGGAGGCCCAGCTGTGGAACCCTGCAGAGCTCAACAGGCTCACCAGGCCCCAGCCTACTCTCTCTCTCTCTCTCCCTGTCTCTCTCTCCACTCATCTCCATCCAAGCTGGTCCTGAATTACCTTTTTTTTTTTTTTTTTGCAAACCATTACCACTAGGTCCAGCATTGAGCCACTAGGCTGGGTAGGGAGTTTCTCTGTGCCGATCAGAGCGTGGGAGAGAAGTCTGGGGACCTTGGCTAGCCCATACCTCAGTCCTGGTCCTTTTTGCTGTCTCCTCCTTTAGCTGAAAGGCTGTCTTGTTTGTGACTGGAGACTTGTTAAGCTCCAGGAAGGCAGAGGCAGAGACCATGACTGCCTGGCTCACAGGTTGACAGGCTTTTGGATAAAATCCACCGCAGGCCCTTGACACTTACATTTGGAGGCTTTGACCGAGTACATCAAACACACAAAAATGTACCCTGACCTCACAGTGAATGGAATTTCTGGTAACATTTTTCAAAGGGTTTTCAAATAATTATGACAAAATTATCCAACGATAGCAAATTTGTTTATTTTAAAGTTAACTCCAGGGCCAAGGCGCTGATGGCTAAGGCCTGTCATTCTAGATACTCAGGAGACTAAGATCTGAGAATCAAGGTTCCAAGCCAGCCCAGGAAGAAAAATCTGATTCTTATCTGATTAACCAGTAAAAAACTGGAAGTGGATAGATGGCCTAATGCTTGCCTAAGATGCATGAAGTCCTGGGTAAGAGTCCTCAATACCACATACACAGAAAAAGCCGGGAGTGGTGTTGTGGCACAAGGGATAGAGCACTAGCCTTGAGAAAGCTCAAGAACAGTGCCCAGGCCCTGAGTTCAAGCTCCAGGAGCTGTGGTAGAGCACCAGCCTTGAACAAAAAAGCTAAGAAAAAAACCCAAAAAACAAAAAGCTAAGTGAGAGCACTCAGGCCCTGAATTTAAGCCCAGAAAGGAATGATGGGAAAGTTTCTTTCTTTTTTTTTTTTTTTTTTTCTGCCAGTCCTGGGCTTGGGCTCGGGGCCTGAGCACTGTCCTTGGACTTTCTCAAGGCTTAGCACTCTACCACTTGAGCCTCAGCACCACTTCCAGCTTTTTTCTATGTATATGGTACCAAGGAATCGAACCTGGGTCTTCATGCATGCTAGGCAAGCACTTTAACCACTAGGCCAAACTTTCGGCCCCTGGAAAGTTTCTTTTCAGTTTGTCTAGTTATATATGTGAATATGTATGCGAGGGTGGTGCTGGGGATAAACCTAGCATCTCAAGCATGCCAGATAAGAACTCTACCACTGAACTCCATTTCCAGTCACAAAGCATCTCTCTCTCTCTCTCTCTCTCTCTCTCTCTCTCTCTCTCTCTCTCTCTCTCTCTCTCTCTCTCTCTCTCTCTCTCTCTCTCTCTCTCAGATCATGGGGCTTGAACTCTGGCCTGGGTGCTGTTCCTTGAGCCACAGCCCCACTTCCCGTTGGAGATAAGAGTCTCTTGGCTATGTATTTCCCTGGCTGGCTTTGATCCGTGATCCTCAGACCTCAGCCTCCTGAGTAGCTAGGATTACAGGCCTGAGACACCATACCCGGCTTCTCTCTCTTTTTTGAGCAAGTGGGTGAATGGATGATGAATGGATGGTGAATGGGTAGATAAATTCTAGGTAGATAAATTCCCCCTTGGGGGAAATGAACTCTGGCAGCCTAGAGCTCAAGGGACCCCATTCATGTGCAAGAGTAGACCCAGAAAAATGGATCCTCCTTTCTCCCACCCCACGGTGGAGGCTGAGCAGGTGGAAGGGGAAGGAGGTTTATGGTGTTCTCTCAGTGTGTGGGGGTGGTGGTGATGTTGCCTCACCCCCCCTCCTAGCCCTCCCCCATCTCCTTCAAGCCTGGAAAGTCCCAGTGCTAGAATAGTACCTAATCTGTGGCAAAAACAGAGTGAATGACTGAATGGATGGACTCAGTCAGCCCTTAACCCAGACGGCAATATTAGTCACTCCATCTCCTCCTCAGACGTCTTCCCTGCAACTCCACAACAACAAATCACTTTCTCAGGGCTCCAGGTGCAGTCCAGCAGGTGGTTGACGGCAGGACTCTCATGGGTCTCTTCACAGCTCTGACAGTGATGCCTCCCGCAGTTGAGGACGTGGTGCATTAGTGAAACACTCTTTCTCAGGGAAACTGAAGTCACGTTAAGAGTGAAAAGGGGGACTGAAAATGTGGCCTAGTAATACAGTGCTTGTCTAGCATGCATGAAGCCCTGGGTTCGATTCTTTACTACCACACATGCAGAAAAAGCAGGAAGTAGAGCTGTGGCTAAAGTGGTAGAGTGCTAGCTTTAAGCAAGCCCCAGGACTGACAAAAAAAAAAAAAAAAAGTGAAAAAGGTAAAAGAAAGGAAGTCTCAGATTTTTCTTCCCACTCCCTCACGCTCCCTCCTTTGTTTCCTTCTAGTTTTGTGACTTAGCCCAATCTGACTATTTTATCCCTTGATTTTGGAGGCTGGAACTTAGAATATGATCTTGGCAAGTCCCAGAACTATTCTGGGCATCAGTTTTCCATATGAGAAATGAGTAACAAGGCCAGGCACGGTGGCTCACACCTGTAATCCTAGCTACTCAGGAGGCTGAGATCTGAGGATCACAGTTCAAAGGCAGCCCAGGCAGGGCACCAGAAAGTCCATGAGACTCTTATCTCCAATTAATCATCAGAAAACAGGAAATGCTGCTGTGGTTCCAGGGGTAGAGCAATAGATAGCCTTGAGCTGAAGAGCTCAGGGACAATGCCTGGGCCCAGAATTCAAGTCCCAGACAGACAGACAGACAGACACCCACACACCCACCCACCCCCCACACACAATGAATAACTAGGAAATAATTTTTTTTTTCAGGAATGGAACCCATGGCCTCCCACCTGCTAGGCAAATGCTGTACCAATGGCCAGGCCCCCAGCTCAGGGGTCAAGTCTCCATCACCTCTGCTTTGAAGGGATGCCTCATTTATGGGACTTGTCCTCTTGCCCAGGCCTGCCTGGCTCTTCCAAGGAGCAGAACCCCGGGCAAGGAAGGAAACTGCTGGAATCTCGGGCCCTGAATGACTACCAATTCTGGCAATACCCATAATGTGCCAAGCACTACCCCAGCCTCAGTTTCCTGCTCTGTGGAATAGGAAGTTGATGTCCAGTGCTATATGGAATCTGCCATGACCCTTCCTGTTTCTCTTTCATTTTAATTATTTTTATTCATATTTTTACTGATTACAAACATCCTACACATGCATGGAAATTCCAACTGTACAAAATAAATGATGCACCTAGGTACACTCAGTCTTATTGAGAATTACTGCTAGACAGCTTGCTTTTCTGTGTGGTACTGTTTTTGTTGTTTGTTCTGGTACCAGGGCTTAAACTTGGGGCCTGAGCACTGCGCCTTCTCAACGTTGATGCACTATCATCACTGGAGCCACAGCTCTACTGTCATCTTTTTTGAGGTTAAGTGAAAGATTTATGCTTGGGCTGGCTTTGATCTCAGCCTCTCAGTAGCTGAGATTACAGGTGTGTGCCACTGGTGCCTGCATATGCTACTTTTAGTTCTGAAAAATTTACAGAGAAGTTGCAAGAAGAACACAGAGATTCTGGTCTATTTTAAAATTTGGACTTGGACTTGTCAGCTGCTCTCATTTTATGGACTCTCTCTCTCTCTCTCTCTCTCTCCCTGTCCCTTTCTCTCTCTTTTCCCTTTTTCTCTCTCATTCTCTGTATAATTTTCCCTCCAAATTTCCCAATTTAAAAGTAAGTTGCAGCGTGCCCCTTTACCTCAAAATACTTCAGGGTGTATTTCTTAAGAACAAGTACTTTCCCTTCTACTGCATATCTTACGTAACGCCTGCACATTTAACAACCTCAGGAAGCTGTATTAATACAGCCTTGTTATCTAATCTGCCCTCTGTGTTCACATTCAGGTGGGCTGATATCTTTCAAAGGTTTCCAACAAAAGCACTAAAGTCCAGACAACACAAGAAGACAAAACAAAAACAGAGCAACACTGCCCTGAGTTTTTCTTAATGCCAAGATGAATTTAGCTTAAAGGATTGTACATTACTCAAAAATCATGCTCTCCCCTCTCCTTTTATTTATTTGTTTTGTTGACGTTTTCTTTGGGGCCAGGAGTTTGGCCTAGTGGTAGAGTGGTAGCATGCACAAAGGCCGGGGTTCGATTCCTAGGTGCCACATACATAGAAAAAAAAAGCGCCAGAAGTGGTGCTGTGGCTCAAGTAGTAGAGTTCTAGCCTTGACAAAGCCCAAGGACAGTGCTCAGGCTCTGAGCTCAAGGCCCAGGTTTGGCAAAACAAACAAACAAAAAAAGATATTTTCTTTTTTATTTAATGATCGAAAGAATTGAAAGTAGTATGGGACTTGGTTTTGGTGTCTTGACAGAGTCAAAATGGGCGATTTTCTTTGTGTGAGATCTCTCTTTTTTTTTTTTTGTCAAGATTCTGAGGACTGGCACCCTGGCCTTGAGTTCATAATTCCATACACATCAACTCACTTGGGGAGCCTTTCTGCACACTTTGAGGATGCTCCTGGCTGGTGGAGGGCTGGCCAGACACAGTTTCAGTCCCTAGGAGCAAATCTCACCCAGCTAGAGGGAATCTTTATGCTTTTCAGACACCTTACCTAGAAGTAGAATCTAACAAGAAACTAGATGTCACTTTCCCAGTATCCTTTGCATAGACATAGAACCTAGCTCAGCCAATCAGATACACTCCCCTAGGAACTCTGTGAGTTTTTTTTCTTAGATTATTATCGTTTTAGTCAGTGAACATCATCTAGGCAGATGTGTGTATGCATATATACATATATGTACTTTAACATTTAAAAAATTTTTTTGTCAGTTGTAGGGCTTGAACTCAGGGCATGAGCTCTGTTCCTGAGATATTTTGCTCAAGGCTAGCATTTTACCACTTGAGCCACTTCTGGTTTTCTGGTGGTTAATTGGAGGTAATAGTCATGGACTTTTCCTGGAATTTCTATATGATAGAGGATGTACCTTAAATTTTAATTTTTTAAAAAATTTACTTTATTGTTACTATAGAGGGGATAGACAGAAGGGTTATGTTTACATATGTCAGGTATAAGTACATTTCCTTTCGTACAATGTCTTCTGTTCCCTCTTTCTCTCCCAGTCCCTCTCTCCTGTCTCCTGTATAGTTCACTTTCCTCAGTGTCCAGGGCACCCCACTGCTGTACTTTTTCACCCTTTTTCCTTGGGTTGTGTGCCCTCCCTACCACCCACCAAAGATATACATATAAACATACTGCATATAAAGTAAAGAATTTATTCTTATTTTTCAATTCGTTGTACAATACCATGTACCCCACCAAAGAGGCTCTTCTTCCTCTCCCTTATCCCTTCCCCTCTTTCTTTTTTTTTTTTTTTGCCAGTCTTGGGGCTTGAACTCAGGGCCTGACCACTGTCCTTGGGCTTTACAGATAGGCATTTTTATTCTCATTTCCTATACAAAGGAAAGATGATACTGAGAAATGAACATGTAAAAGATCACAAAAGCTAGCTGGGAATGGAGGCTCAGGGAAGTAATATCAGTACTCAGGAGTCTGAGGCAGGAGGATGGTGGGTTCAAGGCTATCCTGAGCCTGTTGTCTCCAAAAAGGAAGAGCAGGTCAGGTGCCAGTGGCCCAGCCTGTAATCCTAGCTACTCAGGGGACTGAAATCTGAGGATCATAGTTCAAAGCTAGCCAGGAAAGTCCATGAGATTCTTATCTCCAATAAACTACCAAAAAGCTGGAAAATGGAGCCGTGCCAGCTGAGGCTCCATCCTCTTCAGTCTCATCTCTCAGACAAGTGGTCCATGCCCTACTCCCCACACTTCTGAGAGACGAAAGCAGCTTCATTTACTGGATCAGAATGGAAAGCAGATGTGCGAGAACCCCCGCTGGGCCCGGACACACCCTGGATAGAGGCGAGGCTGATCTTGCATTGCCAGTCCCATTCCCCACATTGCGAAGATCTGGCTTTCCCCATGTTCTAATAACCCTTTTGATTTATTGATGCGGAGCAATCCTCACCTTCCACACAACCCTGCACCAACCAACTCACCAAGGACAACAGGAATCTCATGGTGGATCAGCTGTAAGCCAGCTTGTGTGTGGTTGACAGGAAAGTGTACTACAGAATCAGATCAGCAAGGTTCAGCCACAACCTGTCTCCTAGCAGCCAGGTGGTTTTTTTTTCCTTAGGTGTGCAATCACTGTATCAGTCATCACTGCTGTGTAACAAGGTGTCACAAAGCTTAGTCCCTGGAAGCACTCATACATTAGAGCAGGACTTAGCAGGCCATGGTGAGTTATAATCTCCTGAAGAGTGGGTTAGGTACATGAGCAGAGAAGGCAAGCACTATGGCCGCCCTGTTTTCCTGTCTCCTCATCCCTATGCAGAGAATTCCTTTTCCTTCTATTTCTTTCTTATGTGCCAATAAGCCAAATATAGAGGGTGTAGCTAGAACGCATGCATACCAAGAAGAGAAGTTAAATATGAGTTGCTTCTGTGTAGTATGTCCAGTGCATAAATAAGAACAAGCTAATGTGAACTATGAAATAAGAGTTGTATAATTTTGGTGATTTGTCCTTCCATGTGCATTAAAAATTGGCACCGGAGAACATAAAGCTCAAATACCAATAATGTTATTTAAAACGTCTTAATTTTTCTTAAGATAACATGAAATGGTCTTGATGGATTCAGAAAGGAAAACAGTAAGGAGAAAGCTTTTTATTTTAGTTCCTGTAACAAAATTTCATGTGTGTGTGTGTGTGTGTGTGTGTGTGTGTGTGTGTGCGCACGCACGCATGCCAGTCCTAAGACTTGAACTCAGGGTTTGGGCACTGTCTTTGAGCTAGAGCCACATCTCCATTCCTGGCTTTTTATTAGTTTATTGGAGATAATGAGTCTATTGGACTTCCCAGGCTGGCTTTGAACCTTGATCCTCAGATCTCAGCCTCCTGAGTAGTTAGGATTACAGGTATGAGCACTAGCACTTGAGCCATGCCGCCAGTCTTTTTTTGCTCTGGTTATTTTATTTTATGTCTGCCATGGGGCTTTGAACCCTGGGCTTGAGCTCTGTCCCTGAGCTCTGGCACTCTATCACATTGAGCACACACACAGCACCGCATTCTCTTTCTGATAGAGTCTTTTTTTTTTTTTTTTGTCCAGACTAACCTGGAGTTTGAGTCTCCTGTTTACATTTCCTGCTATAGCTGGGATGCCAGGTGTGAACCACCACGACAGCCAGCTCTTGGTTCAGATGGCTATCTCACAAACTATCCCTCTATGTTAGCCTCCTATCGCAGTGCTCCCAATCTCAGCTTCCTGAGAGCTAGAATGGCAGGTGTGCCCATTCGTCTCGCTTTTAGAGTAAGTGGCTGACACTTCCACTGTTTCAGATACTGCAGACTGTGGCCATCCCAGACACCAAATCCCCTAAGTATTGCTGAGACAGCAATACTTCTGCCATATTCTGTTGCTCACAGTGAGTCACAAAGTCGTGGAGGTACAAAGGTGGTGGGGTGGGTGGGGAGGGGAAGGGAAGTTGACTGCAGTTCTAGAAGAAGGAGCAGCATTCCTATCTAGAGAGGGAAGGAAGTGCTGGCAGACATCTGTAGGGATCCAGTATTAGCCAGAGGTCACGACCTTTCCAGTCTGTTAAATGGGAATAATTCTACCTACTCCCAGGGTTGCTGGAGGGTGAAAGGAATGTTGTAGCTACAATTCCTGGAACCTGGTGGCTGCTCTCTCAGGCTTGGTTCCACCTGTCTCCCACTTTTAGATCTTGCTTTATAAATACTAATTTGCTCTTATTCCTTAGTTCATTTACTCAGTATTTATTGAGTCCTATGAGCCAGGTACTGTGACACCAAAGTCCCCTGGCAAGAAAAACAGACAAGAAGGGAAGATACATTAGTTAAATAGGGTGAAAGGTACTGAGAGAAGCACTCAGCTGCACCTGTGCCCCAGTGGGCTCACCAGGGAGGATCTGGCTGGAAGATTCTTGTGGGTGAGTCCTAAAGGAGGAGCCAGGAAGACATTGTAGGCAGAGGGGATGTCAGGGTCTTGCTCTGAGCAGGGCACTGTGGGTGATGGAGCATCAGGGGAAAGGAGGGATGCTGGGGTCATCTCAAAAGGTGAGGACAGGCAGCCCACTGCCTGGGTGACATTCTCTCAGTGTCTGTGTGGCATCTCCCTCTCCAAGTGGGTTGAAATCTGGCTTTCATGATGGAGCCTATCTAGACCACCTATCTCCATTCCAGGACCCATTGCACCCGCTTGCATCTGCTGCCTGCTGCCCCTCATCCTGCCCATGGGGGTGGGGGAGAGTAGTGACTGTGCTTTCGCTGTTCCCTCCCACACCACCTAGTTACAGGGTACAGAATGTACCTTCTGTAAGGCCCTCCCAACAAGAAATGGGGTCTCTTGAAGACAGGAAGCTTGGAGTTAAGAGGAGAGAGTGTGCCTTGTGGGTGGAATTGGGGCTTCCCCATCCCAAAGCTCAGACAGCTCCCTGTGGGGGGAAAGGGATGAGTTTGCACCCTCCACCCCGTTATGGTTCTGCACATGTGCCCTGGAGCCCACCTGCATTGCCCCCAGCAACGTGGCCCACCTCCCACCTAGCCCTGCACACGTGCTGCTGACGTGCCTGTGGTTTAGAGGCCCTGGGGTGCAGATTAGAGTCAGAGCGTCCTGTGCTCTGCGGGCTGCCACAGTGTGGGGGTGGGGACAGGCCCCTGCACACACGCACTTGCTCAGAGGGCCCTCCTGCTACCCGCATGCATACAAAGGATGGACAGACAGCCCTGCTCCCAAAACTGGCTGCAGGCAGGCCTCAAGCCTGCTGTACCTGTCTTTAGTAGGCCCTGCAGGGCACAGGGGCCAGAGGAAGAGGCCATGATCATGGCTGCCCTTCTTGCCTGTGAACTTCTACTTTTTGGGCTCTGCCCCCCACAGGGCACCAGGCACTCTCTGTGAAGGAAGCATGAGTTTCGTCTCCTCACGTCAAAACCACTTCCCTGTGGCAGCTTCCATGTTCAGCCCTTGGTGGGGCCCATTTGCCTCCCCTTGGGCTCCACCCAGCACATGGGGGGGCCAGGCCTGAGGAACAGACTAAAAAAAACCCTTCCACGGTTCCCCAGGGCCTGTGGGGTTCAGTACAACCCCCCCAGATCAGTGCTCAGGGCCCCTCTGTTGCCTTCTCTTTAATCCAGGCCCTGCCTTGAGGGAGATGAATGGTTTTGGGAGCCAAGGCCTGGGATTCAATGCCAGCTCTGTGTGATCTTAGAAAAGTCCCACTGCCTCTCACTGCTCTGCAATACATTATGGAGGTGAACTAGGTTCCTCCTTGCAAATGCTCTGTATAGTCCTCACAGCACGGCAGCTGTCAATAAACAGCCTTGCTGGTATTGTCTTTGGTACCAGGAGGGCCCAGTGTGGCCTCAGGGGTAGGCAGATTCAGCTCCTCTACCCAGCCTCAGGCTGGCCTGGCCCCTGGGCCCTTAGCTTCACCTGCCTTTCTGAGTCCCTCCTCTCCCCTGCAGCCCTTCCTCCCAGGCACCTCAATTTCCTCATGTATAAAAGAGAAAGGAAGAGCCAGGTACCAGTGGCTCACATCTGTAATCCTAGCTAATCAGGAGGCTGAGATCTGAGGATCACGGTTTGAAGCCGGCCAGCTGGAGGAAACAAAGTCATCGAGACCCAAAAAGCTAGTAGTGGAGCTGTGGCTTGAGTGGTAGAGTGTTAGCCTTGAGCACAAAAGCCCAGAGACAGCAGCCTATCCCTGAGTTCAAGCCTCAGGATTAACACCAAAAACAGATATAAAGAACAAGTCTCCACGTCACGATGGATGAGCATCAGGTGAGATCAGGGCTGGCCAGGCAGGGCGACTATTGGTATTCATGCTGTTGTTATCGCGTCTGACACCTGGAATACTTGCCTGCCGTTTTTCAGTGACCAGCAGGGTCCAGGGGACTTTCTACCTCCTTGCTTGGGCCCTGGGAGCAGAATTGTACCCTATGGTAGATTTGAGGGTGGAGGAGGAAGGAAGGCAGGCCCGTCTGAACACACCTGTGCTGCTGGCTAGAGGAAGTCGAGAGCTGGGCTGTGGTGTGACAGCATCCATCTCCTGCCTGAGGGCCACCTGCAATGTCATGGGCTGGGCCTGGTCCTGCTGATGGTTCCAGGCAGGGTGTCTGGGGATGGCTCCTGTGTATGGCCAGAGGAGTCCCATAACTCTGGGTCGTTTCCCCCTGGTCCAGGTTCCTTTCATGACTAGAAACATCTTAGGGTCTTTTCACTCCAGCCTATCACCCCACCTTTCCTAGATGCAGCTTGGGAAATAATCTATTAAACCCTTATCTTGTGCCAGGTGAGCTCATAGCTACCTTTTTACAGGTAAGAAAACTTGGCTCAGAGAGGCTGAGTCACCTGCCTGAGATAACACAGCTCATATATAGCCCAGCTGGTCTTCTAGCCCAAGCTCCTGACTGAAGCTCTTTTTCTGTGTGTGTGTGTGTGCGTGTGTGTGTGTGCGTGTGCGTGTGTGTGTGTGCGCGCGCACGCGCGTGTGTGTGTGTGTGTGCATGTGCGTATGCATGCACATGTGAATTCATGCTGGGGGAACTATCAGAAGCCAGGTTGAGGAGCTCTCCTGTTTACCAAGGAGGAAATGGACTCCCTGTGTGGGAAGGTGAGCGCCCCAGGCTATGCCACAGGCTCTTTGGCAGAACCCTGCTAGGTTACAGAACTTTCCTTGGCATCAGGAGCCTAGAGGGAGGGACTTTGCTGGAAACCTCTGCTTAGGGGCCACCTCCTCACAAAAGCCTGCGACAGCCCCAGCTGAAGCAAGCCTCTGTCAGCTTCTGCCCCCTGCCTGATTTGATTCTCTTCACGGCTTTTACTATCATTTATAGTTTTCTGTATCAAATTACTCATTGGTCCTCTCCTCAACATAGAATGGGAACTTGAATGCTCAGGGGAAGGTCTGTGTTCAGATGTCTGGCATAAACTCAACCTGTGTATGTGTCTGTGTAGGGGGGTTGTGAGACTTCAACTTAGAGCTTGGGTGCAGTCCCTGAGCTCTTGTTCATGACAGCCACTTTGAGCCACAGCACTGCTTCTGGTTTTGGGGTTAGTTAGAGTCTTTTCTGCCTTGGCTGGCTTCAAACTTCGATCCTCAGACCTCAGCCTCCTGAGTATAGCTTTCTTTTTTGACTGAGTGAATGGAGTGGTAGAGGAAAAGCATGTCAATCTGGTGTGAGGCTAGAGGTATGAAATGTAGGCCAAACAGAACATTCTAGAAAGAGGCATATTCAAGAATTTAGGAAAGGGAAGGGCAGGGCCAACCATGTACAGCCCTGTGGTATGGCACAGATGCTGCCAAGTGCTGTCCAGCTGTCCACTTCTCAACTTGCACAACAGTACACAGTGGCCCTGGGGACGGGGGAAGGATGAAACCGTTTGGGGCTCTCAGCGAGGGCCTGAGGGAGCGCGGGTGTGGGGCATGGGGGCAGGTCTACAGGTGCCTGGGGCTGCAGGAACAGGCTGTACTCTCTCTGAGGACGCCACGTGGTCGTGGTTAGCAGTTTGCCATCCGGTGTTGTCTTCACAGACAGTTGTCCAACCGCGGAGGAACAACTGCTGTGCTATTAGCAAGTGCCAGTACCCGGAGCACCCTGTAGGGCCAGGGAGGGAAATCACCAGATACACCCCACACTCACACAACCAAGGCTCTGGGCAAGAGGGGGTGGCCACGGCAGGGAGTGGGGGTGTTTCCCCAGCGGTGAAGTCCCGAAGGTGGAGAACACTGTGTACTGAGGTTTCTGATGAACGCAGGGGACCTGTCCTGGCCACACAATAACAATGGCCTCATGGCTGCAGCCCTGTCTCCCGATGAGTCACCTTTGACCCACGATGTTATCATCGGCTCACTCTGCTTGCTCTTCTTGTGCTGACATCACCAGCCTAAACTCTCTTCCTCGGCACTGTAGCCTGCAGCCTGGCACCTCTTGGAAGGGATAGCCTGCAGGGCTTTCATCACCAGCCACCCGGGCAGGTAAACTGGGAACTTCAGTCTATGGCCAGAAGTGGCTCTGCTTCCATTCTGGTTGGACTGCCTGGGGTCCTCAGTTTACCTGCCAGGAGATAAGGACATTTGCCTGTCCCATCTTGGTGCTTGTACCCTCTCTCTTTCTTTCTTTCTTTTTTTTTTTTTTAAAGAATTTATTAACGTTGATTTTTACATCATATTTTAAATGACAAGTTTAACATACAAGTGTTAAGGAGGGAATCTCTATTTACAATCACTGGGACATAGTATTTAGAACTTAATCACAATTAGGCTGAGGGTTTGTATGTCATAGAAACATTATGTCTATAGAGTCATAGGTTTTTATATCTATATAGTTATGTTTGTATTTCCATTTCCATTACCATGTCCTCTCTCTTTCTTTACAGGAGGTCTCTGTAAAAGCAAGAGGCTTTTAGCTGGGCTGAACTGCTTGTCCTTGGGGGTGTCTAACTCTTTCCTCTGGTCAGAGTTCCCAAACCCAGCCCTCTGCAGGCCCAAGGCCTGGATCCCAAGTTTTGTCCAGCTCTGACCTAGTAGCCTTAGAGCCCCTGGGCTAGGTGTCTCTGGCTGTCACAGGCCCAGCCTGTGCCATTTATGCTGGTCTTTGCTACTCTGTCCTGGACCCATCTTTCTTTCTTGTCCTGTGTCTCCTGGCAGCCTCTAGGGAGCCAAGGCCAGCCCCTCTCCTCCATAGTGGATTAGCCTTACCCTCTGACCTCAAGTCTGACCCTTTCCCCATCACCTTTCTGCATGTCCACCTGTACCCAGAGGCACATGGAAGATGCCTCCCCATGGAGTGGTGAGTGAGGACTCGAGCAGGAGGAAGGGGAAGGGAGGGGCTCAGCCCCCACTCTGTCTCTCTCTGGAACATTTGAAAAGGACAACAAAAAGCTGATGCTGGATCTAAGGCTATACTCAAGCAGGTGAGGGAGGCACAGCCCACACAGCTACTGAGAGGCCTCCTTCTGTGCCCCTGGAGATGGTTCTTCAAATGTCAACTTTCGAAGCACACCAGTCACTTCTGCTCTAGTTCTTTGACTAAGAGGATCTGCTCCTTAGAAGGACAGGCAGATGACAGATCACAGACAGACAGACAGACAGGCATACCACCATTTTCACAGGGGTCACACCTACTCCCCCATCAGCAGTTGGCATCAGGGTTTACCTCCCAGTGTGCCACCCTTGCCAGCTGCATATCTACAGCCCAAGACATTATAAAAATCCCAGCAAGGAAGTGGCTGCTGGAAGAGGCTTGTAGAACAAGCTAGGGCTACACAGCCAGCCTCCCAGCTTCGTCTTCCTCACTTGTTAAGGGCAGTAGATACCCAGGAACCAGAGAAAGAGTAGAGAGGCTATGATCCTGTGCCCAAGGAAGGAGGCCTTGAGAGAGAGGCCATACTTCGTAGGCTCAGTGGCTAAGAACAGTTGACCCCATCTGGCCCCAGTTTCTCTACATCCTGAGTCAAGTTCATTAATATTCCCAGAGAGGTTATCCACTTTGAGAGTGACTGGCACAAGTGCTCAGCTGGGCCTGTGGGCTGCTCAGATTCAGCATCCTTTTGCATAGTTTAGAATACAGCCTAGCCAAGTCTAGGGGATGTTCTGGTGGTTGTGCTTTTCTTCTCAGTTGCAGACCAAGTGCAAGTTCTAATCAGACTTGATTGCTTCCTTTAGTTGGAGAGGACTGCATGACTTTGGCTGTGTCTGGGGTCCTTTTCGCCTTTATCCCTAACCCAAGGCTCAGCACCACTTGCAGAGTTCTTTCTCTAGGTGCTAGAATCTTGCTTGGCTCATGGTAGTTCACAGTCATACTCCCTAAGTTAAAAGCTGAGTCGCTGAGTCATCTTCATCCATGGTGTGTGTGTGTGTGTGTGTGTGTGTGTCATGGAGCTTGAACTCTGGGCCTGGGCGCTGTCCCTGAGCTCCTTTGCTCAAGGCTAGCGCTCTACCACTTTGAGCCAAGCTCTGTTTCTGGTTTTCTGGTGGTTAACTGGAGATAAGAGTTTTACTGACTTTCCTGTCTGGGCTGGCTTTGAATCATGATTCTCAAATTTCAGCCTTCTGAGTAGCTGAGATCTAGAGATATGAGCCCCTGGCAAGCTCAGCCAGTACCATGCATCTTTACCAATGTCGCCTCTTTCTCCCCTAGCTCTTTTAACACAACCCCTTCATCCATGTTTGTTTGGTTGTTTGTTTAGTAATGGAATTAGCTGTCCCTTCTGGGAGATTCGGACACTTGAGCATGCGGGAGCTGCATCTTCTCTTGCACATCCCCTTCCTTTCTTTTGGTACTGGGGGTAGAATCTCTGTCTGGGCTAGGGAAGTCCTCTATCATTGAGCAACACCCTAGCCCTTACATTTTTTTTTTTTTTTAAATTTTGAGACAGGGTCTCAATAAGCTGTCCAGGCCAGTCTCCACCTTGTGATCCTCCTGTCTCTGCTTCTCAAGTGAGATCCTCCATGTCTACCATCACATCCAGGCTCTCCATCCTGTTCACTTTCTATACCAGCAAAGGTCTTCATTTTCTAAGAACAGCTAGAACCCACCAGATCTCCTGGGCCACCCTGTACACAGCAGATGTGCTACCTCTACATGGCTCTTAATAGACACAGGCAGGCCATGCATACACAGACTGTGAACAAATGGGGACAGCTGGGCCCAGACTGCTTCTTTGCATTTGCTTAGGAAAGTTCTTCCTCCCCTCTCTGAAGGACTCCTCTTCTCTAGAGAGCTTCATCCTCAGGGCCTCTCGAGATACAAATCCAACCTTATGTGCCTGGCCATAGACCAGATTCCATCCTTGTCTACCTAAGTACCAGGGAGGCTACAGGGATCCAAGTTTGCCAGGATCCAACTCTTGCCAGGAACAGCAGGTAAAGTCCCTAAGCCTACTTTCTCTGAGCCCTCCTTTCTTCTTCTGTCCTGAGTGTCCCCTCTGTCAGGAGGGATATGGAGCTTGTCCAGTGCTTGGCACCTGACACACCATAAGGATGTACCAAGTGGCCTCCATGGCATCACCTAGGTCTCTGGAAGAAACACAGAGCAGCCAAGGTGCTCTCATCAGAGAGCTTAAACGGGGCCTCTGGCCGCCTTCTGGCTTTCGCCCCATGGGTGCCTTCCCCTCCCGATTATCTGCTCTCTTTCTGGAAAAGGGCCTGGGGGAGCTCTTTCTTCCCAGTGCCCAGAACTTCCTCCCAGGACCCAGGGCTTTCCATCCCTGACTATTATCAGCCTGAGGGATGGTGTGAGCTGCTACTGCAGTGATTTGCTAACAAGGCCCCAAGCAACTTCTGCTGAATTGTCACACCAGTTCTGCTGCCGCTTCCATTCTTTCTATCTGTAGACTTCAGTCTTATTCTGTAAAATGGGCATAATCTTGCTCACTTTTTTTTCCCTCAGCAGTAGAGGAGAGAAGGAAAGTGAGGAGGTGGCGATTCTGCAGGGCCCAGGCTGGCAAGCCTGGCTAGGGTAGAAAATAGTTCTTAGAGGCACGTGGAGTCCTCACCACGTGGCCAGCCACCTCCCTTCTCAGTGGGCCTTGTGACTAAGTCCACAGCGCCCCCTGCTGGCAGGTCAGTACAGAAGCTCCCTGTGGGCAGCACCTGCCCCCACTTTGTGTACTGACCCTGGGAAGGAGTCCCCCCTTCTCTGAGGGAGCCCCAACGGAGAAGGGAAGCCCAGGCCTGGACTGGGGACCCAGTATGTGAAGGAGGTCTCTAACGCATGAGCTCCTCATGGTTCTGCATCTCTGAAAGTTCTAGAGAGAAAGGACTGGAAGGCAAGGCTCTGCTTAATGCCCGGAGGCTGCCCTTTGATTAGGGGTGCCTCATTTATACCGTGAACCTACATGGACCTGGGGGAGCCATGGGGTGGAGTCAGAGCGTGAGGAACCAAGTGCCCTTCTGTCCTTGGCTGGGCCCTCATCAGCCTCTGGGCATCCAGAGGTAGTCTTCAGCCTTTTGGGCAAGCCTCCACCAGCAGACAGTTCCTCCATATCAGAGCCTCTGTTACCATTCTGTGTGGAGCTCGAGGATTTAGAGAGGAACATGTCCTATCTGGCCCCTCCCCAGGGTCCCAGTCATGCCACTATTCCCTCTCGTTCAACTTCTGGTTTCTCTCTCATTCAGTGTCCTTCTTGCTCACTGGGCTCTGGGACCTGCTGTGGGAGGGAGATGGCCTTGTGAACACCCACCCCAGATGAAAATGCAGCCAATTCTCTCACCCCCTTCCTCTCCATGGGTTCTGCTTACTGTCTGAGACTTTCCCCCTCAAAACCACCTTCTCCCAAGCTGCCTGTCTTAAGTCTCCACGCAAGCTCTTCTTCTTTTAGGAAGTTTCCTTGGATGGCCATCTGTGTCTATGATGGCTCTGGGCCTTTGCAGAAACTCCCTGTACACATTGCTTTGTCATGGGCATATCTATCTATCTATCTATCTATCTATCTATCTATCTATCTATCTATCTATCTATTTAGTGGATTATGGGGCTTGAGTTTGGCCTGGTCACTTCCCCTGAGCTCTTCAGCTCAAGGCTACCACGCTACCCTTGAACCAACATGGGCACATTTATTATACCATCTGTTCCTAGTGGGAAGACCCAAAGGTCAGTCAGGCCATACCTTTAAGTCCTTTTTTATTTACTTACAAAACCTGAAACCCTATCCATTGGTCCTATCCCTCCTACTACTTTTTATTTACATTTATTTACACTTAAAAGAAATTTTTTTAGGGAGACAGGAACTCCTAGCCCAAGCTGGCCTCCAACTCAAGATCCTTCTGCCTCTGCCTCCTGAGTGCTGGAATTACAGGTGTGTAGGGAGCAGCTTAAAGTCTGTTAGTTTATTTAGTGGCAGTCATGGGCTTAAACTCAAGGCCTGGGCACTGTCCCTGAGCTTTTATCACTGAAGCACTGTATCACTTGAGCTTTTTAGTGGTTAATTGCAGGTCCAAGTGTCACAGATTTTCCTGTCTGGGTTCGCTTTGAACCATAATCCTCAGGTCTCAGCTTCTTGAGTAGCTAGGGTTACAGACGTGAGCCACCAGTGCCAGGCGTTAAGTCCTTTTACATCTAAGATTCTTCGCTGGATATAGTTCAGTGTCTGGAGGACATTGGCAGGTCTGGTGATCACTTGGGGGCGAATGTTACTGGCATTTAGTGGGCAGAGGCCAAGGAGGCTGTTGAACGTCATGTCATGGACAATCAAGGTCAATGACCTATCAAGAGAATCCATGGGCCAGTGGGCAAGGTGTGAGAACCTTTTGGGAGAAGATGGTGCCTTGGCCTTGTCTGTAACACAGGAAAATGGTTGGTGGCCCTTTCTAGTTCGATTGTCACAAGTCCTCAATTGTCCCTGCCATGCCCAAGTCATTTCCCCCTGTGCTGCTGGGCAGGGTTCCTCCAGCAGGACTAGGGTGGAGCACTAACTTCCAGCCCAAGCCAGATGTGGTGGGGGGGGGGGGCACTGTGCTGCCACCGCCCTCCCGCCCAGGAAACAGCTGTAGGAACAAGAATGCTTTGATAGACTCCCTCAGAGCTGCCTGCTGACTGGCTCGGTGGTGAGTGGGCGGGGCATCCAGAGCCTTCAGCCTGGGACAGCTGCTGGCCAGGCCCCAAAGCAGAAGGGGTCTGGGGTTAAGAATGTCCCAGAGGCTTGTCACCCTGGAGGATTTTCAGGGCCCTCCCTGGGATGACCCAGGGCTCTAGGCAGCTGAGTGGTGGGGCGGCTATCTCTGATGGTGAAGAACCAGTTCTTTCATTGTGAGGCTTGGTCCCACCCATTTCCTGGGCAGGGGTTTGAAGGAGAGCAGGGAAAGGGAGCTGGGGGGCGGGGAGACCAGCCATGAGGAGTCTGGTCTCTTGCCAGCAAAGGGATCCTGGGCAACTGCTTGTATGGTCCTTGAAGATTTGCTTCTTCTTGGGGGTCATCTATGGGAGACTGTACCTGACCAGAAAGAGCATGCGACTCAGGAGGCAGACTTCCCTGGGAACCATCTCACTCTCTGCAGTGTAACTGCTGCTCCCAGCAACTCCTGCTGGCCTGGTGTGCACATGTGCTCCTGCACACACGGGGTGTGTGGGAGGGGGGATGGGCACAGCAGCCATGTGGTAAGGGCAGAGGTGGAGGTAGGCAGCCCTGGGGCTAGGCTAGGTGTTGCGATCTGCATGGAGACATTCCTGTAATTCCTCGGAGCCCAAGTTTGCTCATCTGTCAATGGGAAAAAATAGTAGTTCCTATCTCCAGGTTGTTGGGCTGATTGGAAGGTAGATGGATGAAGCATGCAGCCCATTCCAATAAATACTCATGGCTCATCGTCAGGCAGATTAGTACTATTTAGACTAAATACAATACTAGATACATTCTAGAATGTATCTTTTAGGCCCCTTGCTTTGTCCTGATGTGAAAAACAGAGGTTTTTATTTGGGTATTCTAGTTGTATTGTGTCATTTCCTTCCTTTCCCTTCCCTTCCCTTCTTTCCATTCACTCTCTCTCTTTCTTTTCTATCAGTCCTGGGGCTTGAACTCAGGGCTTGGGCACTGCCCCTGAATTCTTTCTGCTCAACAGTAGCACTCTACCATTTCAAGCCACAGTGCCCCTTCCGGTTTTCTGGCAGTTAACTGGAGATAGGAATCTCACAGACTTTCCTGCTGGGGCTAACTTTGAACCACACAATCCTAAGATCTCAGCCTCCTGAGTATCTAGGATTACAGGTGTGAGCCACCAGTACCCAACTCTCTTTCTTTCTCCTTCCTTCTCTCTCTCTCTCTCTCTCTCTCTCTCTCTCTCTCTCTCTCGCTCTCTCGCTCTCTCGCTCTCTCGCTCTCTCGCTCTCGCTCTCTCGCTCTCTCTTTCATTTATAGGAGGATAAAGCTTGAGCCCCAGACACACTTTGAAGTTTGGGGATCAGAATGAACACACAGATGAGGGGAGTGACTGGGGACACACCTGGGGTTGCCTGTGTTCCCTCACCTTCAGAAAATGTGTGTGCATGGGGTGGGGGGCAGAGTGTGAAGGTGTGTAACACAATTTTCAATCTGGGCATGTGCGAGTACATGTGGGTGTGGCTTATATGCATAATCCGGGCAGGTTGCCCCCCCCAGCACATGCTTCAGAGGGTAAGCTAGTGTGTGCCACGTGAGCACA
Organism: Megascapheus bottae; assembly: GCF_031878675.1. Lineage (NCBI taxonomy): Eukaryota > Metazoa > Chordata > Mammalia > Rodentia > Geomyidae > Megascapheus > Megascapheus bottae. The sequence goes on from NC_143515.1 coordinate 55,189,599, forward strand.
GTTCTGTGCCATGCCTGAAGGTTCTGTGTCTGCTCCTTGGGGTGGTCTACCTTTGTTCCCTCAATGGTCCTATCTGCACTTGTGCTCTGTGTGTGTGTGTGTGTGTGTGAGTGAGTGAGTGTGTATGTGTGTGTGTGTGTATTTGTGTGCTGTGTATGTATGTATGGGTTCTTGTTTGTGGGCTGAGTTTGGGGGTGTGTGTTTGTATGCAGTGTGTGTAGGCTGTGTGTATGTTTGTGGGTCCTTTCTAACAGTGTTCTTGCATGCTGATTTGTGAGAGCTTCTGTGGAATGAGAACCTCAGGGCTAGGGGGAATGGGGACAGCACAGACTTACAACCAAAGGAAAGCAGGGTTGGAAATGTCCTTTTTTTTTTTTTAACAGAATAATGGATTTTATTGTGGCATTTTTATTTGTGCATCTAAAGCTATGTTGATTGTATTCACCCCTTACATTGTTCTCTGCTACTACCCATTCCTACTTGCTCGCCCCTCTGATTCCCTTCCTCTTCTCTAACGGTTCTCCTCCTGTTTTCATAGTCTCTTTTTTTCTCTAGGTTCCACACATGAGAGAGAACACTTGAGACTTGACTTTATGCGTCTGACTTATTTTGTTGAGCACGATGATCTTTCTTGGCTGTTCCTTCTCTGAAGATGGGCCTAGGAGTCTGTCCAGCCTCTGGGACAGGAGTCCACAGTTATCTCTGCAATTTCTTCAACAAGATTCTGTACAGAGCCAAGATCATCTCCAGCCAGACACTCTGTTCTCCATGGAAGAATGATGGCTGAAAGGATTCTTTTAAGTCTGGTTGCTGGTAACGAGTTTTTGAAGGATCTGTTGCTTTGAGTCTCTGGTAGGCATGCCAACCAACAATAGGAAATGATCTGTTTGTGAGAGCAGAAGTTAGAGCCGTTTCCAGACATAAACAGTACTCATTAAATGGGAAGTAGTATGGAGTCTAGAGTTGGGTATAGGCTAGTTCTCTATTCTCATGGTCGGAGGTCTAGACCTGGTGTGTAGAGTGTGGACTGCCAGGCCCATCGTTGACTGCAGGGGTGTTATGGCCTCCCTTCCTCTCTGGGACGAGACCCTGAGCAGCAGTAGTAGCACGCAGAGCCTGGGCTTGGGTCGGCCTTCAGCTAGGCCAGGCAGGGGCTTGTAGAACAGGCCCATAGAGGGAGAAGGCTCCTGACCAACAAGTGGTTTTTCAGCACAGGTATCACAAATACTGTGTAGGTGAAACTTAGACTAAAAATAGATGGAGTCTGTGTTTCTATTAGCTGAGTCTGGAGACTTAGAGCCCTGGGCCAAGGGGCGAAGGGGCTGATAGAGCAGCAGAAAGGCTGACTGGGGCCCATTGAAAGACAGCTGACAGCCTCAACTCAGCTCCTATCTGTTGAGTGCTCCAGGGTCACAGGCTTGAGCCCAGGAACACAGGTGTGAGACCCATGCCTCTGACATGATCTGGGTCACTCTGGACCAGAGCGCCAAGAGACTCTAGAAGCCAGGCTGGCCAGTGATGGCTTCTGAGATGGCTGCTGGCTCACAAATATCAAAAGATACGGTTGTGAGGAATCAAGTGCGCACTGGTGCTATGGAAAGAATTACAAAATGACTTTGGTTATTGAAGGTTTTCCTCAATCAGGAGAACATCCAAAGGGGAAAGCTAACGAACAGATATTTGGGAGGAAGGGAACTGTGGGGAACATGGCCTTTCAAATGGAAAGATGGGAAAACTCTAGAATCTGACCTTCCATGTACCTCATTAGCACTTGGTGAAAGCTATGGACCACTCTCAGCATGTTTTCAAAGGAAAAGGATACAAAGGAAACCAATAGCATCAAAATACAGATGTCTAAACATTTCAGAGCTGGCTCTATGATAGAGGAACCGTGGTATTCCTTTCCTCCTCTCCTTTCCATTTCTATCTTTCTCTTCTTTCCTTTCTCCCTTTCTCCCTTCCTCCCTCCCTCCTTTTTCTCTCTCTTTTCCCCTTCCCTTCCCTTCCTGTGGTATTTGGGTTAAACACAGGGCCTCTTGCTTGCTAGACAAGTACAGTGTCATTGGAGCCATGTCTCCAGTTTTTTTAAAAAATGGTTGTTCATTTTTTAGATAAGGTTTCTTGCTTTTTCTTGTGCTATCTTTGGACCTTGCTCCTACCTCTGCCTCCCAAGTGGCTAGGATTATAGGTATGAACCACCACACTTGGCTGTGTGTGTGTGTGTGTGTGTGTGTGTGTGTGTGTGTGTACTCGTGTATGTGTGCACATGCCTGCAAGTCTTGAGGCTTGAACTCAGGGTCTGGGTACTATCCCTGAACTTTTGTGTTCAAGGCTAGCGTTACCACTTGAGCCATAGCTCTACTTCCAGCTTTTATGGTGGTTAATTACAGTAAGAATCACACAGACTTTGCTGCTTTGAATTGTAGGCCTCAAATCTCAATCTCCTCAGTAGCTAGGGTTACATTCATGTAACCAGCCCTGGCTTGTTTTTGAGATTAAAGTCTTGTAAAACTTGCCTAGGCTGGCCTCAAACCATGTTTTTCTTATCTCTACCTCCATAGAAGTGCTTGTTTATCAACAGTTCAATAGCATTCAGTTTATAGTGGCAATGAGTACAAATGGTATTTTAAGAGATCTATAACAACTGAAACATGCTATAAAAAAAGTCTTCAAATGAAGGGAAATATGCTTCATTTTAGCTACACACAAGTGAAAATAAAGATATATTTTTTTCCCATCCAAATCCATGGTACCCTGGATTTTCTTTACAAACTTCTAGAGGAGAACTGTCATGGAACACAGGAACTGTCATGGTGCCTGCGTGAGAGGGAAAGCTCCCAGAGGGCTAGGAAGGAGTGTGGGCCAGAGCCATCCATCCTCATACACACAGGACAAAAATCAGATGTGAATGCTCGCGGTGGCCTGTAGGTGTGGGTTGTGATTGCTGCAGCAGCCCCAAGACCCTGTGAAAGCCTCTAATAGGTTTCCACATACGCTGCCGAGGCCTGTGAGGTGGTCTTACGTTAACTTGTACCCTCCAAAGTCCCTGTCATGGAGTGTGTAGTCAGATTCAGTCCTTCCTTAGCAACCATTTAGGCAGGCGCTAGGGTGCAAAGGGGAAGAGGCACAGAGAGAAGGGTTCTGGCAGTGCTGTGGAGCAGGCAAGGTCCAAGGCCCGGGTTCTTTCAGAGTGAAGGCAGGACAGAGATGGGCTTGGGGGACTAGAGACAGGGGAGTGTGCAGGATGAGATGCGTCGAGTTGGGCTGGAGGTTAGAAACGCTGAGTAAGCTTCTGGAAAACCTGCGCCTTTTGCTTCTTTGGTGAACTTCCTCTCCCTCGCCCACTTCCCACTGGGGGCCAGGATCCAATTTCCCCTTTTTGTCAAAATACAACTCAAAATATGTAGTCTCAGAGGATTATCAGTGCAGAGAATTTGTGAAGGCAAATGTTCTGAAGAAAAGACCGTGTTTATTCTGACAATGATGTCCGCTGGACACGTGACGCGGCTGTCCTCTACCTGGGTCTTGTTGGGCAGTAGCCATCAACTAGAGCAGGAGATCAGGGGTGGTGTCCTTTCTCTGTCCCCCTTTGCTCTAATACAGCCTCCCTTCATGGGGACATTTCAGATAGAACTACAAGGGAACCCTAAATATGTGAGAACTGGGTGAGGTGAGGCGACAGGGTAGTGTGGGCTGCAATGTGACCTTCTCAGTGTGTGGAACATGCGGTACCCTCTGCTGTCAGGTAACACAGGATGATACATTAGGATGTGTCCGAGTTAGCTGATAGGTATTTTCTCAGCCCTGGCTCAGAGGGTCTAGTAGTTATGCTCCATGCCTTGTCACTCTGCAAAAAGATAATCCCCCAGGAAGTAGGGCCTTTCATCCTGCAGGGACCAAGTGTCTCTTATCTATGGAGGGCCATTTGTGTCTGTGTTCCTAGAAAAATCAAAGGTCTTTTCCACTGAGTTTTCAACTTTACTATAAGTTACCAGGCCAGCATTTCCAGAATGAGCTACTGGACCAAATGCAGAATGAATGTGCTTAGCCTAGAAGTGAGAAGCACAGCTTCCGCTCACGCCCACTGCCTACCCATGAGCAAGGTTGCCCTGTCACAGGTGATAGCTGATTTATTTGTCTTTTAAGATCCGAGACTTGAACTTAGTTTCTGATACTTTTGCTCATTGGCTGGTGCTCCACCAACTGAGCCACATCTCCAATCCCACAACAGCTGATTTCTGTATTCTGAATATTGAGCTCCTGAGCCCAGTAAAAGGGACCAACCTGACTGGCCAGGAACCCAGGCTGTACCAGGCTGTCTCCTGGGGTCCTTCTGGGCCCAGGCCTACTGGGCATCATGGAGGAAAAGGGAAGGAAAGGCCATGTGAGCTTCTTCTGAGGATCTCCAGGATGAGTAGGCAATCTGGGGGAAGTAAGCTGGGTTTGGTTCCAGTACCCTGGCTGGAAGTATTGCTGTGGCTTGAGCAGAGCTAGCCTTGAGCACAAAAGCTCATGGACAGCTCCCTGGCCCTGAATTCAAGCCCCAGGACTGGCACCAAAAAAGAAAAGAAAGAAAACAAAAATGAGCTGTGAGGAGTTAGTGAGCAAAGCCTCCTGTTTTGTTTGCACTCAACACAACTGTGTGGGCTGGCAGAAAGGGCTGCATTGTTGGGGGAATTTTTTGGGTAGTCTCAGTGCAGGGAAAGCCTCAGTGAGCGGGATAGTTGAGTCAAAACAAGAATACTTCAGGAAGGGTAAAATGAACAGTCAGTGCTCAGTCCCTAAGGTAGACGGGCCTGTATTCCCACTGTAGGAACCTAGACCAGAGATGGAGGTGTTGGTAAGAATAGGTATTGGTTAAACTTTGGGTCATTTTGTTTCCTTTCCTCTCTTCTTTCCTTATCAGCTTTCTAGCTAGCACTTAGGAAGATACACTAGGTGTGTTTTCCTCTGGTCTTTAAAAAAAATACCTGGCAAGTTCTTTGAGGGCAGGAGCTAGGCCTGACTGTTTTCCTTTCCCTTCTGGCTGGCCCAGGGATTGCCTGTCTGAAGTATCCCATAAAATATGCCTGGGTCCTGAGCTATTAGCTTCCGTGGGGCTTAGCCCAGGTTCTGTGAAAACAGGCTTAGAAGACTTGGCCAAATGTAGTGTGAAAAATCTTCCTGTGTTCTCCCTTCTCAAGAGAACTCGATGTATCCATCACAGGAGATGAGGCCTGGGTGTTAACAACCCCCCAAAGAGTCCTAGTAATGCCCAGCTCTCCTGGGACATACTGAAGAGCTCAACCAAGGACAACTTCCTGGGTTAGTTCTGTCTCTAATGAGGTATTTGTTGCTGGTTTCCAGGGAAGTAACAGGACGCACATATGCCTGCGTCTAGCTTATGTTCCTGGCCCTGTCTACTCTAGCCTTGTACTTGGGTAGCGGGTATTGGGTTCTGCATGGCTTGCTGATTGGTATATGGGAAGAACTCCCTGTAGCTTCAGGACGAGTGTCTTGACATTGATTTTGGGGTGTCCTTCACCTACTGTCCCATTCGTTGGCTTAATCTGGGCCTTTTCTGCAATATCCTCTGCCTCATGGCTTTTTTTTTTTTTTTGGTTGGTTATGGGACTTGGCCTGGGTGTTGTCCCTGAGCTCTTAAGCTCAAAGCTATCGTTCTACCCCTTGAGCCACTTTTGGTTTTCTGGTGGTTAATTAGAGATAAGAGTCTTATAGACTTAGTGCTTGGGCTGGCTTTGAACTGCAATCCTCAGATCTCAGCCTCCTAAGTAGCGAGGATTTCAGGCATGAGCCAACATGCCCAGCTGTCTTCTGACTTTTATGGAAACTTGACTATAACTCATATTCACAAATCAGCAGGCCTGACTGTGTGTGTGTGTGTGTGTGTGTGTGTGTGTGTGTGTGCACTAGGGCTTGAACTCAAGGACTGGGTACTATCCCTTAGCTTTTTCACTCAAACTTGGTACTCTACCACTTGAGTCACAAATCTACTTCTGACATTTTGTGGTTTGTTGAAGATAGGAGTCTCATGGACTTTCCTGCCCGGGCTGGCTTCAAACTGCACATCACAGATCTTAGGCTCCTGAGTAGCTGAGATTATAGGCATGAGCCCCTCGCTAGGCATGACTTTTGAGAGGGCTTCGCTCACAGCCTTGCCCAAGCCCCACGGTCTTCCACATAACAATAGCACATTGGTGTGACTTTTGGATAACATTTTCTCGAGAGTTTGAGTTTCCTGTTGTTCCTTGCCACAGATTAACTGCCTTTTCACTTTCCACAGCTTTCATCTGTCCCATGTGGTAGAGTCTTACAGTACAGCAGTTGGAATCAGGCAGATGTGAGTGAGCAGCCTGAGCTTCTGCCCTTTCTAGTTATGCCACACCTGGCAAAGTCCTCTGATCTCCAGTTTCCTTGTCTATAAAATGAGCACAGTCCTGATATTATCCTGATAGCCTGGCTGTGAAAATTAACCAGGAAATGTCACTCTACCAGGATCATCCATTAATGAGATCACCTAACAGTCCTACAGTGTGGTGGGGCTCTCAGGACTGGGCACAGGTGAGTGTCCTCTGCCAGCTCCCCCTCTTGGTCCTACTTTCAGACCAGTACATTTAAACCAGAGGAAAATATGATAGCCTGGCCTGGTGCTGGTGGCTTACCATAGTAATCCTAACTACTCAGGAGACTAAGAGTTGAGAGCTGCAGTTCAAAACCATGCTGGGCAGGAAAATCTGTGAGAGTATGTTCAATTAACCATCAAAGGGCTGGAAGTGGAGCTGTGGCGCAAGTGGTAGAGTACTAGGCTTGTGCAAAAAAGCTCAGAGATAACACCCGGGCCCTGAGTTCAAGCACAGGAACCCACGACTCCATTCTCTCCCCTTGCCAGGGTGTTGCCTGCCAGACTCTTGTCAGCGCTCACAACCTCCAACTGCCTCTCGCTGCCTGAGTTTTTATCAAAAGCTCAGTTGAGAGAAATAAAGTTCATGGGGGTTATTTAAAGGCCACGCATTCCTCCCATTCCTGCAAATGAGACTTATCCCTGAACAGTCAGACTCTCACGAAACGGAGTCATTTTTGGATCACATTCCTTGGTCACCACAGAATCTTTATTGTCTCTGCTGTCTGATGGGTACTTCATGGAAAGGCACGGAAAGATCTGCAGTGGTACTGATTGTGGGGTACTCCCATTCTGTTAGCCCTATCTCAACTACTGTCCCCTGTAAAAACCATGAGCTGAAGACATTTTAGGCTCTGGGTCTTTTTTTTTTTTCTCCAGTAAAGCACTGTATGTGCTGAAAAGCGGGTGGATTTTTGATGTATGGCTCATTCATATGAATCATGACTTTCATGTCAGCCCCACTTTACATAAGTGGCCAATAGCTTAGAGTCAAATTTGGAGTCCAAGCTTAAGATCGTGAATCTCTTGGTCTATCATTTCTTTCCAAATAACTACCATCCAACATAGAGTGTGTGTGTGTGTGTGTGTGTGTGTGTGTGTGTGTGTGTGTGTATGTGTGTGTGTGTGTATGTGTGTGTGTGTCTGTGTGTCTGTGTGTCTGTGTGTCTGTGTGTATATGTATGCTGTTACTGGGGTTTGAACTCAGGTCCTGGGCACTGTTCTTAGCATTTTTTCTTTTCTTTTTCCCGTAAGACTTGGGCTCTATCATTTAGAGCCACAGCTCCACTTCTAGCTTTTCAGTAGTTAATTGAAGCTAAGCATCTCATGATCTTTTCCTGCCCCAGCTGGCTTTGAACTGTAGTCCTTATGTCTCAGCCTTCTGAGTAGCTAGGATTACAGGCATGAGCTACAAACATGTGGCCTATAGTACTAATTTTAGATGTGTCTTGTCAGTCACTTGCCCCCCCCCTCCCCCGGCCCAAGTGTGGGAGTCACGAAACAAAGACTCCCCATGCTGGGACAGGTAGTGGGGGAGAGCACTGGTCAGAGCCCATGGGAGACTAGCAAGGGGCAGGCGATAGAGTAAGGCCTGGTGGCTGTAGGATGAACATCCCCTTTGTTGGCTACTTGGACAGTGATGGGGAGAGAGTCCACTGAAGAGAACTTGTATGAATTTGAAAAGAGAAGCAGAATATTTCTCAATTTGAACTGCTCCCCACGGCCTTCAGGCTTTCTGTGTATTTTTGTAATGTTGTGAAACACTGAAACTTACAGTGTCCCTTTCTCTTCCTCTTTGCTCCCACCCTAGACCAGTCCCTGCCACCCCAGTCACCGTTGCCTGCCCTTTCTCTTGCTCACATGTCCCTCCCCTCCATCCTCCAGATCCTCCTCACGTGGGGTACACGTTGGGCTGCCTGCTGTGATGCTCCTCCTCTGGGTGAGCGCAGGGCCTTTCTGGACCAAGATCTACAGCCTGCAGAGCAGCAAGCAGAGAGGGCCAACCTCAGATCCCAGGATGGTCACAGGACCTTCTGCAGTGTGCTTTTTCAGAACTATTATTGCTGCTGCTTCTTTTATTTATCCTTCAGCTCATGGTACATTTTCATCATTATCCCAACACTTTTTGTTTGTTTGTTTGTCGTACTAGAGTTTGAACTCAGGGCCTCATGGTTGCCTCTAGTTGTCACTGTACCACTTGAGCCACATCTCCAGCCCAGCTTCGTGACTGAGATGACATCTCAAGGACTTTTCTGCCTAGGCTAGCTTTAAGTCCTCCTGAATCTCAGCCTCCTGAATAGGATTATAGGCATAAGCCATCAATACAGTGTGACTCACTGTCATGGTTACTGTCTTCTCTCCTCTCTCTCTCTCTCTCTCTCTCTCTCTCTCTCTCTCTCTCTCTCTCTCTCTCTCTCTTTTGTGTGTGTGTGTGTGTGTGTGTGTGTGTGTGTGTGTTTAAATTCTTTTCTTTCTTTCTTTCTTTTTTTTTTGGTATCAGTCTACAGCTTGGAACTCAGGACCTGGGTGTTATTCCTGAGTTTTTGTTTTGTTTTGTTCTTCGAGGCTAGTAGTCTACCATTTGATGCACAACTCTACTTCTGGCTTTTTTTTTTTTTTTCTGGTGGTTAATTGGTGGTGAGTCTCACAAACTTCATTGCTAAGGCTAGCTTTGAACCACCATTCTGAGATCTGAGATCTCAGCCTCCTAAGTTAGGACTGCAAGCTAACATAAATTAATTATTATAGTAGCTAAACCCCTTTATCTGTTTATTCATCATCTAGATCAGGAATCCTCCACCTTGACATCATTGACTTTTCAAGCTGGATAGCCCTTCTTGGGAGGTTTGTCTGGGCCATTGTAAGATTTCACAATCACTTTCTTCATATTGTACAGGTGGTCCTCTATATAGGACTATCAAAAGAATATCCAGACATTGCCAGCCATCCTCTAGGGGAAGGAGTAATGGCCTCCAGGTTAGAAAATGTCTTCCTACTTATCTCTTTCTCTCATCCCCATCCTACTTCTTTTCCCTTTGGTGGACACCTCTTCTATAGAAATTGAATCCTCTTGGTTGGACATATTTCTACAGCTCTGTCTCACACATTCACAGCCTTTGCCCACTCTCTCTTCCTTTTCTTTCTTTCCCCATCCTGTCCTCCCCATTCCTTCTGTCCTTCTGTACCTCCCTTTCATTTCCTTCCCTCCTCCCCCCTCCCTCCCTGCCTGCCTACCTTCTATTCTGATGTTCTGGGAATCAAACCCAGGGTCTCATGCTAAGCATGAGTTCCATCACTGAGATACATCCCCTGCTCAGTTCCCTTGCCTAGCATTTTATTGGGGTTGCATTTCCTTTTGATTTTCAAAGGGAAGCCCTTTGTCTAGATAAGTGGCTGCATAGTCTTGGGCTTGTGTTATCTTTTCCCTTGCCAGCACCCATTTGCCCAGTTTCACCTTATAGGTGCCAAAAACAGGTGCAGAGTTGGAGATCATTGTACACTCAGTGCTAGTAAGTGGCACAGCCCTTAACCCCTGGTACAGTGGCCTCCATTCTCTGAGAATGACTTCATCAGAGGCTGATATGTCCAGCCCTGATGCCCAGGAGGGTAGGGCAGTGGCCCTCAGGGGCACATAGCTTGTCAGAAGCAGCAGCATCTGGATCTCTTTGGTGGGAAGCCCAGTGTCTTAGGAGTTGGACTTAATATTTCCTTTGGTTTAGGAGTGACCAAGTGTTTTCACTTTGAGGTCTAGAAGACCTGGGTTCTAATGAGAATGGGTGTGTGTGTGTTTGTTAGATGTGTGTGTGTTGGGGAACTCTTTGCTAGTTCTGTTTCAGGGACACATAGGCTTAGAGATAGCAAGTTTCTGCATTTAGACTTTCTGTCCTGCCTCTGAAAGCAGCAGCATCCTCTGTGCCCTAGACCCTGGCAAGGAAATACCTTTATTCCAGGCCCAGAGAATGCTGGATGGAGGGGGAGGGAGGAGAGAGAGGGAAGAGATTTGTTGCCTAAATGCCTTTCACATGACTGTCTGATCTAAGGTCTTTCTCCTTTCTCTTGTCTTTTTGTCCTTCACCGCATTCTGTCCAGCTTTGCTCTCTGTTCTCTATTTTCATTTTCTCTGTTTGCACAAAGCCCTCCACAACTGGAGTGGACCAGAGGCCTCCTGTCTGGCAGAGTTTGGTTTCTGGCTTTTGGATATGCCCTTGGGGCTGCCTGCCCTGGAGGTCTATGGGAAGGCTTCAGTCCCTGGAGTGAGTGGGCAGATCAAGAGACCAGCACTTGGAGGTAGGGCTCTATACCGCATCCTCAGAGCAGGGCATCTGGGCCTCCACAGCTGATGGCAAATACTTGGTCTTGATCCATCCGCATTCTACCCACCTCTGATGAATGCTGAGCTCCAGTCTGCACAACATTCAGGCAGCTAGTGCTTCTGGACATACCCTTCCCTGAACCACTGGGCAGGAGTGATCCAGCTGTGAAGTTTTAGGCTTGGAAGGGGCCAGGAAAACCAACTGAGCTAGTCCTTCATTCTACAAATGAGAAGTCTTTGTGTGGAGGACAAGTCTTTGTGTAGTGGACCTCCAAGGGTCCCCACAGAGCCAAGCAGGATCAGATGAAAGCCAGGTGTGGGATGGCTGTCTCCTCCCAACTCACTGGGTTGGAGACCAACAGTGAGGTCCCTTTAGATTCCATCTATCTTTAGGGAGACTGGGCCCCTCCACTGTTTGCTGTCAGTCTTGCAGAGTCTGGAAGGGAAGCAGTGACTGGGTGTTGTGGGTCTCAGCCAAAGTCTGCAAGAAAACTTTTGCTGAGCTGCTGAACTTCTGCAGCTGTTTTATAGGCCCTGTGGACCAAAAGGGGAAGTTTGGCTGTATTTAGAAAGTTGTTCACAAAGCAGAATGGTGGGGGGGAGGGTAGGAATGAGGGTGAGGAGGATGCTTGGGTGGGGGAACTGGGGGAAGAAGGCGGGCAATCCAAGAGGGATGCCAGCAGGGGCCTGAGGACAAGAGTTTGATTTGGGCCCACATGTTGCCACTTCAGAAGTTCTTAGGGCTGGAAGTGGGGGTGGGGCAGAATGAGGGGGAGAGAGAAAGAGAAGAAAGGGGAAAAGGGGAGGTGAAAGAGTTCAAAGCCTGAAGGTCTGGCTTGTTCTTAGGCTAGAAGCAAATATTAAATGTGCTGGGAGCATGCCTGGCTGCTCCAGAGGCAGGGAGATGGGAGAGGTGTTGGAAGGCAAAGGAGTTCAAATGCCCAGTGAAGAGGTAGGGGTTTGAAGGAAAAATTCTCCCAAAGTATATCCAGATTTCTCTACTATCTTAATCTGTTTCGGTGGTCACTACTAAATACTAGAGTGGGTGGCTTGTACACGATAGATGTTTAGTGCTTCCTCCAGGCACTGGTGGCTCATGCCTATAATCCTAGCTATTCAAGAGGCTGAGATCTGAGGATTTCCAATTAACCACTGAAAAGCCAGCCGAGGCATGTAGCTCTAGTGGTAGAAGGCTAGCCCTGAGCTAAAAAGCTAAGAGACAGCACCCAGGCCCTGAGTTTTAAAAAGGGAAGGGAAGAAGGGAAAGGATAGGAAAGGATAGGAAGGGAAGGGAAGAGAAGGGAAGTCAAGTCATACTGGTAGAGATAGTGCTTGGGCACTGTCTCTGAGCTCTTTAGCTCAAGGCTACTGCCCTACCCCTGGAGCCACAGTGCCACTTCTGGTTTTCTAGTGGTTAACTGGAGATAAGAGTCTCATGGACTTTAGTGCCCAGGATGGCTTTGAACAGAGATCTTCAGATCTCAGCCTGCTGAGTAGCTAGGATTATAGGCATGAGCCACAGCGCCCTACTCAAGGCTATTCTTGTAGTGTTTTTTTCTTTCTTTCTTTCAGCTGCTTATTTTTTAAAATGGTTTCTGCTTCATTTCCAAATGGCTATGGCTAATTCTAGACCTTAATGCTTTTTTTTTTTTTTTTTTTAACCAGTATTTAACTAGATGACCTTTCTACTGGGTCTTGGCCATTATGAGACTGCCTAAGTCCCAGGGTCCCAAGGAAACTGTGCTGACTTCAGGACTATGCTTGAGTCTGCTTATTACTACTACTAGACAGATGCTGTGCCCCCTCAGAGGCCTGGCAGAGCCTTGGCTGGACTTTCTTTCAGTTTGCTATCCTCCACTTCGTTCTTCTGGCATTTTCTATGCATTTTCCCACCCACAGATATGAATGTGGCATGATGTTGGCTTTCCAGCATCCAGCATGGTGGGGTGGAGGCAGAAATAAACTTGCTTGGGTACCCTCTGTGAACATTGGAGGCCAGCCTGGGCTCCTTTACAAACACAGGAGGCTTCCTGTCCCTGGCTCAGCTGGAGGAGCAAGGCTCCATGGTGTACTCAGGCTCTGAGGCCTGTGGTCCTGCTCAGGATTGGCTGTCTTAGGCTAAAGGAACATTTTCCAGAGTACAGCTGAAGGACAGAATGTCTCAGTGAGATGGGCTGAGATGGATCGGGTTTTGGAAATGCTGCTGCTTGTTCTGGGAAGTGTTCAGTGCACTGAGGTTTTGGAAATCCATGGCGGCTCTTCACAACCGCTCTCAGCTTTGGAAGGAAGAATGGATATGTGCCCAATGTCTTGGGTTCAGTAGGAAAGATGAAGCTCCATCTTGCCAGCTGGGCCCATGCTGGGTTCGGAGAGGTCACAGGACTTTGAAAAGGAATGCTTCTACAGGCCTTGGTCTGGAAGACCTGGGATGCTACTCCCATCAGCCAGCCTTGTCTGGATCTGGGCTGGGCACTGACCCTGAAACAGAGCCAGGGCCTGCAGGCCTTGTCCTCGAAGATGCCTCTGATGAAGCAGGTAGGAGAACCCCTCGATGTAGCCATGAGCAGAGGACACTGGCAGCATTTCACCAGTCAGTCTCACTCAAGGAAAGGAAGATAGGGGAAGCTCAGACCAGGCCTGCGCAATCAGGGAAAGGGGAGGAAGGGAAACCTAGGCCTTTTCTTTTCCTAACTGTCTCTGTCTTCTTCTGTTTTGCTTTTGTGCCTAATGAGTAAGCCAAGAATCCAGTTTCACTAAATGAAAGGAACTCTAGGATATGGAAACAAGAGCTTTATCTTGTGTGATTGTTGTTCATAATGTGCTATGTTATTTCTCTTCTTTTTTTGCCCTTATGGTTAATCTCATATTGTTACTGTATTTGATTTTGTTACCTGGTATATTGTCTATATGTTTATTTATTTGAAGTAGGAAAGGGAAGGGGGGAAAAGATGATTGGGAGGGGGTGGGGAGAGGGGAATGGGGTCAAAAACATGAGAAGGGGTATCAATGTGTGAGAAGTAATGCACCTCCTACCTGTAACTGTAACCCCTCTATACATTATCCTGACAATTAAAAAGAAAAAAGAAAGAAGGAAAGAATCCAGTTTCATCCCTATTCTGTGACCTTGGGTGAGTCAATTTACCTCCATGGATCTAACTCCTCATGGGAGAATTGAGATGCTAAGTACTTGAGCTACAAGTCTGGGACCCTGCTGGGTGGTAATCAAGGCTTGGAGGGCTTTGTGGGTGTTTGGAGAGATTATGGAAATACAGACACATGGGCTGCCATGTTAGGGAGCTGGATCTAGGGGAGAGGGGCTGTGATATGAGGCTCAGGCAAGCCCGAGGTAGTCCCCAGGGGCAGAAGCCCAATAACAGCCCCTGCAGGCTCTGCAAACCCAGGCCTTTATCCTTGGACACGTTTTTTTCTGATGTTGGGGAGGCCCTGGGCCAGGTGGGGGTCTGGCTAGGCCATTCTCTTGGTTCATCCTCCAGGATGGGCCAGGGCCTGCGTCCAGGTACCTTGGACCAGGCAGGATGGACCCTCAACTTCTTCCTATGAGCCAGCCTTTCCAAGCCGCATTACCATCTCATGACGCGTTCCTGGGGGCTCCCAAGGAAATCACGAGGCTTTCTGAGGAGTGGCACAGACTTTAGAAAAGGACCCCGGGCTTGGTCCACCCCTGCTTGCTCTCTGGCTGCTCTCACCCTGCGCAGGGCTGGAGACAGAGCTCCCTGTCTCCTCGCTGGCCTGGCCCTGCGGCCCAGCTGGCTGCAGTTTTTAGAAATAACAATATCCCGGGGTGGGTGTGGGGGGAGCGGCGGGGTGAATGGGCCCCTTTGTCTCCAGCCCTGTGAAGCCGGATTAATTATGCGCCGCGGAGCGCGGGAGCCTGTTCGCTTGGCCCCCTGCGCGCCTGAAAGGCCCGGGCTTGGGAGCGCGGCCGCCGGTTCCCTGGTTCCCTCCGCGCCAGCGCACAAAGGGCCGCGCATCAGAGCCCCGGCAATTACCCCGCATTTTGTATCTGCCCTTGTCTCCCTGACACTGAGCACCGCCCCTCCCCGGGGGCTGCACTTGAAGGATTTTCCAACTCTTTCTGGGTTGCTAGGGGTGACTGGGCAGAGAGTTTGGGGGCTTGAGGAGAGGAGGGGTGAGCTAAGAGCTGAGGCGGGGGAAGAGGTGGTGGACAGTGGGGGCGCCCAGGATGGGGTGGGGGAAAAGTGGGAGAGAGAGATGGGTGGTGTCATCCGGGGCCACACGGGCCTCAAGTGTAAGCCAGAGCCGGGTCTGAGGGCTGATTTCCACGTCCAACCCAAAGACCTGCCTCAGTGGATCTAGGGTGAAAGATGAATTTTTTTAAAAAAGTATTTAGCTTTCGTTGCTATTGTAAAGGTCTTGTATAGAGTGGGTACTGTGATACAGGTCAAGTAATGAGAAACATACTTCTCGTGAGAAACATGTTTCTTTTGGGACACTGTCACCCTGCAATGGTGAATTTTAAGCAGCGTAGACACACAGATTGTAAGTGTACACTTTGGCATATGTATATACCTTCATCCCATCAAGATACCGACAATCACATTCCTGAAAAAAGTTCTGAGCCCTCTTTCCAGCCTCCAGGCCCCACTCTGCCTTCCCAGGCACAACTGTTCCCAAGTCTTGATATTATCCCTTAAGTTTCATCTGGGTTTGGACTTCATGATAAATGGAGCCATACAATCAATGTTTCTGACTTTTCATTCAGCATAATATTTCTGAAGTTTAGCCATAATATGCGTATTCATAGTTTGCTCTCGCTCTCTCTCTCTCTCTCTCTCTCTCTCTCTCTCTCCCTCTCCCTCTCCCTCCCTCCCTCCCTCCCTCCCTCCCTCCCTCCCTCCCTCCCTCCCTCCCTCCCTCCCTCCCTCCCTCTCTCTCTCTCTCTCTCTCTCTCTCTCTCTCTCTCTCTCTCTCTCTCTCTCTCTCTCTCTGTAATATGACTTGAACTTAGGCTCACTTGTCTGCCTGCTGTTTTACCCCTTGAGCAATATTTCCAGCCCTGCTTTTCATTGGTTAGTTTGCAAAAGGAATCTCCTGGATTTTCCTGTCTAGGCTGGCTTGGAACCATCGTCCTCAGATCTCAGCTTTCCAGGTAGCTAGGATTACATGAGTAAGCCACAGACATCTGGGAGTTTGCTTCTTTCTATTAAATAATTTTTGTTGATGGACACTTGAGTGTTTCTACTTTGAGGCTAATTGAAACAAAAGCTGCTATGATCATTTTGTACAAATATTCTGTGTTTATATCTTTTGGGTAAATATATAGGAGTGGAGTTGTTAGGTCATTATAATGGGAAACTGTTAATTTTAAGGGAAACTTTTGCTGACTCCTCCTTTCTTAATTATCTACATGCTATACAATTTTGCATCCCCGCCAGAAATGTATGAGCATTCCAGTTTTCATGCCTTGTTCTCCCAATGCTGGGGTTACAGGCATTCACCATGCTGGTCTGGGAAGTGATGATTTAAAAAAATACTAATTTGGGGGCCGGGAGTTTGGCCTGGTGGTAGAGTGCTTGCCTAGCATGCATGAAGCCCCAGGTTCAATTCCTCGGTACCACATACATAGAAAAAGCCAGAAGTGGTGATGTGTCTCTAGTGGTAGAGCTCTAGACTTGAGGAGAGCCCAAGGACAGTGCGCAGGCCCTGAGTTCAAGCCCCAGGACTGTTTTTCTATGTACCAATACTGGGCCTTAAACTCTAGGATTTATGCTCTCACTTGACTTTTTTTTTTTTAATTTTATTTTAAGGCTAGTGCTGTACCACTTGAGCCACACCTATTCTTGGTATTTTGCTGATTAGTTGAATAGGAGAGTCTCTTGGATCTGTCTGCACAAACTTGTTCTGAATCTTGATTCTCAGATCTCAGCCTTCCAACTAGCTAGGATTATAGTTGGGAACCATTGGTACCTGGTTTTTTATGCTAATCTAAATAAAGGAAATAACTTCTATCTATCTCTGTCTTCTTTGGCAACAGGCTATGGAGGAATCCAAATGATCTATATGGAGAGACCCATGTGGAGGGGAGCTGAGGTCCCCAGTTTGGAGTCAATCTAGCCATTAGATCTGTGGATGAATGAGCCTTCAGAGGCCCCATGCCTCAGCCTTCAGTGCTTCTAGTCACAATCCCAGAATACAGAGAACAGAGAGAAAACATTCCTGGTACCTTGCCTGGATTCCAATGCTAACAAATGCATATTTTATGCTGATAGAATGCTAATTTTCTATGAAGCTATACTAAGTGGAATGCATTCATTATTTCTTGCATCCTCTCAGGGTTAACATGGTTCTCTCACCTCAGTTCTAAACTTAACTCTTCTCTTTCAGGTGTCTTGGATGTCACCTTTGCTGATATTACCTCCCCTCCCTCACCTGTGCCTATGTATTCAATATCTATACATTACGCAGTAAGTTAAGATCTGATTATTGCAGTTCAAAGACAGCTGGGGCAGGAAAGTCCAAAAGATTCTTTACCACTAAAAAGCCAAGAATGGAGCTGTGGCTCAAATGTTAGGGGGCTGGTTTTGAATATAAAAGGTAAAGGACAGCACCCAGACCCTGTGCTCAAGCCCTGTGATTAGCATGCCTGTACATACACACACACACACACACACACACACACACACACACACACACACACACACACACACACACACCCCTACCTCACACACCAAAGAGCTGGCACAGTCCTCTCTGGACTTCTAAGAACTTGGCATGTTAAATGTTTATTGAAAAATAGCTTGTCCTTAAAACAGAGGGAACAGAACCTAAATTAACTAAAACTCAACTTCCTGTTTTCCACTCCCATTTACTTTGGGCCTGGACTTGAGCAAAGGTGACCAAGAGAAGAAGTGAAGGTTTTTCTCTTCAACAGGCTTTCAGGATAAGTCGGAAGAGTAACAGAAAGACTATTAACTGAGCCCCAGTGACACATGCCTGTAATCTTAGGCTAGGTGACTCAGGTGGTTGATGTCTAAAGATGGAGGTTTGAACTGGGCAATGGTGGTTCACGCCTGAAATCCTAGCAACTCAGGAGGCTGAGAATTGAGGATCATAGTTCAAAGCCAGCCCAGGCAGGAGAGGTCTTGAGGCTCTTATCTCCAATTAACCTCCAGTAAACCAGAGGTGATTCTGTGTCACAAAGTGGTAGAGTGCTAGCTTTGAGCAAAAATGCTCAAGGACAGTGCCCAGGTCTTAAATTCAAGCCCCATGCGACCATCACAAAAATAAAAAAAAATGGAGGGTTGAATCCAGTCTGGGCAGAAAAGGCCATGAGACTCTGTATCCAATTAACTTGCAAAAAGCCAGAAGTGGAGCTCTGGTTCAAATAGTGAATATTAATATCTATTGAGAATCCAGGAAGCAGCTATGTGGGTTCTATTCATTCCTTTTGTATGCATTTTGAATATATCATAAGCTTAAAACTATTTTAAGAGATTGCTAAACAAGATGGCGTAAACTAACCTCTGAATACTCGGATAGATTCCAGTGATAGTCCCAATAAGGAGGAGAATATGAAGAATTTGACTTTCGTGTGTTTATGTTTGTGTGTGTGTATGTGTGTATGTGTGCATGCACGTGTGTGTGCTCACAGGCTTGAACACAGGGCCTGGAGACTGTCGCTTAGCTTTTTCACTCAAGGCAGGTGTTCTATGGTTTGGGCCACTGTTTTATTTGTAGAGTTTTGCTGGTTTTTTGAAGGTAAACGTCTCACAGGCTTTCCTACCTGGGCTGGTTTTGAATCCCAATCCTCAGATCCACGTACCCAACCTTGACTTTCTATTAATGCTACAAGCTAAAGGCTAGGATTAACTGAGCACCAGAGGAGTTGCTAAATGCTAAAAGCAATGCTAAAAGCATTGACATGCAAGATCTTTGGTGACTAGCAATATCACTGCTGCATCGAGGGAGAAATAAGAAGGGAGAACCCTACCTTAAAAATTTTGTTTCTGGCTGGTTGGATAAGATCAACCTCTCAGGACTGTAGAAAGATCAGATCTATGAACACTGGGCTTTTTTTTTCTTTTTTCTGCCAGTCCTGGGGCTTGAACTCAGGGCCTAGGCACTGTCTTTGAGCTTCTCCAAGGTTAGTACTTGACTGCTGGAGCAGTCACTTCTGGCACCACTTCTGGCCTTTTCTGTGTATGTACTACTGAGGAATCTACCCCAAGTCTTCCTACATGCTAGGCAAGCACTGAACCACTAGCCTGCACTCCCAGTGTCAGCGGTGGCCTTCTTAAAGATAACAACCCTAGACAATTGTAAGAAATTGCGGTAAGCGTATCTTACAGACCTATGCAGTTCTCAACTGGGACCTTTATTACTAGGACCCACCTTGACACCATGGTTGGTGGGTTCAACAGCTAAATTCAAGGTCTAGTCTGTTCTCAGCCCTAGCTGCAGCTCATTGGTGGGGAGGGAACATCAAAATCGTGAGGGACTAATCTAATTCTTTCACGATCTGGACATTTTGAACTGAGGCAGAGCTGATTGCTGCTGGATGGAGTTGCTTTAATAAGTAAGAATGGTGTAGTGAGGAGATTCATTGGCTCCATATGCTTGAATCTGCCATGGCTCAGCCTTTCAATTGTTCAATTTTTTCCTGGAATGTAGTAAATTTATTGCTATTATTATTTGCCGGGGTCAATTTCTATTGACTTTGGTGGAATAGGTTGATATTTTATTATCTTCTGGCCATCTCTAGTGCTGCTGCTAATAATATGGTATCTTTCTTATGTTAGCAAAAGAGGCCCCCTTTCTGGGAAAATTTCAAAAAGCTTTTCTTCCCTTTTGGCAGACATAGCCCCTGATCAGGGTGGAAGGTTTGGCTAGTGGAATGTGAAGCTCAGTTTTGGGTCTCACTCCACCCCTTTTAGTGGCTAGATTCCTTTGTGCAAGTATATGGACTACATAACCATTGATGGTTCTTCTGCCTGCCCCACCACTCATGTGCTAGCTTTTCTGTCATCCCGGTATCATTTGGAGTATGAGGTGTTAAGCTGGACATCAGTTGCTCATACCTATAATCATAGCTACTCAGGAGGCTGCTCTGAGGATCATGGTTTGAAGTCAACCCCGGGCCGGAAAAGACTGTGAAACTTTTATCTCCAATTAATCACCAAAGAGCCAGAAGTAGAACTGTTTCACAAGTGGTAGAGTGCCAGCCTTGAGCAGAAAATGGACCAAGGCCCCGAGTTCAAGTCCTAGTAGTAGCATCAAAAAATATTATTCTAGACAAAACTTACTAGAAATGATAAAGGTTTTAAAGTTAGTATTGTTTTGTTTTGTTTTCATTAGAAACCAGATAGATTTCAAGGATACTACAGGCAAGGGTTTACAGGAAAGTGAGGAAATTGTAGTGGAAGTAAGAGAAAAGGGATTTAATGTTGTAGAGAAAGTTTTAACCACATGGTCACTTGAAGTGAAGTAGACAATAGAAAATATGCCTAGGAAATTAATGGTTTGGGCTAAAGAGATTCTTCAGCAGACTTCTGGAAGTGTTAATTGGATTATTTTGGTTGCATACAACAAGGACAGCAAAAGATGAATTCAAAAGGAAACAAACTTATAAGAAAAAGTTACAGAAAAATGCAAAAGAGTCAAGGATTTACTGGGCTTGAAAATAAATCTGCTTCCTATGTACAGGCTCCCCAAAGGGTAAAATATTCTCAGAGTATGAAAGGGCTTCAGGACAAAGATAAAACCCAAAGTGAAATGATAAGACCCCTTGTCAAAACCCCAGGAAGAACTAATGGCTCATAAAATCTTTCAGATAGACAAAGACCCTCTAAATATTTCAAGAGCATGCTTCCCAGCTTCCCTTCATTAAGCAGGAGGGCTTCTAAGAATCTGAAGGGAATTGTCCCAGAATAGCTTCCTCAAGAAGCTTAGGGCAGAGAACAGCCCATCTTGATGAGATTTGTGGGCATAGCCTTTGACTAATGAAGTTAACCCCAATAGGACCCGTAGAAAACCCACAATGCCACACATAGAATTATATTGTCTGAAGCACATCAGCTTAGACTAAAAGAAATGGACTAGAACAAAATGAAAAGAGGTTGTAAGACCCCCCACAACTCTGGGGGAAGGAAACAAAATAATACAAAACAAAACAAGGAAGTAGTGCTATGGCTCAAGAGGTAGGGTACTAGCGGAAGAGCTCAGGGACAAGGCCCAGGCCCAGATTTCAAGTCCCATGACTGACACTCACTCAGGTGTAAACCCCTACCAGTGCCTGTGGCTCATACCTGTAATCCTAGCTACTCAGAAAGCTGAGATCTGAGGGTCATAATTTGAAGCCAGCCAAGACAGAATGTTTGTGAAACTATTATCTACAATTAACTAGCAGAAAAGTCAGAAGCAGAGCTGTGGCTCAACTAGTAGAATGCCAACATTGAGCAAAAAAAGGCGAGTACACAAGGCTTTGAGTTGAAGCCTTAGTACTGGCAGATGTATGTTCACACATACATACGTATACACACATGGAAAGAAACGAAAATGATGTCACCATCCCCTATACCTGAGCAGGCCTTTGTAACCTTCTTAACAGATGGAATGATACTCCATGATGTATGTCCAAGTCTGGATGAGGAAAGGTGACACGTTCTATCTTGTGTCTCCCTCCTCTCAAGGTTCATGCCCTTGGATTCTGTAAGGAGTCTGGGGACTATGGAGCTGTTATGTTGAGGAGCTTTGTGTGATGAGAATGCACAGAGACACAGAGGCCCAAGGAAACCCAGCTGCCACAGCTCTGCCTTACCTGTGACCTTTCAGCTCAGCCACTGACTTGTGAGTGACCATGTCTCTAAGGCCACCCAGCTTCATTATAGTCTGACTCAAAACTCAAGAGACCCCCCCAAGCCAGGATTTCCCAGCTGATCACAAAAAGCATGAATACTAAGACATGACTATTGCTGTTTTAAGCCACTAAGCTTTGGCTTGTTATTCAGCAAAAGACAATCTCTCTCTGGGCCTGGGCATTGTCCCTGAGCTCTTCAGCTCAAGGCTACTGTCCTCCCCTTGAGCCAAGCCCCATTTCTCATTTTCTAGAGGTTAATTGGAAATAAGGGTCTCAGGTCCTTTTGTGCCTGGGCTGGCTTTGAACCTTGATCCTCAGATCTCAGCCTCCTGAGTAGCTAGGATTACAAGCATGAGCCACCACACGCCAGCTAAGTTTGTGAAATCTTTAAAAGCACCAAGCCTGGTATCTAGATGTAGTAAATCCTTGGTGAATATTACTTTCCTTGACAGGGTCTCTCAGTGGCTGTCAACCTGGGAGTCAAACAAAAATGGCATTTAAGTACACTCTGGTTAAGAAGGAACCTGTGTGCCTGAAACCTGAATGTTTGTTAAATAAATGAAAGAAAAAAGATCTATTACTTTGAGATTTGGAGCCACACTTCCTGATACTCACTCATTTGTAGGATTCCTCCCTGCTCCTTCCTCCCTTCTCCACCCCCTGCCACACTGAAATGGTCTGGGCCTGTGACTCTCCTTACCCACAGAACATGGCTAAGTCTGAGCTTTTCATAAAAGGCATAGAGACTTTGCATCTTAGGGAGCCCGAAGTCCGGTTTTCCTTCTGGAGAATTTCACATGGAGGGGAGACCTGGAAAAGCCATATGGGGAGAGAGAAGCTCTATCCAGTGAACCTAGTCAAGCTCCCCAGCTCTGAGGACCCACAGCCATCTGGCTGTAGCTTTATGAGGGACCCCATGGAGGCCAGTAGAACTGCACAGTCAACTTACGAAATTGTGAGAGAAAATAGATGTTTATTTATTAGTGGTTCAGTATAAATCATTGCATTTTTCCGGTGGTTTGTTATATAACAGTAGATTATCAAAAAGTAAGTGTGTAGGACAGAGCCTGGCAGATAGCAGATATTCAATAAAGACTGGCTAACTAAATGAACAAACGACTTGACTCTTTTCCTTCAAGGCCTTTTCTTTTTTAGGCTTTCTTCTAGGTCTGGTGCTCTTTGAGTTGTGGCAGTGGATTCTTAACTAACCAACCTCCTTCCCCATCAAGAACATGGGCTCTGTATAAAGTCTATATTACAAAAAGTGAGGGTCCTGCTTGTTCTATAGCACTTGGTGCACGTTAAGTCCAGGAGGGCTCTTGGTATGTCTGCGACATGGGTGGATCTTGTAGGCATGATTTTGAATCAAATCAGCCCATCCCAAGCCCATCCCAGACTGTTGTCATTCCATGTAAACAAAGTTCAAAAGCAGGCAAAATCAATCGCTAATGAGAGAAATTTGTAAGCATAGTAACCTGGAAGGAAATGGATAACGCCTTGAAAGGGGCTCCAGGGAACCTTCAGGGCACTGGAAATGTTCTGTAAGTCCTTCAGTTCTGGTGTTGGGGTGTGCACATTCTTGAGCATGTCATTTGACTGCATGTGAAGCTGAAGACAGCCTGGCTTCCTTCACATAGGAAGGAGTTTCAGCATTTCCCTCACTGTGGGCCTTTTGCTGCCTGTGAGACTGTCGTGTGCTCCTTTTCCCTGGAGCAGCCATGGGTAACCATTTCATCCCATTTGGCCTGAACTGACTGGCACTGCCAGGCTTGGCAAGGCCTGAGTTAACAATGTGCTCATGAGAGGGCATGGTGGCTGGCCGGTGGGGTCTGGGATAGCCCATTAGCTGGTGAGTGTGGAAAAGAGCCAGGCCTTGGGCTGTTTGGAAAAAGAGCCTGGAGGCACATGGTGGATGTGTTGGGCTCATTCCTAAAGGGGAGGGGAGGATGGCCAAGGGCAGAAATCCAGAATGCTCTGCTCACAGCTTGTACCGCCCCCCAACCCTGTCCTGTCCCTTGGGGTTCCCTGCTCCTCCTGCAGCTGTGTGTTGTACGTTTCACTCAGAATGCTTTGCTGGAAGTGGTGACTCTGCATTCCAGGGCTTTTAGTCATTTTCTCTCTTGGAGCTTTGGGGCTGGGATTAGAACGTTCTTCAAACCACACTGTCCTCGGCTGGACTCCCAAGAGGAAGTGGGTGGGTCCCTGTGGGCGAGAACATGGGCCTAAATTCAGGCACATAATGACAAGAGATCAAGGCTGGCCCCAGTAAACCCCTGGAGATCAGCTGAGGGAGGTGCTGGTACGTGAGGACCGAAGTGTGTGGGGTGGTGGCTCTTGGCCTCTCTAGCTGTGGGCAGGAGGAGTGTACATTGTCTGGTGTGTGTGTGTGTGTGTGTGTGTGTGTGTGTGTGTGTGTGTGTGTGTCTGTGTGTGTGTGTGTAAGGGTGTAAGGTATATATGTGGACAGAACAGGGTTAGTAGCAGCATTTATTCCCCAATAGAACATACACTCAGCCTCCTCTTTCTTTCTGTTCTCTCTCTCCTCTCTCCCTCTTCTTCATCCTCTTCCTGTGTGTGTGTGTGTGTGTGTGTGTGTGTGTGTGTTGGTACTGAGGCTTAAACTCAGGGCCTGGGCCCTCTTGTTTGGCTTTTATACTCAAGGCTAGTACTCTACCACTTGAACCGTGGCTCCACTTGTGGCTTTTTGGTGGTTAACTGGGAACAAAATTCTCATGGACTTCCTTCCTGGGCTGGTTTTGAACATCTATCACCAGACCTCAGCCTCCCGAGTGGCTAGGATTACAGGGATGAGTCACCAGTGCCAGGCTACATTCCTCACTTTGTTATTATTTTTGAATTAGCATGATTTTGTAGTAAGAGAAGGTTTCATTGTGATCTTTCCGTACACAGTACATCACATCATCACATTCCCCCTCTCCTCCCCCCCTTTTAAGAATTACCTCCTTTAAGCAGCTTCAGCCTTCAGGGTGTGAAGCTGCCCCTGCCCCACCTCCGGTGGCAAGGCTGAACATAAACATAAGGGTAGTGACCTCAGCTTCCCCCTTCCCCTCAGATGACAACTCTGGGCCAGGCATTGGGATCCAAGGCACAGTAAAGTTCACCTCCCTTTTCAAACTCAGCCAAAAGCATTCTCTGACTGCACAGGATGAGGATATTAAAGTGAGTCTGCTCACTTCCCTAACCATTTGCTGGGCACAACATCAGGTATCTCCTGGGAGTATAGAACTGTCTGCAAAAAGGATGGTTATGTCTCTGTTTTACTGATTAAAAGGTCCTAATGAAGGTTTTCTCATTCTTACATCAGGCCCCTGCTCAAAATCTGTAATTTTTCCCAGATGGTGGCCAGTTCTCTCTTCCCAGTCCATGGCAGGGTGGGGTTTCAGAAAGTAGAAGGTTTGTGTCTTCAATATGTGGGGTCTCAGCTCTGCCACTTACTCCTTGAGGAGAGGCAGAGTAGGGTGGTGAGAGGGTGATATTCAGAGCTTCTGTTTCTCCAGATAGACATTTTCTAAGATGTGTAAGTCAATAAGCACATATAAGGCACCTGATAGAAATAATTGATACTGTTGTCCTGCCTCACAACACTGGTCTTTTCTGTCTGGGCTGACTTCGAACCACAGAGACCTCAGCCTCTTGAATAGCTAGGATCATACGCATGAGCCATCAAATGAGCCATCAGAGTCTAGCAGATGATAATTCTGAAACAGAATATCAGTATGAGGACCAGGCTAGCTTTGAACTCTTCATTTTCATACTTCAGCCCCGAGAGTGCTGGGATCACAGGCGTGCACCATCATGAGCGAGGAAGATAGATAGATAGATAGATAGATAGATAGAGATAGAGAGCTAGATAGATATATTTTAAACAAGCCAAAAATAACTTTGATTTTCATGACAGATTGGTCTGATCAATGTGCGCAAAAGTCTTCAGTCAGCAAAATTTGCCTTTGTATCCCCCCCACCCCCAGAGCTACTTCCTCTATCTGTAGCACAGTTCCTTTTTTTTTTTTTTTTTTCCAGGCTCTTTCTGGCTAGATTCCAGGACCCTAGGGGAGGGAGGGAACTGAAGAAACCTCTGGATAATTGTGGAAGTTCGGTGTTGAGGAGAGAGGGTCACCCAGTGCTGACAGGACGCTATCCCAGGCACCTGAGAGTCAGACCCAGATGGCATTCCTCTACACGGGTGTGTGTTGGGGTGGAGGAGGCGAAGGCCCGGAGCCAGGTCCCTAAAGGCATCTGTCTAGAGGACTGAGGGGTGCAAGCCTCTCTCCTGCCTGGGTCTCTCTTGACTGCATACCTAGCTTGCCTCTCTGGAGGGAAATATCTGCTTTATTTAAACTGAAATTTTCAGAGTTCACAAGGTAAAGGCTGGGCTGGGCAAGATCCTGGGGACAGAAATTTGTGTCAGCCACTAAGAGTTGTCCTATGAGCTTGCGGCTTGAGGATCCAGGGGGACTTTAGGAGAAAGATGGTGGATGGTGCTGTGGATGACTGCTAAAGCTCCTGATGGTTGGGAGCAAAGCTGGCTCCTGCAGGGACTCTCTTTCTGGGGCAGAGGCTGAAGGAGGCACTGGGGGCAGGGGTGGCATCTGTGAACTAGGGCCCCTGCTTAAGCCGGGCTTTGAGGCCTAGGCCAGGCACTGCCCTCAGCTGTCTCTCCCCTCCTCCCCTGGTTATGGACTCAAAGCTGAGCCAAGCATAAAACAGACAGCCTCTCTCTGCCTGGTTGTTCCCAGCCCCCTCCTGCCGGAGTCTGGTTTTCATCACCCATTAATCACTGACGCTTCCCACAGCCTGTGTCTGTCTATCCACACTCTCCAAGCCTTGGGGGGATGCATAGACAGGCAGATGGTCTCTGACTTGGGGAAACTTTGGGTCACATTGGGGGCTTCTCCCTCTGGAGGCCAGGGTGAAGCATGCTTCCTGGGCTTTTAGAGGTCACCCCCCCCCCAGCCTGGCCTGAAGCTGCCAGCTCAGCCCACCTCACCCTGGCAGCAGGCTACAGGGACCATTAGCCATCCTGTTCTCCAGGAAGGAAATGGGTTGAAGGGCTGAGGAATTCTAATTAAGCTTCCCCAGCTGGCAGGCCGGCTGGCGGGTAAGAGTTGGCACCTCCATCCCCACTAGGGTTGGTGCCAGGCCTGCCCAGTTTTGGCCTGCTCGGTGCCCACCTGCTTCTGTGGGAATCCCATTCCTGGGTTGCCATGCAAAGTCTCCTGAAGGTTCCCAAGTACCAGGGCTTTCCTCTTGTTTCTGTCCCTCCTCCTCCTGCTACCTACCTATGGTGGCCTCTCTGAAGGAGACAAGGCCTCCATCTACAAATGAGCTTTTGCTTTGATCTACTGTCCACTTTGAGCCACTCACAGACACCTGTCTGGCTGGGCCCCAGTTTCCTTAATTGTAAAATTGGACAATAATTTTAGTTCATTTTCTATTTCCCTTTCCCTCTCCCTCCCCCCTTCTCTGTCACGGGGCTTGAACTCAGGGACTGGACACTGTCCTTGACCTTGAGCTCTTTTGCTCAGGGCTAGCACTCTACTACTTTGAGCCACAGCTCTGCTTCCAGTTTTCTGGTGGCTAATTGGAGATGAGTCTCATAGACTTCCCTGCCTAGGTTGGCTTTGAAATCTCAGGTGTGAGCCACTAGTGCCTGGCTCATATACCTATTTTAAGTTTACCCTTCTACTATTACTACTTACCTTGTCTTCTTGATATATCAGATTGAAAATAGTGTGTAAGGTGCTCTGGGAAGGATGTCTGAGGTCATTGTCTTTGACGTCATCATTTCCAGGCTATAGCATCACTGCATTTGATGGCAGAATTTGCTGACTGGGTTCCCCTGCCTTTTGAATTCTTTTGGTCCTACTGTGTGCAGGCCCCAGGGCCTCCCTGCTGACCTGGGTCTCTTTAGCCTTTCTATAAAATTCATTTCTTAATAGGAGTACACAGAAAGCAATGTTTGTCCCAAAAGGCATGGCAAATGGCTGGTGCTGTAGCTGAGTGGGAAAGAATCCAGGCCAGAGGAAGAGCTCTGTTTCAGAGGCGGTCAGCTGGCCTTGCATGGAGGGGAAACTCCAATCACTGGATTCAGGCCCTACCCCAAGTGGTTGCTATGGGAACTGGGTGCCTAGTGGTCATTGTGGCACAGGAGGGAAACCAGGTGGCCGCAGTTTAGAGGACTGTTTGTGGAGTGTGTTAGATTTGGGGCTGAACCCCAGCTTTATTGTCAATTTGAGTGATCTTCATCTATAAATATTGGTACTTCCTGCCTGATAGGGCTCTTGCCGGTTAGTTGACACAATATAGCTAAAGTATGTAGCCAAAGAGGGGACCCTGTACATGGTAGTTATCAGCACTGGGGAGTGCCTGGTGGTCTACTATCTACATAGGGTATAGGCTGAGGACTGGTGGGCAGCTCATCTTAGGACTGGGAGGAGAGGTCACAGTAGAGAGGTGGGACAGAATCTGAAAGCCTGAAAGTGATATCAGAGGTAGCCTTTGCTTGCCGGTCCAATACTCTGAGTTCCCCAGAGCCGTGTCTCTGGAACCCAGGAGTTCGCAATCTGGCTACACCCCAGCCCTTCCTCGTAGCCTCCTGTCATTTAGTCTGCTCTGGTGAGTGGGAGCAGCTTCATAGAGGATCATAAGATGACACTGATCCCCCCAACAGTTTCCGCCGGCGCCGGGATGCTGCTGTGGCTGTCAGTTCCCAGCAGTTGCTATACAAGATTGTAAGATCTCCAGCAGGCATGGAGGGCCCCTCAGAGGGCAGCGCCTGCCAGAACCAGAATTCTGAAGTCATAGAACTTCTTCCCACAAATCCAGAGGACACATCTGCATATCATTGCATGGTGGCTTATATACATTTGTACCCAAGTCCACATCCTTTCCCCTCAACACTACTAAAACCAAATATATATAAGTTGTAGTGCTGAAGCTCCCAAATTCAAATCCAATCCTATTCCAAGGGTGTTTTGGGGCCTGTGGTTCACACCAGCCTATCTTTAGGATTTTGGGAGACATGGAGGATGTGAACAATACTCCTTGCTCACAGGGAAAGAAAACTCGTGGCTGAGATTTAGAAAAGAGTGTCAGATGGGGGATAGATAAGCTAGCCTGTGGTAGATGCACATGGTGACAGGCTGGTGTTTTTTTTCTTTTTTCTTTTTTATTGGGGGGATGCTATGAGCTCAGAGTGGACTGGAGGGAAGGAGAAGTGAGCTCCAGAGTCCCATGGTCCTTATTGGAGCAAGACTTATTGTGATGATTGCCTTCTCTTGGACCTTTAGCCTTACTTAGTCTCTACAGATTGGGCCAAGTACACACTCACTAAATCTATGGTAAGTTGGCCGGCCATGAAGATCCTGAGTGGGTATCAGTGACTTACCCACCCAATGCTGCTCCACTCAGATGATACACAGGAGGAAATGGAGGCACAGAAGGGTGGGCATTGTATTCAGGAGTTCACATAGGAAGGGAAAGGGCTGGGCATGAACACTGACAGCCTAGTTCCTTGGCCTTTGGTCATCATGCTCTAATGGCTTGCTGGGAGAGACCAGCTGCATTGGCCTTGGGTTATTAGTTAGGGACTAGTGAGACTAGCTCTGGAGTCTGATTGCTTGGTTCAAGTCCTGACTCCACCAGTTACCAGCTGTATGATGCCAGGGAAGCCACACGATTTCTCAATTGACATTTCCTCACCTATGAAGTGAGAAAAGGGCAGCTACTTTAGGGAAAGCTGACTCACCTGGCACGAATGTGCAATATTTGTCTGGGCTGGGTGGGGTGTGGGGGAGGAAGGGTGAGAATGACTTGTTGATTGCTTTGTGAGGAGATCCCCTTGGCTGGAACAGAGAGGTGGAATAAGGCTAAGCCTGGGGCATAGGTGCTTAGAAGGCTACCATTGGCTACCAGGTCCTCCATTAGTGTAGACAGGAAGAGATGGAAGATGTGTGCAGAGCCCCTCCCACTGGCTTGGCTGGTCACTCATACAGATGCTGGAGAGCTGGTGATCCTGTGCACCCAGAGGAAGGATGAACAATGCCTTTCAACTCTTGGTTCTCAAAGGCCACCAACTACCCACGACCAGCCTTTAAGGCCTATAGCATGATAAGTTTGGAGTTGTCTCTCATGGCACTTGAAATCTGCAAGGAAGACAGAGAGTTTAGTCTCTCCATATCACTGGGGTAAGGTGATAAGAGTCCAGTGTCAAGGCAAGAGTCTGGGGGTAGCGGGAAGACTGGGCTCTGGAGGGGATTACGGGGTTACTGAATAGGGGAAGGGCAGAATGACAAGTCCGTGAGGAATATGAAATAATCAGAAAAACATCTATAGTTTTCTGGAATATTCCCTCATGAGAGATAATATCCAGGAATCTAGTTTGAAATAAAGCAACATTCCCATCTTTATATCTTTTTTAAGCGCCTTTGAGCAGATGGAAGGATTGCCAGTCAGATCACAGCACCCAGCATTGGAAGCGTCCATTATACTGCTCCCTAGTGAACCACCCATGGAAGTGACTGCTAGTCTGACCTTCAGCACTCTATGCCTGACCTTCATACAAATGGAGTCAGATGATCTCTCTGGGGCTGGTTTATTTTACTCAACATGATGCCTGGGAGACTCGTGCTGTTTTGTTGGAGCTGACACGCTGTTGTTTCAGTGATTGCCTAGTGTTCCAGTGTGTGACCACACTACACTTGGTTGAACCATTCTCCTGTGTGTGGCTATTTGGGTTGTTTTGGTTTGAGAGTGCCATGATTAAGGCATTTCTGTGCATGCCTATTCATGGATTCATGCATTTGTTTCTCTTGGGTATATGTTAGAGCAGAATTGCTGGGCCGTGTGGAGTTTTGTTTTTTGTTGCTGTTGTTGTTTTTAGAAATCATAGTTCTTCCTTGTCACTGGCTAGTCTTTAAGATCGGACACAAGCTGTCCTTCCTCTCATGTGGCCACCAAAGGTAGCTGCTGGGTATGAGGGCCACACACCTGGAGTACTTGCATTGTGAAGGAGTCATTTGACATGGCCTGCAATGCTAGAGGGGGAGTTGAGGTATCTTTCCCCCCCCCCTCCACTCCCCTCTCTTTTTTCTAGGTCTGTAATGAAGATCAAAAGAGGGCGTGGCCTAGGGCAGGGAGACAGAAAGAGTACAATTGTCCAAGATGGTGCCAGTAGTTGAGTGAAGCTCCAGGACCAATAACCTGCCTGAAGTCAAGTGGTAGTGAGAGTCGAAGCTTAGGTGAGCATCCCTCCTGCCTCAGCAGTCTGCCTCCTTCATAAAGAAAGAAATTAGGGCCAGTCAGGGTACTGGTCATAGACCAGCTGGGAGCTCCACTCTCTAATTAGCTTTCAAGCAAGCCTTTCCTGGGTGCTCTTCTCCTGCTTGGCCACCAGACCTGTCTCTGGTCCACTTTCCTCCATTCTCCTTCTAGGGAGACATTTACAAGTCTTGGACAGATTGAGTCATGGCTGCGAGCTGGAGGAAAGGGGTGTGGGAGGGGGGCAGAGCCCGAAGGCTAATATTGCCTAAGACCCCATGCTAGGACCTGCCTATGAGCCAGCTGTGAGTGAGTGGGGGCGGCCCCCAGAGAACATTCCTGGAAAACAGTTTGACCTTAGTAACCCCCTCAGGCTTTCTTGGCTAGACTAGCACATTTAGTCTGATCTTGGCAAGGCCCAGGATGGCTTTGAATATATGGCGAGGTCTTAGAAGGTCAGGGGAAGTGCTACCTTGGCCTCCTGGCAGCTGACAGTGGATGTCTCTTGTGGGAGATTCTAGATGGTACATTCTCAACTAATAACAGCTGCAGTTCGTGATGAGAAGACTTCAGGTTGTGGCATTAGGGACTCTGTGACTTTGTTCCTGGAAGGGAAAGAGGTTGGCTTTGCCTGCATGTATGTGTTTGTGTGTTTCTGAGTAATAATGTCTTGTGTGTATAAGCATCTATTCCTTAGCCATTTGTTCATTCATTCTGCAAATATTTACTAATTGCCTATTATGTACCGCTGGGGATTCCACAGTGAATAAAAGAGACAAAGTCTTTGCTCTCAAAGGAGCTTATTATACCCAGACACAAGTCTCCATGTGACGTGTGTGCACCCAAAGGCATATATCTGCTAAAACATGCACTGCTGTGTGTACCTGTGTGTGTGTGTGTGTGTGTGTGTGAGAGAGAGAGAGAGAGAGAGAGAGAGGGGGGGGAGAGAGAGGGGGGGGAGACTGAGCATCTGAGTGTGTGTGTGTGTGTGTGTGTGTGTGTGTGTGTGTGTGTGAGAGAGAGAGAGAGAGAGAGAGAGGGGGGGGGGGAGAGAGAGGGGGGGGAGACTGAGCATCTGAGTGTGTGTGTGTGTGTGTGTGTGTGTGTGTGTGTGTGTGTGTGTGTAAGGGAGAGAATTACTCATCTACTCAGAGAACTATTCAAGAAAGGCCTCTCCCAGAGCAGTTATATTTTCATAAATAAAAATAATCAGATAATGAGTTCATTTCCGATCTCAAGTTTGATGCCAACATTCCAGTGAAATAAGACCCGCTGGCAAGCTGGCTGCTCTCTGTGTGGCTTGGATTAACTGGTGAAGTGCAGGGGAGAGGGGAGATCTGCTTGCAGGCTGCAAGAAGTGGGGACAACCTGTAACCTAGGAGAAGTGTGTGTGTGTGTGTGTGTGTGTGTGTGTGTGTGTGTGTGTGTGTGTGTGTGTGTGATCTGTCTGCAGGTGTGGCATTTATAAGGCCTGTGCTTCTCCATTCTTTTCATGGGGGCTGGTGATGGATCTTGGCTGGCAGCTTTGTCAATATAGATAGCACAGAAGGGGTGAGTGAATACACTGCTGTGATTCAATCTCTGAAGACCCAGAGATGACCCTTTCTCTGAGCACACAGGCCAAGAGCTCTTGGATGCTTGCTGGAATGGCAGAAAGAGGGGTACAGACAGAGGCTGTGATTGGAGACTTGCTAAGAGAGGGAAAGGCCATCCCCACACCTCAACCTCTGCTTCTGCCTGGATTGACAGCTAGAGGGTTAGACGGGCACCTTGCCTTGTACCATGTATTCCCTAACTTAGCTACAACACCCAGCTTATTGGTTGAGATGAGGGTCTTGTGGAACATTTTGTTCAACTTGGCCTCAAACTGTGACCTTCCCAAGTAGTTAAGATTATAGGCATCAGCCATTGTGTCCAGCTCCATCCCAGTTTCTCTTATCCATATCTTTCCCCTAGGCATCTTCTCCCTACTTGGACCTCTCTGCCTTTACTTCTTTTCCTTTCCTTGGAATGCTGTTTCCACAACTCTGCAAACCCAAGTCACTCATCCTCAAAGATTGAAATGCCATCCTCTTTATGAATCTCCTCTAACTGCCAGCTGGGAGCACTTTCTCATGCTCAGCAGTGGTCACCTCTTAAAGTCTTCTAGTGTGTCCTTCCAAGAGGCAGGATCTGTGTCTTACTCAGGCAACTGATTTTTCTTCACAAGCCCTGGCCAGCCTGAAGATGAGGCTGTTCCTGGACTCTGGCCAGAAGGGTGCCCTGAGTTGGCTTCCAGGCCTATCTCAGGGCAACTATAAAGGCTGTGCCCTAAGAAATACTTGCTTTGTGTTCAAGATCCAGTGCCAGGTGGACTGCCTAGAAGCTGGATGGGAGCTGAGAGGGGAGAGTACAGAGAAAAGGGAATCGGGAAAGGAGGGGACCTTTTTCTAGAGGCATGATGTAGACCCCAAGTAGAACCATCTGTGAAATGAAAAGGAATTACACCAGGGTGGGAACAATTAATACAAAGGCAGAGCCAACAGCAAAAAAGAAAGAAGATTCTACCAAGGTTGTCCATCCATCCATCCATCCTTCCATCCACCTACTACCCATTCATGCATTCAGCAAGCAACGCAGAACATCTACTGTATGCCAAAGTTTTCTGTACATTATTTAATCTCCTCCTCACAACAGCTGGGTGTCTGGCTTTGAGGAGGGGGAGCCAAGCCCTCAGCAACATTGAAGTTAAAGTTAATGTTCAGGGTCATGCAGCTGGTAAGGGCCTGCGCCAGGATTTACACTCGGGTCAAGCTGCTTCTCTAACCCAAGTTCTTCCCACGCCAGGATGGAACAAATGGTTTATTTCTCAGTCTCTCCACTGCTTCAGGCAGAGCTGGATCATGGCCCTCAGGCCATATGATTAAGCCTTGTTCTTTGTCTGGGAAGTTCAGCCTGTGTCTCCACCCAGTGCCCCCACCACAACTTTGCTACTAGCCAGCTTGTCTTCATCTTCTAAAATCTTTGCTGACAAGGCCATTTGTGGAGGCAAGGGGCTAACCTGAGGGAGAGAAGCTTGGAGAGGGGAATTTCCAGTAGAGAGGGGAGTTTTACTGGGCAGGGGCCCTCTGACGTTGCCAGGAGGGTGACCAATCCTGGCAAGAGAGCAGGATGGCAGGATGAGCTGAAGATGTTTTCTGAAATCAACTGGGATACTGTTGGAAATGGACATTACAGGGCCACAGCCCATCTAGTCTCATTGCACAAGCTAGGTAGAGCCCAGAAGCCTACATTTTTAATAAGCCCCAAAGGTTTTCTTTGTGGGTTTTCAGAGGACCACCAAGAAGTCGACACAAAGCCAGACTCCCCCAAAACTCCCTAAGATCGAATCCTGTTCTGTGTAATCTGAACAGTTGACTGGTTCCCGGAAGAATCCCTAGGATTGTTTGTTGTTTTGTTGTTTTTGTTTTTTCAGTGTGCTGAGGAAGACGTTTTGGATGACATAAGCATGTAGTCACCTTGTCCCTTTCCCAACTCTTCTCTTTCAAGATGAGGCCCATCTTTCCAGTCTGACCAAAACTTTTGGACTGCAATTTTCACTACTCACTGCATTTTCTACTTTTTCCTCAGCATTGGTGATCAGCAAATTCGAGCATTTAACTGCATGCATCTTCACCCTAGTCCCTGATCAATTGTCAATGGGACCACATGACCAACGTGGGGGCAAGTAGGTCTTTCCAGGCTGCCAGGGTTTTGTTGTTTTTTAGACAGGGTCTGACTCCATGACCCAGACTAGCTTGAGATTCATGATCCTTTTTCCAGGTGTGAGCCACCAAGCTTAGCTTATCCAGGATTTTGACAATTGGCCCAGAGGAATCAGTCACGACCAGGCCATTCTCTAGGTCTCCATTACAATGAGTACTTTAAAAGCCTTGCTGGAATTTAGCCAGGGGAACTGACCATTTCAGTGTCCTTCTTATCTTGTCAGCAGGACACACAGGCCACCTGGGTCAGACTTGAAACTCACTGCTGTCTTCATATGTCTTTTCATATGTATATCCCAAAGGGTGACATCACATCCACAGAGGGATGCAGACTCAGGCCTCCCGAGACTCAGGCCTACTTGGGTGTCCTGGGTTTGATACCCTGTAAACCAGGAGACCATTGCATATGCTAGTGACCCTGAAGATGGGATGTGGGTGGAGAGTGCTGGAAGAGAACCACCCTGAAGGATTTGGTTTTCCTTAAGGCTAGAGGCTGGGAATGGAGTCCATGTGATCAGTGACAGGCTTTGGACTGAAATTTCCCCTGCCTGATGGTAGAAAAGGTTGAGTTGGGGGTAGGGAGGACTTGAGCCTTGATCTAGCTGCATGTAAATTAGTGTAAATTAGGGAACAGGAAGAAGAACTTTGAGACTAACACGTACTAGGCCTGGCTCAGAAATTTGATCAGGGTTGAATTAGTTCCATGTATTTCCCACATTTCTCGGAGGGCTTTCTGGCCCAGAACTTGGCTTTCTCTAGAGTAATTCTGTATACCAACCCCATCATCAAACCCATCTCTACCCTAGCAGAGTGGGGAAAGGCAGGACTTTACCATGCCTAGAGATTGGGACTGTCTCTGTTCCACCATTGACTTCATGGAAGGGAAGAAGGAGGATAAGGCAAAGAGTCACCAGATGTTAGTGGTTCACATTTATAATCCCAGCTAGCTGAGATCTGAGAATCATGGTTCAAAGCGAGCCCAGGTAGGGAACTTCATAAAATTCTATCACCAAAAAGTGGATCTGGGGCTCAAGTAATCCGCCTAGTGCCCCAGGCTCAAGCCTTAGTTCTGCCCTCTCCCTCTGAAGAGGTGAAGAGCTCCAGGGTCCTGCCAGCTGCTGGGATCCTCTTGCTCTTCCTGCTTATAGATTTTGTCACTGATTCCCAGCTGAGCTGTCATGTTTTCTGAGCAACTGCCTCATTGGTGGCCCTGGAGCAAACTTGTCGCTTTCTGTGTCTGCTCACCCTTTGGCCTCTGCTTTCCTGGGTCCTGCTTTCCTCCTGGGGTCCTGACACCTCTCTGTTTACCATCAGCTCCTAGCCACTAACCCATGCTCAATTAGGCTGAGGGACCAGGAGCTCTTTGTCCCCCACATTTGTCCCTCTCAAGAGCTAGAGGAGGAAACCCTAGTAGGCAGTGTTGGATGTTTGCATGTGAAAAAAGGAATAACATGGAGGTAGCTGACCAGGAGAAAACAGGATGATGTCCTGATGAGTAAGAGATGCCTGCACCTGGCTCAAAAGGCCTTCTCTCAAGTTTTCCAGGTGGCTTAAGGACAGCCACGGTCAGCCACAAAACCACTATCAATTTTCTGTCTCTTCAGAAAGTAAGAAACTCTGGTCCACTTTGCCATGAGCTGACTGGGGAATGGGGTTCTCTACCTGGGCTTCTCTCTCATGGCTGTGAACTGCTGTGGGTTCACAATGAAGTACTGGGAATCTGAGATCCCACAGGGCGAATGTGGCTCATTCCACAAGTATCAGGTTTCCCAGACTAGGGGAGGAACACTGCCCTCCTGTTTCTGTTGGAATCGCCATGTTCATATTACAGTAAAGAGTGCAAATGACACACATCAACTTTTACGAAAACATCACTTTCCAAACAAATCTCAAACTTGGAGCCCCTTCAAGCTAAACCTCCAGATGTTCACTCTCTACCTCATTCAGAAAAGCACCGAAAAGCTCCTCTGCCGTCAACGGGTAAATCCATGACAAAGCGGATACTGCATCGAACATACCGCATGTTCTGGAGTTGTAACCCTGGGCGTATTGAAAGAATAACACTTGTTCCCCTGATGTGAACACCCTGGGAGCTGCAGCTCCTTCCCACTGCCTAGCTTTGAGTGTCACCTCCTTTAGCCTATCACTAGCCTGGAAAAGAGCTACATTCATGTGCATCACTTTTGCACCATGGTACAATGGAAAAAGGATCCATCAAGCCATCATAAGCTGTGAAGGAACCATTTATACTCTTGCCCTCTGCACCTTAGTGTTTTTTCTTTAATTTTTATTGTTATATATTGTACAGGTGATATACAGAGGGGTTACACTTACATAATCCAGGTAGAGAGTACACTTCTTTTTGGACAATATCACCCCTTCCCTTGCTCTCTTTTTACTTTATTTATTAAAATTTTTTTATTTGCTGGTCCTGAGGCTTGAACTCTGGGCCTGGGTGCTGTCCCTGAGCTGCTTTTGCTCAAGGCTGGCATTCTACCACTTGAGCCATGGTTCCATTTATGGCTTTTTCTGAGTAGCTTATCGAAGATAAGAGTTTCATGGACTTTTCTGTCTGGGCTGGCTTTGAGCCACGCTCCTCAGGTCTCAGCCTCCTGAGTAGCTAAGATTACAGAAGTGAGCCACAGATGCTCTGTCCATTGTTCTTTTATACCTTTTAAAAAGAAGAGTAGGATAATGTTTAACATTATCTGCCAAGAAGCCTGTAAGGTTGAAGGCAAACCTTCGTTTCATGACTTCCTTCAGCCAAACTGGGTTGACAGTTGCTGTCCTGTGGCCACGACCTTGTTCACAAACATTCCCGGATGTTCCCATCTCTGTCATTTGCAAAATCCAGATATTGTAGGATTCATTATTCAGGTCTTTTTGAGGATTCAAAGAGATAATACCTCTTGGGCTGGGCATACATTGCGGGTGGTCCACAGCTGAGCCTTCTCCAGCTGACATCCCAGTAGCGCTGGCCATCCACCCTCACTTACTTCCAACTCCTGCTGTCACTGAGGATTTGGAGAAGCTAGAAGATTTAGTGGGGATGGTCCTGGACACTGACAACCTGCAGACTGAATGTGGACTTTCCCATGTCAGTGTATCCTATACCTTCTTTCCTACCTACCTACTGTATCAATGTATCCTATATCTTCCTTCCTTTTCCATTCCAAAATGTTGGGTTTCTTCTTTCTATAGAAAGCTCAGGCCTGGGTAGTTTGACCTATATGGAGAGAGTAGAGACTGCCAACTATACAGGAGCCCTTGCTACACTCCCTCACTGCTCCCAAGGCCTCGCATTGGGTCCATTGCCCACCTCTGCCATGCCATGGTAGATGGGAGTGAGTGGTCCCTGCCAACATCTTCTAAGGTATCTATCTCCAGAATGTTCTTCACTGAAAACCAGACCACTTCTGACCTGCTGGAGAAATCAAGTGACAAGGGACCCTTGTTCTTTTTCTTTCTGTCTACATAGATGGCATCAGCCCTTCCCACTTCCCTGTCTTTTGAAGAGATGGGCTTTAGACATGGAACACTTGAGATGCAGTTCTATTGGACTACTGGAAAGGAGACATGATCAAGTTTGTAGGCTTCCAGCTCCTATACTGCACAGGTGGTGGTAAAGGTACTGACTTGGCTCTGTGTGGGTCTCTCAGTGCAGCTTTCCTAAAGGAGGTGGCCCTCTATGGCAGCTTGGTAGCCCCCACTGCTCCAATTTCCCACTGGTGTGGGTAGCCACAGGGAAAAGTCAGAGGTTCTCTTGTTTCCTTCCGGAAGCTGCCAACTTGATCATTCATTCTCCCATCCATCCCACAATTGTTGAATGCCTAACACTGGGTGTGGATGTGGACCCAACCAATTGTCCTTATGCAAGGACACCCCACCTCTGTCATTTGTAAAATCCAGATTTACTGGATTCATTGTGCAGGTCTTTTTGAGGATTAAATGAGATAATACCTCTTGGGCTGGGCATACATTATAGCTGGTCCACAGTAAGTGCTCAACCAATGTTATTATCTCTTCCTAAAGTGATTCAGCACCCAGTCCTCTGTGGCTGCCTCCCTCTTCCTTGGAGAGGCCAGCCTGAGCCAGGTGCATGGAAACAATATTCTCTAAGGCACATCTCCTGGCCTGCTTCTGGGAGGACCTTGTCCAGTGACCTCATGACCCCAGGGCAAAGAGGGACCTTTTGTTCCTGGGCCCTGCCCATCGGCTCCTGCCCTAATCCAGCTAATTACCGTCCCCATGGCTGGTTGGGACTGGGCGCTCGCCCACCACTTTCCCACGGCCTGGGAAGAAAGCCCCTCAGTGCGCACCAGAACAGAGGGCAATTCAGCTGCTGGCCCACTGGGGCTGCCGGGTCTTCTGTCGTACTCTGGTCCTCTGTCACTCTCTGCAGGGATCCACTGGCCGTTTATCTTCATCTCTTCCTTGCCACATGATCTCTGCTTCCCCAAGGAGGTCTAGATCTCTCCCCTCTGCCTGTTCACCCTGAGGTTTTCTGTCCATGTGTTTATTCCCCAACTTCTCTCATGCTAGGGTTCAACCTGATCATTCCTGGAGTCCGCTTTGAGGGCCTGATCAAGTTGAGCCTCAGCTGCCTTCTCTCTTTCCCTCTGTGCATCCCAGGTCCTTGGTCCCTCCTAAATGTAAGGAAACCAAGAAAGCAGAGGCCCAACCCTGTCTCTTGAATGGTTTGGGAGGGAGCTCTGGCCTCCCTCCACTGGGGCTGGGAGCAGCTCTAAGACTCAGTGTCCTGGGACCAAGGCAGAAAGGGAAGCAACTGAAATCATTGTCCCTCTCCAGCACAGCTGTCATCCTCCATGGAGGTAGCCAATGAGAGGGTCTGAGCCGGGTTTGGTTGAGTCTGGACTATTCTATAACTTAGCAGGAATTATGATCTAGAGAGTGCTAGGCTGGCCATGGAATGGCCATTTTTGGAGCCAAGAAATGCATTCATCTACCCAAATTGAGGTCTGACTGTGTTCCAGAAACTATGCTAAATGAGGGGAAAGCCAGGAGCACATGAAACTCCCTGTGCTGAATTTTCATAAGGTGGAGGCTGTGCTTACAAAAGTAAGAGGACAGCATCTAAAGGGCAGGAAAAAATCAGGGAGGGATCTCGGGGACTAGGTGAGAGGTGGAGTCAGATTGATACTTCTGGGTTAGTGGCCCTGGAGTGAAGCCTGAGGTGATGTCTGGGTGCTCATCCTGTGTTGGCAATTTCCTACCAGAGCTGCCAGGTAGGTGACTGACTATTCCTGGAAGCCGCTCAGGCTTGTGATTGGTGGACTGAGCCCTACCTCGGCCTGATATAGGAAGAGGTTGGCCAGAAGATTTGAGTTTCAGGGAAATTTCTGTCTCTAATGTTTACTTGCCTTTTCTCACCATTGTCAAGCCTGGTGATCTTTGAATAACCAGACCATAATTCAACCACCAGCCCTAGGGAAAGGATCCTGGCCAGGGGTTTGTGGGCTGAGTCCCAGGGAGAATTAGGGCACTCCTGTCTGCCAGAAAGTCAGGGACTTCTTCATGTGAGGAAAAGGGGTTATGTATGATGTGAATGGTTTGTATTCACAGTAGGGAACAAAAATGCCAAAGTAAGAGATAAAATGACCAAGTAGCAGAACCTGAGGAAGACAGACAGGACAGATGGAAACCTTTATTGGACTGTGGGACCAACCTGCAGTCACTTGAGGCTAGAATTTAAGCCATGGGGGCAAATCTGGGTCTCAGCCAGAGTACTATTGGAGTGTGTCAGTTAAGCAGTGTGTGTGTGTGTGTGTGTGTGTGTGTGGAATTTGAAGGTACAGGAGAGACTCATGTGATCTTAGCAGAGCCTGGTCCTGGCTGAAGTGACTTGGAATAAGAGGATGAGCCCTGCCAGGTGCTATGACAAAAATGTACAAGACGAATCTAGGGTGTCATCCAGTGCCAGAATATTTGGGGTGGGGGTGATGGGAAGAGAATTTGATGGAAGTATGCCAAAGAGATGCAAGAAGCCAAGTGAAAAGTTTGCACTGGCCAAAGCTA
This sequence comes from Megascapheus bottae, assembly GCF_031878675.1. Taxonomy (NCBI): domain Eukaryota; kingdom Metazoa; phylum Chordata; class Mammalia; order Rodentia; family Geomyidae; genus Megascapheus; species Megascapheus bottae. The sequence goes on from NC_143515.1 coordinate 55,230,206, forward strand.
GAGCCATTTTCACAATAATATAGCAGACCTGAGATATTACCCAACACATAAATAAATATCCATGGATCCATATTTTCTTTCTTTCTTTTTTTTTTTTTTTTTTTGCCAGTCCTGGCCTTGAGCTCAGGGCCTGAGCACTGTCCTTGGACTTTCTCAAGGCTAGAGCTCTACCACTTGAGTCTCAGCACCACTTCTGGCTTTTTTCTGTGTATGTGGTACAGAGGAATCGAACTCGGGTCTTCGTGCATGCTAGGCAAGCACTCTACCACTAGGCCAAACTCCCAGCCCTGGATCCATATTTTCTTAAATGATTGGTTGACTAAATGAAGGAGAACATATAAAACTCTGGTGCAGAGAGTTTTATATTAACCATCTGGTCCAGATGGTTAATATAGACTGCCCAACATTGATTTCCAAAGAAGACAGGGTAGAGAGAGGGAGGAGACCTTCATATTGGTGGAAAGGCCTGGTACACTCCATGCTAGACATGTAGAAGTTAACATTGCCAGTAATAAATCATGTTGGTAGCATGGACCCTTGGTATTATATAATGAAAGTAGCACTTCCTTAGTGGCTTTCCAAACCCATCGATTTGAGCTAACGATGAGAAAAACATTAGACAAGTCCCAGCTGAGGGACCATCTACAAATTACCTGATCAGTACCTGGCAAAATGAGGAAAGTGTGAAAAGCTGTCACAGCCCAAGGACACAGGGTGACTGAATGCAAGTAGTTTCCTAGAATAGAAAAGAGACATTGTGTTAGAAAATTAAGGAAATTGGAATACAGTGTGGGCTTACTCTTTAATAATTATCATCAATGATAACATTATTACAAGGTTGAGAATTCATTATTGATTTATTAAATGTAGAAAGTATAAGATGATGATAATACAGGAACCTGGGTATGGAGAATATGGGAACTTTCTTGTATTAGAAAATTTTCCTGTAAATCTGAAACTATGCTTAACATAATTTTTTTCCTTTGATGGTTCTTCCTTTCTTTCTTTATTTGCCAGTCCTGGGCTCGCACTCAGGGCCTGAGCACTGTCCTTGAGCTTTCTCAAGGTTAGAGCTCTACCAATTGAACCTCAGCACCACTTCCGGCTTTTTTCTGTGTATGTGGTATGGAGGTCTTTGTGCCTGCTAGGCAAGCACTTTACCACTAAACTCCTGGCCCCTCCATTGGTGGTTCTTGAGTCACATGCCTCAGCCTTTTCTTTTTTGGTGCCATTCCTGGGTCTTGAACTCAGGGCCTGGGCCCTGTCCATGGGATTTTTCTCTCCCCTCAAGTCTAGCATTCTACCACTTGAACCACAGCTCCACTTCTATCAGTTTCTATTGGTTCATTGGAGATAAAAGTCTCACAGACTTCCCTGCCTGGGTTGGTTTTGAACTGCCATCCTCAGATCTCAGCCTCCTAAGTAGCCAGATTTACAGTTGTGAGCTACCAGTGCTGGCTAGCCTTCACTCAATTTTGCTTCTTTTTTTTTAATTTTTAATTTTTGCCAGTCCTGGGGCTTGAACTCAGGACCTGAGCACTGTCCTTGGGCTTTCTCAGGGCTAAAGCTCTACCGCTTGAGCCATAGCACCCTTTCTGGCTTTTTCTATGTATGTAGTACTGAGGAAATGAACCCAGATCTTTGGGCCTGCTACGCAAGCACTCTATCACTAGGCACTAGGCCAAACTCCTGGCCCTGCTTCTATTTTTTGATAGGGTCTCACGTTATACACCAGGTCATCTTGGGCTACAATCCTCCTAATTAGAATTCTCATACAGCTGAGATGAAAAGTATAAGTTACTACGTCCAGCTTTTTGTTGGTTTTGGTGGCATCTCTTGAACTTTTTGCCTAGGCTGGCCTCTAGTCACGATCCTCTTGATCTCAGTCTTCCAAGTAGCTAGGATTACAGGTATCAGAGACCACAATAAGCTAGAAATTTTATATAAAAATTTAAAAGTAGCTGGATGCCAGTGACTCACACCTGTAATCCTAACTACTCAGGAGACTGAGGTCTGAGGATCATGGCTCAAAGCCAACCTGGGCATGAAAGTCCATGGGATTCTTGTTTCCAATTAACCACCAGAAAACCCAAAGTGGCACTGTGGTTCAAGTGGTAGAGCACTAGCCTTGAGCTGAAGAGCTCAGGGACAGTACCCAGGCCCAGAGTTGAAAGTCCTACAACTGGGGGGAAAAAATGTAAAGGTCTTAGGAGGAAGGCCTGTACATGCCTTGGCTTGAGAAGAGGTCCTGGACAGTCAGGATCCTCAAGGCAGGAGGCAGGGTGTCTTTCAGCCCTTCCCTGATTGGAGAGGGCTGTTGGAGGAGGTGAGTAGGTGAGGAAATATTCCAACATTCCTCCCAACTGGAGGTTACATCCCAGTAGATGTCTGCTTTGACCAATAGCCATAGCAGGATCTAAAGTAATGCTGTGGCTAGTTTCTGAACCTAAGCTTTTAGACTGCTATCTTTTGGAGTCTCCACTCTTAGAACCCAGCCGCTTTGCTGAGAGGAAGAGGTGGAAAGGACCCTGTATAGAGGAGGCCTCTGGCTTTTAGTCCTGGCTCCACTCCCAGCCACCAGCCAGTTCTCACTTGCTAACCACATGGATCATCTTGCAACTGGATCCTGCAGTCTGCAGATGAGCCATTCAAGCTACCAGCATGGCCCCAGCTGTATATCCAGAAGCTCAATCAATGATGGATGATGTATTAAACCACTACATTTTATAGTTGTGAAGTCATGGTAACCAAAACATCCAGTACCTGGCTCGAGTCTCTTCCTCTGTGTGTTCAGGTGAAGTGTTTGTTATGGTGTGATGATAGTTTACTGTAGAGACTCTGGAGCCAGATTGCCTAACTTTAAATCCTGACTGTACTGTGTATCAATTGTGTGACTCTAAGAAAGCAGGCTACCTTTCTGTAAGTCAGGTGCTCCATCTGCAATGTGGAAAGGAAAACAGGCACACAAGGTGGAACTATTGACAAATGGAAATGTGTAGACTTCTGCTAACAAGTGAAGGTGCTGGTCCTCCTGGGGCTGGCTTGATGACCTGCTGGGCCCTCCATCATCTAAGGTGATCCTTGCTAGCTATTTGGGGTCCCAACCAGATTTTCTAAATACTGCCAGCTTCCTAGTCTAATAGTCCACAGTCTTTCCCTTCGTGCTGGGTTCTGCCTGTGAGGCTGCCATGATACTTTCTGGGAGTGTGATGATCCATCTGGCTTCTGTTGGGCTGGGCTGACAGGGAGTAAGGAAGAATTGTCAGGTGGAAGAAACTCTATTCTAGGGTTGTGTGGTGAAGGGTAGATGGAGAGCCTTTTCTTCCTTAACTTTGTGGGAAAACAGAAGCCTCTGTCCTTCTCATAGGAACACAGTAACGCTGGTATTGAAATAAGAGTTCTGAGAGAATGGGGTATGGCATGAGCAATTCCTGCTAAGGGGAGCGGACCTTTTACAAAGTGTTTCTAAGGAAGTACCTGATGGCATGCCATACTTCCTCCAGAAAGCTAAGGTTTCACCTTAATTCAATTTGGCCAGAGGAACGTGAAAAGACCCTATAAGACTTTCCCACACATCTTCAGGTTCTGCTAGCTCAGAAGTGACTTTGCCTCTGGTTAGAGCCCAGCACTCAAATTTCACCAGTGCTAGGGGCAATCTTGGCAGCAGGAAGGAATGCAGTGGCCTTCACATTAGAGCTTTTCAAACCAAGGTGGGCTCCAGAGAGGGATTACAATTTCCCTGGGGTGAAAGGACTTTGGCAATGGGAGCCGTTGACCCCTGAACGGCAGAGAGAAGGAAAGTCATCAGTCTTCAGAAAGGATCCCTTCCTCACAAAGGGAATGTGATGTGGCTATCCTCTTACAATGTAGGAAGAGAACTTGGAACTGCACTTCTCCCTCCAGCCTCTCCAGGGAGGTGAACTGAAGGGATTGGGGCACACAGGAAGCTGAGAGAACCAGGGTCCAGCCGGGATAAGGAGGTGTGTACAGCAGCCCAAGGCCCCAGAGAGAGTCCTAGATGATTGGAGATGCTCCAGAAATGTTGAGTGTGAGTTTATGTGTGTGGAGGGGGATGTGTGGAGAGAATTTTGAGCCTGAATCCATGTTCTGCTATTGGCCGTGGTGAAGAGATTGGCTAAAACAGTAAAAAGACTGAACATGTATACATAGACACACAGACATTACCACTGTCATCTCTGCACACCCCACATTCCCCCAACACTTTTCAAAATAATTTTCTTTTCCTTAAAAAGATCTTGAAATCCTAGCTACTCAGGAGGCTGAGGTCTGAGGATTAAGGGTCAAAGCCAGTCTGGGCAGGCAAGTCCATGAGGCTCTTATGTTCAGCTAACTGGCAACAAGCTGGAAGAGGAACCATAGCTCAAATGATAAAGTGCTAGCCTTGAGCAAAAAAAGCTCAGGAACAGTGCCTAGGCCCTGGATTCATGCCCCAGGACCAACACACACACACTTTGAAACCAAGCACCAGTGATTCCCACCTATAATCCTAGCTACTCAGGAGGCTCAGATCTGAGGATTACTTACAAAACTAGCATGGGGGAAAAAGTCAACGAGACTATTATCTCCAATTAACCAGCAAAAAAGTGATGGTGGGGGATAGGAACAAGGCTTAGTGGTAGAGTGCTTGCCTAGCATGCATGAAGCCCTGGGTTTGATTCCTTAGTACCACACACACAAAAAAGCTGTGGTCAGAAGTGGTGCTGTGGCTCAAGTGGTAGAGCTCTAGCCTTGAGAAAGCACAAGGACAGTGCCCAGGCCCTGAGCTCAAGCCCCAGGACTGGCCCCCCTTCCTCCCAAAAAAAAAGCTGATGGTGGAGCTGTGGCTCAAGTGGTAGAGTAAAGTGGCTAAAGGACAGTTCTCTGTCCCAGTACAGGGATGTACATACAAAAAGATCTTTGATTTGTGTCCTATGAATCAGCAAGAGGAGCTAGAATATGAAGCATACTCAAACCAAGTGCATCTCAGGATCTTTCTTGTAAATCAGGAGGCTGTGAAAGCTAATGATTTAACTGGGTAGTTCCCTACCCTGGCTTTCTGCATGGCAGGGTCTCTGAGAGCCTTGATGCAGGTCTCTACTACACACAAATGGAATCTGGGTAGAGCTCAGAGCTGGGATAATTCTAAGGCCTAGCTGACTTTAAGGAGCAGATAGAATGGAGGTCTGTGGGTTATTTGACAGAGATTCTTCCAGTAGCTCCTTTCCCAGGCCTTACCATATGCTGGGGTGTAGCCAGGACCAAGGGAGAAAACAATATGGCTGCTTCCTCAGAGCAGAATGCAGTCAGAGTCTCTCTGTTGCCCCTGGCCCTATCAGGGCTCTGTGAGGTCTGTGTATTAATAGGAGGCCCAGGCTTTCTACCTCCCAGGCTTCTCAGTCCTTCTATCTCTACTGCCTTTGGAGGCAGACATGGTGTGGGTCTTGTATGCAGCTGGCAAAAGGCCTAGAATCTGTCAGCGACTTCATTGAGATGCTGCCCCAGCTCTGCCCTAGTTCAGGATTTCAGAGCCTTAAGGCCCCTGCCTCTGCCTCCCTCTGCTCCCTATGTCACCCTGGAAACAGCTCTCAGTTTCTGGGAGCCCCAAGAAGAATGGCAGGCAGGCTGGAGCATGGGTAGGGAGTAAGCTGGCTGGCTGAGCTGGGGAGAGGCCTAGAGGAACCAAAGCTTGGCATGGGATGGGGGTGGGGAGGCCAGGCCCACCCTGAAGAAAGCAAGCTTCCTGGTGTTCACTGGTTTCTCCACAGGGAGGATTTTTCTGTGATTTGTCTCCCCTGGTGAGAATGGATACCCTTTTCTAATGTGCACAAAATGGCTAAATGGTGGCTGGGTGCTTGAACTTCCTTCTGGAAGCTGGTGGGATTTGATCAGAAGATCTACCCTCCCAGCCCCCTACTAGTGGGAGATTCTGGCTCTGTCCAACCCTTGCCCCAGCCCCAGATTGTCATTATCAAAGGGTTTCCTATCTCAATGCTGCCCCCAGAATCCTAACCACAGGCAAGAGCTCTGAGGCCATAGACAGGGATGAAGCTGGTTCAGGCATAAGCCATCCATGGCTACCGGATCCTGAGTAGCAGTATTGGTTTGGCAGCAGGCAGGCTGGAGGTAGGGGGTTGCTCAGCTTCTCTTCTCCCTTCCCTTGACTACCACCCTGAGCCACATATTATTAGTCCTATCTCACCAGTGTGGCACTCAAGTGCTGGGTCACCCAGTGAACAGAGTGCCACTACCAGATTCCAAAGCCTGCATCCCGTTCCCAGCTTCTAGGTGCTGCCCAGTCCCCACCCTGGGGCACTGGCAGAGTCTTTATCTTTGGCAGGACAAATTTAGGGGGCACAGAATGCTGGATCTTCTAGTGTAGGGAAAGTGTTTGGCTGTGTTGGGCTGGAGCAGCTGGCCTGCCCCACCCTCTGGCAGCTGGGCTGGGAAGTTGGGAGACAGGCTTCCTGCCTCCTTCCTTCCCTTTTTCCTACTCACAACTTCCCTCCTCTGGCTGCCCCTCCCCAGGGGTGAGTGGTTGGAGTAGTGTTGAGCAGGAGCGTGGAACACAAAGGCAGGGGTACAATGGGGACTTTTCAGGCACTGTTGTTGTGATATAGGGGACTGTGTCAGCAAAGAATACTTCTAGAGCCCTCCCCTCATCATGTTATATTGCACCCAGCCCTGATCTCAAAGAAGAGGGAAAGCCTGTGACAGAGAGCCAGTCCTACCTCCCGCCATACTTCTGCAGGCAGCACTGCCAGCTTTAGTCTCAGGACATCCTCTGGGCACTGGGAGGGAAATGTGGAGGAGGCTTGCAGGAGAGGCTGGGGCCCAGTTGGGAGGGCTGAAGCTAAGGCAGAGGAAGGGCTGGTGTTTTGCTGACATTCCCATTTGGGACCTGGCCACATCAGCCCCGCTGGGCCATCACAGCCACCATTTCCTGTGCCTAGCCTGGGGGTGGGGGGTGGAGAGATGTGGAGGCTGAGACTGCCAGCCCCCACCGTCACTGCATTGACTGCAGCTGCTCTGATAGGCTTCGTCTCAGCCAGCACAAGGATGGTGACCCCGTGGCTCCAGCAGGCTGGTTGTGGGAGCTACTGTAGCCATTATGCTTTCAAGAGTATCGACCCCACATCTTCTTCCCACTAACTGCCAGGAAAGCCGTGGCTTTGGGGGCTCTAGGAGCTGGGCAGGGCAGGCTTGAAAGTTGTGTTTGGGAAAACTTCCTGTCACAGGCACAAGTGAACAGCAGAGAGGGGTGGATGGCAGCCTGCTGGGGACAGCCTAGCAAAGGGGATCTCAGACCCTTACGTGTGTGCACTTTCTGACTCAGCAATCCACTTCTGGGAATTGATCCTAAGGAAATAACAGTGAGGCCATACCAGGCCGGTGGGAGGACGCTTATCTCAGCCTTGTTTAGAACTGATACCACTCCAGGGGAGATGGGAACAGGCACACAATGGAGAACTTGTATACTATTCACATAGCGATGGAATTATCGATAAAGCTGCCAAGAACATTCTGGAACATGTCTTTTGACTGGCATAAACATGCCTTTCTCTTGGGTATAGATGGAATGCTGGGTTCAAAGGCTTGTGTAGGTTCACCATGAGTACCTCATTCCATGAACACACCCATGGCCAGTTTATGAGGGCTCCAACATCTTTGCCAACTCTTAGTATTGTCAGTATTTCGTGTTGACTCTTTTAGTGAATGTACAAAGAGGTTGCATTATGATTGTGTGTGTGTGTGTGTGTGTGTGTGTGTGTGTGTGTGTGTGTGTGTGTGTGTGTTGGTCGGTTGTGGGGCTTGAACTTGGTGCCTGGGAGCTGTCCCTGAACTCTTTTACTCAAGACTAGTGCACCACCACTTTGAGCCACAATACTATTTCTGGTTTCCTGGTGGTTATTTGGAGATTAGAATCTCCTGGACTTTCATGCCTGGGGTGGCTTTGAACCATTATCTTTAGATCTCAGCCTGCTGAGTAGCTAGGATTACAGGCATGAGCCACCAGTATCTGGGACATTGTAGTTTTAATCTGCATTTCCAAATATATGTCATCGGGAAAATGGATGGTCAGACTCTATATGTTTTCTAAGATAGCTATCTATACAGTAATGAAGAATGATTTACCCAACCACTCATACAATTATACAGATAAACCTTAAAAAAACACAGATGGAAATCGTACACAGAAGAATGCATACTGTTACATAAAATTTCAAAACACGGAAAGCTAACCTAAGGTGATAGAGGTAGAACAGTTGCCTACAGGCAAGGAAGAGGATGAGGGAATCTTGGCCTAGGTAGTAGTTAAATACATGTAAAGTGTTACCAAACCTAGTAGCTTTGCACTTTGTGTATATAACATATGTGTACATTGAAAATTGAAGTATTTATTAAGGAAAGAGAAAATAAGGAAGCTCTAACATTGATTTACTTAGAATTATGTTAAAAATGTTCGAAATGCACTGAATGTAAAAAGTAGATTACAAAGTTCTATGGACATTTAGGGCTTCCCACATAAATTCTTGTTTGGTGAAAGTCCAGAGTATCCTAAGCTAGTATAAAATGTTAAATATGGGGCCGGGGGTTTGGCCTAGAGGTAGAGTGCTTGCCTAGCATGCACGAAGACCCGGGTTCAACTCCTCGGTACCACATACATAGCAAAAAGCCAGAAGTGGTGCCGAGGCTCAAGTGGTTGAGTGCTAGCCTTGAGAAAGTCCATGGACAGTGCTCAAGCCCTGAGCTCAAGCCCAGGACTGGCAAAAAAAATGTTAAATATGTACTGAGAAAAAATATATACACATAATACATGTATGTACATTATATGGTATTATATTATATGCCATATATACATATATTGTATATTGTTATACATATCGTATCATATACACCATATATATACTATATATACTATACACTATACTAATATAATAGTGTATGTATGTGTGTGTGGGAGTGTGTGTGTGTGTGCCAGTCCTGGGGCTTGATCTCAGGGCCTGGCACTGTCCCTATACTTTTGTGCTCTACCACTTTGAGCCATACTGCATTTTGGGCTTTTTGGTACTCAACTAGAGATACGAGTCTCACAGACTTTCCTAAGTAGGCTGGCTTTAAACTATGATCTTCAGACCTCAGCTGCCAGAGTAGCTAGGTTTGTAGATGTGAGCCAGCAGCACCAGGCACTGAGTAATATTTTTAGAAAAGGTTTCAAAGTTCATCAGAACTGTTGTACAAAGCTGAGAAACTCAGCAGTACACAGACGAGGAAACCATGAGGGCCATGATAAGGGAGGAGAATCTGTAAATTATATGAAGTGGAAAGTTAAAGCAATCTGGGGGTATTTAACTTGGAAAGGTGACATTATAGAAGCAAATGTTTTGCATGAATTAGACACAGTCTCACATTTATTCTGTGTCATTAGAAAGGGAGACAAAAAGATTTTATCTGATAGCCCATATCCATGAAGTGATGAATGAGTCAGTCGTTAAGATTCCTTCCAACTCTTTATTGAAAAAGTCAGGGGCTTGGGGGGTAGCTCAGTGATGGAGCACTTGCTAAACATGTACAAGGCCCCAGGTTTGATGTTCAATACTGGGGAAAAAAATAACAGGAGCAAATGGTGTATCCAGAGTGATCTAGGGAAGAGTAGAATAGAAAATTAATCCTATGTTCTAGCAGAGAAATTGATAGGCAAGCATGTGGTGAGGAACAAAGCAGGGTATGGTCAACAGCAAAAATAGCAGCTAAACTTCCTTCCACCTCACCAAGAACCTCCTTCTCCACTGTGATTTTTTAGCTATTCCCATCCAGCAGCAGAGTCTATTTTCTCCTTGACCCTGAACTTGGCCCTACAGCTTGCTTTGGTCATTAGCAAATATGAAGTGGGCAGGGGCTGGAAAAGAGCTTATACCCTGGATTTACCATCCTGTGCTGCTTTTGTGATTGTTGCCATGTGAAGAAGTCCAGACTAGCCCACTCAAGACATGTCCCAGTCAGTCACATTACCCAGGCAGAAGCCAATCAGCCACTTCCAAACATCAGACGCCTGGGTTCAATTGTTCTCCAACCCAGATGACAGTGAACCCTGGGGAGGCCAGTGAAGAACCACCCTGCTGAGTCCAACTCAAGCTGCTAACCCACAAACATGGGAGCTACTAAGTGATTTCTTTAGTCACTGAGTTTAGAGGGTGGGTGGGATATAAGATAGAAAAAGCTAAATTACACAAGGGTATCTTGTCTCCAGTAGATCATAAATTACACATTTCAAAAATTCTGAGAGAAAAAATTATGATGTATTTTTGTCATCAGGATAATTTCAGCCATGGATGGTGGATAAACACATCCCCAGAAATACAAAAGCGAGACTCCTAGTATTAGGTTCAGGACAGCCGCAACATCAACAGTGATTGCGTCTTACTGAATGAAGCCCTTAAACCGGCCTTGAGGTCAGCTTCTAAGGCAGGGATGGGAATGTTATGGGGTGGCTCACCCCAGCCGGTGCTCAGAGGGGTGGGATCAGGAAGTGGCCTCTTAGAGCAACATAAGGCCAAGGCGTGTTCTCCTTTCTGTATCTTCTCTTTCTGTCTGGGAGTCACTGCCCTGACTCCTCTCACTCCTCCATCCCCCCCACTGACCTCTAGGAAATTTCCAAACTGCTTCTATGAGGTCCTCAGACATTTCCAGACTTCATAGTCAGAGGATTCTCCTTTCTTTATTTTTCTTTTTCTGCTAGTCCTGGGGGTTGAACTCAGGGTCTCAGCTTCTTTTTGCTCAAGGCTAGCATTGTACCACTTGAGCCATAGTTTCATTTTTGGCTTTGGGGTAGCTTATTGGGGCTGGTTTTGAACCTCGATTCTTATTGCTGAGCCTCCTGAGTAGCTAGGATTAGAGGTGTGAGCCACTGGTGTGAGCTATGAGTGCCGGGCCATAAAGATAATTCTTGAAAAAACAAAAAACAAAAACCACAGAGGTCGGGAGTTTGGCCTAGTGGTAGAATGCTTGCCTAGCATGCATGAAGACCCAGGTTCGAGTCTTTGGTATCACATATATAGAAAAAAGCCAGAAGTGGTGCTGAGGCTCAAGTGGTAGAGCTCTAGCTTTGAGAAAGCCCAAGGACAGTGCTCAGACCCTGAGCTCAAACCCAGGACTGGCAAAACAAAACAAAACAAAACAAAAAAAAACAAACCCACAAAGGTGGAAAAGTTAAATAATTTCACCGTTGCATGCCTTTGATTTGCGCTTAGGTGGAAGTACTAGGATAGGAGGACTTTTCACTGGTATAGGCAATGTTGGTCCCTCTCTGCCCTGGATGGCCGCATTTTTCTCTTTTCCCATACAAACAAGCCAAGGGTGAAGGTAGTCTGGTAGGTGCCAGTGTGTGTGTGTGTGTGTGTGTGTGTGTGTGTGTGTGTGTGTGTGTGTGTGTGTCTGGGTGGGGAAATCTACATAACTGCAGGATGGACACACATTGAGGCACATCCATCTGTCTGACTGGGTATGCCGTGACTCAAATGCCAAGATTCACAAATCCTCTGTACCCCACTCCTGTCTGTCTCTCCCTCATCATCCTGCCGCCCTCTCAGCAGCTGTATCCTCCCCGCTCTGGGAAAAGAATGTCCTTGGCAGCCGTGATGCCCACCCCAGGCTGGAAGCTGTTGTACAGGTGGGGGCAGGGTGTCCAGCTGGCCCAGGGACAGGCCCTCCCGGGAGGTCTCTACTGGGTCTCCCATTCGTGCTGCCTGCAGCAGCTGTTGCCCTGTGGCCCCTCCAGGCAGTGGGTTGGCTGGGAACCCTGGAGGCAGGGCTCTATCACTTCCTATGCCATGGGGTTCCATCTTCAGACACATCCTCAGCACCTACACCTTGCCAGGCCTATGTGTGCTGGCAAGTGGACCTCAGTTAGCAAGCTTGAATGGTTGGAGGTGTCCAGGGCTTCACTTGGAGAAAGATATTGGTTTCTTCAGAGTCTTCAACCCATGGCTCTAAAGGAATCAAAATTAGACACAAGTAACTCTTGTGACAACAGCAAGAAGGAACCAATTAGAGTTGGGAGAAAAGTTTGGAGCAGTTTCTGTGGCTCTATGTGTGTGGGGTGGGTGGGGATGGGGGTTGACACCTAAAATGGGCTCAGAGGAGAATGAGAAGCAGAGGAACAGGTGGAAAGGGTGATCTTGGGGGAGGCACCGCACATGTAAAGGTATTATGGCACCAAGGGCCTGCCTTCCCAGTTCGATTGTGGGCCTCAGTGTGATGTGTGGTTGAGGGTACAGTGAATGTGGCATATGGATGAGCATCAGGCGGGGGTGCAAGTGTGAGTAGAGAACATGGAAGCATGTGTGTATATTCAGCATGAGCATGTTGTATGTAGTAGACATATAGAAAAGGTAGCATGCATGTGCCTAATGTATGACCATTGGCCCAGGACATGTGTAGTCTGAAAGCTCATGGAGCCTTGCTCTGACATGCTGGCCTCGTGCAGGGTCCCACGATGATGAGTATGACTCCAGTGTTGGAAGCAGACTCAGTAGGACCCCTGAGAAAAATGAGAGAAAAGAGCCCTGTTTAAGTTTTCTAGGGCTCTTCTTCGAGAAGAAAATCAGGAATTGTCCAGACAAGCAGAAGTGTCAAGTCCAGCAGATACCAGCTGCCAGCTTGCACTTTGTGGTTTCCAAGAAAACATGCTCATCAAACTTTTCAGACCTTTCCCCCATCCAGCAAAGATGGGGGAAAGGTCTCAGTGGCTTTTCACTAGAAAACAGAGCCATTTCCATGATGGATCTGGGGCTTTCACTAAGAGGAAAGGATAAAGAAAACAAAGTGTGTGTGTGTGTGTGTGTGTGTGTGTGTGTGTGTGTGTGTGTGTGTGCGTGTGTGAAAAAGAGACAGAAGAGAGACAGAGGTAAGAGAAAGAGGGGAGAGAGAAGAGAGAGTAGAAGAGAGACAGACAGAAGAGAGCAGAAGTGGGAGAGAAAAGAAGAAAGGAGGAAGATGAAAAGAGAAGAGACAGAGAGAACTCAAATCTCTCTTAATTGCTTTCAAGCAAGATGTGTGGAGGCTCTAACTTTCTGACAGAGAGCCTGGGGGACAGAGTGGGGGGGGTACCTCTCACACTTCTGAAGCCCTTGCAGAAGGCATAGAAACTTTTGGAGTCTCAACTTCAGTTTGTGGGAGTAGTTGTTGATTTCCGTTTTGCTGTAGCGTAGGACTAGAGACCAGAGGCAGCCACATGAACGTTTTTGCAGAGTTGAGGGGACTGTCCCCAGGGGCAAAGCTGTTCCTGGCACAAGGCCCAGAACCTAGTAGGTGTCCAGTAAATAGCTGCTGAATGAATGAGTGGCCCAGCAGGGGCCATCCAAGAGAAACAGCCCATTTCCACTGACCTTGGAGCAGGGCTTCCAGGGCAGGGCCGGGGGCGAACACCACTGCCTGTCCAGCTCCCTGGTTTCCTCCTCCTCTTTTCCGGCCCCTTCCCCAGAACCTCTGCTGGTTCCCACGGCCTCACTTGTGCAGGGCTTAGCTACCATTGTTTGACTGTTTTATAGGGGCCCAGGCCTCTGCCCTTCTAGACCTTTCACGGTCCAAGGAAAAGGCAAAGGAGAAGGCAGACTGAGGAAGAGGTATGTGGCAGGGGTCCATGAGGAGGTCGTTTTCATATGCATCCCCATGGGTCCATTTTCAGGCTAGGAAGTCAAGCTTTAGAGAAGACCAAGGCTGTTCCCAAGATTACGACCAAAGACGGGAGAATAAGAAATCATTCCAGAAAGTGTCTACTATCTATGGAGGGATACTGGGATGATTAATATATATATATATACACACACACTAATATTTCCTTGAAATACTTGTTGGTACCCCTTGGCTCTGTCCCCCTCATCACTTCCTTTAGTTGATTTGTTGAGGCTCTGTATGGTCCTTGGGTTTCTGGATGTGACTTAATGGGGAGCTCCTGGGGACTGGAAGCAGCTGAGGGAGGACCCTAAATGGGAAGCTTCATCTTTACATGGCAGGAGGGACAGGAGGATCCCTTCCTCTTCCTTTTATAATTATTTTTATTTTTATTATCTTTAAGGAGTTGTACAAAGGAGTTACGACTCAACAGATCAGTTTATGAATACAGTGCCTCTTGATCGATGTCATCCCTTGCATCATTTTTCCCATCTCTCCCAACCCTATCCCTCCCCTCAATTTTCTTAATTTTGTAGGCTATGCATTGAATTTTATGACTGTATTCTCCCCTCCTTCCTCTCTTCATTCCTGCTCTTCCCAGTCACCCTACCCTACACCCTGGTAATTGTTTTATTGGGCTGTGAGATAGCCTTTCTAAGGAATTACACCATTTGAATTCTTGCCTGAAAATGACATATTTCTGTTAATGTACTTGTTGGCATTTTTTTTTGCCAGTCCTGGGGCTTGAACTCAGGGCCTGAGCATTGTCCTTGGGCTTTCTCAAGGCTGGAGCTCTACCCCTTGAGCCAAGTACCACTTCCTGCTTTTTCTATGTGTGTGGTACCAAGGAATTGAAGCCTGGTCTTTGTGCATGCTAGGCAAGCACTCTACCATTGGGCCAATCTCGGCACTCACTTAATGTATTTGTATACATCAGCCCCCTTTTATAAGACATTAATCCTATCCCTCCCCTTCTCCCTCCTTTCCTTCCTTCCTTTCTTCTTTCCTGTTTTTTCTTTTTTTGTGTGCTGGTACTGGGGCTTGAACTCAGGGCCTCACCCTCTCACTTGGCTTTCATTTTGCTCAAGACTGGTGCTCTACCACTTGAACCACAGCTCTCCTCTGGGCTTGAACTCTGGGCCTGGGCGCTGTCCCTGAGCTCTTCAACTCAAGGCTAGCACTCTACCACTTGAGCCACAGCACCACTTATGGTTTTCTGATGCTTAATTGGAGATAAGAATCTCACAGACTTTCCTGTCCAGGCTGGCTTTGAACCATGATCCTCAGTTCTTAACCTCCTGAGTAACTAGGATTATAGGTGTGATCCATCAGAACCTGCCTACAATGGGGGCTTGTCTTTCCCTTCCTAAGGGAGATTGTTTCCTTCTCAGACTGGGGTTTTGGGGGGTATGTGGGAGCTATGGCCTTGGCCCTCGGTCTGGGCTCATGGAGGGCAGAGCCCTTGTCCCTGCCATCAGACCAATGACAGAGATATTACCCGCTGGGTCCAAAAAAGCACCGGGAGCCTGAGGCTGTGAGGATGTGAGAAGGTCCAGGTGGCCTGCTGTCTAAGTTTATCTCAGCCCAGATTCCTCCCAGCCATCCTGTGGCCACCCCAGGCCCTCTCTGGCCTTTTCCTTAGAGATCTACTACAGATGCCACAGCCTGGCTATGGTGCTGGCTTACACGGTGACTCTCAGAGTCCCTCCTCCACAATACTGGGCCTCCTTAGACCTTGTTCATGCCCAGCCCCAGCCCTGGGCCCCCTTTCCCTCTCTCTACTTGTCAATGTTTTTCACCTTCTCTAACCCAGAACCAGGCCTCCAACACCCAGAAGCCTACCCTGATGCCCTGGGCTGTGCTGGCCTCTCTTCCCCCTGAGTTGTCTTCAGGGGCATGTGCCTGTCACTTTACAGGGACTGACACTACCCCATTCAGCTCCACACAAACCCACATCTGGGGAAGAGGAGCATGGCAGAAGAATGATGGATGAGGCTGCAGTGGCTTGGTCCCTGCTGGGGCTGTGGTTAAGAGAGCTCCCCCTCCAAGAGTCTGATATTTTCCAGGAATTTCCTGAGAGAAGGGACCAGGCACTCTGGAATGAGAGCCAGCTGTGGGGCTGAGGCCTGGGGTGGGAGCTGGGGGCTCGGGGCTTCCTGGCTGAGTCAGCAACCATCCTTAGGTAATTTATGGGCTGAGTCAGGGCTGGGGGCAGGGTGGGGTGGTGGGGTGGAGTGAGAGCTTCCAGTCTGTCGACAGGAAGGCAGATTGACTTCCAGAAGTGGATCTGGCAGAGTCCAACACAGACCCCCACCCCCATCAGCCCCCTCCCCAGCCCTCCCCGGTCTGGAGCACACAAAAGGGGCAACCAAGAGAGAGGGTACTGTGGGGGATAGAAACAAGATGGCAAAAGGGGAGATACCTCTAGTAGGCACCCACGAAGACAGAGGGGCCTTCTGACAGGGGCTGCGGCGGGCCAGCCTTAGGGCTAATTTCAGATGAAGACC
The DNA here is from genome assembly GCF_031878675.1 of Megascapheus bottae. NCBI lineage: Eukaryota > Metazoa > Chordata > Mammalia > Rodentia > Geomyidae > Megascapheus > Megascapheus bottae. Next base: position 55,246,384 of record NC_143515.1, read on the forward strand.
TCTGGTTCTTAGGGCAATGTGGACTCCTTCTTTGGCTAGCCTCAGCCGAAAAGCAAATGTGGGTTCTGATGCCCCTTCTGCTGTGACCTCCTAGGTGACCGACCAGTCTTCTTCCATCCTTTCTGCTCTTTCAACCTAAAGTTCTAGCCTGGCTCTGGGGGTGTGCCAATGCACTCTGGGAGTCTAGTCTGATGGTAGTGGCCTCACACACATGGCTAAGCAAAAGTGAGCCTAGGAATGCTTCCTGAGAGCAGCCCTCTCAGGGTCGCTGTGGGACATGAGGCTAAGTTAGAAGGACAGAGGGACAGGCTGAGCAGGGTCATAGCCACCTCCAGGTTGGAGGAGTTGGGATTGAGGCATCAGGACTGGTACACACACACACACACACACACACACACACACACACACACACACAAGTGAACTTGTTTCTGAGCCTCTGGCCACACAGAAAGGCATCCCTCTGTTGCTGATGGATCTTGGCAGGACTATCCCCATGGGGGCTGGGCTCAGCTTTCCCATGTCACTCACAGACACCTGGTGCGTGTCACATCTGTGGTAGAATCATCCTGTCATGGATTCCAAGCAGACTGCTGCAAGGGCTGGGGGGGGGGGGGGGGGAAGGGGGGGAGGAGGCAGGGCAGGCACTGTCCCGATTCCAGCTCCTGAGGAGGAGAGATCTCCAGATGGTTGCATGTCTTGCTCTGAATCCAGGTCCAAGGTCAGAGAAGGGACCATGTGAGGATGGCAGATGTCATGAACCCTAAATTGGAACAAGAGATCCCTCACCAGCCTGATGGGAATTCTCCTACTTGCACCTCCCTAATAGTTGGGATAACAAATGCATGAGATGGAAGCTCACAAACCTGATAATCCCAGCTACTTGGGAGAGGGGAGGGTGAAGACAAGAAGTCTAAGACTAGCCCAGGCAAGAGTACAAGACCTTCCTATCTAAAAACAAAGGAAAGGAACAATAGTTGGGCAAGTGGCTCACCTTCCCACTGTATAACAGGACTGGGGCTGGCAATGCAGAAGGGTTTGTCCTTTCTGAGCCTGTGCTGTGTCTTGATAGACTCGGGCCAGGCAGGGACATGTTAGAGCAGGAGGATGGGGTTGGGGCAGGGAGAGGGGGCAGGCCCCCAATGTGGAAAAGGAAATGTCTCAGGGATAGGACTTGTTCCATCCATCCATCCATCCATCCATCCATCCATCCATCCATCCATCCTTCCATCCATCCATCCACTTTACTCAAAAAAGAAAAGAAATAACAAACCCATTTGGGGTTGGAGGCGTGGCGCAGTTTCTAAAGCACTAGCCAATGAGCAAAAGTAGCCTCAAGTACAAAGTTGAAGTCCTAGTCTCAAGCCTAGAAAAAAAGCAATAACCAGGGGAGAAGAGGAGCAAGCAAAAGCAGAGCATGAAGACAATTCACTAGGGAAACTTGAATAAGGAGGGAAGGAGGAGGGGCCCAGCCTGGCAAATGATGAGTAGCTTTTAGGACCCTCTGTCCCCCAGTTCTCTGTATCCTCTTCCCACCCTCTTTCCCTAAAACCCAATGGGAAAATTAGACCCAGATTATAGGGTTAAATAAGGATGAGATTAAATAAGGATAATGCCTCCTTACTTTGTACTCACCCATCAGGGGTCTTCCAGTAAGACCCCCAGGTGAGCTGGGAATCTGCATTTTTAAACCCTGAGGAAGAAAAAACTCAGTTACCAAGAATCCCTCTAGTGACCTGGATCTAGAGAGAGTGTGTATGTTTGACAAGTTACTCGGTGGTTTTGATGAAAAATCAGTTTGAGGTTGGATTTTCTCCCCCTTTTGTTTTTGTTTGGTTTCCCTGCCTCTCGGCTTCTATCAATTATTTTTCAACTTTGTTTTTCAGTGAAAACCATTTCCTCCTCATGAGGGAACAGGGTCAGAGCCTGTGCCCAGCTCTCTCACACCCAGTCCTATGTACTTCGTGGATCTCACCTGCCTCCCATGCCCATCTCCTCTTCGTCAGCCAGTCAGAGAGCAGTGACACATGCAGACACCGCCACTGATAGCTCATCAGCAGTAAGGTGATCCAACCAAGAAAGTCTCCAGGTCCAGGAGATGAACTCAGTTTAGGATAAAACTGGGGACGGAGAGCCTTGAGCTGGGTGGAGGTGGGGGCTGCATTTCTGAGGTCTCTCAGCTGGTGGGATCAACAACAACACCAGCTGTCATCTGATCCCACTTTTAGGAGATGTGGCGAATGAATTTTGCAGTGATCTCCACTGGCCACAGTATCAAGACAGCTGCAGGATGGGACACAGCTGGTTCTAGTACCGCTGCCCCCCGCCCCTACACACACACACACACACACACACACACACACACACACACAGAGAGAGAGAGAGAGAGAGAGAGAGAGAGAGAGAGAGAGAGAGAGAGAGAGAGAGAGAGAGAGAGAGCAGAGAGCGAGCAAGTTAAAAAAGAGGCAGAGCCAGGACTGGGCCTAGGCCTTTCTCTTCATCCCTGCTGTAGAGAGGGATGATGTGAAACCCAGCACTAGTGGGGCATTGGGCCAGTCTGTGACCAAGTTCAGTGCTAGTGCTGTTGCCCTCTGGCTGCCTTCTCTGATAGACCGTCTCTTGGGCTCAACTGCCCTCTGTTCTCTCCTCTCATGTCACTTCATGGGGCACCTGGGGACACAGATGAGGTCAGGACATGGCCAGGGCCATCATCAAGGCAGGATGGTGTATAAGGAGAGTCCTGGCCAGAGTGGAGGAGATACTTCTGTCCCAGGGCCACCAGCAGAGCACCGAAGGGGTCCCCAGCACTCTTTCTATGCAAAGAGTGGCAATGATCTTGGGTTTATCTGCTTCTGAAAAGTAGGATTGGACCACAAACTACCTTGGCACCATTACTCTAGCACAAAGCCCTTCTCTAGACTCACCTGTTTTCCCCAGTTGGAACCTGGCAGTTTCTGGAACATGGTAGGCACCTGTTAATAGCACGAGGTACTAAGCTAAAATAGAGATTCAGAGAAGACTTCCCACTTCGTGCTGGGGGAGGAAACGACAAATAGATGAATTATGATTGTGATGAGCACACGGCTGAGAGTGTGCCTGCCTAGCAAGCACAAGGCCCTGAGTTCAAACCCCACCATTACCCAACCCCCCCAAAAAAGAACCCCAGCAGTCATGGTAAGAACTAGGAAGAACCACAAAGGCCTCTCTCTCTCTCTCTCTCTCTCTCTCTCTCTCTCTCTCTCTCTCTCTCTCTCTCTCTCTCTCTCTCTCTCTCTCTCTCTCTTCCTTTCTGTTGTAGAACTTGAACATGGGGCCTGGGCATTGTCCTTAAGCTCTTTTGCACAAGGCTAGCTCTCCACCACTTTAAGCCACAGCACTACTTCTGGTTAGAAATAAGAGTCTCATGGACTTTTCTGTATGGGCTGGCTTTGAACCATAATCCTCAGATTTCAGCCTCCTGAGTAGCAAGGATTATGAGCCATCAGTGTCTGGAAGGTCTCTTTTTTTTTGGATGGAAAAGCAAAATGGCCAATAAGTATATGAAAAATGTTCTACATTTTTAGCCCTCTGGGAAATGCAAATTAAAATTCCGATGAGATTCTACCTCATCTCAGTCAGATGGGTATCATCAAGAAAACAAGCAACAACAAATGCCAGAAGCCTATTCACTGCTGGTGGGAATACAAATTAATCCAGCCACTATGGATATCGATATGGAGGTTCCTCAAAAAATTAAAAATAGAATTTCTATATGATCCAGCCATACTGCTTCCAGGCATATACCTAAAAGAATCAAAGCCAGCTTGCTATTGAGATACTTCAACACCTGTGTTTATTACAGTACTAGTCACACAATAGCTAAGTTAGGAAATCAGCCTACGTGCCCAACAATGAATGAATGGATAAAGAAAATGTGGTCTATGTCCATACTGAAGTTTTACTCTGCCATGAAGAACAATGAAATGATGTAGTCTATTGGAAAATGGTTGGAATTGAAGATCACCATGTTGAGTAAAATCAGCCAATCCTAAAATCACAACATACTATACTTTTGATATTTTAATCTACAGGAGGAAAAAAATCAAGGCCACAAAAGTAAAAGAGACTGAGGGAGACAATGGGAGGAGAGGGATAAGAAAAGTGATAGAAGGGTGGATGTGATCCAAGTATATTATATGCATGTATGGAAATATCACAATAAAATTCATTTGCAATAGAGCAAAACCTTGATATATAAGGCCATATAGTATGAATCTAATTGAAAAGACCTCCAGGATATTGAAAAAAAAGCCATATAATGAATGATTGTTGTCCTTAATGTACTATGTTATCTCTCATCTCTTTTGCTGTCCCTTGGTTATATCATATTGTTATAGTAGCTCACTTTGTTATCTGATATATTGGATATATTTGTATTTGGTTATTTGAAATTGGATAGGGAAGGGGGAAAAACCAAGATGGGAGGGTGGGGAGGAGGGTAATGGGGACCAAGACATGTGAAAGGGTATCAATGTATGTGAATTAATGCACCTTCTATCTGGCAAATATCATGTAACCCTTTTATTAATTACAATAAAAATATTAAAAAAAGAAAAAAAATTATTTGCCAATATATGCATGGAGGAGGAAGGAGAAGAAGAGCAGGAGAAAACACTTAACCAAAATCAAAGAAGAAATGGAGCCAAATGGAAAATGGGAGTGGAAAAAGTGTTGCCTCAGGAAAAAGGAGAGGCAAGTACAATGACCCAGAGGCAGGGAAGCTGGCCACTATAGGAATAGTTGCCAGCCAGAGGGGCTACAGCAGAGTGAGCAAGAAGGAGAGAAGTAGACACCAGCATAGGAGAAGAGGCCAAGGCTAGACTAGCATGGCAAACAAGGCCAAAGTTAGACTACAAGGACTGTAGAATAAGAACCTTGAACTTTCTAGTGCAATGGGGAAGGCTTACACTACACATGATTCCCATGGTCAAGAATTCAGGATTTGTGGCCAAGCCCTGGCCAGAAAAGGTCATTTTGGTGAACAGTGGATAGAAGAAATCCAGGAGGAATTACTAGAGTGGTTCTGGTAAGACAGAGCTGCAGGAAGGAGAAAAGCCAAGGTGCAAAGAGTAGCAGGCATGCTCATCCTTTATTCCATTCCATGTAGCTAGAGTTGACTTTACCCTGTCCTTGGGTATGAAAGACAGGGTAGTTCCACTTGTACCTCTCTCTAGGGTCATCTGGACCACCTTCTAGGCCTGGGTCCTACAATGGCTTCTGTGAGATAAGGGCTTCAAATTCAACAGCCCCAGCAACAACACAATGGCTACTCCAGACCCTAGTCTTAGCTCCTGGCCCTGGGTCTTTGGCTGCTATAATTTAGATATTGAACATCTCCCAAAGGCCCATGTGTCAAAGGCCTGGTTCAACCTAGGGAGCTATTCAGTGAAAGGTAGTAAACTGGGGCCTAGCAGAAGGAAGTTAAGTCATTGGGGGTGTGTCTTTGAGGGGGGTAGTGCGATGCTCTTTCTCTTTGCTCCTTGGCCACTAGGACATAAGTAGGCCTTCTCTGCCACATATTTCTGCCATGATTCTCTGTGTTGCTACAAGCCCAAGGCAACAGGACCAAGTGACCGTGGACTAAAACTTCCAAAACTGTAAGCCAAATGAATATTGTCCTTTAAAGTCAACTGCCTTGGGTATTTTTGTCACTATAATGTAAAGCTAACTAACCTAGGAATATCTTTTGCTGGTGATTTGGTAAAGGAATCCTTTTAGGACAGTCAGCTTAGCGGAACTCAGAGCCATCTCCCAGACATTGCCCTTCTGCTCTGAGCCTCTCCTTTACCTAGACACAATGAGCTCCAGAGCTTATTAGAGCTACCCCTCCAGAGAAGAGGGGATGCCAAGCTATGCTAGGGATGCTCTGAGCCTTGGAAATGGTATAAGCAATGAACTGCCATTCCTCTCCTTTTCTCCTAGGCCACACCATGGTTGCCTAAACAAGCTTTTTTTTTTTTTTTTTGCCAGTCCTAGGCTTTGAACTCAGGGCCTGAGCACTGTCATTGGGTGTTCTCGAGGGTAGAGCTCTACCACCTGAGCCACAGCACTACTTCTGGCTTTTTTCTACATACATGGTACCGAGGAATTGAACCGGGGTTTTCGTGCATGCTAGGCAAGCACTCTACCACAAGGCCAAACTCCCCACCATGCCTAAACAACCTTTTGCAGTAAGTCCTCACATCACAGAAGAGCAGTTGGGGGCCCTGTCTTGGAAAAGGGAGTAAGTTATTATTAAGATCCTCAAGGATGCTGAGGCTGGAGTGACTTCCTCACAGGTGGGACATTCTTCTTAAGTGCCAACTGAACATGGCGGTCCCTCAGAGTCTGTGTCAGCCTTCGGATGAAAGAAAAGAGGCAAGAAGAAACTCCCTATCTTAATATCAGAGCTGGATGAGGCCATGGAGACCAGCTTGTAAAGCTATAGGTGAAAAACAACCCAATCAGAGACGGACACTTTCAGAAGGCTGGCCGATGGATCCCACCTATGTTCACGTCCTGAGCCCAGGACCTCTGAATAGCTCTGTGGCAACGGGAACTTGCAGATGTTAAAGTGTGGATTTTGAGGTGGAGATGACCAAATTGGTGTAATCACCAGTCTCCTTATAAGAAAATGGAGGAGGAGCCAGCCTTAGGATGCTGTGATGAAGGAAGCAGAGATAGAATGCTGCTCTTTGAAGGTAGAGGACAGGGCCTCCACCCAAGGAATGCATGCCGATGCTAGATACTGAAGAGGGAAAGCGTATAGTTTACCTCCAGAAGGAGCCAGTTCTACAGACTCCTTGACACCAACTTTAGAATTTTAACTACCAGAATCATGTATGAAGAAAGTGGCCATTTGCTTGAGCCATCTGCTTTGTGGTTCTTTAGTATAGTAACCAGTGGAAACGAACATGGAACACAGAGCGAGAATGTGGCTTAGCCTGCTCTTGGGACCTCAGCTTCGTGGAATGAATGGAACCAGGAGAGGGGTGAGGGCTGGGGTCCAAAGACACCCATGTGCCCAAGACAGCAAGTCCAAATCTTGGGAGAGGAGTGTGTGTGTGTGTGTGTGTGTGTGTGTGTGTGTGTGTGTAGCTGGATTTGCAGGTCCCCATGAGATATGAACTCTGTTGCTGATGCCAGGCATCCTTCCTTTCCACAAGGCAGCGAGCAAAGCTGAGGGGCTCCTGTGGACTTGGGGTGGCCCTAGATTGTCCCTGAAGTGCTCTTGGTCTCATAGAGTGAGGCCCCTCCCCAGTGTTTTCTACGCTCATGAACTCTCTGGGATGGTGTGAGGTATTTCCCAGTGGTGGGAGCAGCTGGAATGTCCAGTCTGTTTCCAGAGGTGGGTCTGGCAGGGGACTGGGGATGGCCATTGGAAAATATCTGGGAGCCAGGAGTCCCCTGGATACTCTGTTGGGGCTGGCCTGTACTGTTCTTTTCTCTGTGTCCCCCTCCTCACTCTATGTTTTGCAGTTGGGCTTTCAATGGGGAGCAGCTGGGGGCCCCTGTGTGTGGTGTGCACCCGTGGGGAGAAGGCTGACAGAGGGCTTGAAGCTGGCAGGTTCAAACTCATGAAGCAAACTGGATGCCATGATGGATAGAGCAAAGGGGATTGTGGGAAAGCTGGTGAGACGCCCTCTGGGAGAGCAGATTTAGGCCTCATGCCTGGCCAGGGGTTGGGTGTGGTACTGGCTGGGAGAAGGTAGAATGATGTGCAGGTCATGACCCAGGGCTCCAAGGTGCTTGAGAGAGCTCAGTCCCCCAGACTGGGCTGCAGGGACCAGAAGGCTCCACAGCAGGGGTGAGAAGACCACCTGAGGACCTCAGTAAAACCAGGAAAGGATTAAGGATGGCAGGCCTTTACCAGCCTGTCTGTGGATACCCTTTTTGGTAGAAGGATTTTCCATCTCAGCCCTCCTTCTGCACCAAGACCCCCCACCCCCCCACCCTTTGCTGGCTGTGAATGTGTCACCTTACAGGCAAATGGGCTTTGCAGATGTGATTATGTTAATGAGCCAGAGATAAAGAGGACATCCAAAGTGAGTTGCCAGTGGTTCTTGCTTGTAGTTCTAGCTACTCAGGAGGTAAGATCTGAGAAGCAAGGTTCAAAGCCAGCCCAAGCAGAAAAGTTCATGAAACTCATCTCCAAAATGCCAGAAATGGAGCTGTGGCACAAGAAGACTCAGAAGGAGGTGAAAGGCAGAAAAAAAGGCAAGTGGAGAAATTTGAAGATGCTGTGTATGGCTGCCTTTGAACTTGGAGGAAGGGGCCACAAACCATGGAAAACCTCTAGAAGCTGGAAAAGGAAAGGAAACATTCTCTCAGAGTTTCCGAAGGAATCAGCTCTGCTGACTCCATGGTTTAATTCAGTGATGCTAATTTCATAGTAACTGTAGGAAACTAACACAGCTTTTCCCAATTTGGTGGGCCCAGAGTCTACTCCATTCCCATTGCAAGCATTTTCAACCCATCATGGGGTTAGGAAACTTCATGTCTGGCGTGTCTCCACAGCCTGCAGAGCTCCAGAGTAGGCTGCATCAAGGGCAGAAGAGATGGGCTCTGTTCCATGGCTGCTGCCTTTCTTTACCCATGGGAGCTTGCCATGAGTACATGAGTATGTCTTTCCTCCAGGACAATGGTCTGCCTTCTCCTCTACATTCTGAGCTCTGTTCCCTGCTCTCAGCAAGGAGAAGAATGTCTGTTGGCTGCAAATGATGGAAGAGAGGGAGAAAGAGAGAGAGGAAAAAAAGAAGGAAGAAGATGAGAAGGGAGAAGGAGGAGGAGGGGAGGATTTAGAGGAGGAGGAGGAGGAGGAGGAGGAGGAGGAGGAGGAGGAGGAGGCAGGGGAGTTGGAGAGGCTGAGTTAAGGTGTGGTTGTGGGTTGGTTCCTACATCCCTGACCCTGAGAATTATAAGATTTCAAAACCCTCATCCCTGTCATTTGTTTTCTTCTCTGTGCTTAGCATTCCAGGCACAGATGTCTATGCACAAGTCATACAGACACCTGGGGGTGCACAAATATCCACAGGGCTACAAACAACTGATGTGCATGCAAAAGAAATGGGCAAACACATGCACAAACACAACACAAACAAGCAACTAGATTCCTGTTTGTAGATCTACACCCACAAATGCAGATATACTCACTTCACACACGCCCACAAGGACACACACAAACACAGACCTATGCACACACGGACTATGCACGTGGACACCTGTGAGTAGGACAAAAGGCCCTGAGAATCCTGTGACTTCCCCTCTCCCCCCCCACCCATCCCGGACCACAGGTTGTCCTATACTCCGCTTTGGAGCCCTCTGCCGTTAGAGCCAGGAACTGACCCTTCTAGGCCCTCCATGGCCCTGACCCTGAGCTGAACTGGGTTGTATGAGAGGCTTCAGAAGAGTGGAGGAGGGAAGACGTTCCAGGGCCAGCTCCCACGCTCAGCTTCCACCTGGCCGGTGTGACTTTCTGTACCCTACAATCTATCACAAGAGAGGTTTCTTTTGCCAAGATCTCTCGAGTAGTTTAGGCAATACCAGTGCGCCTGGCTGGGCATATCCACCCTTCCCCCATCCTCCCTTTCATACACCTTGGGAGCCCATGTTTTCCCTCTCCTCACCCCTCCTAGACTGTTGTCTGTGTTAGTGGATGCCCTGCCTCCCCTCTGTTGCCCATCAGGCCTTTGACTAGCTTGCTGTATCTCCTATTTAGACCTCCATCTTCTTGATTCCCAGACAGATTCCTCCCACTCCTGCTCTTAATGACTTTTTCTTTCTATTTCCTCCTATGGATCATTTGGGTTGAGTGAGGACTGGGGCCTTGAGTTCAGACTATGGCTCAAAGGTGGGAGTCTTTACCAGTTCTAGCCCTTGGGGCCAGCTTCCCTAACTGCCTTCAGCCTTGCCTTGCCCAGGAAGAATGGAGATCAAGATGTTCTGTGGCAGGGTGACTACATGAGCTACAACGCTCAGTGTCCAGTGTCAAGCAGCTGCCTCAGGGGTCACCCTTATGAGGTACTCGAACACCTCTGGAAATACAAGTTGCTCACAAACGCTGTGTCTGGAACTCTCCTAAAGGACACAGGAGCCCTTTGCAGTGGGCATGTAGGGAGACCTCCAAAGGAATAGGATAGAACAACAGCAGTCAGCTTATACTAAGGGGAGGTGGGGCAGCACATAGGCAGAATGGTCTAATTGGAGGTGGCAGTCCTAGCTTCAGTGCGACTAGATCATCCCCTCTGACTAGTCCCTTGTCCTTCCATACACTGAGGTGGAACATATAATAAACAAATACTAGTTTGATGGGATATGGAGTTATTAGTCTCCCAAGGTGATGCCTACAGAGAGCTGGTGGTTTCAGTGGTCCCTAGCTGGAATGTAAAACATGTTCAATAATCATTAGTGGATCTGTCTCTCCAGGCTCTGACCCAAAGACTTCTCCACTCAACTTGGTCTTCCTACCCCTTCCTTCCCTGGTCTTGGTCACCACAGCATCTCCTTATTCTTCAGTATGTATTCCCTGTCTCCAGCCTGAGGCCACTGGCTCAGTCCATTCTAGAAGCCCCCCAGGCTTCTAGCAGGGGTCAAGATTTCCATTTCTGGGAAGTCAGATAGCTCTCATATTTACCCTATTTAAACACACACACACACACACACACACACACACACACACACACACACACAGCCACCATCTTGCCTTGGAAAGTATCTCATTATCTTTTTTTTTTTGCATGTTTATAATCAGGCTTAATTTTATTTTGAAACTGTTTTGGGGAAGTGGTTTGGCATTTCAGACAAGGAGCCAATAGAAAAATCGAGGGCTCCATGTATGAATGGGGCTCAGTTTTCCAGGTTGAGCCATAATTACCCATTCAGCCCATCTCCAAGCACCGCTGCCTCACACCTACATGGGGAAAAAAGGGAAAACATGGTGTTGTAAGACTTGTTTACAGAAATGGAAAATAATAATGCAGATCTAGAAAAGTCTGTCTTTCAAATTTTAAACTAGTGCTTAAAGGAAAGCATGTTTTTAAACAAGAGTTTGGAGAAAGGGTGGGGTATTCTGAAGGGAACCTTGAAGTGCTTTTCAAGGCAGATAGAAGACAGTAGCCTTTATTCACTGAATTATTTTTTCTTTGTCTCTGTCTTTTTCTTTTGTTTGTTTCTTTCTATTTTTCTTTTTTTGCTGGTCCTGATACTTGAGCTCAGGACACTGTCCTGAGCTTCTTGTACTTAAGGTTAATGCTCTATCACTTGAGCCACAATGCTACTTCTGGCTTTTTTCTGAGTAGTTTATTGGAGATAAGAGTCTCACAGACTTTCCTGTCCAGGCTGGCCTTGAACCATGATCCTCAGATCTCAGACTCCTCAGTAGTTAGGATTACAGGTATGAGACACTGGTGCAAGGCCTGTCTTTTTCTTAATACAGGACAGATCTGGCTCTATCTCAAGTCAGCCAGAATTCACTGGCTAGTCAACAACAGGATAGAATCAGAAGAATGAGAGCTAAAAGGAATGGGTTAAAGGGTTTATAATTTGTGTTTTAAGATGCACATTCTTAAGATTTAAGAAGGAATGACCTGAACTGAGCTGATTATGGAGAAAAAAAGAGAAAAAAATTAGCCCACCTCCCCAACAATTCCAACACTGACCACTAGGTGACACCACACGCACAAGACAGCTTTGTTGTTGTCTGTAACAGGTGGAGGGGATTCCTTAGGAAACTGGAGAGAGCCAGTCAGTGATTCAGATTCTTCATTCAGACTGTTTTGGAGGATCTTCCTTTCTATCTCTCTTTCCCAGCCACCACTCAGGCTTCCTTGAAGGGATTAGTGCTGCCATACAAAGAGAAATGGGGGTGACTGTTCCCAAAGGATAGGGGGAAGGATAGGGGGGGATGGGGGCAGAGCAGGGAGACGGAGGGGGGGGCTAGGGAGAGAAGAGGAAGCCAAGTGACAGAAGGGGAACAGAGGGGCTCAAGGAGGCCTTGGACAGAACTTACAGCTGAGAGAACAGAAAACAATGAGCCTCTATTGAGAATCTACCCCCACCTACAAGTCCTGGCAAAGGGAGGCCCAGAGGCAAATCAAGAGGCCCCACCCAAGGACTGCCCACAGGTGATTCAGAGTTTAGGCTTGGCTGATAACAGAACCAGTAGCTGAGAAAGGCCCTTTTGTGAGGGTAGGCCCTCCACAGCCCCCTCCTCATGAATGGGCCAGCTGGAGCAAGTCTGAAAGGAAGCCCAACTATGAGGAAATAGGGCTGAGTGGGGAAAATGCAGGAAGCCCAGCAGAAAGAGACAGCTAGCTGGAGTCCACATGATTTTTTTGGTCTAGGTTTCTCCCTCCCCCTCCCCTCTCCTCTGTCTCTCTCTCTCTGTCTCTCTCTGTCTCTCTCTGTCTCTCTCTGTCTCTCTCTGTCTCTGTCTCTCTCTCTCTGTCTCTCTCTCTCTGTCTCTCTCTCTCTCTCTCTCTCTCTCTCTCTCTCTCTCTCTCTCTCTCTCTCTCTCTCTCTCTCTCTCTCTGTTCCTGATCATTTCTTCTCAAGGGTAGTCCTCTACCACTTGAGCCACAGCTCCACTTCTAGTGGTTAATTGGAGATAAGAGTCTCATGGACTTTCCTGCCTGAGCAGGCTTTGAATCATGGTCCTCAGGTCTCACTCAGCCTCTAGAGTAGCTAAGGTTGCAGGTGTGAGCCACCACTGCCTGGCTTCTAGGTTTCAATCCCAGTCGTGCCCCCTTCTGATTCTAATCCATTTCCTCAGGAAGACGAATACCACCCATTCCAGTTTTAACCCAGAGCTCTTGAGTTGCAAATGGCCAAAACACAATTTGTATCAGCTTAGAAGCAAGGAACTGTTGACTAATGGCTCAAGCAGGGCAAAGATGGGAGGATGGCGTCTGGCCAGGTTGTCAGCTTTTTCGTCTTCTCCATGCATCTCTCAGAGGCTGGCTGCACCCTTTGTTCTTTAGATAGGCTTTGAATGCCCACTCCATTCCTTTTAGGGAAAATGACCATGATCAGATCTTAAGATTATGAAAGTAAGGAAAGGAAATTGTACCATCTGCTACTGGGTTTTGTTAGAAAAAAACTCTGCAGAATTCTGGTTGGGTCTGTTCATGTCATGTGCCCAGTTTTGGGTCACTTGTTGTGTCCAATGAGATGTCTTACTGTAATTTTCCCAGGTTCAGTTATTTAACTCACACATGGTCAGGGCCTAGAGTATATAGGGCAGACAAATAAATGTAAGAAACATGGAGTTGTGAACTTGGGGTGTTGGGTACAAGTTAGCCTCCATAGCAGTTTTCCCTCTGCTCTCAGAGATTAAAAGGTGTTTCTAGATATACGGCTGCCTAGTGGAGATGGGGACTACACTTCCCAGACTCCCTTGTAGCTAAGAATAGCCATCCATCTGAACGCTCTGGCCAATGAGATGTGAACAAAAGCAAAGTGTGCAACTTCCAGATGATACCTTTAAAAGGAGGGAGTTTGCTTCTCTTGCCCCCTTTTACACTATTTGGTGCAGCCTGGAAGCCTGTGTGATACACGATCCTGGATTATAAGGTAAAGACAGGACCAAGAGATGGCACTGCTGCAAGTTAGTTAGCCTGAGTCCTAGATACTACTTTTGCTTCCAATGGCTTATGCCTGAACTGTTACCCAGACGATAGAATAGTCTATCTTAGTTGGGCCATTCTTACCTTGAGTCTCTGTTATATCAGACAGACGGACAGACAGACAGACAGACAGACAGACAGACACACACACACACACACACACACACACACACACACACAACCTTTTCTTCACACACGGTAAGATGTATTATGAGGCCCGAGCTATTGCTCCCATCTTAGAAGCTCTCTCTCCTCACATACATATCCTGACTGTCTATCACTGGGTAGGTATGTCCCAAAATATCCTGCGTGTGGGTTAGACCAATCTCTGCCTCAGCTCAGGAACCCCTGTGGTTGTAGTAGAGGCCATAGTTCCATCCTCACACTGGGACCACTGAGTATTGGAGCCCGGCAGAAAAGTAAAATGACCGCCCCTCCCCTAAAGATAGGTGCTTTGCACTTAATTGCTCAGAAATGCAGTAACCCGGAAGCCAACCCATCTCCCTGTGGACTGGGAACTGGAGTGTCACAGCTACCTAGAGCTGAGCAAATGGTACCCCAGAAGAAATTGTTGCTAACAGCTTATTTTTGCCACCTGAAGCGATACATCCCTGAGGTTCTCACAGATCCTCTTTGGTCCATGGGCTGGTTAGTGGGAGGGGAAAAAGGGAGCAGAGGTTATGAGAGCATTTATGTTTCTAGGATGGTGTGAGGGAAGCAGTGCCTGTGTTGTATTATAGGCAAGTGGAGGAGGTCAGCCATAGAAAATGACTGAACGGCTGTGTATCTAGTGATTTCCCCACCCTCATTGCAAGCTTTCATAATCAAAGAAGTGCAATTAAGTAGCACAATTGAGCCCAATTGGGAAACTTTGGGAGGAAACATTACTTTGGACCTCAGAAACACAGGCTGGGGCCTGGGCTGGGCTTTTCCTTTCTTCCGGCACTAATTGTGTTTAAGAAAAATAGCTGTCAAGCCCCAGTCTCTCTTAGGGTCCTTTCTTGGCTCCCAAGTGGCTGGCTTCACCCTTTTTCTTTTCTTCCACATTTCCTCTCTTAGATGGAGACTAAGAACCAAGATGGTTCCTCTCTCCTCACACTGGGGTCAGAAGACTGTTGAGAGGGCAACCTGGGCTATCCAATAAAACAGAAGACAGTATTAGTAGCCTTCAACCACAAACCAAGACAGTTCTTTGCATTGGTTGCCCCTGACACTAGCATTGGACCCAAAGAAAGCAGTATGACTATTTAGTGTCCCTCTCCTGAGGTAAGTCAAGCTAAAGGGCTAAATGGGACATGTGGCATCGTGGTAATGGGGGAGGGAAAGGGAGGAGCTGAGCATTAGTCCATCCATGAACCCCAGGACCATTTCCCTTCCAATGCTCTCTGCTTTAGCTGTATTCTGGATGGGCTGATTGGCCGCTTTCTTGCTGGATCCCTCCTACCTAATGAGGGACCTAGAGTTTTTGCAGGTAGGACCTTCCCTTGCATCTTTTTACCCTCTCTGGGGAGTGTTTCCTGCTCCTCCAAGCCTTGGGCCACAACCTCTGTGGAGCCCTCTCAGGAGGAGGTGGTTATTCTCATTTGCTGCATCTCAGGACTGCAAGGCAGAGTCATTCCTTTGTCCCTTCCAGCTCACTGCTTCCATCCTCTTCCATCCTTGCTTTGTATCGCTGACACTTTTGTGCTTCTGGCTCTGTTCCTCCCTCCTTGTCTCTGTCATCTACCAGCTTCTCACCCATTGCAAACTCTATAACTGCATCTTCATCTTCTGTTCTCCACCCCTTGCCAGTATCCTAGACAAATGGAATGACTGATATCACACTCTAACCTTTGACTTGCTTCGTTTTCATCTCAGTGCCTTCTAGCCTTACCCAGCCATGCCATGTATTCTTCATCATTGGCTGTCTTCAGCCTTTACTTCTCTCCTTTCCCAGCTAAGAGCATAGTTCATGAATGAATAAACTGTAGCCTACTCACACAATGGAATATCATACAGTACATTAAATAAGTGAGCCCCAGCACCATAAAATCAAATGGATAAATCGGAACAATATGCAGTTAGGTAAAACTTTAAGTCTTACCAGACTACATGGAAAATAAGGCTCTTTTCAATGAGGTTAGGAAAAAAAATGACCATAAAATATATAGATATGGCTGGGTACAGGTGGCTTATGCCTTTAATCCTAGCTACTCAGGAGACTAAGACCTAGAAGATTACAGTTTGAAACCATAAGGACAGAAAAATTCAAAAGACCCTTATCTCCAAAATAACCAGTGAAAAATGTGACCATGTACTGCATGACTCAAGTGGTACAGTGCCAGCCATGAGCAAGCAAGCTGAGCAAGTGCAGGGCTCTGAGTTCAAACCTCAATATTGAGAGGGAAAACACATGGATATATTTTGGTGCAATCATACTAGGTGAAAAGGAAAGCATAGAGGTGTTGCACACAGGCTTCAGGAAAACAGCCGCTAGGAGTGGAGAGAGGCAGGGGAAGGGAAGGGAATCTTATGGTGAGATATAGGTCATTGTTGTGGCTTTTGTTTGGATGGTGTTTTTGCAGGTGCCTATTACATCATTAAAACAATTAATTAAAGTAAGCCATATGTATGGATCAATAATGAGCATGTCAGAGAATCAATGCCATGAGGGAGATTTCATGCATTATTATTACATTGTTCTCTTGTGAAATACTATCAATGGATGACATCCATAATCTCTCTGCTCCGTCTTTTTCTTCCTCTTTCTCCCCCCTCCTCTTCCTCCTCCTCTCCTTCCTCTTCTTCCTCCTCTCCTCTCTTCTTCTTCTTCTTCTTCCTCTTCTTCTTCTTCTTCTTCTTCTTCTTCTTCTTCTTCTTCTTCTTCTTCTTCTTCTTCTTCTTCTTCTTCTCCTTCTTCTTTTTCTTCCCATCACAATGGAAGAAACACCTTCAGGCAAGGAAAAATTCCATCACTTATTCCCTGGATCTCATTCTGCTTCACCATTTCAAGGACTGTGCTCCTTTGGTTATCCCTTGTACTTCCTCTGCATCCATTTCTCCTTCTATTTGTAGATTATTTCCACCAACAGACTTGATCTAGTCTCTTCCATTTTAAAGAAAAACACATTCCATTAGGAAAAAAAGTTAGCCTGCTATAACACAGAGGACCCAAAAGTGCCTCAAGCAAATGACTACCTCTGACAGGCAAAGTCTAGAAAGGTTCCTTCCGAATGTTGCTTTGGCTTCCTTCTCTGTCTTTCTTTCCATGGTGCTTGGTTTTAGCCACTCTCAGAAGTTCCATCATACAGCCAGAATGAATGGGAAATGAGGAAGAAGATATGCCTACTTTGCTGACAGGACATAACTTAGAAGCTGCAGACACCATGTACTCACAGACTTTGTCATCAGATATGTCTTGATGTAAAGGTAGTTAGGAAATAGAGTAGATAGCAAGGCATCCAGTTAAATATTCCCTTACCATTGAGGAAGAGGAGAATGACTACTGAAGGACAACTAGTGATCTTTGTCACTGTCTGCACCTTTGGCCAGCCAAACAAATGTACACTGATCCCTCACATGAAGCATACTAATCCTTTCCCCAAGTTTAGAGCTCACAAGACCTCATCTGTTGCTACAACCAGCTCAAAGTCCAGACCCACTTGGTCAGTGTCTGATCTTTAAATAAAGTTTAGATATTGGACCGGTTACACATGAACTAAAAGACAAGTCACCCATTTGCCAATCCACCCCATCCTCACCACTCTACAGGCAAACAACCCTTATGCAATACACAATAGGGGGAGAAACAGGATAACTACCATTTAAAAAGTACCACTTGGAAAAGGAAAAATGGAGAGCAGAGCAACTGGAAGAGCCCACTGGATAAGAATTTCAATGGTTCCCTGGCTCCCAGACAACAAAGTTCCTCGGGATTGACTAGTGGGAAGTGCCTCCTTTAGTTATGATTCCCTGTGGCCCCTGAATATGCCTTCTGGGAGATCACTTCTCCCAGAATGTCTTCAGTCCTTCAGGGTGACATGTAAGGAGACCACTGGGGGCCTGTGGTCTCCCTGGCGCAGGTCAGCTCTCACAGCTGCTGGTGCAGATTGGGAAACTCAAGCCTTACTCTAAGAGTTTAGTAATCCCAGAATTGTATTGGCCAGCCTTGCTGACTTTGGGCAATTAATTTCTCTCAAAAACTTAATAAAACAATACAAAATTGAGTTACAAAAAAATAAATTCCAGTTCTTGACAAGAACAAAATAGGAATAAATTTAACAAAAGAAATGGAAGACTTGGACATTGAAATTCATAAAGCATTATTAAAAGAAGCTAAAGACGTAAGTGAATGGCTGGATGTTCAGCATTCATGGATTGGAAGACTTTGTATTGTTAAAGCAACAATAGTACTGAAAATCATCCACAGATTCAAGGTAATTCTTGCTTTTTTTAAAAAAAAGCTGTTTCCCCCCTAGTGATGGAAAATGGATCTTGAAATGTGTTTGGAATGTGTTTGAAATTATCTTGATAACATAGAGAAACTTGCCTATTTCAAAACATATGACAAGCTGGGTGCCAGTGACTTATACTCAGAATCCTAACTCTTAGGAGGCTGAGATTGAAGAATCATGGTTCAAAGCTAACCCAGTCAGAAAAGTCCATGAGACTCTTTCCTACAATTAACCATGAAAAAACTGCAAGTAGACCTGTGGTTCAAGTGGTAGAGCACCAGCCTTGAACAGAAAAATCTAAGTAATAGTGCTCAGGCTCTGAGTTCATGCTCCCGTATAGGCAAAAAGGAAAAAAGTGAAGGGAGGAAGAAAGGAAAGAAGGACATTTCTTCAAAGGAGATAGAAAAAACAATAAGCACCTGAAAACATGCTCACTACCTTCTTGATGACATTTATATATATATGCATATGTATTTGCATATATGCACCCAAGAGAGGTAAAAACATACATCCCCACAAAAATTTGCACGTGGACATTCATAGCAACATTATTTTTAATTGCCAAGAAGTAGAAAGCAATCCAAGTATCTATCAGCTGATAAGCAGATAAACAAAATGCAGTATATATAAATGCAAAGGGATATTAGTCCACTATTTAAAAAAGGCACAAAGAACTGATGCATGCTACAACACAGATGAACTTTGTAAACATACTGCTAAGTGAAAGAAGCCAGTCACAAAAAAACACATATTGGATGATTCCATTTATATGATTGTAGGATAGGCAAACTGATAGAGGCAGAGAGTATATTGGTATATTACCAAGGGCTGGTGGGGAAGGAAGAAGGAATGGAGAGTGGTGGCTAATGGGTATACAGTGCAGGACCTTGTGCATGCCAGGCAAATATTCTAGTGCTGAGCTACAACCTATCCCCTTCATTAGAACCCTTAACTAGCCCTGTAAGGGAAGGGCTCAGGGCCTCAGTTTATCTCCTGGTACAGCTGCTTGGTTGGATCCACTTTCAGCAGTGCTTAAATCGGAGCACAGGAGCAGAGGGTTTTCTCTTGGTGTTGAAGCTGCCAATCCTGGACTCTAGATCAACTTCAGTGTCTAGCCAAAGGCAGAGCCAGTTTCCATCCGCCCAGGGGTGCTCGCGCTCCTCTTTGCTTGTCAACTGCTGCATCCCTTCTGAGTTGGTCCTACTGGGCATCACTAAGTGTGAAAAAGTCGGGTTGCAGAATTGCCAGGAAGCCTTGGAGTGGAGGATGGGACAGAACCCTAAGGAAAATGCAGGGTTCCATTTGTACAAGGGAAGGGGTGCCAGGTTGTTCCCTGGTATCTCAAACTCAGTGTGTCTACACCTAAACCCTTGGTTCCCCTCCTAACCGTGAGTATGAGCTGCCCCCTCCCTTTTCACATGGTGGCTGTCCCCTCTACCTCCACAGCCTCACCTTCCCATGCCCAGCTACTCAAATGAGTCAACTTCTCACACCTGCAGCCTTCCCTAGCCAGCACCCCAACCTTTACTTACAGATTTACCACCTGGGTCTCAGTCATTCTTCTTTTTTCACAGCCAGTGACTTGCCATCCTCCATCACCTTTTTATGCTATTCCAGCGGTTTTCCTGCTACCTCCCTGCTACGTCCCTGGTTGTTACATGGTAGACAGAGGTATCTTTTGAAAACATACAAATGAGACTCTGTGCAACGTGATGAGCAGAGGTATTTCTGGAACAAATGAGCCCCAATGCAAAGAATCCAATTCTTGTTTTCACTGGTGAAGCCACAAGTTAGAATTTACCTGTCACCTTCTGGAGCACTCCCCACCTGAAGCCTGCTTCAGCATCTGATTCCTCCTCTATCCTGAAGACTCCAAGAGGATGCAGGAATCACCACATCTCAGCACTGTTTGGAGCACACAGTCCTGTAGGGACTGATGGAGTCTGTGTGGTCTTCTTGGGAAGCAGACCCCTAGGCTTGGGAGAAAAACAGGGGCATTTGTGCCCTTAGAAAAGACAGGAAGCTGCCAAGAAGGCAAGGTAGAGGAGGCATCCTCCGTGGGGAACTGTCTCTGAGTGACAGGGGAGGGGAGACCACTACATGGCTTCCACACCGGATGACAGTACACAATGGCGATCTTATAACACTGAGGATTCAGACGCTGACTTGGTTGGACCCATGTTCCAAGTGATCCTGAAGCAGGGAGAGAGGCATGCTGGGAATATGGAGCCACGCTGAATCCTCTCCAGCCTCCCCATACAAGCCAATGGTTTGAATGTTTTGCTGGGTAAAAGTTACCTTTTTCAGTAAGTAGTGCTGTGAAGGCTGGATAGTCACATTCAAAAGAAGAAAAAGCCGGAGCCCCTAACTCACATCATATAATACACAAATAGCATGACTCTCATGTGAGGGGCAACAAACACCACCCAGACACAAAAGACCATACCCCTGCTCTACATCCCTGTCTTCTCTCCAGAAATAAGGAGGAGGCTGCCCTTTAAACATCTGTGACCCTGACATATAGACAGTTGAGGGCCCCAATACATTTTGCAGTCATTTCTATTCTTACTCATACAACCTAGTGTGTGATAAATACTTTCTATCTGGACAAAGGAATTAATGAATGAGTGAATGAATGCTTAAACAGTAGAAGGGAGGAGGCAACCACTGATCATCTTTTCTTCTACCTGTCACCCTTTGGGGAAGGGTCTAGGAACCCAAATCCCTTTTACCCCACTTCCAACTGAAACCCGAAATGATAGTGTGCTCCCCGCCCTCTCTTTTGTCGGTTGTGGAACTTGAACTCTGGGCCTGGGCCTTGTCCTTGAGTTCTTCAACTCAAGGCTACCACCCTGGCCCCTGAGCCACAGCACCACTTCTGGTTTTCTAGTGGTTAATTGGAGATAAGCATCTCATGGACTTTAGTGCCCAGGCTGGCTTTGAACCAAGATCCTCAGGTCTCAGCCTCATGAGTAGCTAAGATTATAAGCATGAGCCACTGTGCTCAGCTAATAGTGTTTTCTCTTTTGTCCCACTCCCCAGCTGGTGATGATGTCTCATGTCCCCATCAAACATAATTCCATATAATTAGTTCCAAATTTGCCACTGGCCTGTGGTGGGGCCAGCAGGCACAGGAAGGGCCATCCAGGGCCATGTGAAAGCTCTTAGAGCCACATCTGTGCTGAGAGGTAGAGATGCCTGTCTGGATGCCTGTCTGGATGCCCTCTGACCCACCAGATCCCTTGGGAAAATGGATTCTGTCATCTCCTAGCATGGGCCCTTTCATTTCTCTGCAATATCCCTTTCTTGATATGATAGCCAGACCTTTAAGAGTCCCCCAGTAATCTAGGTCACTGGTATTCTAGTTTCCTCCCATCTACTCTGCTTAAACAATAGGATAGTATAGACATGGCCATGTGAGACTTGCAAGGTAAGGCCATAAAGAATAAAAATGTTTTTAAAAAGAGAGAAGAGAAAAACAATTCTGCAGCTTGAGAGGGGAGCCAGCTTCTAGGTCATGAAGATGCTCAAGCTGTCCTTTGGAAAGGTCCACGTGGCCAGAAACAGAGAGAATTCAGGTCATCTGCCAATGACCAGCGCCAATGGCAAGCGCGTGCAGGTGCCATCTTGGAAATGGATCTTCCAGCCCTGGTCAAGCCTTCAGACACTTTCAGCTCTAGCTAACTTGTTGACTGAGCTCTCAAGGCAAGTCGAGCAGAAGCTCTAGTTAAGCTGATTCTTAATTCCTAGGTCCTTGACATGATACCAAATGCTTGCCTTAAATTGTTAAGTTGGGAGGTAGTTTGTCTCATAGTTGTAAATCCCAAATGAACCAAGTCTCTTCCCCTGCCGAGTCCCCTTGGCTTCACTAGCGACGCCAGTGAAGGAGAAGCTCGTCTATGGGAAAGCAAAGATTCACCCTGCTTCTATTTGGGGATAATAAGCATTGATGTAGGGGTTAGTAAGGTGATCTAGAACCCAGGACCAGTAACTCTAGTACAGGGCATGAGGATCCAGCTCAGGGTGTGCCTGGGCCCAGTTCTAGAGCTTATGGAAGACTCAGAATGTGTTTGTCCATGAATCCTCTTAGTGTTACAATCACAGTGCAACTCTCCTCTTGCTACTGCTACTAGTCAGACTGGCAATCCATAGAGCTGTCTGTCCCTGCTCAGCTGTCCCCTTCCAGCACCTTCTAGGGATAGGGACTTCTGTATTCTCTCTTGAGGTCCTTTTTAAAACCCTCTTGCCCATAGACTTTTATTATACTCATTCTATAGACCAAGAAACAGACCCTGGAACATTAAGAAAGTGGCGTGCCCAAATCCATCCAGCTAGTGAGTGCAGAGCCTGGATTTGAACCTAAGCAATCTGACTTCACAAGTGCTAAACAAGCAGCCCGGAAAGCAGCAGCCTATGGGGCCTCAGTGGTTATTTACTATTACGCACCACAAGGGCTGGGCTCTGAGACCCATTGTTCCAACCAGGCCCCAGGCTTCCTGGTCTCTCCCTGGCTTCTGCATCTGCTCCTTTAGTCCTCTGAAGGGTGCCAAGGACCATGTCATCAGATCTACGCAGCTGCTTTCAGCATACAAATCTGAATGGAGAGTTGGGTGTGGCGGCTCATGCCTATAATCCCAGCTACTATGTGTAGAAATGGGAATATTGAGGTCTGAGGCCAGCTGGGGAAAGACCATACCTCAACAAGCCAAGTGGGGTGGCACATATCTGTCATCCTAACCATACAGGAGGCATAAATAAGAGAAACACGGTCTGACAAAGCAAAAGAGATATAGACAGGCATGGTCCAGGAAGTAGAAAGCCTACCTTGCAAGCATGTGTCCCTGAGTTCCAACCCCAGTACTACCCTAAAAGAGTCTAAGTAGCACTGAAATGGGGTATCAGCTAGGAGACCTGCATGTGCAATCACCACACATGTTTCCATAGTCACATCCTGCATGACTGGCTGTCCATGCCTGAGGGTCAAGCCAAACCGGCTCCAAGGTAGAACCTAGGGTCGTGAGGACACACAGGCTCTGCTGCATTCTTTAGGAGCTACTGGGGCTGGGTCCCCTGGCCCCTGCAGCCTGTACTGTGGAGGGAAGCTGCTGCCGTGGGCCCTGGCCATGGCTCTGGGAGCCCCGATATGAGCAGCTCTGAGCTAGAGGCGCAGTGGACAGCAATTAGGAAACACATGTGGATGGCAGAGCATCACACAGTGAGAGACACAAGAATCCCTACTCCCTGCAAGTCCTTGGGGGCAGTGCTATGACTCCTTATGAGGACAGAGAAAGGACCATCTCACCCCAGTGAGAAGGGCCAGTTGATGCTCATCCCTCAAGCCCCAGGAAGAAGGGCAGTTTTGCCAGTGCAGGCAGACACTGACCTGGCCCTGTCACAAAGCTAGACCCCAACTCTGTCCTGCAACACACCTTCAAACTCCCAGAGAGGTCATAGCCAAAGGTTCACAGAAGAGAGCAAAAGGGACCCTTCCTGGGGACATGTTGCTCCTTCCACAGGGCAAGACATGGAAAAAGAAGGAGATGGGAAGGGAGAAGCTGGATGTGGGGAGGGAGAGGGCCTGAGAAAGAAGGTAAGAAAGGAAGAAAGCAGCAGGCAATGAGAAGGATGAAAATGTTCAGCGAAAGAGACAGCAGGAGAAAAGAAATTGTGTTTGAACTTCACAGCAATTCAAAAGTTGGGAGCTGAGTTGAGGGCTGGGGGAGACTGGGGCCACTTTGTGCTGAGGCTTTCTCAGACATATTGGTCTGGTGGAGTGTCCACCAGAGTCTCTCTCACAGGAGCTCCTGAAGTTGGTGGTGACAACCCAGTACCCTAAGTCAATGTTTAACTGTGGCCCGGGCCCAGGAATGGCCTATCTGAGACATGCAATTACAGGGGGTTGGGTTACAGCCCAGGCAGGCTGGCAAAAGCTCCAATAGTAGGAGATAAGAAGGTGGCACCAGGAAGGGTTGTGTGTGTGCTAAATTGTGGGTTCCCAACACCCCTCCCCTGGGGCTGGCTCACAAGGCCTCCATTGTTGGATCTGGCTCTCAGCCCATCACTGGCCAGATAGGAACTGCTGTTCTAACAGCACAAGAAAAGCACACCCCAAGTTCGTACAGATGCTGTTACCCCATCCTTATCAGGTGATAGCTAATGTTGACTGAGAGAAAAAAAAGGGGAAAAAAATAGCAATCACCACAAAAGTTAGTTCCGGCAGCAGGGTCAGGAGTCAAGGGTGCTTTCTGGCCCCAATGGTTGGTTTTATTTTTATTTATTTATTTTACAACTGGCAGGTGGAGGCAAGGACAGGAGAGTGTCCTGTGGCAGGGGGGAGGGTAGTATCCCACTTATGTTAGGTGTGATGGTACAAGGACGAGGCAAGGGTGTTCTGTTTCTTAAGATTTATGTTAGTTGGGGTAAAGGTTTGCTTCAGGAGCCTAGCAGGGCGGGTTGGGTTGTAGGTGTGTCTGTGTGAGGGATGGGGTTGGAAGCTGTCAGCCTTCTGGGAGAATGTACCAGAAAACAAAGAGATGTGGAGCTTGGTACTTACTACGTAGGCACATATAATGTAAGTTCAGCAGGGACTGAGGAATAGTGAGCAGAGTAGACAGAAAAGGTCCTTAGGGCTGGGCCAGGGCCAAGGGCTTGAAGAAAAATGTCAGAAGCCTTGAGATAGGAAATGTCTCCCCTGGCTCTTCTTCCCCTTACACCAGTCTTATTGGATTAGGCCCCACCTGCATAACCCCATTTAAGCTCAGTTACTTAGAGGCCTATTCCCAATACAGTCACATATCCTTTAAGGCTTCAAAAGAACTTTCTTTTTTGATGATGAGCAGTCTTGGGGCTCGAACGGAGAGCTTAAGCACTGCCCCTGAACTTTATTTGCTCATGGCTAGCATTCTACTACCTGAGCCACAACTTCTTTTCCAACTTTTGGTAGGTTGAATTGAAGATAAGAGTCTTACGAACTTTCCTGGCATCAAATTGATCTCAGCTTCCTGCATAGCTAGGATCCCAAGCATGAGACATCTGCTTCACACAGCCCTGTGAGCTCACATGTGCCTTCCCTTGTATGGAGAACTCACATGTGTGTACCTGGCCATACTCCTTTTATCACCTCCACCTACCTGCTACCTACCTTGAAAGAGATGCACCATGGTCCCAGCACAAGGCCTGTTTCTCCTCCTGAGTACCAAGCATTCAGCCTATTAGTACTGGTCCTATGAGCAGCAACCTTCCACAGAAAAGCTATCCATACTGTCACTGCCACCTTGGTCTCTGTATGCCCAAACTCGCCTGCTGGCACTTACTTGGGTTCCTACACCTTTGGTCCTATGCCATGGATCTCATCTACCCTACAGCTCCAGCGTCAGTGCCCAAAATGGCACCATGGTGGCCCCATTTCAGTGCTCACTGTGGCTATCTCCCACTTAAGTTTTAAGACTTCCCCAGGTCAGGCTGGATCCCCCGTCCTGAGTACTCTGGGTACCCCAAAATTTCCTTAAGGAACCCATGCTTCCTTGGAATAGAAAATATTTTTTCAGTCCTGAGGCTTGAATTCAAGGCTTTAGACTTGCTAGGCAGGCATTTTACTGCTTGAGCTGTGTCTCTGGCCATTTTGTTCTGGTTATTTTTAAGATATGGCATCACATTTTGCCTGGGAAGGCCAGCACCTCAACTTTCCTATTCATGCTTTCCACCATAGCTGGGATGATTAGCATAAAACACCATGCCTAGCTTTTTCTGCTGTTGTGGAGTCTTATAAACATCTTCCTTTAGGCTAGCCTCAAACCAGAATCCTCTCAATGTCTGCCTCCCACTGGTACCCAGCCTGGATCTCTTCATTTGTGACTTCTCTGGCAGCTCCATGAGGGCAGACACTCAGTTTCTCACCTTCATATTTCCAATGCACAGTTCATAGTAGGTACTCAATTTGGGCTATTAGATTTAATGAATAAAAGTACGAAACAAAGCTGGATGCTTGCTGATGGCTCATGCCTATAATCCTAGCTACTCAGGAGGCTGAGATCTGAGGATTGTGGTTAGAAGGAAAGTTTATGGAACTCTTTATCTTCAATTAACCACCTAAAATCCAGAAGTGAGACTGTGGCTTAAGGGCTAGAGTGATAGCCTTGAGCACAAAAGCTCAGGGGCAGCACCGAGGCCTTGAGTTCAAGCCCTTGGACCAACCAAGAGAGGGGAAAAATAAACCACCACCCCCAAAATACAAGACAACTGGTTAAACTAGAACTTCCGAAAAATAAAGAATAATAATCATAAAACAATAATGTAGAAAATACTATATTTTGGCAACTTTATGCTCGATAAATACTTTTGACATTACTTGATATGAGAGTGGGAAAAAAGCATACGGAAAGAAGACAGAAGTGTTTACCTGCAATATAGGATTTGTGCAAAGATGCTGCAGAGAATAAATGACTATGTGTGCCCAGTCATGCCTGATCCCTATTAAGAATGCCAACTGACTGAACTAGTGGGCAGAGGGAGATAGTATTAACAACAGAAAAGGCAATGAGGTCATGAAAACAGAAATGCAAAGTGTGGTGACAACGGGGCTTTGGTCAAGGGGTATTAGATGGAGCCAAGTGGCCTCTGAAATTGACTCACAGAGTGGCCACAGCCTGACTGGATGGGGAGAGGAAGCCATCTTCCCCACCCTAGCACCAGCTTAAGCCACCTGGGGAAGGGCAGGCTCAGCAGCAGACAACCCAGGAAATGGAGACCTTCCTGTGGTTCCAGCTGCCCCCTCCTGCAGGACTGCTGCCCCAGGCCTTAGCCTACATGATTCCCAAGGGGCAGGACAAGTATAAACCCTGATTCTCCCTTGTCATTCAAGGAGCAGAGGGAGCCACCAGTTTCCCGGGGTCTCTGAGGCAAAAGACACATGTCTTCTATTACACTGGGGTTCCCTTAGCTCTGCTCACACAAATCACAGCACTGGGAGAGTTTCCCTAAGCCTGAATCAAGCTGATGGACTCCCCAGCCTCTACCCTCCCCCCGCCCCCCCCCCCCGTGTCTCCTCCCATCCCCCTCAGTGTTGGGCAGCCAGCAGGGGTGGGGAGAGGGTTGGTGTGGAGCTCTTGGAGGAAACAGGATCTCATTGTCCCCTCCGGCCTGACAGCACAATGGAGGCCTGTGTCCTGACAGCAGCTGTGTGTGGCTCTGACTGTGGTGGACACCAGCCTTGGAGAGGCACAAAGCCTGGGAGACCCCGTCTGTTTTGTATCCCTCCGAGTGGGACCTGTGGGCTGGCTCTCTGTGCCTGGGGGACAGAATGTATCTAGAGGTTACTTATTGTGTCTGAGGACGCATATTCTGTGATCACACCAGATCTGACAGAGCTAGCTAAGTGTGTGCTTGTGTATCTACATGTGGTGACACACGTGTGGCTGGACTAAGGGCACGCCCTATGGTGTTGTGTGTGTGTGCATATGTGGTGTAGTATATGTGTGTGTGCACACGTGCATGTGTGTGTGTGTGTGTGTGTGTGTGTGTGTGTGTGTTGCAAGTAATGCTTGCAACACAAATACTTTGTGCTTTGACAAGACCAAGTCAAGAGATTGGATCATGGCTCTGTCCGAAAGAAACTCAGTGAGTTCTGTTCTTTCTGTCTCTCCTATTTCTGTCTCTCAGTCCTGCCCCCTGCCCCACACCCCATGCACTCCTGCATGCATGTGCACTCTTACTACAGTATCTGCAGAGGGCAGGGCAGGCAGGGCCTGGGGTCTGGCATAGAACGACAGTTCCCTGGACGATTCCCAGGACTCTGGGCTTGGCTGGTGTCTGGCCTCTGCTGCTTCCCTCATGTAGGATCAGAACCCTTTCGTCCATGCAGGGAGCCTTGCAGATAGGGATGACCTAAGTTCTCTCACAGTGTCCCAACACCCACAGATTGGAGCTTATGGCACTCAACCTGTACTTCCAATCTTACCTGAATCAGCAAATGAGATTTCACCTCCATTCAACTCTGTCCAACAAATGCAGCATTTGGGGTGCTGGGCTCTGTAAAGTTGGCAAGACAAAAGGTTTTTTTTTTTGCTGAGTGACACCAGGTTTGAGATGGGGAGTCACTCAACATGGATCTCTGCTGCTGGCACCCCAGCCCCACACCTGTCCAACATCCATTGTTCCTGTCCCCTCACTGTACTGGTGGTTCTCCCTACCCCAGGGTACTCTCCCTGAGAAGGTGGGGTGGGGGGAGTGTGCCCTGCTCCCAAATGCTGCTAGAAGCTGGGGTGCTCAGGAGCTGGGTATTTCTTTCCAGAAGGTCCTTCCAAAAGAAGGCCCTCTTACATTACATCAGGGTCTATCCCCATAGGCAGGCCTGCGGCCTGGTTACCTAATAAGCAGGTCTCTCCCCGCTCACCCCGGAAGTGCCCTCCCTCCACTTAGTCTCCAGCAGGTAATGTGCAATATGATCTTTTATGAGTCAGTTTTCTTTTACTCCACAGATTACTATTCCTGGGCAGAGCTGAGGCTTGGATTCAGGGTTCCCCACATCGCTCAAGCCACACTTAAGTACTTTCGTCTCTGATTATTTTTGAGATAGAGTTTCCTTTGAAAAAAAGGATTTTGTTTTCTGGGTTGGCCTAGATTGTGATCTCCTGGTTATACTTCCTAGGTAGCTGGGTTGACAGGTCTGCACTACCATGCCCGCCTTTTTCTAATGAGATTGGGACCCGGGGACTATTTCACAGTTGTCCTGATCTCGGTTTCCCATACAGCGAGGATGAAAGTGTTTGCCATTATGCCCATCAATTGGTTGAAACAGGATCTCATGAACTTTTGCCCAACTTGGCCTTGAACCACAATCCTCTAGATCTTTGCCTCCCACCTAGCTAGAAGTCTTTGAACCATGATCCTCAGATCTCAGCTAAGACTGCAGGTGTGAGCTACCAGTGCCTGATTTCATCTAGAAGTTTAAGAAAGACTTGTTTCACATGTAATGAATGCATTGACACAGTGTCCTCCCTTAGATCCAGTTGCAGGTGGTCCTAAGTTTTGGGGAGTCCTCTGAGAATTGGGGATGAGGGTCAGCCCTATGTGAGATAAGTCAGATGTCTTCTCCTGACTCACACTCAGAGAATGGTTTCAACCACTCTTCATTCACTGTTGTGTGCATGCCCTAGTGTACGCAGTATGGTTTGTTTGATAAAAATGATGTCTTAGGCCAGGCTTGGGAACCCAGGCCTGTTATCTCAGCACTCAGGAAGCTGACGCAAAAGCAGCTTGAATCCTAGGCTAACTGGGGCTTCATGGAGAGATCCTCTCTCTCTCTCTCTCTCTCTCTCTCTCTCTCTCTCTCCTCTCTCTCTCTCTCTCTCTCTCTCTCTCTCTCTCTCTCTCTCTCTCGCTCTCGCTCTTTCTCTCTCAAACAAATTCACAGCTGCATGCTGGTTGCTCACACTTATAACCCCAGCTACTCAGAAGGCTGAGATCTCAGGATCACAGTTTAAAGCCAGCTGGGGCAGGAAACTCATTGAGACTCTTATCTCCATTTAACTACCCCAAAAGCTAGAAGTGGAACTGTGGCTCCAAAGGTAGAATGATAACCTTAAGGTGGATAACACTCAGGGACAGCTGCCAGGCCCTGAGTTCAAGTCCAAGGACCGACACACACACACACACACACACACACACACACACACACACACACACACACACACACAGCCTTATCCAAGTACATAGGTTTACCCTGCTAATGTCTCTTGACTCCTGATTTCTCTGTTTTAGGAGCTAGCATGTGTCCTTCCTTGTTCTCTACGCTCTCTTTGAACTCTTATCTCACATCAACCTGCCTGCTTAAAAGCCCGAGGTTGTCATTGGAACTGGGGGACTCCTGGGGGAAGCTGGTGAGATCTAGGACCCTTCACCTTAGTGGCAGCCAGGCATGTTGGAGTCCCCGTCCTTCCCAGCTCTGTGAGAAAATAGCACAGTCCTCTAAGACTGCTCTAGTCCATGATGATCATGCAGATGGTATATAAGAAGTAGCACTACCATCTTCCAGGCTCTGCTCTAAGGCTGTGGCAAGACTCACTTAATGGCAATGTGTTGAGGTAATGCTATATCACATACCCATAGTAGATAGGCTGTCCAAGTTGCCCAGTTATAAAATCTGAGCTGGTATTTGAGTCCAGGCAGTCTTATTCTATATCCCCCTAACACTTCTTAAAGCAGCTTTGCTGAGATATACTTAATATATATCTGTGTAACATGAGGATATGCTTACAAAGCCAACATTATCATCAGGATAAGGGAAATAAAACCATCACCTCTAACCAATTCCTTATGCTTCTTTGTATATTTTGTTGTTTTGTTTTGTTACAAGAACATTTAACATGAGATCTGCCTCACACCCCTCACGTTTAGCCACTGCACCATGCAGTCACTAATCTTTGTGTTCTTGCTTAATAATAAGGAGACTGTCTAAATTACAATGTTTCTCTGCTTAGGAAAATTTCTGCTTATTGAGTTTTCCTTATGACTGTCCATAAAATCTATTCCATCTGGCAGAGACAACCATAATGACATCATCTGCTCATAGTTTGAGGACATGACTTTAGAACTTAGCATCCCAGAGAACAGATAGCCCTCCCTGCCCCACTTCTCAGAGCAGCCACAATGACAACTCAAAGGCTGCTCCAGAAAACTCCCCCATGGAAATCTCCCTGAAAGAGACATTGAAATGCTACTATTCAGGGAAGGGGGTTCCTTTATCTGCGACATTCTTATGAGATCAAAGAGGAAACAGACATGCATGTGGGAAACAGTGTCATTCAACAGGTGGGGGCCTATCCTGGGGTACTACATATCTAAGGGAACTTGGCGAGTTTCTTATCCTTTTTGTACTGCAGTTTCCTCTTCTGAAAAATAAGGCAAGTAAGTGTACCTATTTTATGGGGGTTATTGACGATTAAATTAATATTTGAAAAGCATGTATGTGCTTTCCAGAATATATGACATGTATATTATACATTATGTCTAAATAGTTCAGGCCAGTGGCTCACACCTATAATCTTAGCTACTCAGGCAGTTCAGTTGTGAGAAGAGTGGATTAGAGCCAAGCGAGGCAGAAAAGTATGTAAGACTCTTATCTCCAGCAAAACCCAGCAAAAAGCCGGAAGTAGAAGTGAGGCTCCTGTAGTAGAGCGTCAACCTTGATTGACTGGGAAAGCCAAAGAAGAGTGGGATGACCTGAGTTCAAGCCCCAGTACCAACACACACACACACACACACACACACACACACACACACACACACACACACAATTCTTAGAATTTGATAACAAGATGATATTTAATTTTAAAAATGGGTACAACATTGAACAAATGCTTCACCTAACAATATATACAGATAATGCCGACAACACATAAAATGCACTCAATTTCTAGTTGCACACACACACACACACACACACACACGTAATAGCATTACATACCAAAGATAAAAATGGCTACAATTAAAAAAACAGGGATTGGGAATAGTGGTACATGCCTGTAAACCAAGCTATGTGGAACGCAGAATAAGAGGGTCATTGTGCAAGTCTGGCCTTGGACAAAAAGCGAGCAACCCTATCTGAAAGGGGAAATAAAATTGAGGCATGACTCAAGTTGTCCAGTGTTTGCTTAGCAAATACAGGCCCTGAGTTCAAACACTACTACTGGGAGAAAAAAATTCAAGAAGATGAGAAGCCACTAGATCTTTCACACATTGCTGATGAAAATACAAAATGGTACAGCCACTTAAGGAAAAAGTTTTCGCAAATGTAAAGCATTCGTGGATCTCATGATTTAATAGTCCTAAGTGTCTGTACAAGGAAAATAAAATGCAAGTACTCACAAACACAACGTACAAATATTTATAGCAACTTGGTCCATAGTTATCTGAAACCAGAAACAACCTGAGTGGAAAAGCAAACTGTGGTATGCCTGTGCAATGGAATACTTCGTGTTACTATAACACAGTATCTGAGATGGTTGACTTAGAAAAGGAAAAGATTTACTTTGGTTAACAGTTTTTAGGTTCTAGTTTAAGATTGGGTAGACACATTGCTTTGGGCCTCTGTTGGGCTTGCCCAATGGTAATGGTGGTGGATCTTATGGTGGAAAAATCTGCTTACCTCATGGCCAAGAAGCAACAGAGAAAAAGATTCCATAATCCCTGCCAGGGCATGCCTCCCATGACCTAAGAACCGAGGACTCCCCTCTTATAAATTCTACTGCCTACCAAAAAACACCGCTCTGGGGATCAAGTCTTTAGGACATTTGGGGAATATTTGACATCTAGACTAGAGTGACTACTTAGCAACAAAGAAGAGCTCACCTACTCAACCCAGATGAGTCTAAAAGCAATATGACAAGTGAAAGAGGCTAGCCATGAAAAACTGCATATTATGATTCCACTTATGTCTCATTCGGTAGAAATGCAAATTATAGAGACAGAAGTCAGAGCCATGATTCCTGGGGGTAAGAGGAGGGGGTGACTGCAGAAGGGCACAAGCAATCTTCTGGAAGGATGAAAAGGAAAATCACAGAGAGCAAGAAAGTATTTTACATGTGACAAAGGAATCATATCCAGACTACATAAGAAGCTCTCAAAACTTAAGAAGAAAACAGCCTACCAGGAAGTAGACCAAAGAGAGATCACTAAGGGCTATAATAGCTAAAATGAAGAGAAAAGACCCTATTAAATATAGGCAAGGACAATAGAACTCTTGAACGCAACTGATGAGAATGTACAATAACACAGCTATCGACCAATTTGGCATGTTCTTAAACAGAAACCTTTAAAAACATTTTCATTTATTTTTTAAAGAATGCCATATCAAGCTGGGTGCGGTAGCTCATGCATGTAATCTTAGCTACTTAGGAGGCTGAGATCTGAAGATCTCAGTTCAAATCCAGCACTAAAGTCTGTGAGACTCATCTCCAGTTAAGCAATAGAAAACTGGAATCGGGGCTGTGGCTCAAGGGGTAGGGTGGCAGCCTTGAGCTGAGGAGCTCAAGCCCCACAACCGACAAAAAACTAAAAAAGAGTGTCATATCATGTGACCCCAGACCCAGATATTTTACTCCTTGGTATTTTACTCAGGAAAATAAAACGATATGGCTGGAAGCCTGGCTGAAGAATTAAAGCGTGTGCCTGGCAAGCATGATGCCTTTGAATTCAAGCCCCAGTACTAGAAGGAAAAAAATGACAAAAAGTATATATTTGTACAACAATTTACTTACAAATGCTCCAACAGCTTTATTTGCAATAGCCTAAAACTGGAAACAACCCAAACACCCATCAACGGGTGAATGAATAAGGAAATTGTCTCATCTGTACAATGGAGTACTACTCGGTATGAAAAAGGAATACATAACTGGATATTGGATGGTTTTCAAAATAGTTATTCTGAGAAAAAGAAGCCTGATAAAAAAGCATATACCTTATGATTCCATTTGTATAAAATTCTTGAAAATGCTAAACAAATCTACAGTACAGCCCTGTGGTTTCCTGGGAATGGCAGGAATGGGAGCAGGGTGGAAAGAAGGATTACGTAGGAGGAAATTTTCAAAGGAGAGGGATATGCCCACATTCTTGATTGTGATCACGGTCTTAAGTATATATAAATACATCAAAATATCACATTGTACACTTTAAAAGTGTTTATTAAAGGGCAATTGTATCTCCATAAATTGCTAAGATAAAAAAAAAAGATTGCTTTTGTAATCACTATTTCCTCTCTCTTTTTTTCCCTTCAGTCTTGGGGCTTGAACTCAGGGCTTGGTGCTGTCTCTGAGGGATTTTTTTCTCGAGGTCAGCACTCTACCACTTAAGCAACAGCTTCACTTTTAGCTTTTTGATGGTAAATTGGAGATAAGTCTCACAAACTTTCTTGCCCAAGCTGGCTTCAAATCCCCTTCTGAATAGCTAGGATTACAGGCATGAGCAACTAATACCCAGCTCGGTACTGATCATTTAATAGGCAGAAATATGAGAATATGTTTACTATGTCATATCATACATCCATAGTTTTGCAACTTGTTACTCTGGGGCCTTATTTGATTATTCATCACAGCTTAGAAAGTACAGCTTACAGGGCCAGGAGTTTGGCCTAAAGATAGAGTGCTTGCCTAGCATGCACTAAGACCCAGGTTCGATTCCTTGGTACCACATACATAGAAAAAAAGCAGGAAGAGGTGCTGAGGCTCAAATGGTAGAGCTCTAGCCTTGAGAAAGCCCAAGGACAGTGCTCAGGCCCTGGACTGGCAAGAAGAAGAAGAAGAAGAAGAAGAAGAAGAAGAAGAAGAAGAAGAAGAAGAAGAAGAAGAAGAAGAAGAAGAAGAAGAAGAAGAAGAGGAAGAAGAAAGTACACCTTACAGGTATATCCTTTCAGCTACTTGAGTTTGATTTTGTGCTTGATTCTATAAAAATTTGTAGAGCAAACTCATGGCCCGAAATATAATCCTCTATTGTCACATTGTTTCTCTCTATGGGAGAATCAGAAGTGATTTCCCTTACATTGCATAATTCTTTCCCTCTGCCCCTAGGCTTTCTCTTTTAAAAGCCATCATAACTCAAATGTGGGTGGCTTGTGCCAGTAATTCTAGATAGTCAGGAGACTCGGATCTGATCATTATGGTTCCAATCCAGCTCAGGTGGGAAAGCCCACGAGACTCTCATCTCCAATGAACCACTAAAAAGCTGGAATTAGAGTTGTGGCTCAAGTGGTAAAGAGCCAGTCTTTAGCAAAAAAGCTCAGGGACAGTGCCCAGGCTCTGAGTTCTGGGCACACACACACACACACAGACACTCACACACACACACACACACACACACACACACACACACACACACACACACACAAACACCCCATCCTAAACAGATTTCCAACTTACAAAAACAGAAACCAAAAAGCAGAACTCTAACAGTATTGATTTCCTACACGACCCCTCAGTGGTCTAATGTCCACAGCACAACGTCCAAGAGCCTTCACACAATCTTCCTCACAACCTGGCCTCCCAAGACAACCCCACACTACCTGTTAGGAGCTTCCCCCCTTCAAGCTTTTGCTCAAACTGTTCATTGTCAATCTGTCTTCCCTTGCTTCACTTCATGCATCTGGTAAAGCCTCCATCCTTTAAGACACTTCAAATATCACCCCATTCTTGGAGAATTCCTGGATTTCTTTCAGACAGAATCAATTATTCTCTCATTGCCTGCTCAGAATACCTTGCATGGGCATTTGCTACAGCACTTAGCCTGCGGTGTCGCAGTAATTAGTCACATGTACGTTCATTAGGTTAAAAAGACAGTCTCCATACTAAGAAGCTCCCAAATACCCGTTGTTTAAATCTTAATTCTGGAGGTGGTGTTGGTAGTAGTTGTCGTCGTTGTCGTCGAGGGACTTGAACACAGACTGGGTACTGTCTCTGAGTTTTGTTTTTTGGTTGTTGTTTTTTTTTTTCCACTCAAGACCAGCTTTCTAACACTTTGAGCCACGGTGCCACTTCCAGTCTTCTGATAATTAATTGGGGTTAAGAGTCTTGTGGACTTTCATGCCCAGGCTGGCTTCAAATTGTGATCATCAGATTTCAGCCTCCTGAGTAGCTAGGATTACAGGTGTGAGCCACTGGCGCCTGGTTTAAATACTTCTTTGTCATGCTGAAGTCCTAGTTGCCATGCTTGCTCGGCTCCGCAGTGTTGGGAGGGATGCAACACTCCCTGTGTTTACTCCATAACCCTTTGAGGTTTAACTTTGCTATACATAGTCCGACATGACTCTTCTACATGTCTACCTTCCAGTCATCAGCACATGGAAAGGAGAAGAAACCTGTTGGGTCTTTTAATGCTATGGATCAGAATTTGTACCAGTACTCTACTCACATTCCACTGGCCAGAATGTAATTGCAGCCATGGATAAGGGCAAAGAAGACAGGAAGACGCAATATTATCCTGGGTGACCAAATGCTTCACTAAATATTCAGGTGTCATATTATTATGAAAGGGAAGCGGAAATTGATCTTGGGTTAAGTTAGCAGTCTCTGTTACAATCCTCCCCTCCAGCCACCCAATATCTGTAATCTCCTTTCTTCACACACACACACACACACACACACACACACACACACCACACACATGACACACTAGTCTCCAAGAAAACAACCCCAATACCATGTTATCCTGCATCCAACACTTAAGTCAGGTCTGCTGTGGCCACCTGTAGCCTAGAGTCCAACACACTAATGGCAAGTGTTCTGCCTCCATCTTCCTCTAATACATAATGGAACAGTGTGTGATGGAATGATGGAAGAGAACCACATGCCACAATTAAAAACCAATGCTTATTTGAAAAATAGAACAATGGGAGCCACACAGATGTCTGCAGTCCACAGGGATTAGAAAATCATGCTAGTTAGAAGTTATAAAGACTGCTTGTCCTTTGTTTTTATGGAAGTAACTCCCTTGTCCGCTGTCCTCCTTAGCTCTAAACTTTGCCCTCTGGGAGGCTCTTGTTAGGTCATTGCCCTCCACAAACATATCTGAAGTAGGCCTTGAAGAGTAGGACTTTCTCAGCTTTCTGGATTATTTGCTTCTAGTCAGTTAACTCCACGGGCAGTTAACTCCAGCCAAAGGTCTTGTCATGACAGTTTGTGGGCTTAAACATCCTCCCTGTAGAATTACTGGGCTTTGGGTTCTGCCTAGACTTCTCTCCCAGCTTAGAGGCTGCTGTCTGGAGACAATAGGCAGGGGTGGAAAGGAAACACCCTTAATCTGGTCTTGGCTGCTGCTGAGTCCCATTGTCTAAGGAGTTGGACTCTTAACTGGGAAAGACTTAGCAAGGCTCAGGGCCATGTCTTCACTGCCTCCCCCCCCCCCCCCCCCCCCCCGTACGTCTGTTTCCATTTGGGATCCAGAAATACTTGGCTTTTTACAACCATTCAAGGCTCCAAGTTAATACTCTTAGATTACAGGCAGGCAGTAGAGGCCCTCTCTCAGATAAACCACAGTCCCTTCTTCCTTGACTGGCAGACTGGCCAGACCTAACCTAAGTTTTATCTTTTCTCTTGCTGAAAGCACCAAGAAGTAATCAGGAATACACATCAGTTCTCCAGTCCTTCTACAGTTACAGGCAAAGACAGCAAGCAGTCCTTCTGCTCAAGCCTCAGAGATGAGAATTTCACTTTGTCTTTTGCCAGAGCACAAAGAGTATCACCAGCTCTCTAGTCTACAGTGTCTGGGCCTGCTCACCTCTCTCTGAAGCCAATGACAACTGTGTGGGAATGTTTCTTGACAGTATCTCACATCTAGTTACCATGGTTGCTAGGTATCCATGTGGCGGGGGGGGGGGGAGGGGTGTTCCTGGATTCCTTGTGCATGTCAAAATCCAAGGTTGCCCAAGTCCTTTATTTAAAATATTTACATTTCTCCTATGCTCACTTTCCCATATTTTAAGCATCCTGACAAATGTAAATGATGCAATGTAATGTAGCTAACACAACGTAAATAATATGTAAATTCATGTTATACTGGATTGCTTAGGAAATAGTGTGAGAAAACAATCTGTGTATGTTTAGTATACATAATTTACTTTTCTTCAAATATCTTCAATCCATATTGGTTGATTCTAGGCATTTGAGACCCATAGAGACAGATATTCTAAGTTCACTGTGAAAGAGATCTTAGTAGCTGTTGACTGGAAGACCAAACAGAATATTTTTGGACCATTGATGGATATTTGTTTTTCTGCGATGAGAGAGTCTAAGCTGCTATGATGGGGTTTTTTAAATTTAATATATTTGTATTGTGATTAATGGGTTACATTATATTCACCAGATAGAAGGTGCATTACTTCACAAACATTGCTACCCTTTCTCATTTTTGTCCCCATTTCCCTCCCTCCACCCCCTCCCCTCATTTTGTTGCCCCCCCTTCCCTATCCTATGATGATTTTGCCCTCAGAAGTCATCAGGGTTCTGGGCATCTTCTGTCTTGAATCTCCAGCATCCTGAGATCTAAACTCATCCACATAGTCCAGTGTGGTTCACTCTCAAGTTCTCATTTCAGGGAAGAGGAGGAAGAAAAGCGGGGGTATGTGCAGTCTAGATGTTGAATATATTGCTCTTATTCACCTCTGCTTTCTTCTGAATGTGCCCTCCAAATTCAAATGCTGAACCTTAATTGTTAAGAGGTAGCACCTTTAAAAGGTAATAAAACTACGGGACAGAGCCCTCATGGATTAGTGCTGTGGCTTAGACGTGGTTTGTCTTCTAATAGTTCATGCACTGGAACCTTGTCCCCTGTGTGGCAGGACGAAGGTGGTAGGCCCTTTAAGAGGTAGGGATTAGCATGAAGTAATTGGGTCATGGGGGATCCACCCTTACGAATGGATTAATGCCACTCTCCTGGAGTGGACTGGATCTAGGGGGAGTGGATTAGTTCCTAGAAAGCCATCTGGGCCCACTGCTCTCTTTTGCTTCTGGCCTTGCCATGGGACCTCTCTCTCCCATATGTATCCAAGCCATTGGTGCCATCTACTGTGAAGTTCCCACCAGAGCCATGCAGATGATAGTGATTCTTTAACTGCCAGAACTGTGCACTAAATCAACTTCTTTACAAAATATCCAGTAACACAAAACAAACTAACACAATAAAATTACTTCCCTACGGTCTTAATTTAAAAAAAAAAAGTTGATGGGAATGCACTGTTCCCCCCTTCCCCCCACCCTTGAACCCTCTCAAGATACAGTAAGAAGGTACCATCTTAAAAGCAGAAAACAACCTTCACCAGACATTGAATCTTCTTGTACTGTGTACCTTGGACTTTTGTTAAATAACTTTCTGTGAATTATAAGTTACCTAGGCTTGGGTATTTTATTAGAATAGCCCAAACAGACTAAGATAATCTCGCTGTGACTAAAACTGGGTCCTGACAGTTAGCAACAAAGGCCAGAAAATACAGTCTTGATTCTGGGCTGCCATATGCCCAGATAAAAACGGGAGGGTCTTATTGCAATAAGAAAAGAGGAAAGATGTCTCTCTTATGGAAAGAAGCAGGGACTCTGCAGTAGCCCACTTATCACCCGTGGGCTAGCAAGTGCCAGAAAGACAGAGGTGACTATGTATGTTCGTCTTCCATTTTCCTGAATCATAACCCTAGCCCATCACGGGATATCTGTGGTGATTTCCATCACAAAAGTATCATCCTTTCCAGCAATGTAGAATCACTCTCCATGCCACAGCACCCCAGGAGGTTGCCCCAGCTTCTCACCATGTCCCCTAGCCCTGTATTGTGTCCTTTCTCTGAACCGCCTCTCTGTAAGCTGATGCCAGTCTCTCGTTTCGTCCCTCCAGTGGGCCAGCACCCAAGTGTCTTGTCTGGCAGGTGGTGAGTCAAGTTCAGGAGTAGTAGAGGGCAAGGTGGCAAACAGACCATGCCTTCAAAGATGGCCATCCAGAGGCTGTTTGTCACTGGTCAAGTCCCTCTGTTGGTCTCCACCCCACCCAAGCCCATATTTTTGCAAACCCCTCACTCCAAATGCCTCTCATCCAGTCTTAGATCCCTCCCTTCCTTCTTCTGCTCCCAGCAGCGCTCACAGCAACAAAATTCCTTTTTGTCCCCTCCCTTCCTCCTTCCCTCCTTCCCTCCCTCCATTCTTTCCCTCCTCTCTCTCCCCCCCCCCTCTCCTTTTTTGGGGAAGGGAATTGATTGCAGTGATTGCATTCAGGGCCAAATTCTTATAAAACAGGTACTCTCTCACAGAGCTATGCCTCCAGGTCTGTTTTGAATTGGTCATTTTTTGCTTTCTGCCTAAGCATGCAACGATCATATCCTACTTTTGGTTTCCCACCAAAGTTGGGATGACAGGTACATGCCATCTGCCATACTTAGCTTCTTCTGAGATAGTCTCATGGACTTTGCTGCCAAGGCTGTCCTAGAACCATGTTCCTCTTCCAAATCTCAGCCTTCCACATAGCTAGAAGGAAAGGATTATAACACCATGTCCGACCACTGGTTAGGATAGTGTCTCTAGCACATTCCCAGGCTGGCCTTGAACCTGGATCCACCCAATCTCTGCTTTCCAAGAAGTGAGGATTAGAGACATAAGCCATGGGGGTGCCTCGATTCCTGTCACTTTGTTGTGTCTCAGCCTTACCCATCCTGTATGCAAGAGTACCAGGATCCCTGAATTTCCTAAATCCTAATGGCCTGTGGCCGGATATCCCTAAGCAAAAGGACCATCTGCCAATAGGGAGAAATGTATGCCTTCCCCAGGCATAAGAGGTAATAGCACATGTGAATATTCGTCACTTTAGAGAACAAGAGCTCACTGAATCTCTGAAGCCACTCTGGAGGAGAAATGAAGTACCTGAGCCTCAGGGAGATTATGCCACCTGTCTAAGGCCATGCCACGGGTAAGGAGCAGGACTGAGATACATGCTGCCCTCCAATCCCTTCCCCTGAAGAAGGAGAATCCCCCTTCATCTCAGGTCATCTCTGTATGCTCTGTGACGTGACGCCTGCCATGTCGCCTACACCGAGGGCACACCTGTCCTGCCAGCCTGCGCTTGGGCAAACTCTGCTCTGGAGATACAGTCTACCTAAAAATCTTCCAAACACTCTCTTTGGACTCAACCCCAGATTCCCTAAGGTCCTGGCCCCACCCATTGGCAGACCCAGTGAGTCCCCAGGGAAGATGCCTGGGTTGAAGGCCTGCCGTTGAATGGCTGCTTTCTTCTCACAGGTTCCTTTGTGCCCCCTCCCCACCCAATGGTCACTGATTAACCCTTCAGGCCAGATAAACCCCTCCCTAAGAGAAGAAAA
Organism: Megascapheus bottae; assembly: GCF_031878675.1. Taxonomy (NCBI): domain Eukaryota; kingdom Metazoa; phylum Chordata; class Mammalia; order Rodentia; family Geomyidae; genus Megascapheus; species Megascapheus bottae. The sequence goes on from NC_143515.1 coordinate 55,287,288, forward strand.
TATGTGTTTATCCTGGGTTGTAAAACATCAATGTCAACTTTTCACAGGTCAAGGGGAAAGGGTGGAGGATGATAGGAAAGACGTAACTGAGACACAGAGTATGACTTTAGAGGCCTCCTTCCCTAGGGGTCCAGGATTCTGAACCTTGAAGAAGCCAGATTCCTGTCCTGCTTCTACCTCAAAGGTTGTCCCTGAGTCAGCTTTGGGATCCTGGTGACCCTCCACTTCCTGTGCCCTTCCACCCTCATCCCAGCAAGTAGCCAAGCCATCTAGTTCCTGGGTGTGCACACAGACTGCTACTGTTCTGCTTGTTTCTAACTCTGGGACTTAGACAGTGACCATTTGTGCCTCAGTTTCTCCACTTGTAACAGTTCCCAGGTCACAGATTATTCGGAACTCAAAGGAAACTCCTTGTGTTTTAGGTGCTTCTGGGAATAGGAAAACTTTTGTTTTTCACAGTTAATGTCCTCCTTGCTGTGCCCAGATGTGTTCCTTTGATGTGGCCTTGGGTGGACAATACCATCCTCTCCAAGACAGAAACCATAAGATGCTGGGTCATAGCTGAGTCTTACCTGTCACTCCTCTGTCCTACACAGAATTGTCTCTAAACACTCAGCTCATGTTTTACATCAGAGGGCCAACAAAGGGACACTTGTGGGGTCAGTGGGACAGGAGTCCAGCCATTTACCACTCAGTGAACCTTGTCTAGTCCACCACGCTCAAAAGCATTTCGTTTCTCCTGCCTCTCCCTATCCTTGGAGAGAGCCAGTATAGCATACCCTATACCTATATAGCCCCTCTAGGCTGGGCCCTTTCCACAGATCATTAACAGAGAAGGGAGTTCCAGGAGGCCTTTGAGCCTCACTGGAGGCCACAGTTCTCTATTCCCTTACTCTTTCTTCCCACCTTCCCCCAGGAGAGCCCCACCTGATGCTCAGCAAAGCCAAGATCTCACCTTCCAGCACCCTCCATCCAGCTGGCCAGGGGGGCTGTGTGTGTCCCTCCCTGAGCAGCTGGTCAATAATTAACACTGAACAAACTCAGACCACAGCCAGGCCTCCCAGCAGGGTCAGGACCAACAAAGGCCTTCCTGTATGGCAGAGCTGCCATGTTGGTAGAGGGTTACTGACCACCCATCAACTCAGGCTGGTAAACACTCCCATCTCTAGCAGGAAGCTGGAGTGACTGCTACTCAATTACTCAGCGATTAACCGGTGTGGGCAATGGGGAGGCAGGGAAAGACAATTGGGGGTGCATGTGAGAGCAGGCCCTGGTGTGTTAAGCTCTACCTCGTGTGTGTGAGCACGTGTGAGATGGCAGGCTGAGGGTCCACTGAGGGTATTCCAGGCTATTTCTGCAGCTGGCTGCCACAGCAGACCAGGGGAGGGTTGCTGTCTTTGAGGGAAACTCTCAGGCCTTCCTTCCATCTTCTCCTCTGACCCTTATAAAATAGGCTACATGTCTACTCTGGGCCAGTCCCTAATGTCACCCATCCCCAACCTCCCACCAGTCCCTGTTTTTGCTTCCAGTATCTCCTTAATCTTGGAAGCCCTTCCTCTCCTCCTTCCTTCCCTCCTTCCCCTCCAAGAAGTCCTCCTTGAGTCCCCCTGATCTTGTCCTCCCAGGAGCTCCGATTTGGATGCCTCTAGACTGCACTGTACAGTGCAAGCTCCCTGTGGCTGGGGCCATGAGTCCCGCTCACCCACACCACCCCTTCCTGTGTGTACTGAGCTCTCTTGGTAGGAATTATATCAATAATGCCACTCCTAGTCTCAAAGCAGACACGAAGGTACTTCTTACAGAACAGCAAACTCAGCAAGAAACATCTGTCAGAAATGTCCAGATACATCATGAAGTTCTCCCAAAATTTCCTAGCTGTGCAGATCTCCCTCCCATTGGCTGTCTCATATCGTTGAGACCTCGCTATCAGATCTCTTTCCTAGAGGCCAGTGTGGCCTCTGGTTTGGGAGCACAGCAGACCCTTCTGGCTGCCCACTGGCCCAGCCTATACCGTACAATCTCCACACTCTCCTGGTTCTTCCTCCCTATGGCAGCCCCACACCCTCTGCCAGGAACCACAGGATCTTTTCCCCAGTACAGACAGAACCCTGTGGCATCCTCTTCTCCTTCCTCCAGCTATCCAATCAACCTTGGTTCCTCCCTCCCACACCTTAGCCCCACTCCCCTGTCCCTGTCCTTCTACTGGGACAAGAATGTACTCATACAGATTATCCATGTCCTACAGAAGTCTGACCACACAAAAACTCAAGTTGAGCCAATTCTTTCTGGGACAGCATCAATATGTGGCCATTCAGAGAATGACACAATGGCTTTTTAGTTATACTGAAACAGAATTTGGATGTAGGATGCAGCAACGTCCTCCATCCCAGCTGAGACAAGGAAATGAATGCTGCCTTCTGAGTGGTGGTTGAGGGAGGACACCTCTGGAACGGTGGCTCCCTTTGGAAATTTCTAGATAATGTCTCTTCAGGCTCCCCTTGCTCCCTCCCTTCTGCCCGGCCATCCTCTGCTTCTACCTCCCACTGCCTACCCACTCCCTCCCCTATGGGTGCACTACCTAGACCAGCTGCACCTGTTGACTATAGGGACTCCAGCTCCAAGAACAAGAAAGGAACAGTCAAGGAAGGTTGGAGAATGCTGCTGGGATTTATGTTGCCTTTCATTAGCCAAGCCATCCTGACCCTATCATTAGCAAGCCTCCACTAGGTGCCCACAGCAACTCCTGAGGCCTGAAGTGGGGAGAAAACTGGTTAGAGGTAGACTCTGGCTGAGATGAGTCCAACCGGGACTGCCCAATGTACCCTGCTGAGCTGGCTCTGGAATTTTCTCATCCCTTGATCCTGCCTCCAAGTGAACACCTCACCAGATCTCCTCCTTCTCCTTGAACCCTAGCTGACGGCAAGACCCAAGCAAACAGTGGATAGCTGGGGGAAGGCAAATGGGAGAAGCAGGAAGAGTTGAGGGGGAGGATGCCAGTAGAAAGGAGCAGGTTAGTCCAAGGTGAGCTGAGTCAAGGACCAAATCCCAGGATTTTCCAGAATAGAGGAGCTGGTTCCCCTAGATCCAATTCCAGCAAGATGGCGCCACCTGCTGTGGAGAGGAAGCAGCACAGTTTATTCTTTGCAGAGGTGGGGAATTTGGGGTGAATAACTGGACTCAGGGGTCCCAGCCTTGGTTTGGGACTATGGGACATAAACCTTAGTGTGGATCATCCCATATCAGCTAGCTGCTCTGAGATGGCCAGTAGACTTGATGGGCTGGAAAAGCGCCTCTTCTCCCTCACCTTCTAAGGCTACACTTAGGCCACTTCAGGGAAGTTGTAATACAATCTAGGCCTTAAGCCTTCAGCTGGATCTCACCTGTTTCACAGCCCCCAGCCCAGAGCCCCCTTCTCACACTCTTCTGTGTCTACAGCTTCCTGTCTGCCCTCCTCCTGCCAGTTCTGCCTCTGGGCTTCCAGTTCACTGATCTCCCAGTGCTCAGGAGAAAACAGTTTTCCCTATGCCGAACAGCATTCTGGAAGCAGGGCACGTGAGACCCAGGCTCCACTGTCACGCTGCCTTCTGTAGCAGAGAACTAGGATCAGCCAGCACCTAAAGGAGTGTTTTTGAAGCAGCTGATGATATGGGCTCAGTCTGGGTTCTGCCTGTCAGCCAGACTCAGGTATTCCTGGGGGCTGCTCCTCCTTCTAAAGACTTCTCTGAGCTGGGCACTGGTAGTTCACACATGTAATCTTAGCTACTCACAAGGCTGAGATCTGAGGATCACAGTTCAAAGCTAATCCTTGGAAGGAGAGTCCATGAGACTTTTATTGCCAATTAAGCACCAAAGATCCAGAAGTGACATTTGTGGCTTCAAGTGGTAGCCTTGAGCAAAAAAGCAAAAAGCGCTCAAGCCCTGAGTTCAAGTGCCCTACTTTCTGCTCCACTCAATATCCTGCTTGTCCATGCAGGACTATGGACTACGTGCTCCCCTCATGGGCTAGCCCTTTCCAGACCCACAGCCCACAGCCCTGGGATCCGTCAGAGCTGATTCCATCAGGCCGCACTAAATTCCTGCATAACCCTGCTGTTTTGTTCTGGAGGAAATCCAAGGCAATCCACCCAGTCTGCGGAGCCACACCTCTCTTGGCCCTTCTCATTCATTTACAGCCCTCTCTCCCACTCTTGCCAGTATCAGCGCTCTGCTACCATGGGGCAAGAGCTCTGTCCCTGGCTGCACTTGGCAATTTCACCCTTTTTGAGCGGTATCTCAGACCAGTAGGGTGGGTCCCAGGCAAGAAGTGACCCAAGATCTCCCCCTCTCTCTCCATTTCAGCTTCACAGATAAGCCCTTCCACACTGGGGTCCTCTACCTAAACTGAGAACTCACCGAGGACAGACAAGGAACTGAATTTCTCTTCTGTAGCCCTCATGCAGGACAGATGTGTCACTCAGACATGGTAGCCCAGAAACGGTATGCTGACCATTCAGAAGAACAAGTGGCCCAGATCTGAGTTTCCTATGCTCTCTCTCTCTTTACCCCTCCCTTTCTTGCCTGACTTCTAAGTCCTTCTGGGCCCCATTCTGCATTCCCTCTGGCTGCTGCTAGCATCCTCTCCAAACTCAGACTCATCCCTACCAACTTGGTGCTCCCCTGTTGCCCAATAGATAAGAATTAGCCCCTTATCAGTCCAGAAGGCTTGCCCAAGCCTCCTGTGTATCAGCAGTCCTCCCTGGCTGCCCTGTTGGGTGACTCTGGACTCAAAAACGGTCCTATGTATGGACCTCAGCCTTGTTCTGCGAAGGGAAATTTCCCTACCCATAACATAATAATGTTTCTGAGGTTGTCCTGGAAGACAGCAAAGTTCCAGCCTTGTTCTTTCAGATAAAATACTACAGAGGAAGCCCGTCTCTCCCCACCCCCTCCCACCCACCCTGAGTGCCTGGAGACACTCAAATGTCCCCTGATGAGTCCATGTGCCAGTGACCACAAGCCCCTTGCCAAGAGCCAGTCCCAGTCCAGCAGACGTGCCTTTATATCAGAGCCCCCAGCCCTAGCCTTGAGAGGACTGAAATCCACAGCTGCAGGAGGGACCCCTGAGCAGAACCACCCCTCAAAGCCATTCACAAAGAACTTCTGACCCACAGGAAGAATGTAAGATAATACTGGTTTATTGTGTTCAGCTCTGAAGTTTAGGAGTCATTTATTATACCACAATACATAATTAATGCTGAATTTGGTCCTTTTACCACAGTCTACTGGTGGACAAGAAGCAAAGCCCACAATGAGTCTCAAAGAGAGGCCTGAAATTAAAAAAAAAATCCAAAGCTGTACAGATGAACTTGTGCAGACATGAGGTAGGGGGTAGGAAAGCTCACATTTCATTTCAGATGAGTAAAACCAGCATCTTTTCAAAGTCTTCTTGTCCTGTTCTCATCTTGATCTGACGAAATCATTCCTGCTGATTACAGGCAATGAATGAATGAATGAGTACATGAATAGAGAAGAACAAAACGAAAAGAAGTATTAACTTGCCCATTATGGGTAGCTCCACTTTTATAGACCTCACTCAATGTCCTTTGACTAAAATAATTCGTTTCCCAGGATTTTTCTCATCCCCTTCCTCTTTCTCCCATTCAAGAGAATGTTCTGGTACAAGGAAACATTTATGGGCCTCATAGCAATGGGAAGAGGGTCCCAGGCCTGGTAGACAAGCACACACCTACACACCAAGAACAGGGCTAGCCTGGTCTACCCCGTGGTGTGGGGCTGCACTGCTGAAGTCCGAGGTCTCCACAGTGTCTCTGTAGCTTTGGTTCTGTCCATTTGCTGGGACCTAGGACCACATGAACCACCTTCTCCCTACCACATCAGAAGAGACACAGTTTTGTGAAGCCATTTAGTATAGCCCTTCACTTGCCATTTCTTTTCCTTTCTTTCTTTTTCTTTTTTTTGTCAGTCATGGGGCTTGAACTCGGGGGCTGGGTGCTGTCCCTGAGCTCTTCAGCTCAAGGCTAGCGCTCTATCACTTGAGCCACAGCACCACTTCCAGTTTTCTGGTGGTTAATTGGAGATAAGAGTCTCATAGACTTTCATGCCCAGGTTGGCTTTGAACTGTGATCCTCAAATCTCAGACTTCCGAGTAGCTAGGTTACAGGCATGAGCCCCTGTGCCAGGCTTCATCTGCCATTTCTAAACATCCTTCAGGGTGCCAGTGCTGGGTATGGCACCATCTTTGAATGGCTGCTCTGTGGGCAGAAATTTCACTAAATCTTCCCATAGCCCCAATTTAAGGAGTCCAGTCCTACCTACTCCTTGCAGTGAGATATTTTTTATAACCACAAAACCAGCTGGGGTAAAGGATGAGCTGGATATTTGCTTCTCACATTCTCTTCCTTATGTCCTATGACTATCAGCTGCCGCTTCTCATGTCTGGTCTGCTCTGGGTCTAGCAGATGAGATGCTGGGCTTTGAGTCCTCCTTCCACTTATTTCCCTGGGCAGTAAGCCTCACCCTTAGCCTTTGCCTTGAAGGGTGGCAGGAGAACAAGAACCATGGTGAAATAACAGACACCACTTTCCTCTTATAAATACTATTCCATACAACATGGGAGTAAAGAAGGAAGCTCACATCCTCCTGCAGAGACCTATGGACAAGAGGCTTTCACGACCCTTGGAGATACTGTGGACCCCCTTGGCCTACTTTAAGGGCTTGGGCCTGCTCAGAGCATACCTGTCCAGCAGTCTTAGCCAGGATCCTTCCTGGTCCCATTCACTGTTCTGGCTTTATTTATTCACAGACTTAGGGATAGAATAAAGAAAGGAGCTACATCTCTGCTGAGACTTTCCTTAAGACACCCTCTGGCCAGTGAGCTGAGGGAGCAGGGACCTGTCCCTGAAGAGTCTCACAGGCATCTCCTAGCTTAGTCCCCACTGGGGGTTCCATCAGCTGCTGGGGGACTGTGCCATCTAACCACTCAAAGAGGCCTCCAGTGCCATGTCCTGTCCTTCAGAGCAGCCTGTGCCTCTTCCCAGCCACCCCACAGCCCATGTCTCCCAGCCCACCACTGTTGGGGCCATCTGGATTTCCTCTCCATCTACCACTAGCTCCTCTTCAGACCAGCATGTGAGCAGTAGGCTTCCAATTCTTGAACTCTTGGGGTCCATAGGACACCCCTATGGCAGAGTGGCCCCCACTTCCTCCTCTGATCTGGCTACTTCATAGCCCTAGTTCTGCCCTAGAGGCAGTAAGCTCCTCTGGCTGGGCCCAGATCCTCTCACCTTGGCTCTGTCACACTTAGCGCTCCAGGCTCTGGCCCCAGGAATCTCTGCTCAACTTCTCATCTTTCACCATCCTGCCTGAGTCACTTCCCCAGGAGAAGGTACTGAGTCAGAGCTAATTAATCACTCCTCCCCACTGCTATGTCCTGTCCATAGGACCATCACTTCTGGCCCTGACTATCACAATTGTCCCCTGACTGCCTCTTGGCCTTTGCTCTTCCCAGTCTATTGTGGACATAACAGCCCCGGTGCTCCCTGCCCCCTGCCACATCAATGCTAGGCAAGGTATGCCCCTCTATCAAGCTTCTCCAGTGCTCCCTCTCAGAGCCACAGCTAATCCCCACAAAGACTTGCGAGGCCCTGCCTGGATTCTCCCCTCACCTCCCCACCCTATCTTCAGGCCTTCACTCTGCCCTTCACCAGCCTCTGTCCTCTTCTCAATACTGTGGGGTTCCCTTGCTTTGGAGCCTTTGCATGTCCCCCAGAAACCCATTCTCACCAGTTCCAAGGCTTCGCTGTGGTTCTTTCTCCTCAAGGAAGCACCGCCACACCCCCGACACCCCGCCCTAGGACCACTATGGCTGGATCATCTCCCGACTCCCTCATTTGGGCCATTTTGCTTTTTGGTTTCTGTAACGCTCACCTTCTAACTATACTGTTCAACACATTTTCTTTCTTTCTTTCTTTCTTTCTTTCTTTCTTTCTTTCTTTCTTTCTTTCTTTTCTTTTCTTTCCTTCCTTTTCTTTTTGTCAATCATGAGGCTTGAACTCATGGCCTAGGTGCTATCCTTGAGCTCTTTTGCCCAAGGCTAAGAGCCATAGAGCCACTTCCAGTTTTCTGTTGACTCATGGAAAAGAGTCTGACTGGCTTTGAACCATGATCCTCAGATCTCAGCCTCCTGAGTAGCTAGGGTTACACACATGAGACACAGGCACCCAGCTGTTTTTATTTCTTACAGTCTTTCTTCTCTGCAAAAAACATCAAGAGGCTGTTCACTTTGTTCACTGTTGGATCCCACAGCCTAGAACAGTGCTGGCAGACAGTGTACACTCGAGATGAAGGGACACGTGATCCATCTGGCAATTGGTGGGTTTTTTAGTAGACTCCCTCAGCAGTCAATGAGATCCTGGACTCAATTCATTCCCTTTCACTTCTGGATCCTCAGGACTTAGCCCATGCTCCTAGCCACAGTGGGTACACAAGAATTATCTGTTGGGTGAGTGAATAAATAAGTGAGTAAATGGATGGATGAGTAAATGAGTAAATAAATGAGTGAATGATCGAAAGAATGAGCAAGTGAGTAAATGAATGGATAGATGATGGGTAGATGGATGGGTGGATGGATGAGTGAACAAATAAACAGATAAATGAATGAATGAGTGAGTAAATGAGTGACTGAATAAATAAATGAGTAAGTGAATGAGTGGGTCCCTGCCTCAATGTAGCCTGGGCAGATCAAATCTGATCCACACAAAGATACCATTGCCAAATGGTTCCTGGACTTCTTGTTGGCCCCAGGCCCTCACTTTCTCTGGTACTCTGCCCCACCCAGTCCCCCTTGGATCTAGTCCCCCCTAGCTGTTGATTTGAAGGAGTTGGGGCAAATCCCCACTCAGGTGAGGATACCAAGGCTTGGTGCTTTCCAAGAAAATGCAATAACTGTTAGCACAGGCCACTCCTTCTCCCCAAGGTTTAAAGCACAGTGTGACTCATGAGGCCTGCAAATGTGTGCTGAGCCAGGGGCTGCTGGGGCCTCCACAGAGGCAGCTCTTCCCTTCCTTGGCATCCTCCAGAGGGCGGCTATTGGGGACAGGGGCTCAGCTCTAAGCTAAGAAACAGAAACTCCATTTAGCAGTCAGGGCCTTGCTCTGGCCCATGGTTTCCTGTGTCATGGGCTCCTCCCAGTTCTCAGGAGCTCTGGGGAGGTGGAGGTGTCAGGTGAGGCATGGTTTCCCAGGCCCAGGCTGGACCCCGACCCAGTCTTTGGGGTTTCAGGCTGTTTCTGTAATCATAGTCACATGTCCCTTCATGTAACCTGAGCCCCCTGACACGGCATGAGTCTGCACCCCAGCCCCTGAGACACATCTGCTTCTCATTTCCGCCTCAGGAGAAACGGTCCAATTTCCATGAGCTGCTAGCCCAAGCCAAGCACCACCCCCAACCCCCACCACCTCCCTGCAGCCAGCCCCACCCCGCAGAGCTGCTGCCCTGGGTGGGGATGGGGGCAGCATTAGAAGCACAGTGAGTATGTAGTGAGACTGGGCCAGGGCCAGGAGGCCTGAGTTCTTGGGTTGGCTCTGTCAATTCCTCACGGTGTGTCCTTGTGGGAGTCCTTAACCTCTCTGAACCTCAGCTTGCTCAGCAGTGAAATGCGTTACACTACTGACAGGGATACTATGAAGATTCCCAAACCAAGATAACTCCTTGGAAAGCAACAGAGTTTTCTCCAGAACAGCACCAAGAATGGTGTGCTCACTGGAGTTGGCCTACGTTAGAAAAGATAGTAGAGGCTGGGAGCGTGACCTAGTGGTAGAGTGCTTGCCTAGCATGCATGAAGTCCTGGTCGTGGTTCATGCTGGTTTAGAAAACTCAAACCATCTGGACCTCTTCCACCTAGGCCCTGAGTTCAAACCCCAGACTAGAAAAGAGAAAAGAAAAAGAAAAAGAGAGATGGTGGGCATCAGAATCACTGTTTTGTGGGCGATGAATGACTCAGACTTAGTTTAGATCAGAATCCTAAAACTGCGCAAGTGAAACTAAGTCCTAAATCCTCCCATCCACCAAAGTTCAATAAACAAATAGTGTGTGTGATACCTTGGTCAAGAATCAAAGAGATCAGAGTAAAATCTAGGTATAGTGGTGCATGTCTGTAATCTTAGCATTCTGGAGACTGTGAGTTCAAGTCCAGCCTGGACTACAGAATGTATACCTAAGGGCTATATAGCCAAACTTTGTCTTAAAAAAAACCCAAAAACAAACAAGAAGAGACCAGTAAACAAGTTCCTTGGGTGGAAGCAGGATCCACAGGAAACAGATTTGAGAGTGATATGGAGTAGAGCTGGAACTCAATACTTTTTCTGTCTATAGAAAGCTTCATCCTCCTTCCAACAGGATCTTCACTACTTCCCTCCAGATGTCTATCCTACCTTGGGCATTTCTTTCTTTTTTTTTTAAATTTTTTTGGTGGTGGGGCTTGAACTCAAGGCCTGGGTGCCATCCTTGAGTCTCTTTGTGCTCAACCACTTGAGCACTCTACCACTTGAGCCACAGCACCACTTCTGATTTTTGAGTGGTTAATTGGAGATAAGAATCTCTTCAGGACAAGAAGCCAGGACTTGTAAAAACCTAAATCCTTCAAATTCCAGACCTGAGAACTTTGCAATAACACAGACTCCAGAATTTCAGTTCATGTTCTCAAAATCTCTGTGGTACAGTTTTTGAAATATGTTTAATTTAAAAAAAACAAGGGATAGTTTGCATGTGATACATGCACAGATGTGCATAGAGGATTGTGATGAGTATATAGCCTCATTCTATTCTTGGTTTCCCCATACACAAAAGAAACAGGTAAAAGGCAGATGCTGTGTGCTCACACTTACAATCCTAGCTACTCATGAAGCTGAGATCTGAGGATCACAGTTCAAAGCTAGCCCTTGCAGGAAAGTCTATGAGATTCTTATCTCCAATTAACTAGCAAAAAGCTTGAAGTAGAGCTGTGGCTCACTGGTAGAACACCAGCCTTGAGTGAAAAACCTCAGTCCCCAGGCTCTGAGTTCAAACACCACTGCTAGCACAAAAAAATAAGTACACAAACAAAAAGTATAGGTAAGAGTCTTGGGATCATCCAGGTACCACCCACATATGGACCTGCCACAGCGCTGGGCATACACTCATTATTATCGCCTCATGTTGCACATTGCTGACTTGTACCCTTCTTGACAAGAGCATATGGGAAGCTTTCCTGGAGATGAAAGGAAATGACACTGATGTCCTGGGGCCATCAGTCTGCCTGCAGAAGCCCAGGACACTGTGACCGAAGGAACTGACCATCTTTTGCCTTAGGTCTGGCCTAGAGATGGGTAAGCCCTGCAAAGGTTGGATGCATCAGAGACACCAATCTCATAGACTGATGAGCAGGGCAGCTGCACAGGCCCCCACTCTTGGATTCATAGTCTGATATCACCATTTTGAAATCCTTTTAAACAAGAGGCTCCACAAGATACATGACTAGCCGAGATGTGCTTTCTTCCACAGAAGCCAATGGTGCCTTCACTCTGCTCTTGTTTCCATATACACATACACACACACACACACACACACACACACACAGTTACACATGCTCACTCAACACCCCCATGTGGCCCCTCCCCCATAGCAGGGCACAGGGCCTGGGTTGCACAGGGCCCTTAGACCCCTACTTAGCCTGGAAACCCCCTTGGGGACAGTTCTTGCTTGCAGGGCCTGCTGGCCAGGCCACCAAATTCCCATCCTCTGACAGTTCTCTCTAGCCGCCTCCACCCGGCTCTGCAGCTCAAGTGTGAAACCACAGCTGGACACCAGCCAAGGGGGCTTGTGTTTCATCATTGACTTCCCACACCATGGCCACAGGCCAGGGTCCGATGAAGCTGCTGGCCAGAGGCCTGGGCTGGAAGGCCGAGAAGGGGGTGGGCTCCCATCTTATGCTAGCTTCCTGTGCTGCTCAAACCCCTCTCTCAGGCCTCAATTTCCCTTCTGTGTAATGGGAAAGATTCCTAGGGCTAGCAAAGTTTATGGAGGGTGTCGAGAGAGACCTCAGAGACCAAGACTTGAAAGGGAATCCTATAATATCACTTTTTAGTAGGGTAGCCATGAGCTGTGTGTAACTGTTTACATTTTAATGTATTTAATTGAAAGAAAATGAAGATTTTTTTTCCCCTCTAGCTCATAGCTAGTTACATGTAGCTCACAGCTACCATATTGGATATGGACTATTCTGTCTCCACAGAGAGATCTATTGAGATGTGGCATCTGGCTGAGGAAGCCACAGTGCTGGGGACACTGGGTAGCTTTGTTACCCTGCGATGGGAGATCAGGAAGGGGCCTTGGTTGAGAGACACGTTAGAAAATGTTACCGATACCCTTCACTTCAAAACTCTGGTGGCTCTACTATGCACTGAGGTTGTGGACACCTGGCTTTTCGAGAAGACAGAAGGCTTCCTAGGTCCCCAACAAAAGAGGTCGGTGAGAGGGAGAAAGTTGCCAAAGTAAGCGTCCTTCCCAGTAAGGCATTTCTTGGGAGCTATTTGCAAAGTAGAACTACTGCTTCCTTTCTCTTCTGTCGTGTAGAGTTAAATGTCATTTCTGGCCTCAACTTGAAAGCTGTGGAAGGTTCTGGAGCATAGGTTCTCAACTTTCAATCTCTAAAGGGATGACGTTAATCAAAATGCACTCTATTCCTAAACTGCTTTGTAAAATGGCAACTCCTTTGTACAACAACTGAAAGATACTTGTAAAAAAGTTCAATCTCTGATTTTCTCACTAGAGTACAGATAAATAAAATCTTGAACGCATCCATTCTTGTTTAGGGAGCAGATATTTAGGTTCTGTTCAGCTTTGGATTTATTATTGTTTGGGGCCTGTCAAATCACTAAAAGATATTGGATTAGTTTAATCTGGGAACATTAAAAAAGGATAGAGCAGAGCAAGTGATACAGAGTCTCCGGTGAGAAAGAAGGAAAAGGAAAGGAGAAAAGGAAGAAGTGAGGGAGAAGAAGAGCCCATTGTGTCTCCTACTGACATTGTTCTGAATGTTACCTTCTCCTATGGCCACCTTAGAAACGTGCAAGTGTGGCTGGGAAAGAGAGATTCCAAAGCATCCCAGCAGACACAATCACTGGGCAATCTGACTGAACACTTTCCTTTCCCTGTCCTTCCTTCAGCTCTGAATATTTTCAAATGAAATAAGCCTGGGAAGCAGGGAAGGCCACAGAGCTGTGAATACATTTTTTTGTTTGCTGGGCCCATTCGACTTTGACAGGAAGCTCAGCTGAGTGCAGCATCTGAGCGCAGACATGCTTCTCAATGGTGCTTTTTAGGCAGGCCTTTAGACAGAATGTAAAAAGTCCTAGTTATAAATATCGCCCTGCTTCGGTGGTCCTCTCAGTTCCTCACCCCACACCCAGCAGGCACATGTGGGGTTTCCCGCCTGCCCTCCTCCTCTACTTCCCCACCCCCCACCTCGCCCCTGTCTAGCCAATACCACCACATCTGGGAAGGGATGGGAGGAAGGGTGGATGTTAGAGTGGGAAACAAAGGCAAATGAAACCTCAAGATAATCATGTGGGTGGTTGTGAAGATTCTAGAATGGCCCTCCTTTTACAGGTGAGGGAGCAGACGTTCCCCCTCCTGGACAGCTTCTGAACATCCTCCGCTCTTCCCTCACTCGTGTCTTGTGAGGTCGGCACAGTCCCATTTTACAGACAGCCAAAGAAAGGAAGTGACCACCCAGCAAGTCCCAGAAGAGGATCCCCTGAATCAGACTCTGCCAGCCTACATGCCTCCCCAACACCATAGCACCTCCTGCCTCCTCAAGAGCAGGGGCCCAGGAGCACAGTTGATTTAGAATTTCCTGCCTTTTTGACAATCTCTGTGTACTAAATGGGCCTTATTCAAACCCCTTTGCAGGGCATCCCTCCAGTCCTTCCTCTGGCTTCATTAAGCTGCCTAATCTGAAACAGGATAAATCTTTAGCTTTTAACTACCTGATCAGAAACATGTTTCTGGTTCCTGTCCCTTCCCTGCTGGGAAGCCCATTTCTCAAAGGGTTAATTAACAGCCTTCACACAGGCTGCATTTAGCCACGAACACAAAGCCACACACATAAATAACGTCTAGGGCGGAAGAAGAGGTGCAGATGGTTTGTGACTTTGCCATGCAGTTTTCTAAACCGGCGTGAACCACGTCCTGTCAGGGCTTAGGATCATGAGTCAGGGTCAGGCTTTGAGGTGGGCCAGGCCAGAGACACTGCTGGCCAACTCTGTGCTCTGTTGAAAGAAAGTCTCAAAGGAAAATGAAGCATTGAGCCAAGGAGAGGGGGAGGTGGAAGAGCAAGGCTGCAGACCAGAGAAACACACTGAAGAGAGCCATGCTGGAACCTGATTGATGAGATGCTACTGAATTTTTCCCAGGGAGGCTCTACCAATTCAGACTTGGTCTCAGGGCCCTACCTGTGGTTCTGCATGGAGGAAGACATCACACTAAGGGAATTGCACGGGGCTAAGGAAAAAGTAGACAGTTTGAGGAAGTCTAGAAAGTTCTAGAAGGGCCATGATGGGGCTTACAATGTGTTACTTCTTCCCTATATGATCTGCCCGCTTGTATAGCCTCAACCCTACAGGGGGATCCTATCCCCCTTCCCTAGCAATAGGAATACAGGTAAATGCTACTCTAGATGGCGGTGGGAACATAAGACTTGTTATAGAACTGAACGCTGTAGTGGTGGGGGGAAGTGACATCACGTGATGAGGAACACAAAAACCAAGGGACAGAGAAGAATACAAACATACACTGGACATCAATGAAAGTGAGAAACAAGAAAGAGGAAAGAAGACAAAGCACATGTGTGGGTTAAGTTTCCACATTTTTCCTTACTTTCATGGAATCTCCACATTTTCCCTTTGCAATCTCTGAGGAAGCCTCTCACTGTGGAGACCCCTCCCTTCCCGCTAGATCCACCACTCCTTGGAGCCAGGAGCTGGGGTCTGAGGAAGAGGAAGGGGCTGTTTGGAGGATTCTTAACTTCAGACCAGGGCACTTGGTGGAAAGGAAGGATCTGCCTCAGTACCATCCACGTTGTCTGCTGCTATTTCCGGGTTGAACCAGCTTGGGCACTCAGGCCAATGGCTGTTTCCCTATGCCAGGCTCAGAGCCCTGGGAATGAGGACTCAGAAAGATGGGGGTCATACATCAGGCCTAACAGCAGAGCTCTGTGTCCAGGAGTGGCGGTTTCTCTCCAAGTAATTTTCCACAGTTTGGCTTTCTTTCTACATACAAGACTTGCTCACGGAGTTCAGACTGTGGCTACCATCCCCCCAGAGGGGTTACTGGGGGCCAGTCCCCTGCTTGGTGACCCTTTCTGATTTGATTTCTAGTTCCACCATCACACAGCTACCTCCAGTTTGTTTTTCAAAGCCCTATACCTAACTCAAGTAACCTAACCCCACCTGGGCCCCAGGGTCCATCCATCCTATCAGGATGAATCTGGGATACCCCAAATATACCATTGCTTCCTGGCTGTTTTCTCAGAAGGATCAAAGCTCCATCCCAGCACTGCCAGGAGGAAACAGCGGGACTCGTGCAAATAGCTGCAGCCATTTGGGATTTTACTTTGGTGAGAAATAAATACACAACCATCTGCAGATGATGGAAATATGACTTAAGTAACTTTTTGGTCGTGGCTCTTGGGCCAGAGCCCAGATGGAAATAAGACCTTGTATCTTCAGTCTCCCTTGCACACTTTCAGAGAAAAAAAGAAAAAAAAAAAAAAGCAGGGGCGGTGGAGGGGTGGTGAGAGAGAACACTGGTGGACACAGAAGTTCAAAATGGAGTGTGCTATATTTCTTGGCCTAAGAAAGAAAAAAATAAACACTAAACAGCGTCTCCATTCAAGTGTGTGCGTTATCTTGCTCATCCTGGCCAAAAACCCACTCTCCTCCCTTCTCTGACCGGGAATTACTGGGTCCACCCTAAGCAGGGCAGGCAAACAATAGGCCAGCAAACCAGGCCCAGCCAAGGCCTCTCCCTGCAGCCCCCAGAGGCTGTAAGATTGGGAAACACAGGGCTATTTTTAATGTGTTATTTGTCTACCAACTGTGCGCTCCATAGCCTGAGAAACACTATCATCTGTGGGAGGTGGCATGAATTTTTTTTTTCCTTTTTAACTTGCTCAGACAAAGCCACATTTTCGCAACTTTTAGAAAAGCCAGAAAAGCAATGCTTTGGGTGACCCCTTCCCTGGCCTACAGGGGGTTCTCTGGGTCAGAGAAGGAGCCCCCTGTTGTACTTTGCTGGTCAGTAATGACCGCAGGTCCTAGATCAGGGGCCTGGGAAAGAACAGCCAATGAAAGGGAGTGGGGGTGGGGGTGGAGAAGGGAAAGGAGGCAGGAGAAAAAGAGATGATCTGAGAGGACCCGGGGAGCATTCTCATCTGGTGAGAAAGGCATGCAAAGTATCCTGGTGGCCTCTGTATGATGTGACATTGGGGCCGTCCCAAATAGGAAAAGGTGGTAGGAAGCTGAGTATCGTGGTTTATGTTTGTAATCCCAGCTACTTGGAAGGCAGCGATTAGGAGGCCTACAGTTCAAAACCAGCTCAGGCAAAAAGTCAGTCAACAAGCTGACGATTGTGGCTCGTGTCTATCATCCCAGCTACTCGAGAGGTGTAGGTAGGAGCATCGTGGTCTGAGGCCACTGCAGGGAGGGGTACAGGAGGGACTTCCTGAAAAGCTGCAAGACTGGCTTAAATGGTAGAGCAGCAAAGAACTTTGAGTTTAAACCCTAGTACTGCCAAAAGAGAAGAGGAGGGAAAGGGGACAGAGAGAGAGGATGAAGGGGAGGAGGGGGAAGAGAAGAGAAGAAAGAACAGAATGAAGGAAGGAAGAAAAGGAGGGAGGAAGGGAAGGAGGGAGGAGGGGCAGAGGAAGGGAAGGAAGGAAGGAACAGACGGAGGAAGAGAAGAAGAGAGGAAGGAAGAGAGGGAAGTCACCCACAATGGAAACAGTTTTGTAACCACCATCAATGTCCCAAGTCCATGGAGTTGGAAGCTTGTAGAATTGGCGCCAGCCGAGAGGGGGCCACATGGATGTGGGTCTGTCTGGCAAGCATAGAGCAGGACTCTCAACTGGGAAGAATCCAACTACATCAACAGGAGCTTTGCTGTTCCTGGGACTTCTACTTGGAAGAGCAGCCCCTCCAGGGCTCCAGGGCCTGCCGACTACTCCAGGACACAGAGAAAGAAGGATAATGGAGAGTGAAGGGAGTAAGACAGAGAAGCAAAAATGAAAGAAACACAGTAAGGGGAGGACACCGGGATGTAGACAGAGATGTCAGGGCATCCTTTGCTGATCCCCCTCCACCCAGGACTGTCAAGACAGACAGAGGACACCTGCTCAGGAAGACCAGCGCAGGGGACACCCAGTGTCCTCTGGGCACCTCCTTTCTCCATCAGAACCACAGCCAACAGAACACGGGCGTGACAGCATGATAGCCACCGGTTGGACGCCTGCCTATCCTGGGGTGACACAATGGGAACTGCCTCCCGGATACATGCACACCTGAGACTGCATGTGTGTGCATGCACAGACATGTGCGCATGCGTATAAAGTGTTTCATAAATGCCCGACACAGAGTGGGGACTTGATTCGTGTGTGATTCCTCATCAATACCTGGTAGCTATCACCGCCATTTCTGAGGGAGACTCAGAGTAGGGATGTTGGAGGAAGTGCGGAGCCTGGGACAGGTGATGGGACAAGGAAGGAGGAGGATGGGATGGATCTAGAGCTCTGAAGCTGGCTGGGCTTTAAGAATACCCTGACCCACCGGTGGCATCCTTGCTACTGACCCTACAATGATTTGCTGGGGTTCCTGGGCTGAAAGTCTCAACTCTGAGATCCCAGGTCAGTATATGCCACACACACACACACACACACACACACACACACTTCAACCTGTGATCCTCCTGATCACCACCTCCTGCACAGAGAGCAGAACTTTTGACGCCACACCTCTTCATACAATGCAGATTCATCATCCACCTGCAGGGATTTCTCCCAAAGTTTTGATTTCTCATAAAAGATATATGCTACTGATAATATTTCTTCTGCTTCACCTGCCCAACAAGGAAGAACTCAAGTGAATCTACAAGTATCCAGTAACTCAAACAAAACAAAACAAAACCAAAGGCTGGGGTGAGGAGGATGGGGGATAAAGAAGAAGTTCTGGAAGAAAGAGTGGGTGGTGGCAGTCCTCAGAGCTCCTTTCCCAGAAAGGGCACAGAAGGAGACTCGCTGGGCTACCTCAGTCAATTCAGACATGTCACTGCCAACTGGACAGCTTCCCTGTTCTCTTTCCCCAAACACTGTGGTGCAGAGGTCCCTCTGCCTGCCAAGCATTGTAGGGGAGGTGCCTGCAGGGGTGGGACCCTAGCTGGTTCCTTGCGTCACCTGCCTGTGACCCTTGATACCAGGCTAGAGCTGTAGGCAACAGGAAGGGGCCTTGGGAACACAAAGTTGTAATAAGGATGAGACATTTAGGAAAGAGATCTTGCTCAGAGAAGGCAGGGGATGGCAGGACTACACCAAAGCTGTGGCTGGTGTGATCTGGTTCTAGGCTCTGGCAAAGGAGATGAGAGTTATCTCACATTTCTCACACAACAGGACCTCTGGCACACAAGTTTTGTTGTTGTTGGTGGTGGTGGTGGTGATGATGGTGGTCGTGAGGGCTTCGACTCAGGGCTGGGCATTTGCCCCCAGAAGCTAGCACTGTACCACTTGAGCCACAGCTCCACTTTTCCATTTTGTAATTTAGTGCAGAATAGTCTCATGGACTTTCCTGCCCAGGCTGGCTTTGAACTTCAAGCCTCAGGTCTCAGACTCCCGTATAGCTAGAATTAGAAGCATGAGCCACCAGTGCCCAACTAGCACACAGATTTGATTAGCATTCAAAGGAGGAAAATGAGGCATTGGGAGTTTGAAGGAGTTGGATAACCACCAGTAAGCAGGTGGTGTGCAGGCTTAGGAGGTATGGCTTCATCTATCCACCACCCCATCCTGCCTCCTCCCCAGCTCAGGGAGCTGAGCAGAAAGAGCCTCAACTTAACTCACACCTAGTGGCAGCAGCACTAGCGGTGACAGAGGTGGTGGCTGCAGGGGCACAGGGCATATGAGGTCCATGAGGCCTTCCCTTAGGTTTCCACACTAATTAGATGCCCAGAAGCTGTGGACAGCCAGAGGGGTGGGACTTGGGAATCCCGCAGGACTCCGTGCCCCTGAAGCTTCAGGGGCATAAGACTGGAGGAATGAAAGCACTTTTCATGGAATTCCAACAGGAAACCCACGAGAACATTCCTCCTCAGACGATTCCAACAGGAAACCCACGAGAACATTCCTGGTGGAGTGCTCCAGCTGGAAGCTGGAGTCCATCTTCCCTGAGAAGGAGAATGCTGGGGACTGGGGCAGGTGGGGAGGGAGGGGGTCAACCCAGCCTCAGGTGGATCCAAAGATTCCCTGACGCCTTTGGAGCTCAGGGTCTTCTATAGGAGTGGGTCATGGGCCTGCCCTGTCCCCAGCCTTGCTTCTGTCACTCAGAAGTGGTTGTCTGACACTGGGCTCTGTTCTCCTCAAATGTTTGTTCTTTGATGACATTGTGTCCCTGGTCCCACCACAGCTCTTCCTAACAGGCAGGGTGATGACCTGTGAGCACAGGAAAAACTTGCTCTTGGACTTGCTCACCTTTCCAAGAGGAGGAATCAAGTCATCTCTGTGTTGGACTAGGGGGATGAGACTAGTGGCACCCAGGCTGAGATAGGACCACCCTCACGGGCCTTCCAGGGCTTTCCACTCCGAGGTCTCCCACTCCCCCCGTGGCAGGCCACGGGGCCAGGAATTTCCCCACAGACTACGCATGCTGAAGTACAGCTCCTGGGCAAGTATGGAAGAAGGCAGAGAGGACAGAGGATGGGCCCCAAGAGAGGGGGACACCAAAGGGAAGGCCAGGGAAATGGACTCCCAGGACCCCAGGCATCAGCGTCCTGCTCTCTGGTCCACACAGGCATTAGAGGCCCCACTCCCGCCCTCTCCACCCTGTGTATCCAGTCTCAGTGTAGTTCCCATGGAACCTGAGATAAGACTCAGCTACCAGGACTCTAGACTGCTGCACACCCTTGCTGGGTGACTTAGACAAGTCTGTCCCTCTCTAGGCCTTGTTCCTCTCTCCAGTGAATGGTGAGCAATGATGCTCATGGGACCATCCCAGGTTTACAGTGTGTGACCCCCCCACACACACACATGGCCTCTCCCCCTTCCCTGTGGCTCAGGAATCTTCAGTGTCTGCCCCTAAGGTCAAGTTCAAATTCCAATATTGAAGAGCCTCTGAGTCTGGTAGCATCTAACCCCTCATTCTTCCCTGTCAATTTTTTAGTTTAACCTTCCTTTCTGTCTTTCTTTTCTTTCTTCCTTTCTTTCTTTCTTTCCTTCCTTCCTTCCTTCCTTCCTTCCTTTCTTTCTTTCTTTCCTTCCTTCCTTCCTTTCTTTCCTTCCTTCCTTCCTTCCTTCCTTCCTTCCTTTCTTTCTTTCTTTCCTTCCTTCCTTCCTTTCTTTTTTTTCTTTCTTTCTTTCTTTCTTTCTTTCTTTCTTTCTTCCTTTCTTTCTTCCTTTCCTGGTAAGTAGCCTACAAAGACCCTGAACTTGAGATCCTTCTGCTTCAGATCCCTAAATGCTGGGATTCCAGATATGTACCACTGTGCCTAGCTCTTAAGTTGCTTCTTGAGACAAATCAGTCAGTAGCTAGACACCTCTGAAGAAAGTTGGGTTGCATCTGACTGCCTGGCCTGCCTAAAGCAGGCAGGTCCAAGTCTCAGGAAATAGTCACCCTTGTAAAGGGGCCAGGAGACTTCCACCAGGACTCAGTGTCAGAGTGCTTGATGAAAAATGCCTTCAGGCCACAGTAATCAGCATGTGACACCTGCCACAACCAGTTACTGGAGGCCTGCTGCAGGCTGGCATAGTTCCCATCCCAGAGATCCCAGGCCTAATGGGGAAACCAGCAATGGAGGAGACTGCTTCATAAGGGGAGGAGGGACATTGGTTACAAGGATACACAGACAAGTCAGGGCAGGCTTCCTGGAGGAAGCACTGGAGCAGATTGGATAGGGGCCTTCAGGTGGGATGGGGAAATATTTGGGGTTTGACCAAATCTTCCATGGTGGTAATAGAATTGGATTGTAGAACCATGACAAGCCCTCACTACAAACAGGGCAAAGGGATTGTGTAGGAATGGACACGGTAGCTGCAGGCACCAAATGGGGCAGGTGAAGGAGAGGACCAGGAGGAACATAGGATCTCGAGAACTGGAGAGCTGGAGGTAAAGAAGTGTGTTGGCAACCAGTGGAAGACAGAGAGAAGGGGTGAGGGCTGCAAGCAGGACGCAGCAGGGGACCAGCGTCTGTGGAGGCTCAGGGGGAGGAGACGAGGGGGCAATTGGAAAATAATAGAAATCCAGAGTGAGCTCTGTAACATCTAGAACAGCATTTTAAGTCACAGGGGGAGTCTTCTTCCCACACAAGGCATCATCACAGCCACTCCAGGCTGGGAATGGCTAAACAGGGTAGCCTGAAATGAGTGTCAGAACTGAAGTCACAGACACACATGTCCCATCAGTCATGAGGCCAGGAGCTGAAGAGCATCAGCCTGGGTCAGGGGGGAGAGCAGTCAGGTCTGTCCTGTAGAAGAGAGAGACTGACCTGGAGAGGAGGGGGCACGGGCCATTTACTCAAGGAAAATGTTAGAATGCTAGCAAAATCAGCCAATTTTACATTTGAGAACAAGCAGATGCTTTGAACCAAGGATATGATTTTCTTTTTCTTTTTTTTTTTTTTTTTTGCCAGTCCTGGGCTTAAGCTCAGGGCCTGAGCTCTGTCCTTGGGCTTTCTCAAGGCTGGAGCTCTACCACTTGAGCCTCAGCACCACTTCTGGCTTTTTCTAAGTATGTGGTACCAAGGAATCGAACCCGGGTCTTCGTGCTTGCTAGGCAAGCACTCTACCACTAGGCCAAACTCCCGGCCGGATATATTTTTTTTTTAATCTCCAGAAAGCCAGCACACTAGCTAATTCAATGAGACCAAACCTGTCCAAGTCTTTGTTACCTTCTGAAGTGGATGTCCTCACTCCTGCCTGCCTCAGAGGACTACTGGGGGGGGGGGGGGGTCCAATAAGAAACCGTAGCTGAGCTGGGCACAGTACCTCCCACTTGTAATCTGAGCTACTCAGAAGGCCGAGATCTGAGGATCATGACTCAAAGCCAGCCCAGGCAGAAAAGTCTGTTAGACACTTACCACCAATAAACTACCAAAACAAAACAATCTGGAAGTGTGGCTTAAGTAGTAAAGTAGTAGAGTACAGCCTTAGCAAAAGAAGCTCAAGCACAGTGCCCAGACCCTGAGTTTAGGCCCCAGGACTGGCACAAAGAAAGAGAAAGAATAGAAATAGTTGGGTGTGTGCCGATAGGACGAAGCATTGCAGAGTGAGAGACCCTTGCTAGTGACTTCCTAGCGTCTTCCTGGATGTCTGATCTAAATTTGGGTCCCTGTAATTCTAAGTTGAATCCCTGCCACTGCCTTTCCTTCCTTCCTGAAGGCTCTCAGTAGGCAGCAGCAGGAAGCCTGCTAGAAGACGCTCTGCCCTTTGTTGTTCTGGCCCGCCAATGTGCGAGCATGATTTCTAGCTATAGTTTTTTTCCAAATCTCCCTTGTGTCCTCTCTCATCATTCTCCTCAGCATGTTCTTCTTGCAGTGGCTTCCTACTCCTCTTTTGGTATTCTAGATTTTTCTACCCACATCCAAGGTCACATGGCTCAGACAGTAGACAGCATGTCCTTCCATTTCAGGACACCTCATGCTAACCTCATTAGGTCCCTTCTGTACTCTAAGAACCATGCCTGCTAGCCAGGTGCTAGTTTACATCTGTTATCCTAGCTACTCAGGAGACAGACCTGAAGATCGTGGTTTGAAGCCAGCCTGAGCAGGAAAGTCTGTGAGACTTCAAACTCCAATAAACTACTCAGGAAAAGGCAGAAATGGTATTACGGCTTAAGTGGTAGAGCACTAGCCTTCCTGAGTTCAAGCCCTAGGACTTTCACTAAAAAAAAAAAAAAAAGGCTAAAGGACAGTGTTCAAACACAATGACTGGCACACACCCACACACACGATGCCTGCTCCCCCATAAACAAAAATAGAGGCCAATATTCTGTCTTCCTACAAGTAACCAAAACGTCTACTAATAGGCTCTACTTACTAAGAAGTCTTGATATAGGTAGTTCTCAAGTTATTTTCCTAATACTAAGAAGCCAGTATCTTTAATTTGCTTGATATTTCTCTTACAATCACAATACGGTTGCCATGGCTCCAAATATCATATCTTAAGAGTACTTCTAAAGTCAAAATATAGGGTGATTGTCAAGGTAGAAAGTTTTCTTATCTATCAGAGAAAAAACTATCTTAGCGGTTTACCATCCTATTACCCACAAGTTGATGCTACTTCACTGAAGTCGTCTACCATAACTTTGGAAAAGTAAATTAGCTTGGTTCCATGTGAGTTCTTCATGCATGCAATAGAGGACGGTATTTATCCTATGAAGTTGTAACTGAGATTGAATAAGATCATCTGGCCAGTGCTAGTATGAAATCTTCTTGGTCAGCTGATTGGTTCAGGGACAGGCTACTAATGTAATGGAACCAATCAGAAGCTTGCTTAAGATTGTGTCTTTTCTTAGCCTGGTAGGGTGATACAGCCCTTAAACCCCAGCACTCAGAAGGCTCAGGCAGGAAGATTAAGAGTTTTAGGCCTGCTAGGGCTAAGTATTCAGACCCTCTCTCAAAAACAAAAGATTTGGTTTGTGCTTTTCTTCTAGGATATTGAACAATGCGGATCAAGAGAGTCTGAAACTTCTGCATGCTATCAGTGATTGTTATCATTTGCTTTGATAAAGGAATAAATTCTAGGAAGCCAGAGCCCTGAAATTCCATTTAACCTAATTTTAAATTGCTGAGGAAGTTTCTAGAGCAAGATCCCATTGCAGTGTGTGTGTGTGTGTGTGTGTGTGTGTGTGTGTGTGTGTGTGTGTATTCATGAAGCCCTTTAAAGTTTGTAACAACTTGTAATTAAATTATTAAAAATTACATCATAGGACTTGGGATTTAAGAGCTGCTGCATTTCTTAAATTTTCCAAATTAAATCACATCTATCTAAAACTTCCATTTGTCAAGATTTACAGGAAGTTAGTGAAGAATACCGGCCTGGAAGTATAGTCAGTGCAGGGCCCTTTACAAGGCCCTGGATTCCACTGTTCCCCCTCCACAAAAATATCACAGAAGGTCCCAGTTTTTCCCACCCACAGAAACAAATACGGAGACCTAATTGTCAATCCCTGGTTGCCCCGATGCTGCCTATGAGGTTCATGCAGAGGGACCAGCTCTACTCCAAGGCAGGCTTGACCTTGGGACTTTCCTCAAGGTTACTGGGGCCCAGCGCTTGACAACACAGAGCACTCTCTGCCACCATCTAGGGCCCAGTACCTCAGCAGTCAGTCTGGGCAGCCATATACCTTCTAGTGCTTCCCTCCTCAGTGCAGGAGGTCCCAGGAGTCCTGAAGTCCATACCCCTTCCCTGTCCCTATGTACAGACATCCCACCGGCAGATACCCCTCCCCCCACCACGTGACAATAGGCCTTTCAAATCTCAGGGGTCACCTCAGCCTGACCACTTCTCCATTCAGCTGGAGGAGACTGGTTCTTTCCCTCTATGTGATAAGGGAAGTTCAAACTTGAAGCCCTCAAAGGCCAAGCGCTCCCAAGGGGTTAAGGAAACAGTATTTCCTGCTTTATCCTGATAAGCCACATTTGGGGAGGGGACAGATAAGCCCAGTTTCTCACCAGGCTCTTCTGCTCCATCACCTGGAAATCAAAACCCATCACAGACTTTCCTATGTGGTACTTAGGAGACCATGTTACCCCAGCTCAAGGCTCAAAACATGAGCAGTTGAGTTCAATAAAGGTTAGTTTGGTGATTACTTATTAATCAGAACTCTGCTCTAAGTGACACCAAATCAAGCTGGATCAACACTGTAAAAAGATAAATTCATTTGCTGGCTCTTGTAAGTGGGAAAGCTGAAGCTGTGCCTGGCCTCGAGCAAGACCTGAATGAAGTAGGGAGTACGATTTTCTCAGGCTCCATGACCTGAAATCCTCCATATGTAGCTGCTTCAGCATCTTCCTTGGCCCATGGCTCCAGCAGCTTCAGGCTCTCCTAGTCCTTGAGAGACTGCCTTGCCAGCACCTTGTAGCTTGAATCTTAAGCAAAACTAACAGTATTCTGTTTCAATCTCAGGATCAGTCACTCAACCCAAGAAGATAGAATTCTCAGACTAGCCACCTGGATCGCATGTCCCCTGAGGGAGTGAGGAGGTCCCGACAGCTTCATTGTCAAGTATGGGAGAGTCTAAAGCAGGAGAGTTGAGAGTTTGAGGCCACCCTGAGCTACATAGCAAGACCAAAAACAAAGCCCAACAATAAAAAAAGAACCAGTTCAGAGTGCCTGGTGTGGTGGGTCATGCCTGTAATCCTAACTTCGTAGGTAGATATAGGAAGATTGCAGCCAATGCTTCTGGGGCAAAAATCCTAAGACTTTATCTAAAAAAGCAAAAGGGCCAGAGCATGGCTACAGTGGTTCAACCTATTAAGTATGAGGTCCTGGGTTCAATCCTATTCTACCAAAAGGAAGAGAGGACGGAAAGAAGGGAAGAAGAGAGGGAGGAGGAAGAAGGAAAGAGAGAGAGTTAGAGGGAGGGAGGGAGGGAGGGAGGGAGGGACTTCACTAAGAAGAAAGATGGGAAGAGGTTTCTGATTTTTAAAAAATGGAACTTTGGCTGAGAGACAAAGAAAGAAAGCTTATACAGTGTAGGCAGTTGATATGGTTCACATGGCCCCCCTATATCTGTGTTGAAATGTAACTGCCACTGCAATAGTATAGGGAGGTGGGATCTTTAAGAGGTGAGGGGCCCTGGGCCTTTTGTCACTGTGAGTGAACTAATGCTATGATATAAAACAAACATTTTGTTACAAAAGCCCCCCACTCCCAGCAAACAGGGGCCCTCACCAAATGCCAGGCCCTCTACCCTAGACTTTTGGAACTAAAGAACTGTGGGAAATTCATGAATTACTCAGTCTGTGATGTCAGAAAGCCAACTATTCTAGGGGCTCAGGCTGAGCAGGCTGTGCATTCAGTTTAGATTCAGTCACTGGGGAGGGTGTATCAGGGGAAGAGAAATGCTGTAACAAACAACTCCAAATCCCAACATCTCAACATATCAGAATCACTTCTGCCACTGCCAGAACACTTATCTTCAGGGAGTCCTTAGGCTTCTAATGAACACAGTATCCCATCTGAAGGAGTGGAGGCCTGTGCCACTAGCTACACAGGTGGAGATAGGCCAGACCCACCGAGGATCATATAGGAAGATGTGAGGACTAAAGCTGCCATTGGCAATTGGTATCTCAAGATACACCAGAAAACATATACAGAAAGAAAAGCAGGCAGCACTCTGGGTGAATCTGGAGTCCTGGCCAAGTTGGGGGAGGGCTCCTCCCAGGATTGATGGGAGAGAGTGGGTCCACCTGAATTTTCACCCTGGGTGATCACCGTTCCCCTCTAAATCACAGTCCCCTCATCCATCAGTGTAGCAATACCCTCTCCACAAGCCCATTCCCATGCAAACGCCTCCTTCCCTTATACCAGCTCTGGAGTTCTCCCAGTGTTTCCCTGATTTTTATCATCTCTGCCTCTAGGGTTTCACACTCTCCTACCTGCTCTGCATCTCCTTTTGCTTTACTTGTCTCCACAGACCTCTCATGATCTGAACTTACCAAATGTGTTGTGCGTTTATTCACTATCTTCCTGCACAAGAGTGAAGTTCCCAAAGGGCACAATATATTTTGTGTATATTTCACTCTTATATCCCAGGACCTAGAAATATTCTTGGCATGTTGTAAACACTCAATAAATATTTCCGGAGGGCATGAACGAATGAATGACTTTTCAAACATCTCTCCAATAGTCTGTAATTCACAACAGAGTAACACTGCCATCTGGTGCCAGAAACTTTATTTCAAGCACAAACTCCAGAAGAAAAATGTCTCCAGGGATCAACCTTGTTAAAAGGACCCTATGTCCCTGCTTCAGACTCCATCAGGTGACACTGGATGGTCCAAGGGCCCTCAGGATCCGAATTTCAGGGCCTGGTTGTGCCCCTACTAGTACTAAGCAATGTCAGATGATTGTGTTCAGCAGTTAAGCGTTCTCTAATGTTCCTAAAATCAAATGGGAAAGGCTATCTGTTAAGCAGGCAGGTGCTGGTGGATCACGCTTGTAATCCTAAATACTCAGGAGGCTGAGGTTTTGAGGATTGTGAATTGTGGCTCGAAAAATCCATGAGACTCTCATCCCCAATTATCCACCAAAAAGCCAGAAGTGGAGCTTTAGCTCAAGCAGTGCTCAAGAGCACCAGACTTGAGCAAAGAAAAAAAAAGCTTGAAGAAAATAAACAAACAAAAGCCACTCCAGCTCTGAGAAAAGATGAAAGAGAGAACATAGAGGGACCAGTGAGAAGGACAGGAGGGAGGAGAAGAAGGACAAGCCAGGAACTAGACCTACCTTCAACTTGACTTTGCCTCGATTTCTCATTTATAAGATGATGGCCTTGGGCTAAATGGGCTTTCAACAGCAAACTTAGCCTAGCCCTAAAATTCTACCATTTTTATGCAGGAACATTAAAGTACCATCAGTTTCTGGAAAATGGGGTTCAGCCATGACCCAGACACTAATATACTCAATGGAGGTGAAAAGGATCTCCTCATTCCCAGGCAATTGTTCCGACATAGTGGGGGGCCTCTCTAAGCAGGCTCTGTTGTTTACTCCTATTCCTCTCAGAGCCTTGCCCCTGCAAGAGCCTAGCCTCAGTGGTGTGGCCCAGTGCCCTCGGTGCCATGACAACCAGGAGCCAAAAACACCGCCCTCCCCCCACATACACACACCCTGTGTTTTGTTTGAGCTGCTCCTTTTGACTGCCTGAGGATTGATTCTGGTTGATCTCTGACTTTCTTTGGGCCTTTGAGCTCTACACCAGCAAGGTTTGTTCACCCAGCCCCTATGTTCAGGTTGGCTGCCCTGGGAGATGAAAGGAAGTAGCCCTGAATGGACTTTTGTCCCTCCTTCCAGAGCCATGGCTACTGGTAACAGGAGCAGCCTTGCCTGAACATTCCTCTGGCCTTCGACCTAGCTCAGTTCAGCCCAACAGGAGGGGCATATTCCAGAACTGTGTGGAATTTACAAAGTAAGCTGTGTCTCAGACCCCAAAAGCCCACCGACAAACAGGGAACACAACGTATGCAGAATAGCCAACAAGCTATGGCAGTGTGAACAAGTATTAAGAGCAGGGGCTCAGTCTAAAGGGAGAGTTAACCTGGCAGTCTGGCTCAAGTCTATCCCCTCCCCTCCACCCAGGATAACCTAAATATTTGATGAACCACCTCGTTGTAACTCTTAGTGCCCAGAGACAGAGAATGTATCCTACCTTTCTCCTCATATACTCCATCCTCTGCTTCTCCTAGTTTCTCCAGAGCCTCCCTTTCCCCAATCACTGAGGGTCTCGTACTCCACTTCATGTTTCTTTGCTACTCCTCCTAGCCAGCTACTGGTTCCATTGCACTCTTAGGAATGCCCATCCAATGGAATACTAGGCTGGGTCACCTCTTTGTCACCTCAGCATCACTACCACCTCTTTCTAAGTCTTCTTTGGGCATGCGTAGAAGCAGAACTACAGTTCCCAGAATGCCTTGGCCTAACACTTGGTGTAGAGAACAGAAGTCATTATTAAGTCTAAATATTGATGAGGAACTTTCTATGAAAACTTAGCAGACAAATTGACCTGTGTTGTTAAGAACAAAATACATACCAGATTATGAAGAGGGTACCCCCAAAAGAAAAATATTTTCATTTTTATAATGTTTCATATTAAGATGATATTTTAATATATTGGATTAAGTAAAGTATATTATTAAAATTAATTTGTCTGCATTGAATGTACTTTTTTAATGTGACTACTGGGAAATTCTACATTACATATATAGCTCCCATTGAACTTCCATTGGACACAGCTGATTTAAAATGTGTTTAGAAAGAGAAGATGCACATATTGTTAAGTAAAACACACAAAAGGCCTTGTCTTGGACTAAGCTGTTGCACTAGGTCTCAACAGACCAGACTGAAAATGAAAATAGAGTCACTTATACTAAAAGTAAAACCAAATTGTCATCTGACCTTTCTTGAAACTAGGAGAAATGAGAGATCACAGCCAAAAATCCCTAAACAGGCCAGTAACAATTGACCTAATAGTAAAGTTTCGCCCAGCCTTAATCTTTACACTTATGCAAGAGATAGCCTGGGATACTGTGAGCTCATCATTACTTTTCTGTTGTTCTATGTCCCTTGTCCTTACCGTTCAGGGAAAGTAATCCTAATGAACACTCTGCTTTTGTCTTCTGGTGTTTGCTTTATTTAGATCCTTCTTGATCTATGCAGTAGAACTCTAATTCTGTCTCATGGGCTGACATGTTGCCCTATTCTAGAATCAATAATAAAGCCAATTAACTGTTCTGTTGTTTTGATTTTTGTCCTTTCACCATATAAAACACTTCAGAGTCACTTGAGACAATAGACAATGTCATAGTGTTGAATGTGGATTAA
This sequence comes from Megascapheus bottae, assembly GCF_031878675.1. Taxonomy (NCBI): domain Eukaryota; kingdom Metazoa; phylum Chordata; class Mammalia; order Rodentia; family Geomyidae; genus Megascapheus; species Megascapheus bottae. The sequence goes on from NC_143515.1 coordinate 55,317,118, forward strand.
TGCCACATGAATGGTCCAGGCGCCAAGAGTTAAGAATCAGAGAAGAAAAGCTCCCTGAGGATCCCAGGGTAGGAAAGACAGCAGGATGGAAGGATGGACCAACCTGGGGGAAGAGCAGAGAGGACAAGGAAAAGCAGTAGGGCCACTCCAGGCAATGGATTTAACTTGCTAAGGGAAGAATCATTCAGGCCTAGCACAATGCAAAGGCCATGGAAATTTCAATGAAAGAGTCCTCATTCTCACTATCTCCACTCACAACTCCATTTATTTTTCCATTAGAGCATGCAGAAAGGTGCCAAGTTGAATACCAGCCCTTAGAGTAGCTAAATGCCTTTGAGCCCCAGGTCATTACGCAAACTCACATACACAGGCCAAATACATCTTTGTGCAGAGTGTAGCTCTAAAAGGAACACTTTTTTTTTTTTTTTTGCTGATACTAGGGTTTGAACTCAGAGCTGCATGTTTTTGCTTAGTTTTTGCTTCAGGCTGATACTCTAACATTTGAACCACATCTCCACTTCTGGCTTTTTGGTGTATAAGAGTCTCTAGGATTTGTCCGCCCAGGCTGGTTTCAAACCAAAATCCTCAGATTTCAACCTCCTGAGTAGCTAAAGTTATAGTTATGAGCCGCCAGTTTGGAACCCAGCTGGAGCCACCTTTTCTAACTTGTATTTTTTTTTTTTTTTTGAGACAGGATCTCATTATGTAGCCCCAGCTGGTTCCAAACTCCCTACATAACACAGGCTTGCCCTTGAACTTGCAATCTTCCCCTACTTTGGCCTCCTAACTGTTAGATCACTGATACACCACCATGCTCAGTGGAGGTTACATTTTGTAGAGATGCAGAAATCAAGGATCCAAGCTCTGTGGGCAGGAGGATCTGCCCTGATTCCAGCCCTAAAGGATCTCTTCCCTTTCTCCAGCCTTATTTTAGGCAGCTTCCTGGTGGCTGTAGATCTAGACCCTTTGAGAAGTCACGGGGAGAAACACAAATTCCTGTCTAAGATGAATTCTTTCCATCTGCACATGATGGAGTTTGGCGGAACAAGACCGTGGGGACGGAAAACATGAAGCCACAGTAAGAAAGTGCTTGTGCCTGCATTTTGCAGAATTTCTGGCATGAATGTCCTTGGTCAGCAGTGGATCTTTCTGAGAAGAGCTGGGACCTCTGTGGTCCTGGCCTGGTCCTTGGAACTTGCTGCTGAGAGCCAGAGGCCGGAGCTGAGGCCAAGCTGGATGTTGAGTCATTTTAGAAAGGGCCAGATGTGCTTTTCAGATCAGGCCAGGAAGCTGCCCAGAAACTGGACCAAAAGGAGTAAGAGGCCAACCGGGCAAGAAGGGCTCAGAGCATCCATTCTACAGCCACCAGGAACAGGTCAGGCTACTCTCTAGACAATATTACTGTTTTGATCCTGTAGGTGCTCTACTCTCAGAAAAAGGAAAGTATAGCACAATTCCTTCCTAAGAAACCAATTAAACGAGTACTTACAGGGAGGGAGCACTGAGAATCTTACAGCTTCAGAACAGAAAGGAGCCTCAAGGCCAAAATACCTTTTCAATGTAGAACTCTGGCAGAAACATCCCTCATGGCTTGAAGTGGCCTTTGACCTCTGAACTGGAATCATTTTAGACATTTGGGACATTTGGAAGACAGGCACAGAACACACAGAGGTGCAACCCAGAGAGAAAGTGCCACGGGAGTCCTGAGCCAGGACGATCAGCTTGAGTGGGAGCCAGTAGGGAGGACTTCCTGGAGAAGGAGATTGACAGGGAGAGGGCCCTGTGGGATCTGGGATTAGAAAGGAAAAGAGGGAGGTATGAACTCATTTTTTAAATACAAAAAAAAAAAGAAAAGAAAAGAAAAAGAAAAGGGAAGCAAGAAAAAGGAAAAGGTTAAAGAGGCAAGTTTTCTAAAACTTCAGTCTCTGTTGCCTAAACCCCACTGTCAAATGCTCATTTGGTAGGATTAAGTTCTGTGGTTTCTAATTTCATCATTCAAAATGAGCTTTCCTTGCTGAGAAAACATATGAGAACAAAACAGGACATAAGTTGCTGAAAAATAAACAACAGGCGGCTCGCTGAGGAATGAAGACAACTCTGCCAATGTCACCCTTTTTGCCAAAGATCAGCCAGTTCAACCAGCTGCTAGTCACGTCAAGAAAAAATGTAATGGAAAGATTGGCCTAAGGGTCAGGGGATGCTTTATAATCTGTGTACATCTTTACCCCATTGGCCTCAGGAAAACCCTGACATTTCCCTTCTCATTTCTCCCAAAGCTCAGCCTTCCAAACAAATCTCCAAAGTCTGAAGAGAAGCAAGGTCATCATGCTTGCACACTCTGTTCTTGCTGCCCTGTGCTGGTTCTGGGTGATCTCAACCTTCCTTTCAAAGAGCTCAGAGAGAATAGCATTCAAGGCTATTTGATAGCACAGTGGTTAAGGTCCTAGGCTCTGGAGGAAGACTGGCTTAGTCCTGGCTCCATTGACTGGATCTATGACCTTGACCTTTACCTCTGATGGTAAGTGTAAAATCGGGCTGATGGGTAGTACTCATTCTTTATGGTATGTCCAGAGGGTTACACAGTAGAATGCACAGGAAGTATTTAGAATGCTAGGCATTATGCTTGGCAAATATCACTCCATCATTACTAATTTTCTGCAATAGCCAAAGAATCCTTTGTCTACCTAACTAGATACAATTTATTCAATACTTGTTGACGGATCCTCTGCTATAAGCAGGATTTTATTAGAAAGCACAAAGATTGCCTGGAAAACTTTCCTGTCCCCAGGAAATGTGTTCCCTAGATAGGTATAAAACCACATAGCTGGGTACTTGTGACTCAGGCCTGTAATCATAACTACTCACAAGGTTGAGATCTGAGTATCCTGGTTCAAAGTCAGTCCAGGCAGGAAAGTCTTTGATATTCTTATCTCCAATTAACTACCAACAGCACGACTATAGTTCAAGTAGTAAAGTGTTAGCCTTGAACAAAAATGCTCAAGGACAGTACCCAGGTCCTGAGTTTAAGCTCCAGAATCGGTGCACGCAACCAAGCACGCGCACACGTGCTCGCACTCACACACACACACACTCAAACACACACAGAGGCATAGTCACAAACATGATACAGTGGACAGAATTGTGTGATGAAACCAAAAGCTCCCTGAAACATTTAGGATTAAACTACAAACAACCGAAAACCTAACGTAAGTGACTTAAACGAAGTAGAAGTTATTTTTTTCCTCCTATAAACAAAGTCAGGGATAAGTAGTCAACAGCTGGCGCAGTGACTTTATCATTAAGGATACAGGCCACCTCAGTACTTCAGTTTCTACCACACCATCCACCATGGCCCTCCAGCAGCAGCCTTACCATCCTTATCTTCATTGTCATTGTTTACAGCCCAGCAAAACGTTAGCAAGATCTCGTCTCAACAAAAAGGCAAGACGCGGTAGGTCACACCTTTATCCCAGCTACTTGGGAGGTATACATAGAGGAATGGAGGTCTTGGTTAGCCAGGCATAAATGTAACACCTTATTTGAAAAATAACTGAAGGAAAAAGAGAAAGAGAGGCTAGAGGGGTGGGTCAAGTGGTAGAACGCTTGCCTAGCAAGTATGAGGTCTTGTGTTCAAATCCCACAAAAAAATTAAAAAGCACTCTTTAAAGATTAATTCGTGTAACACAATAGTCCCATTATGTAGATGCTTTTTATATTCCCAAAGAAAACACAGTGGCAAAAGGGTCAGGAATGTGAGCCAAGGTCTGAAAACTAACAGATGGCAGGGCTAGGTTTTACACTTGAGCAGTCTGGCTCAAGAGTCCAACTAGTAAAAGGAAGCAAAAAAGAATATTTCCTTCCTTTTAATGGTACTTAAAGGGTACTTAACCTTAGTCACATGACCACATAAGCTACAAGAGAGCTGGAAAATGCAGTTCTTCACTCAGGACAGCACAAGTCCAGGAGTTCCATCTCTGAGAAAGATCGGAAACAGAGAGTGGGAATTATCTTGCAGTTTCTGGGGTAGACTTCTCTAAACATACACAGTACTTTAGCAATCATTCTAGTTAATAATACCCCTGCTCCTGGAAATGTTACTCAGAGTTCCTGAATTGAGAGGAGGGGGAGGGAAAGGGGATATAGAGCGAGAGGGGTAAAGGGAGAGGAGAGAGACACATTGAGACTCTTTTCCATGATGGACCATAGCATGTACCTTTAGTGCTATAGGCAGGGGATTTCAGCCAAGTCTGCAAGACTAGTCTACAAAGAGAATAATTAGATGGGTGTTCAGAGAGGAACACTGCCCAAGCAATATTTCCAGATGCCCATGGCAGGGTGCCTCAGTTGCTGTTACATTCCTGCCCTTGGGTGCTGTGAGGCCCACCCACATGCTAGCAATACAATCATCTTCTTTTCTCCAGTGCATTATCTGACAAAGATCCAATTGCCTTCAAAGAATGCTACTTCCAGAACTAGGAAGAGCCACTAGTGGTATCGAAGAAATGCTGTGGAGAAGAGAGATTGGTGTGGCCCAGGGGGTGAGGGAGGCATAACACCTGGTATCTTTGAGCTGACACCTGATGAGAACACCACCAAAGGCCAAACAAGTGCCTTCATAGAGTTTCACCTGGTGTGCACAACATCGCCACTCCAATGTAGTAGCAGGACTGCTACTATGACCACTATCTCATTATACAAATGAGTAAACCAAGGCAGAGAGTTAGGGAACTTGCTTATGTATGGGGTCACAGAACTAGGTTCTGCAACCTGGTCAGATGTTCTTAATCATCCTTTGGATTGGTGGTTGTGTATCTGGGCTGAACCAGGAGCAAGGAGGTAGGAATAGATGAGCAGGACAAGACTCTGGAGCAGCTGGATAACACTCAGGTTTTAAGGAGCAAAGTGTGAATAATCAGGCTGGAAAGTGAGCTAGTTCAAGGAAAGGACAATGAATCTATGATGAAAGTATGAATGTGACTTTGGAGGCACTGAAGAGCCATTATGTGCGCTTACGTTGGGAAGTAACACGCTCTCAGTTTGCCCTTGGGACAATTGCTCAGGACCATGGGTTACAGCACCAGGAAGAGGAAGGCAGGTGGGAAGATCTTGCAATAAATGAGCCCATACTTGGGATTTCAAGGAGGGTAGAAGTGAAGAGATGCAGAAGCCATTTCTAGGGGAATAGAGAGGCAGGATGTGAAGCCACCTAGAAGACAGAGGACCAAAGGTAAGCCAGGTGCCTGTGGTCCACACCTGTAATCCTAGCTACTCAGGAGGCTGAGATCTGAGGATGGTAGGTCAAAGCCAGCCTGGGCAGGAAAGTCCATGAGACTCTTATCTCTAATAAACTACTTAGAAAAAGGTCAGGGTGGCACTGTGGCTCAAGTAGTAAAGTGCTAGGGGGTTGAGGGGAGGAGGGGGGGGAGACCTCAGGACAGAGGCTCTGTCAGAGTTTAAGCCCAAGGATCAGCACAAAATAAAAACAAAACAATTGCAGAGAGATTCACGTTAGACTGCATGAGTTTGAGGTTCCACGAAACACAAGATAAAGAATTTCAGATAGGAAAGGCAAGTCCGGACTTGGAGATGCAGTTCTACAATCAAACACATAGCTGAAGCCATGGATACAGATGATACCCCAGGAGAAAGTAAGCCCTTGATCAGATCTGGGGGTGAGGAGAGGCAATGGAATAAATCACTGGAGACAGGAAGCAAAATGCCAAATGGTTCAAAACACAGGAAGTGCATGCTCTAGAAGACCAGAGCAGGAGGAAGCAGGGCCCTTAAAGCCAAGCACCAGGGAGAGAAAGACAGGAGGGGCTGCAGGCTTGTGGCTTCTGCTGGGGCTGATCCTCAGCTCCCCACAAGCCCCATCAGAGCCCCCACAAGCCTTCCTGTTCCCCAGGCCATTGCTTCAGCACTGGGAATCTGCAGAGTCAAATAGTTTAGATTTATGAAGGAAAATGGCCCCAGGGACAGGGGCAATTTACTGCATACAAACAGATTCCAACTTGTCTAGTAAAGTGCCTCATTCTGTCCCAACACCCAGGCATGTTCACACCTCTGGTTAGGAGTCAGGCCTGCCCAGATGATTAACCTCTGGGCCCTCAGGGCTCTGAGGGGAGTGGCATGTGCTCCTGTGAGAAGCTCTGACAGCCCTTGGAGCTAGGGTCACAGCAGCCCATACTGCTGTAAGAAAGAGGACAGGCGTGGCGACAGAGTGTCTACCTCAACTTGCCATGGACGGGGGGGCCCTGGGGGCGGGTCAGGCTGTCCTCCCCTGGAGCAAATCACAGCCAGGACTTTTGGTTCTATTGCCAGATCTTAACTCTACCATTTAAGAGCCAGGTGCTTTGGGCCCCATGCCCTGAGATCTTTTCCTCTTTTTGTAAATGGGGAACTATGATTCTCATCTTGACAAGCTGTTGTGACTAAATGACACGGGTAAAGGAGCATGATCATTAAGCTCAGTGTTAATGGCATTCCCTCCATACACTAACATGATTATTATGACTATCCCTAACCTAGCCTCTTCCCCAAGGTGAGGAGTTGAGGGTTTATCTTCCAGTATGCATATATCTGCTGAGGGGAAGAATGCGGTATAGAAAACCAGGCTCTGGCACCTCTCCTTTCTTTCATGCCTCCCCCACTTACTCTCAGTTTCTTCCCTTGTGAGGACAAATGGGGAGAGCCCTGAGCCTTGTCCCTCCTGCCCTTACCTCAGATATCTAGCCTCTACTGTCAGACAGGCCTCTTGACTTCAACACTAACCAGACCCCAGGGGAGAGTCTCCAGGTTATGGAGAAGAAAGGATGTTGGACCAGCAGGCCAGAAAAGAGAGGGAGAGGAGGCCAAGGTGTTCCTGCCTCTCTGAACCTCCAGCCATTTGAGGAAGCCAGCAGCCACCAAATCTTCCCCAGAATTGCATATATGTGGCAGCTTCTTTTCTCTTCTGTCGTTGTGACTCTATTTCCTTGACCGTGTGGTCTTAAAAGAGTCTGGATAAATATGAAAATCACTGGCCAATTTTGAAACAATACAGAATTCTTCATGCTCTTGTGTAATTTTCACCTCCCTGAGCAACCAACCTCCCTACAGTAAGTTCATCCCCGGCTTCCCCTGTCTCTGGCATTAACAATCACTGCAGTTATTTTCTTTGCTGCTGCTTCTTACTTTCAAAATTGGGACAAGAGCCAGGATGGAGAAATAGATTGGGGAGTTTATAATGTGGGTCGAGATTCACACCTTCTACCCCTTTTGCTAGCTCAACTCTCTCTCTCTCTCTCTCTCTCTCTCTCTCTCTCTCTCTCTCTCTCTCTCTCTCTCTCTCTCTCTCTTTCGCACACACACACACACACAATGCAATGAGTAGTGAACCCTGTGAGAAGGTACCCCCAAAGGCAGACAACTCCTTCTGCCTCTCTGGGCCTCACATCCTGTACCCAATCCCACGGTGGAAGAAAGGTGGAGTCCCAAGGCAGTCTCTAAGTCCAATGAAGATGGACCAGCCTTGTTCTAAGACCCCATCCCTCTGCTCTGACACTCATAAACCACTGGGGAGACCCAAGTGGGTTATGGAGAAAGCCAAAAGGAGGTAGGTGGGGCTTGTGATGGGCAGGAGCATCAATTTCTGACCCAAGAAGTTTTTATAGTATGTAACCAGGGAGACAAGAATGACAAACATGAGTCATTTAGAAACAGAGTAAGATGTAGGAATTGAAAATCTGAGGTTCTGGTCATTAAGTCTTATCCATGTTCTCAGTGATCCAGGCAGAACTTCTGAAAGGTTCCTGCTCTACTCCCATGGGGTGGGGAGTTGGGGGTTGGGGGAGAGACAGGGCAAAGGAACATAACAAAAGAAAGGAGGCAGAGTGGCCAACCCCAAGTGCCAGTCATGGGACTGTGTCTCAATACAGTGGCTAACCGTGACCAGCTGTGGCCAGGGTGGGCCAGGTCTGGGCTGAGCTGTGGGAGTTGATACTAGAGGAGGCCGAAGCTTTGGGATTTTTGTTTGTTTGTTATTCTTTTTCTTTTATCAGAGCCCCCACTGGCTTCTGAGCTTAAGACTGAGGCAATCTTGACCTCAGCAGACCCATGGCCCTTTGGCCCTCTGGGTCCCACTTCTATTGTAGTTATTTCTGGGCCTGTCTTGTTCCCTTCACTGGGCACACCTCCTTTCTGAGTCATCCCTGTGGCCCTCCATATTGCTAAAGAGACTGAGCCAATGTTTAGCAAAAGGAACACATTCTCAGAATGGATTTTTTTCAACTCCCTGGTTTGTTTTTATTTGCTTTGATTGGGAGGCTGTGGGAGTGAAGTGGGCTACTACTGCTTTTGTCTTTCCATCCTCAGTTGGAGCACTAAACCCTTGGGTTTGAGATCTCATTCCTGGTGTGAAAGAAACTTCAAGGAGGAGTGAGAAAACACCTTCCTCATCTACCCATGTGGAACCCCGCATTGGGATAGAGTTCCCAGATGGCCTAGAGGGATGGAGACTGAAAGGAGGGGTTAGGTAGTAGGATGCTAGTGTGGGGAGGAGTGGAGGTTGATGTGAGCGGTCTGTTTCCTTGGCTGGAGGATGGAAGGAAGCTAATCTGAGACAATGATCTCTGCGGCAGGAAAAGATAATGCAGCAGATACTAAATCATATAGCCAATTGCAGAAGGGCCCTGCCTTCACATGGAGGGACTTCACCTTCAGTTCCTCTTCCACCATCCCCTCCGTGGGCTATCACTCACACAAAAGACAGCCTAGAAGGCTTGCCCCACACACGGGACTGACCTCCCTAGAACAGAGGAGGAGGTCAGGGCTGGTGGAACCATTCCCAGAATCACCCTGACCGTCACAGCCCCACTTCATAGCCCTGCCAAGACATGGGCAGAAACCAAGAACATGCCACCCAAGATAAAGGCTTCCGTCTGATTTTGTGGTTCAGCTGACGTCGTGTTCTTAATTGTCCAAATAAACAGTTTTTAACCTGGAGGCTAGGACATGCCAAAACATGCCACTTTCACTTCCCGGCACCAACTGGGTGCTACGGGCATGAACTCGTTTCCCAAGTCCTAGTCTGCTCTAAAAATGTCCAGTGGGCCCTGGCAGCCTGGAGGAATGGCTATAGTGAAACTTTACCAACCCATTGAGCAAGAGACTTTTGCTTGTAATTGTATCATTTCCTCCTTGCTTGAGCTGCTTCTCCCCCATAACACACACACACACACACACACACACACACACACACACACACACGCAGCCTTAATTTCTACAATGGGACTGGTGATCAAATACTGAACATGGTTCTTCAAGGTTGTCCCTGACAGCATCAGTGTCATTTGAAAATCTCCAGTTCTCAGGCCCCCTCCCTAAGGACTTAGACCTACTCTGTGAGGGCCTAGTTATGTGTTTTCACAAGCTCGCCAAGCTCTTCAAATGCAAATGCATGCTACCAGACCTAGGCACTGCCCCTGAATTTCTGTGTTCAAGACGAGTGCTCTACCACTTGAGCCATAGTTCCACTTCCACGTTAGTGTTTAATTGGAGATAAGAGACTCACAGATTTTTCCTGTCTGGGGTGACTTCAAACCTTGACCTCAGATCTCAGTTTCCTGAGTAACTAGGATTACAGGCATGAGCCACAGTGCTTAGCAAGATCTGTACTTTTTGTCCAGCTTTGATATGTAATGAACCTATTTCTTTTGCCCATGAGAACTATTTACTCACTGCTGACTTTGTACCCTTGAAAGAAGTCCCAGCCCTTTCCATTAGAGAAAGCCAAGCCCTATCCTGGATTGCCTTGTGCTCTGAGGTTAGAGCTGAGGTTAGGTTAGACTCTGGTTTGGGGGCTTGTTATGCTCTGGAATCTGCTCTGGGCTCAGGGCCCTAACAGCCCAGAGGAGACAGGCCAGGCAGTCCCTAGTAACACAGTAAGACTAGCTAACACACAGAGAGGAGGGTCAGTCTAACACATCTGTCACAAATCACTGGGAAAGGCTCAGACCAAAATTCATTTCGGACCTGAGCCTGTGGGTCTGTTTTGGGAAAATTGACTAATCCTGTAATCCTACCCACCAGGCAATTTTTCTGCCTGGCTTCCAAGTGGGAGTGGGAGAGGGCCCGGGACAACTGTCGAGCTGTGGAATGTATTCTCTTAAAGGGGACAAGCCACCTTAGTTCAGTTTTACTTATCCCACAGACAGATTATTTCAGTTCAGAACTTGTAGGGAATTGGTGAAAGGGATAAGGAAGGGGCAGCGGGGGAGGCAGGCCACCTTGCTTAGGCCTAAGTTACACCACAAGGAAGCAGAGATCATGCATTGTCAATGAAGAGCTGGCTACACACGGGCTATCCTCAGCCTCCCCTGATGGAAGGATCTCCAGGTGATTCTACACCCTGCCTGATGCTTCAGTCCCTGTTCCTGCTCTGCCACTGGGGGATGAAATGAATAGAGCCTGCCCTCCCAGAGGCCTGGGCTTCAATTCAGTCGGCTCAAACAAGAGTGACGAAGGCCTTTAGAATGTGCACATACTCAGACTACGGAGGATCACTGTTTGGCGCAGAGACCCTTCAATGCAGCATCTTGCGCACGTGCAGGCGCACACACATGTACATATACAAGCCCACATTCTTATCCCCACTGTGACTTCAACTCACCAAAACACACAATTATACACACACCATTACAAATGAAGACAGAGCCTCTCTCAGTCATGAAGCAGCCAAGTTAGAGGGACTCCATGGGACACCAGGTTTGTCCCTTCAAAGCTAATTTTCTCAATTCTGAGATGTGTTCACTTGGCAGAGGAAGAGGAGGTGGGCATAAAAATATGTTTTAATAATCATTCTTCACAAGGAAGGAATTCTGTCTAAAGATCCTAATGATGAAAGAAAATCAGTAGCCTCAAAGTCAAACTTGAGCAGCTCTATTCAGTGTTCTACTATAGTGAAACCTCAAAACGGGTCCCTAAGTTCTAGTGAAGTATATCCAAGGAGAGACACTTTTCTGGGCAGTCTGCTTTAGGCTCACTTCTTATGCATCTCTCTCCTGAGTGATGGAGCAAACACCTCCTAGCCAATCTCCCATAAGCCTCTTGCAGCCACCAAGCAAGACAGGAACATCCAGCTGGAGACCAGCATGTGCTGTTCCTTTAAGAAAGTGGCCTGAGAGCTTGTTTACTGGGAGATTTGTTTGGGTCACAGTGGGAGGAAAGGAAGAAGATAAAAGCTGGTTAGGATAGCAGAAAAGAAAAAAAAAAAAAAGGAAAGAAAGAAGGAAACCAAAAAGAAAAGGCCAGAAGGCATGACTGGAAAAACCAGTGCAGAAAGAAGATTTATTTTTGCAACAAGGATTCCAGTCCCCCCCAGGGGCCAGTTTCCACTGAGCAAGTTAATCACCTAATGTGCCACATGAGTAGGTAGGTTGAGTCAGACACAATTCCCCCAACTGAGGGAAAACTGGGTGGGGGCTCTGCCCACTTCTGGCAAAACTAGCATCAGGGTGGGAAGCCTGGCACAGAGAGGTCTGAGGGCAGGGGTGGGGGCTGGAAGGAAAACAGGGTTGGGTAGCCCCTCATAGCCAAGAGACAAACCCAGGTATTGATGTTTAGGAGACAAACCTGTAGACCAGCTCCAGTGTATCAGAGTGTCCAGGACCCCACAATCCCTCCCCTCCACCCCCTTTTTTTTGGTGTGGTGGATACCTGTCCACACAGGTCTATAGGAGCCCTGGCATGGGATTTGAAAGATGATGGGGGCGCCAGCAGGAAGATTCTAGTTAAGGTCAGGCCCTAACTCAAAGCCCCTAACATATGGGGTAGGCCACAGGGACCCTTAGCTTTAAATGTACTGCCAGCATGGGATCTGGGGTGCCACGGCCATACCAGGTTGAGAGGTGGCACAATGCCATCTGTTACTCTAGAGGCCATGAATGGAAAAGCCAGGTTTAAGAAGAGGGAGATTTGGAGTGACTTTTCCAGGGTCCAGAGCCTAAAGACAGTACCATTACTCTTAGTGAGCTTCTGGCAGGGTGACACTGCTGCCCACCCCGATGGCAGCTCCACTGGGACAAGGCTCTGCCCACGCTGGCTCTGTGTGGCTGTATCTCTGCATGGGTAGCCAGGGGGTGGGGGTCAGGCTGAGGACACTGTCTAGCCTGTCCTGCAATAGACTGAGGCAACCCTTTTCAGGGGACAGCTGGTTCCCAGAATGTCCTTTCATGTCCTGTCCTGAGGACTTGAGGAACAGCCTCTAAAATTGAGAGTCCCATCCAGGCTGTCTTAAATTCCAGGTGACCAGCTCTACAGCATCTCCTAGTGGCCAGGACCAGGTACCGGGCAGAAATAGGTCACCTCCAAGGCCTTAGGACCAGGCCCATAGCCTCTGCAAAAGCCCCAGCCTGTGTAGTAGGCTGCTACAATCCTCACAGAAGAGTTCCCTACTTAGAGAAAGTTGCCATCTATGCCACCTAACCCCACATATCAGCAAACTGGCTGATCATGTTTGCCTCAGAAACTCAAAGGTAAATCATAGCCTAGATGTACCTTTCTTTCTGCCAGAGAGACATTGCCAGACTTGGCCCTTCTTGCTGCAAGGCCCCCTGCCTCATACTTTTAAGCACTTCTAACAGTACTGACCAAGTCCTTACATGCCAACCACACAGACTTGTGTAAAGCAGCAACCTAAGACACAAAAGCTGGGCTTAAGGTTAAGAAGATGGGTAGATGCAATACTGCAATACTGTCTTCCTGTCTGAGCTCTCCACCCCTTCTACTTCATAGAGAAGAAGGAGCAACAGTAAAACACCATGGGTCAAATCAGAGTTCCACACACCCCAGAAAACTCTCCACAGCATCGGGCAGGACTTGGGTTTAAAGTGTTCGGGGCTCCCAGGCTCCCTCCCACACTTCCAGGGTGTCCAGGTCCAGTCTGCTCTTGCTCCATAAACCAGCCTTTGTGTGTGCATCCGGAGGAGGAGAATGGGCTGGGGGAGGGGAAGAAGGATCCGTTTGTCGAAATAGACCTCCTGAATGCTTTTAAGGGCCTGCAGTTGGATGAGTAAATATTTTCTCTTTCAGATGAAAGGTGCAATCATCACCGTTTTTTAATTACTTTAATTAGAAAAGATTGCCTTAATCTTTTACTTATCTGTACTATTGTGGGAACTGCCAGAAAATGAAGTGCTAGGAAAACAGGTGGAGTTTGACCTTTGCTCTGAGCATCTTGAATTTCTTCTCTGCTGGTAATTAAGAAGAATCAGGGGAAGTTCTTTGCAGAATCTAGGAAACATAAACACACAGGGAATCGGAGACACAAGGGCCCTCTTGTGCTCTGCACACACATACATGTATGTGCACATATACACATATGTGTGCACGCACAGAGGCACCCTCTCTTGCACACATGTACACGAATAGAAGAAAACATGGACCTTCATAGGACAAATCAGAAATTTGTAGCTTAGATAGCAATGCCCCTGTTCCCAACCTGGGAGGTGGCTTAATGAGTTTCCCAGGGTGGCCTAAAATGATTAATTAAGCAGACGGCCTCCCACCTCCCTCCCCAAACAACGGAAACCATAACAGTCTGTTTGGGGTGGGAGCAGCAAGGCCCCTGATTCCTGGGGACCGTTGAGGACGTGGTGTAAGAACCAGGAGCCCCAGATAAGGGTGATAGCAACAGCCTCTAACGGCCACCAAGGTTCAGCCTACTCAACCCTAGCTGGCAGGCCTGGGAAACCATCTTCCTTTGCTCCTGACTTCAAGTCTTCCTGTGTCTCAGCATGGCCCAGGCCCACAGGCATCCTTGGCTAGATGGGATTCTATCTGTGACCATTTCTATTATATAACAACCCTGGGAAGGGATTCCAAAGTTCACTTGTGCATACAGACCTGCAAACAAAGACAGAGAAGAAGTAGAAGGTGTTCCCTCGTGTCTCAGGGACCTGCTCTGTCTTTCTAGGTAGAGAGCCTTCAGAGCCCAGTATTGATTATCTACTGTCACAGCAAGCATGTTTCCAGTGATGGAGATAGAACAGGTGAGCTGTGTATAGCAGACAGACCTCTCCCTCCTTCCCAGGACACTATGGATGTTTCTCTTGGAAGGCTCCCAAGGGGTCAGCTGGAAGGCTGAACCCTGCCTCCTCTTTCTACAAATAAAGGCCTGGCCTTCCTTCCCGGGGACAGTTGTACTCCCCTGAGAGACTTGAATGAGAGCAGAAACATCTAGCTGGGAGTCTGAGGCTGTCCTGTGAACAGGCCTGGTGTAGGGTACAAGGGCTCACAAGCAGGCCCAGCCCTGCCAGCCTGGAAGGGCAGGGCACGGGGGAGTGGCACAGCTCTGTTTTCCTTTGTGAAGCCTCCAGGTGCTTGGGCAAGACCTCCAACCTGGTGTTTATGGCATTTGCAGCCATATTCACAAACGGTCTGTCTGTACATGTGTCTCTACAGGTGTCTGTACACATGCTCTACCCATGTGTCTGTTCACGCCTGCTGGCATCCATCTGTGTGTGTGTGTGTGTGTGTGTGTGTGTGTGTGTGTATGCATACCTCTGAAAAAAAAATTTCAGCTCCACTCTGTGTTGCTGCTCTTGTCTCCAAACATTTGCTGAAATATATCTGCTCAAAAAGCTCTAACACTTTTTTTCTCCTGTCGCTGGCACAGGTACTAACACTAGCGGATCTCCATGGTCAATTTAGAAAGCCTGGGAAAATATTGCTCGTAATTAAAAGTCTAGAGGGCCTCAATTAGAGCAGTGTTCACCCTGCCAGGCCTCGTCCCCGATCCTGCTCGGCAGCACTCCTGCCCTGGCTGGAAAAGGCCTTTGATTTGTACCAAATGTTCAGTGGCCACGCTGGACTGTGCCCTGGCACTGCCTGGCCTGCCAGCTGCTAAGGACACAGGCCAGCTTTGGCCCCAAGGCCTTTGACCAAAACCAAGAGGTGGGTTTTGTGAGTATGAACCTGGCTCTCTACCTCCTCTCTACCACTACTCTCTACCTCCTGACTTTGTAGCCCCTCTAGAAGTCAGCTCTGCTTTGGAAGGGGGCATAGTGCTATACTCCCCTAGGGACAGGGACCAAGTTCATCCCTAGCACCTCTCTCCAGGTCTAGTAGAGGTCAAGGCTGAAGCTCAGGCCTATTCAAGGAAGAGAAGGCTATATCTGGCACTGGGAGGACAGTGGGGTCGCAGTAAGCAGTAGCCTGGTTCCCTTTCGTGCAGAGGCCTACCTGGAACTCCAGATACCTCAGGAAATGCAACTAGAGGGATCCAGACCCCAGATTATACAGCCTGGCTGGGAAGGGTCAGGAGCTGTATAAAGCACTGTACCCCCTATGCAGGTTGAAGAGCACAGCTCAGCTAACAAGTCAAGTCTGAGTTCTTCCCTGTTGCTGGTGGGTTCGAGACAACTCAAGACCGACATAGACAAAAGGTGCTTTCCTTTCCCCTGACAAGAACAAAGGCTCAAGCAGGTACTCTACTGGGGTGGGTAGACACAGTTCTGAATCGGTTAACGGGTGGTCATTTCCCTCCCAGGCCACGTGCATGTCCACACAAGTACACACATACACACATGCTTTGGCAAGCACCATCACTGAGTCACACAGACACATACCCAGGTTCACAAGGTCTATACACACACACACACACACACACACACACACGTTCTCTTACACACAGAATCCACCTCTGTGTCCCAGTCACAGCCATCCACACACATTCGCATTCCTCCAATAGGACCAAACCCTGCCACAAAGGCCGAGGGGCAGGACTATGTTGCCTTTGGGGGTTCCCTGGCTCCACCTGGCTGCTTCTAACCCCCTAACAGACAGGCAAGAATCAGGGACATGGTGAGAAGTAATGCACCTTCTTAATCTGGCGAATGTAATTGTAACCCCTCTATACATTAAAATAAAAAAATTTAAAAAAAAATCAGGGACATGTACTGGAACAGCCTAGGTGTCCCTGCCTGTTCATCTCTGCTAGTGGCTAAAGAGGGCCAGGTCCCAGCAGCAGGGGACCAGCAGGGGAAGGGTTACAGGCTAACAAGAAAAAACAATTACTAACGGGAAAGGCAGCACATTCCAGCCCTGCTTAGCTGGGCCGCCAGGGCCGTGGGTGGTTCTTGGATTATGCATTTCCTTGAAAACAAAAAGGAGAGTTCAGGGCAGTTCAGCTGTGCCCTGAATCTCACTCTGGGCTTTTGTCTCCAGCCCCCTCAGAGCCCGGCGTGTCCACTCACACGCATACACAGTCCCACTGGCTGCGCCAAACAGCCACTGGGAAAGTGAGAACATTAATATCTCAAAAAGCCTGCGAGCAACATAGAGGCAGGAGTGGAGAACTAAGGAAAGAATGAGGAGAGACTGGAGCACTCGTGGGGTCTGGATGGACTCTTCTGCTGGAGAGATGTTTGTTTGTGGTGCCCCTGCTCTGTTCTTAGCACCTAATCAGGCAGGACCAAGGCTGGGTTTTGAGGGGAGGCCGGGTCTCCCCACTTTCTCCTGGGTGAGGTCTTCTACCCATCTTTTTCTCAAGGTCCAAACACGCTTGTCTTTCTGCAAAAAAATGCCTCCAGGAGGGCTGAAAGATTAAAGAAAGACCCTCCTAGGGTGATTAACTTTTTAACCAGGATGATAACAGTGATGCCTCCCTGTGGAAGAGGAGTAGAGAACAGCCATCTTGTTATAATCATTGGAACAAAAAGGAATGGCCTCTGAGTCTGAGCAGACAAGCCCTTCTCATGAGCATGGACTCCTTGGACACCATGTCCCCTACAAAGCCTGTGACCAGAAGAAGCATAATGGACCTATCATAAATGGGGAAACTGAGGCTTAGAGAAAGTTTAAGACCTTTCTCAGCCATTGCACGAGCTGTCTCTTCCCTAGAAATCTCCTTTAGGTCTCCCTTGAACACTGCCTCTTCCTGACCACCTAAGCAGACCGCTCCTCTGCCTCTCCATTCCTCCCCTCTGATCTTGTATGGTTTTGCTTATTGTCTATCTTCCTCACCAGACTGGAAGGCCCTGGAGGGAAGGGCAGACTCTTGTCTGCAGTATATTCTCACACCTGACATAGTGCCACAAGCATTCAGTGAATTATTTTTAAATGGAAAAAGAAAAAAACACAAAACAAATTAGGCTTTGAACCTCTCAACATCCAGATGCTCACTTACAACTGTGATTTCCCTCACTCTTCTGAAATAAACCCACAACAGAGCCTCCTCGTTCTAGCCCTGGCCATGGGTGCCTGAAGAAGTCTAAACTCTAGCAATATTGGATTTCCTATTGGGCTATATGGTGATTATGACATGCCAGATGATTAGTGACAAGGTGTGCTACATTCATCTTCTCAATTCCCCAGACACTGCTCTCACAGTGTCTTGACTTAGAGGAGAGAGCAGAAAGAGTAGTAGATGTGAGAGAGCCTCAGAAGGAGGCCAGGCCAGGAAGGGAGTATCAGGCACAGGAAACAGCATGCACAGAAGCATAGAGATAAGAGAGAGCCTGAGTCTCACAAGGAATTCACTGAGTCTACATCTGTCCATTTGGGCAGGGGAGGGCCCAGAGAAGGGATGCATTGAGCTATGTCAGAGAGGCCAAAGTCTGCTGACCCAAGGAAGAAGTCAGGACTTCAGGAGGCAGGCCAGAAGTTATTGAGTCCTTCTTATACCTATCCAAACTCCAGGTCATTTCCCTACTTCTTCCTGGCCTCAATCCTGACCCCAGAATTTCTGGAAGGAGGTATAAAGGACAGAGCACTAAGCACCTATATAGGACCTGTGGACATGGCCAGGGGCCTGCTGAGTCACAACCCTCCCTTCCAGAATGCCAATCTCTCCCCTCCCCTTCCCTACATGCAACTCACTTAGAACTTGGCCCAACAGGGAAGGGAGCCCTTAAAGGGCCTAGGCCAAAGAGGGGCTCCCTGAAGGGTGTTGGAGAGAACCAGCTGGCTCCCTCCCTATTTTTCTGGAGCTGCTCTATCTTCAGCCCAGACTTCCAGGGAGGGCTGGTTCTCTCCTTCTTGAAGGCTCTGGAGACAGTAGTCAATAGCTTGGACTCTCCCTGTTTGCAACCCAACCGCCTCCTTCCAGAAAGAGCAGGAAATCCTCACCACAATGCCTCCATCTCTGCATCCTCCACCTGCTTGGATGGGTTCTGCTGCCTCCTCTGATCAGGGCCAAGTGCTAGGACAGGAGTGGATGCCGTAAACAGGAATGGGTTAGCCTGAACTAAGCTGAAATGGGATGCATGGCAGCTTTTGCTGTGGCCCCAAGGGGCCTTTGATCTTCCTGCTTTGGACTTCTATAGGAAGAGGGTTTGGGGTGAGATCTATAGATTTATAACTCTGCTTTCAAAGCCCAAGCATTTTATGGGGAAGCCAGAGCCATAGTATCTCTGTGCACATACAGGCGCTTGCACAGCCCCACACCTCTATCTCCAAGCCTTGCCTTTGCAGGAGGTTCACTTAGAGGCACCACCACTCCTCTCCCCACAAGCCTCCTCTGTGGGCTCTTCAAAGTGACCTTGCAGAGCTTTGTCTGGGAGATGAGGACAATGATTTGATCTGTTTTTCAAATATTTGGGGCCTACTAAAGACCAACACATTTTTTTTTTAAAGTGTGTATAATTCGAGGGCAATTTGATCCATATGTTTCTGATTCCCTTGCACTTAAATCATCAAAATATTGATTTTTAAGAGCTATTTGATGTCGAAGAAACCTTTTTAATAAGCTTTTAAAGCTGTTTAAACCCAGAGCCTAGAGCCTATGCCAGAGACTGGGCTGTCCACCACCCACTCCCTCGGGCCAGGACTATTTGGAGCTGAGTCTCCCTTCCCCTCTGTTAGGCTCCACCTCTGTCTAGCCTCCCTGTTTCCCTCCTTCTCCCCCCACCCCAACTACTCAGAGGTCCCAATGATACCTTCTGCTGTTTTGGCAGAGGGGCCCACCTCCTCTGTCTCCTCTCAGAGCTCTCAGGCTTTTCCAAGGCACCCTTGAGACATAAAGCAAAAGGAACAACCATGATGTTTACTCTTAAAGACTGTATAATATTTAATCATAGAAATATGCTATAATCAATTTAATTAACCCCAACTGAAAAAGGAGTTAGGTCATCTCCCACTGCACATCTTTACCCACAGTTTTCTTTTTTCTTTTCTTTTTGCTTTGGCTTTTGTTGAGTCAGGCCCGGGCCAGCTTCAGATTTGAGATCTTCCTGTACCATTCTCCCAGTGTTGGGATTACAGATGTGTACGACGATGCCCAGCCACACACATTTCTCATCATTTCCTTTGGATACAATTCTAGGTAGGAAAATACTGGGTTAAAGGGGCCACACAATTTTTCTGAGAATCTATACCAACTTTTAAACCTCCACAGGTTTCTCTGTCCCTCTTCTCTTAGTGGCTGTCACATGAGATCTTTCCTGTGGTACACATAGATGCCTTTTAGCATAGATGATTAAGAGCCCTTGGCAGCAGAATACCTGGCCTTGAACTCTAGCTTTGCTCCTTACCAATGGGGAACATTTCTTACTCTATTTGTTCTCCCATCTATTATTTGAGGATAATTGTACCTACTGCCTCAGTTTCTCTTGCAGATTAAATCATCCACATAAACTATTTGGAATAACAGCTGATAGAGTCTTGTGTTCAATAAATGATAACTAGCATTATTTTCTTCCATGCTTTTCTTTCAGTCCAGAATGTGCTTCCTTCTTCTCTTCCCCTCCTACCTTGGGCTTCACTCAAATGTCTAGTCCCACTTTTACTTGCAAGGGCACCATCTCTTCCATATGCATCCCACATATGCCATTCCTACCCTTACATGAATGTCTGTCTTTCCCTCTCAGATGTCAACTCCATAAAGGCAGAGTTGGGGTTTATCTGACTCCCAGAGCCTCCCACAATGCCTCCCTGTTGAAGAGAGCAGAGTGTAACACAGAGGCCTGCACTGGCTAGTGATGACCTTTGACCTATCATTTCCCGTGTTTCTATTCTGCTACAAAGGGTAGAGATTTTTCCCTGAGGATAAGCAAAAGAGTGTCCTGAGACTCAAAATCCCCAGGATGAGCTCTGAAATTTAAAGATGGTGACAGCGTGGGGACACTTCCATGGCCAGTCTGGGTGACGAAGCTTGTCACTCACCATGAATGTAGCTTTCTGCTCCTACTAGCCAAAGCTCATTTCAAGATCTTTGTTCTTTCACTTTCAGATCTATTTTCCTTTTTTTTCCAGTCAGGAGAGACTGTGTCCCTGCTTCTCGGGCTCTGTGCTGGAGCCTGTGCTGGAAGGCAGAGCCACCGTCCTCCTTTTCTTGTGGGAACTGAGGAGGACAGTCAAGCTTCTGTAGGGGACTACAAGTAGCCTCCTGTCACCTTACTGCTCTGCCCTGGAGAAACCCATCATGGACACCCCATCACCCCAGGGCAGTCCAGAAATCAGAAGTGTTCTTTGGTTTGGATTTCTCTAAAAGTTGCCCAAGACTTCCTTCCTCTGGAAGAAGGAACAGTTGAACCCCAAAGACCAGACAAAGAGGGCCTCCATTGCCTCAGTCCCATACTTATAGGAGAACCCAGTACTGAGCCGCAAAGTCTTACTTCCATTCAGAGTAATAGAATTTAGCATGCTCAAAGCACTGTGTAAGCCTGGAAGTTGGGCAGATGGGCCCTTAAATAGACCGTCACGGAGATTCATGGTAAGAAGTAAGAGAATCACAGAGTAATACTCCCCACACAAACATACTCAGTACACACGCATTCCTCATGTACTGTTTGCCTCTGATGCTTTCTGTCCTTGTCTATCACAACCTGATTGTTCTTGGTCTGTGTGCACACAAGTGTAAGTCCTGTGTACTTGTACGTGTGCATACATAAATGTATATATTTAGTGCTTAGAATTTCAAATTCTCACACCTGTAATCATAGCTATTCAGGAGACTGAGATCTGAGGATAGCAGTTTGAAGCCAGCCTAGGCAGGAAAGTCTGTGAGACTTCTCTCTCCATTTAACCACCAGAAAACAGGCAATGGTGCCAAAGTGGTAGAGACTAGCTCAAGGTGGGCTCAAAGTAGTAGAGACTAGACTTGAGCAAAAAGCATTCAGGGACGGTGCCCAGATCTCGAGTTCAAGCTCTACAACCCAAAGAAGGGAATAAAAAACAAACAGAATTTCAGGCTCTGGAGCACAAAGACCATATAGTGCATTTCTCTTGTTTCTTTTAAACTTTTTGCAGGACCAGGCACACAGCTACTATTTCACAAGTAGATGAATGAATGAAAGAACAACAAACTCTCAACTCCCCATCCTCACAGGCTGAGCTGTGCTCTTAGAAAACGGTTAGGCTGGAAGTCAGGAGCTGTGCATTTGAAATGGGGATTACCCCCTGTCTCTCAGTGTTCATCACCACAACAAAGGTGTGAGTTGGGTGACACTGGGGACAGAGTGGCCTCCCCCCTTCTACAAGGCCTGCTTCTCATTGCCAGACCTACTCCGCCCCTCCAGACACAGAGTTCATCAAACTTACAAAGGCACCAATCCAGCTGGGGTCTCTCTGATCCCCTACCACATAGGACTCAAGGCTATTTTGTCAATATTCTCCAGGAACAGACTAAAAAGCACAGCAGCTTTCAATAAAGCCTAGTAGGCAGGTCTCTGTGAGGACGGGGGGATTAAGTTTGTCTCTGTTGATCTCCCCTCCGGTCAAGGCTGTCTGGGAACCAGCTTTGGATTTTCTGGGGTTGATCCTCTGTCCTGTGTTTCCATTACCTTTGTATTACCCTTGCACCATTTGTTTTTTAGCATTTCCTTTGCAGTGCCTTTGCATAGCAGAATAAATCCCAAACAAAGCAAATATGGGTCTAGACTGATTCTAAGTGAACTTTCTTTCTCTCTAACAGTTCCCACACAAGAGGGAAACTTCCAGGCCTGAGTACCTCTGCAAGAACTCAATGATTATTACTACCAGTGGGGAGTGTATGAGGGATGAGAGACAAACTCAACGGGCCCCAGATTCCTTTCCTCCGAGCCTTGGAGATTTGCAGGCTCATGAGCTGATGGTGATGGGTGTGTGGATCGATCTTCAGAGGATTATCTGGATTTAGAAGGGTCACTTGGGGGTCAACAAGAATGGAAGGAACAAGCTTAAATCCATACAGAAGAGGTAGGCACAGGGTTCTCTGTCTCCAAGTGACATCTTGCTTGTTTGCCTAGGAAAAGAAGTCTGATGCCTCTAACAGTGTCTTTCTCAACCCAAGAAGAAATCTGCCTTGGGCTCTAGGCTGTCAGTTCTTTTTAAGTACTGCAATCACAGGGATGTGAGCCTTGTGTAGACAGTGAACGATGCTCTCCAGTAATTTATATAATTTTTTAAACCCAAGTTATTAAAACCCTGAATTTTTACACCAGGTACCAATGGCTCATGCCTGTATTCTTAGCTATTTAGAAGGCTAAGATCTGAGGATCACAGTTCAAAGCCAGCCCATGCAGGAAAGTCTGTGACACTCTTATTTCCAATTAACCATAAAAATGCCAAAACTGGAGCTGCAGCTCAAGTGGTAGAGTTCTAGCCTTGAGTACAAAAAGTCCAGGGAAATGGTGCCCAAGACCTGAGTTCAAGCCCTAGGACTTACGTGCCTGTGCGAGCACACACATGCACACACACACACACACACACACACACACACACACATCACAAGACCTCTGTCACTGATCTCACTGTTCTGGAATAAGAGAAACATTTATGTTCAAACAGAAACTTTTATTTACAGAGGAAAGAATCATTGAAGTTTACAACCCATTGGATATTTGCAGTTCTTCAGGGATAGTTAACAATATTGGCCTTGTACGTTTTCTCTGTATCTGCCTCTAATAGAGCACAGTCTAAGATCAGAGACAATAGCCCTAAATCCTTATGTAAGCCCATTACCCACTCATAAGGGGAGAACTCATAAAATTTCAAAGGAGTTGGTGTGTGTGTATGCACATGCATGCATACATACATGATGTGTATGCCAGGACTGGGGCTCAAACTCAAGGACTCCCTCTCAGCTTTTTCACTCAAGATTGGTGCTCTGTCACTTGAGCCCCAGCTTGACTTCCAACTTTTTACTGGTTCATTGGAGAGGACTTTTCTTCCCTGGTTGGCTTCAAATTACACTCCTCAGATCTCAGCCTACCTACCGCACTAGGGTTATACACAAGAGCCATCAGAGGCCAACAGGAATAAGTTTTATTGTTACTAAGACCAAAAGCAGGTCATTTAACCTGTGAAATTCAACTGCTTCTGAAAGTTTCTCTAACTTTAATTTGGAAATTTCATTAGTTTTTTTTTTATTGCCTCAGATTGTAAGGTAGTGTGGACAGAAGACTTATTTTTGAGTCTTCCTATGTAAGCCAGGTTAGCCTTGACTCCTCTGTCAAGACTTCTCGTCATTCCCCTGCCTCAGCCCGTCAAATACTACAATTTCAGGGGAGGATCGACTATTCCCAGCTTTACAGAAGACATTTTGAGTAAGCAGCAAGACCATGCAGAGCTCGTCAGTGACCATCTCAGTCTATCACTATGGTAACACAGTGGAAATTCCCTAATAGGAAACACAAATTTAATTTTTTTTTATGGGTACAAACTTTTTTTTATTGTAATTAGTAAAAGGGTTACATGATATTTGCCAGATAGAAGGTGCATTAATTCACATACATTGATACCCTTTCACATGTCTTGGTACCCGTTTCCCTCCCCCCCACACCCCCACAAATTTAATTTTTTAATGGTGTTCAACAAAGAACATCTTCAGAAAAATCTGAAAATAAGCATGCAAACAAAAACAAAAACAAGAGGAACCATTGGTGTTCCATCACACAGAATAACTGCATAAAATGCATTTGGAGGTTTTGCCTGGACTCCCGTCCACACCCCACCTTTACTGCATTGCCAAGACTGATGTTGTTGGCGGGTGAGGTCTGTACCAGTGCAGGGTTCCATCAATTACAGCCCGTGGGCTAATCCTGGCTTGGGAACTTCTTTGGTAAGTAGAGCTCACTGGGCTGCAGTCATTCGTGCCTGTTTGTTTCTATTCTGTCTCTGCTTGCTTTACCCTATGATAGCAGAGTTCAGTATTTGTGATAAAGAATGGGTGACAAGGCCCTGAGTTCAAGCCCCAGGACTGGCAAAAAAAAAAAAAAAAAAAGCACCAGCAAAGACTGGGTGACATACACCTCAAATATTGACTATCTAGCCCGTCACAGAATCCCTGGTCTAAGGCACCTTCAAGATGGATAATGTGGTCATGCTAAATGTCCCCCAAAGTGACCACTGTAATTCCAGATTATTCTCCATAGAGCTGTGTTATGTTATGATATACACACAAAACCTGTGCTACAGAGAGAGCCGCACAGAGTTGGCAGCCAGCCTGGTGGAGGAATGGACTTGGGCTGAGTTGCCCCTATGAAACTGATAAGTGAAATCAACAATGTGGCGCTGTGCCTCCTCTCTCTTGGCTATCTCCAACTGTTGTCTATAACAAAATGCTGTTGGGATGTTTTTGCCTTCCAAATCAACACTCGGGGTCACAAGAAGATGGAAGGCAAGCCAAGTTTGAGACAATTTTAGATGATTAAGCAAGACAAAGGGCATCTTCTGAAGCTACTAGCCCAGCCAGATCTTAATTTTGTCAGTCCTTGGGACTGACTTCCACCATGGACTCATTAGTGTTAATCTATTGACAATTCTGTAATCATCCCTTCTCCCCATGGACAAATTGAGTTCGTGACAAAACAAGAGAAGCCATCATGGTGGCGCACATCTGAAAGTACTTAAGAGAAGAAGGATGATCAAATGTGCTAGGCCTATTTCGACTAAACAAACAACACACACACACACACACACACACACATACCAGAAAACAAAACAAAACACACAGTTGGCATGGCGGTGCATACCAGAATCCCAGTACTTGAGAATCAAAAGCAGGAGGTACTTAAGTTCGAGGCCACATGGCTACATAGCAGGACTATCTCAAAAACAAAACAACAGGAAGAAAAAAAAAAAGGATGGTATTGAACACACACACACACACACACACACACACACACACACCCCAATTAGAGAGAGATGCTGTGGTAGATGTCAAAGGGAATGTTCGGGATTTGAACTCAGGGCCTCATGTTTGCTCAGCAGATGCTCTGTCACTTGAGCCACACCTCCAGCCCCAGCCCATAACTCTTATATAGCACCTTATTAGGAGAAATGCTGTTGATTTCATTTCCACAGAAGCAGGATGAGCCTGAGATTGGTAATTCCTTAAAGAAGCCAGGTATTCAACAAAAAAGGAAATCTTGTGCAAGTCACAGAATATCTGTTGTGACCACATAACTGATGGCCTAGTTGCCTAGTTCCAGTTCTCCTCTTCCCATGGTTCTAGACAGTAATAACAACTTTCACTCATTGGACCGAGTAGAGTAGGTGACTGATCTGTCTACCTGTATGCCAGACACTGTTCATATCCCCTATCATTTAAATTTCACGGCATTATTCTTTCCATTTGACAGACATGGAAACTAGGGTACCTGCCCAAATCATGGCATTAGAGCTTCTAGTCCAGTTGCTTCCCTTCTGCTTAACCTCCAAGGCACAGTATCTCCCCAACATCCTCACATCCAGGAGCCACCCACCCCCACAGAAGTTTCTACCCATCTCTATTCCTTTGGACAAGTCAGAATGAGAAAGCCATGTCAGTCACTAGTAATTGGTTAAAAGAGTTCTCTGCTTGTTTGATCAGCCGTTCCAGCACCGTGGGACATTGGGCAAGCCCCTTAAGTTCTCCCCTGTCTTCAAACAAAATGATGGCCTCGCTGTCTGCATGTCCACTGTGGCTGAGCATCCAATGGTGGCACCAGCCCAGCCTCCCTGCAGATCATGGTGTGGGACTGTTCCAAACACTGCAGTGGGGTGGGCAGAAGCAGAAGAGGGTATTAGTGTTCTTGGTGACACTGTCATGCAAAGCCTGAAACCCAACCTCTGGCCAGCTGGAGAGTGAAGAACACCTTGGGTGATCTCTCTTTCCTTTCCTTTCCTTTCCTTTCCTTTCCTTTCCTTTCCTTTCCTTTCCTTTCCTTTCCTTCCCTTTCCTTTCCTTTCCTTTCCTTCCCTTTCCTTTCCTTTCCTTTCCTTTCCTTTCCTTTCCTTTCCTTTTCTTTTCTCCTCCTCCTCCTCCTCCTCTTCTTCTCTTCTCTTCTTCTTCTTCTTCTTCTTCTTCTTCTTCTTCTTCTTCTTCTTCTTCTTCTTCTTCTTCCTCCTCCTCCTCCTCCTCCTCCTCCTCCTCTTCTTCTTTTTCTTCTTCTTCTTCTTCTTCTTCTTCTTCTTCTTCTTCTTCTTCTTCTTCTTCTTCTTCTTCTTCTTCTTCTTCTTCTTCTTCTTCTTCTTCTTCTTTTTGCCAGTCCTGAGCTTGAGATCAGGGCCTGAGCACTGTCCTTGGATTTTCTCAAGGCTAGAGCTCTACCGCTTGTGCCTCAGTACCACTTCCAGCTTTCTTCTATGTATGTGGTACCAAGGAATCTAATCTGGGTCTAAGTGCATGCTAGGCAAGCACTCTACCACTAGGCCAAACTCCCGACCCTTGGGTGAGCGGGTGGCTCTTCCCCTTCTCCCCTGGGAGGACAGGCTGCAGGGCAGGTCCTGGGAAGGACAGAAATCAGGTACTTTGGGTTCAATAGCGAGCTATTTGGGCTGTTTATAATTCATTTTCAACAAGTGTTTTCTAAGGGTTTACAGGTACCAGGAACCTCACAGTATTGGGGTCCCTTTGTTGATAGGGCTGATCATTGAACAACTATAGTACTTCATTACTGACATTGAACTTTTTATCATTGGGATTCTAGTGGTCCCTGAACTCCGCTAAAGCTTTCTGAATTGAGTGGTTTGGAATGAATGGAGCACTTTGTTTACATCCTACATGGAAGACTGGGCTGCAGTCATACCAGTGTCTTCAACATGGAGTTTTCAGAGTGAGGTTTGCTGATATTGGGCAAAAATGTTCATTTTGAGTAGAATAAGTTTTTTTATTCCTACGGAAGCACAGAGAAGGTCTGGGGCAGGTGTGTCAGCTTTAGGGACAAAGGTGATGATAAGGGTGGCCGATTGCGTTCAGTAGAAGAGGGCATTGAGTTGAGTGCTGGTGGCTGAGGCCCATAACCCTAGCTACTCAGGAGGCTGAGATCTAAGGATCACAGTTTAAAGCCAGTCTGAGCAAGAAAGATTGTGAGCCATTTTTTTTAATGGTGGGACATGCAAACATACACTTTAATATTCTTTATGACCTGTCCTGGGGCTTGAACTCAGCTCAGTCACAGTTTCCATGACCTTCTTTTTAAATTTTTTTCAAACAATTGTTTTATTTATTTATTTTTGTTCAAGTGGTACCAAGGAATTGAACCCAGGACCTCAGAGTGCTAAGCAAGTACTGTACCCACGAGGCCACATTCCCAGGCTCTGTGACACTTTTTTGTTAGTTACTTTATTGTTATTATAGAGGCAATATACGGAAGGATTACAATTACATGAGTCAGGTGATGAGTGCATTTCCTTTTATGCAGTGTCTTCTGTTCCCTCCCTCTCTCCCATTCCCTCCCTCCTGTCTCCACCCACGAGTTGTAGAGTTCATTTTCTTCAATGTCCAGTGATCTCCACTGCCACACTTTTCACCCCTTTTCCCTTCAACTGCCCCTCAACCCTTCCAAAGATGTACTCTTTAATACAGTATACATAAAGTAAAAAAGATAGGATTATCAAACACTAAAAACTTTTAAAAGAGAAGTCTCTTGTTTCCATTTCAGTATGTATATGAAGAGGCACTTGGGCATTGAACTTTTATGTTTCTCTCCTAGAAGAGACTCTTATTTCCAATTAACTACCAGAAAACTAGAAGTGGAGCTGTGGCTCAAAGTGGTAGAGCTAGCCTTGAGTAAAAATGCTAAGGGATAATATCCAAGCCCTGAGTTCAAGCCCTATGACCAACTAAAGAAAGGAAGGCACTGCCTTAGTGGTAGCTGTCAAGGATATCTTCAAAGATTGTCAAAGTTATCTTTGACACTGATGTCAAAGTTATTTTCAAAGGTCTTGTGCAGCAAATAGACTCCAGCAGCTCTGGAGCATTCAGAAAGGGGTTGCATTCTCTAGATGTATTCTTGGTACCATGGAAAGTCCACTCTGCCTCCCAATATCTATTTTTCCTCTTTCCTTTCTAACAGAATCCTGAGTTGGTCTGTGGCAATAAAATGCTCTAACAAGATTCTCCCCAACTCCAGCAATAGCTGTCTGTAACCAATGAAGTATATAAAAATTTTTTTGGAAGGACTTCTGGAAAGATATTGTGTTATTAATTTTAAAAAAACAAACAAACATAGATTTGGCCAGGCACCAGTGGCTCACAACCTGTAATCCTAGTTACTCAGGAAGCTAAGATTTGAGGATCATGGTTTGAATCCAGCCAAGCAGAAAAGTCCATGAGACTATTATCTCCTATTAACCACCAAAAAGCTAGAAGTGGAGCTATGACTTAATGATAGAGTGCCAGCCTTGAGCAAAAAGAGCTACAGGATAGCATTTAGGTCCTAGGTTCAAGTCCCAATACAGGCACCTAAATAAAACAAAAACGGAAATAAAACACAGATTCAACTATCGCAAACTTCTTTCCTTATCACTTTATCCTAGCTTGGAACTCGGCTGTACTGCCTGGATAGAGCTATTGCAGCCATGTTTTGCCTTCAGTGGCCAGAGATGGCTCTTCCTAAAGCCAGTCAGAGTCACAAAGAGCATCACTAGAACTATATAAGGGTGAACAAATGTTATAAAACCAACCTGAGTCTGAATAGAAAGGGAGAGGTCTTCTAAGCCATTCATTCTACAGTCATTCATACTACAACCTTTCTTGTTTGCAAGGTTTTTTGGCACATGTGATTTCATCCAGTCCGGGAAGAAGCCCCATAAACAATGCAAGGCCCAGATGACTCTATTTTAGACACAGGAAACCAAGACATAAAACAAAGAGAAATTTGCTCCAGAAAGCCAGGGCCCAGTTTGGAACATCTCTACCAATTTGACCCAAGGACAAGTGATAATCCAGGGATATTGTAGGGGCCTTCTTCTATGGACAAAGACACAAGTGTGATGATGAGGCCCACATCAGGGTTTATTGAGGAATGGATTTCTGACCTGATAACTTAGGTTTTGCAGTTTCTTTGAGCCTTGTGCATTTCTCATCTTTATAGCAAGATGGTTCCTGCACTAGAGACACTGGGAGAACTGAGCCCCTGGTGAGGTCATCTCAGATGGGGCTGCATACTGCTCAGGGAGGGCCAGCTGTGGTCCCCATCTCCAGATTGTTCCTGAAGGAAGACTGAGCTGCACACTGTTCCTGAAAGAAGACTGAGCTGTACACATTGGCTGTCACAGATTAGGGGTGCCTGGCCACCGCCTCCTCCCTGGGGTGGCAGCAGAGGCTGTAACCCAGGCCAGGCACCTCCCACTCTCCCTTGAGGCAGGCGGCTGCTAATGGCTCTCTCCACAAGCTGGTTCATTAAAGATTTGTTCTGTTGAGTTGCAATCAAAATAAACAGACTAGCCTGAAAGCCAGGGAACTAAAAACCAATTAAGAGGGAATGGAGATTGGGGGGTGGGGTGGCCGAGTAGCAGGGGAGGCAGGAAGAAAAAAAGAGGCTGGGGCTTTCCAAAGACTCAGTTCCCATGGCAGCCAGCTTCCAAAATAGTCTGGGAATGAAAAATAATGAAAACCACCATGGAGAGAAAAGCAGCACTGGCAGGAGAGACTCAACCTCAGAATTGGCTAAATCCGCCTGCTCACCCGTCTCAGAGGACACCTGGTGACCTGGTGACCTGTCCCCACCCACTCTCTTTCCCTTCCATCCTGCGAATGATGCAGCCCTTTGTAGGGTCTTCTGCCAGGGCTCCAAAGTAAAGGCCCCACACTGGACCTGTGCCCCACAAATAGAGAAGGGGTCGGGTTGTGACTGAAACAGGAAATTCAGGACACCATGAAACCATGCCAGCCCTAATTCAGTTGTGGAGAGTTTCCTGCAGGAAATGACCTTCAGGCTGAGGTCTGAACACTAAGCAGGGCTGGTATAGGGCAACGTCCAAGGCCTGCTCCAAGATGAGGCAGTGGAACTGGCGGAGACTTACAGAGTAAGGGAAAGAAAACCAAAGAAAAAAGGAAAGGAAAGAGAAAGGGAAGGAAGGAAGGAAGAAAAGAAGGAAGGAAGGAAGGAAGGAAGGAAGGAAGGAAGGAAGGAAAAGGAAAGGAGGGCTGGGAATGTGGCTTAGTGGTAGAGTGCTTGCCTAGCATGCATGAAGCCCTGGGTTCAATTCCTCAGTACCACATAAACAGAAAAAGCCAGAAGTGGTGGTATGGCTCAAATGGTAGCATGCTAGCTTTGAGCAAAAAGAAGCTCAGGGACAGCGCCCAGGCCCTGAGTTCAAGACTAAGGACTGGCAAAAAGAAAAGAAAAGGAAGGAGGGAAGGAAGGAAGGAAGGAAGGAAGGAAGGAAGGAAGGAAGGAAGGAAGGAAGGAAGTTTTAAAGCCAACTGAGATGCACAGGAGGCTGAGGCAGGAGGATAGAGATTTCCAGTTAGCCTGGACTACATAGCAGCAAGGCCCTGACTCAAGAAAACCAACCAACAAAGAAAACGAGTTCACAGGACACACAAGGACTGAGGAGGTCATACTCTGTGCCAAGTGTGGCCTTTTCTTACCAGTGAGTCCTGAGAGACATGAAGCCTGCAGGCTGAAACTCCAAAATACAAAGTTGGGTGGCCAGGCGCCCAGTACCAACCTATGGCCTCCACACCAACCATCTTTCTCTTCATTTTGGAGACACTTTCTGGAAAACTCCAGTTAGTTCCCTGCCCCTTCTCTAGCCCTGGTGACAGGAGAACCCAGCATGGCGGTTTCCAACCCTTCCCAGGTGCTATCTGGGAGAAGGCCCGCTGTCAGGAGGCATGACCAGCTAACCAGCTCCAGACCCCCTTCTGCTCTCGTTTCTGTTTCATTGGTGAGGCCACAGGAAAGCTAAGAACCTATTAAGCACACTTGCAGATGTCAAAAAGGAACAACAGCCCCCCCCCAAATGAAGTTAACCCTTTCACACCCTGTCTCCCTCTTGCCTCCCCCAGCAGGGAGACACAGTACCCTCATAGGAGAACAGCTAGCCAGGGGGCCCTAGCCTCATCCTGCAAAGAAATAGGCTAGGGTGCTGGTGAAGAAGACCACCAGGCCAGACACCCTGACCACGTGGCCCTGGTCCCACGGGAAGCAGTTAATGTGCAGACCCAAGCCAGCTCTTTCAAATGACATGCAGTGACATAAGGAATGTTGTATTCCACTTCCTCAGATAGCTCTCCAAGTACTGTCTTTTCAAACCCAGCCATGCCAAGTGGGAGCCCAATGGAAATGGGGTGGCCCTGAGAAGGTAAAAGCACAGCCATTGCCTCTTTGTGTCCCCTGGAGCCTGAGCCAAATGAGGGGGACATGGACCAAAGAAAGAGCACTAGATCAGGAGTCCAGAAGTAAGCCAGGTACTTGTCCTATCCCCAGGTAGGGCAGAATTAATGTAGGTTTTGTGATCAGATTTCTTCTGGGTAATCCTAGCTCCCTCCCCCATCTGAGAGCTTGTGACTGTCCCAAGCCTCTGTCCTCGCAAGCAGTAAGGGGTATAACAGCCTCTATCCTGCCAGATCTCAATACAGATACCCAGAGCAACCTGGATACTTAGTAGAAAAAGCTCACTGCACCCATTCCTTCCCTAGACCTCATCTTCTCCACCTGGAAAATGGGCTGGTCACCGTGTATGTTGGCTAAGTGTATGATATATATATATATATACATATATATATACATGTATATATATATATGTATATATATATATATATGGAATTCTGCTAAGCACTGCAGGTATATATTGGGGGGCGGTCTTTGGCTGGAGAACATTTTAGAAATCACTCCCTTTCCAATCCCCTATATCCTCAGCTTTCTCACAGCCTCCCTCACCTACACAGCCTCTTCCTGGGTGGCTACAGAGAGGAAAGTATACTGTGAAGATCTGTGCAGAGCAAGTCTAAGAAACAGGAATAATCAGACCTCTCCCTCACCCTCCTCTCTGACAGCAGAGGAAAAGGCAGTTGGGACACAGAAAGTGACTCATATGGAGTCCGTTTATCAGTGCTGGGTTTGTTTACTCCAAGGCCCTTGTTCCTGCCCCTTCCCCCATCCCCTTCCAATCACCAGAAGAATGAATTAAGGCCTAACAGCCTGTCTAGGGAGAGCAAGGGGAACCTTCTGAGAATAGTTCAAAGGCTGCCACCCTTTCCTGGGCTTGGTGAGAGTGGAGTGGCAGGCTGGACTGTGACTAGCTTCCTTGCTGGCCCAGGGCCACCTGGATGAGAGGCAAAATGGTGAACAAAGGCAACTTAGTTCCGAAGAGGTGCCCGTATCCGAGTCTGAACGGGGTTGTGTAAACTGGCCAAGTTTCCTAACCGGCCTCCATAATTTCGTTTGTCTTATCTCACAGGCTGGGGAAATTCAAATGACTGATGATGCAGGCTGAAAACGGTAAACCTTGTTAGCACTAATAATTAGTACACATGTTATTGGATTAGTGTTTCTAAGCAGCGGTCTTGCTTCTTCTCACTCCTTGAGTAGGCTAAGCTTGGATCTCAAGTCTTGCCTGTTCACAGACTGAAAGTGAATCTGTCAAATCAGTCCACATCCTAGTGAGTACTACAACATCACTGGGTTGTGCCAGCTCTTTACTTCTTGTGCTAGAGGAACGCCAAGCCAGCAGCTCTCACCCAGAAGAGGAAAGCTGGTGTTGCAGGCAGGGTCCACTCCCTACTCTCATGAAGAAGCAAACCACGCGCCAGCCACCCTGTGTGTCCTTACCATATGCCAGGGCCCGTGCTTGCTCTTGTGCCTGGAATCTTGGAGTCTCACAATGCAGCCCTGGGAAGGCGGGTACCTTCCCTGTCTCCCTCCCCGGCTCTCCCTCTCCTCTCTCCTGACTTCCTTCCCTTCCCTTCCCTTTTCATCTTTGATCCTAAATGATAATCGCAGTGCAGTACATTTCTGGGGGGACTGTCCAAGCAGGAGCATGGCCAAGCTATCTAGGAAGATCCAGAGAATTGGTGGTGGCAGAGTAGCAAGAGGAAAGCAGGCAATCAGGCCCAGGGAGAATGGTGGCCCATCATGGGGTACTGGCCCGAGCAGCAAGACCCTTCTGAAAAAGGAACATTCTGGGGTTGGAGGCAAGCATGGCTTAGTTGGTAGAGTGCTAGTTAATGAGCCAATTGTTGGGTACTGAGCTCCAGTCCCAGACTCAGACTTAAAAGAACATTATCTAACCAGCTACCCCTAAACACCTTTAGAAACAGCCCTGGTAGGGCTGGGCCACCACAGGCCTCAGTCAAAATGTAGCAAATAAGACTAAGCTGAAACAATAGCTTTCCCTAGCCCCTGAGGATGGTGGTGGGAGACCCCACTGTTTCTCTGTCTCTGTCTCTGTCTCTGTCTCTGTCTCTGTCTCTCTCTCTCTCTCACACACACACACACACACACACACACACACACACACACACACACAGCTGGGAGTAGTGTAAGGATGGAGTGTGGGTCAGGAGGAGGATCAGGAGCCCACATCACCACAGAGAAAGTCATTCCTGCCCCACAGGAGCTAGATTCAGAGACCAACAAGAAGTCTTCATTCCTGGAAGTGTTAAAGGAATTGAATCTCCTGGGCTGTGGGCAGCCTTCAGTTGCTCTAGAGTGTCCCCAGAGCCATCAGATCAAGTAGACATTATGCTTCTCATGGGCCACCCACAAGGCTAGAGACAGCATAGCCAGTGAAATGTATGAATCTGAAGCTCAGAGAGGTTACATAACTGACTCTTGGTTACACAGTAACCTTGCCAAAGTCATTAGGTTGCAAAATGCCGATGTGGTTACAGTTTGATGGGATAAAAGTCATCAACCAGTGATTGTTCCAGCCTCAAGGCGCCCCTTCCTGCTCAGAGGACTGGACTAGTCCATGCCTTCCCTCACTTCATCTCCAACCCTTATAGAGAGCCTTGGACTAAAAGGTGTTCTTTGTGACCTTCAAGTGCAGAGTTGGAAACAAAGGAGGAAGATGAGAGAGGCAATGGCTTCATGCTGGGACTGGCTTTGGGGTGGAGCTATAGGGAGGAGAGAAAGAACTGTGCCCTGGGAGGCTTGTAGAGCCGCTTGGCCCTTCCAGTGTGAGGGGACCCACAGCAGGCCACCATCTGTGTACCATGAAGCAGGCCCGCGCCAGAAATGGAATCCGCTGGCACCCTCATCTTGCATTTCTAGCCTCTAGAACTATGACAAATAAATATCTGCATTTACATTGCACCCAATCTGCAGTATTTTGTTATAGCAGCCAGCTCAGAGTAGCATGGAGCCCAGGCTTGCCCAGTTAGAGTGGTCCTGCAGTCCTCTGTGCTGCCTGTCCTCTCATCATCCTCTCTCCTGTTCAGCTCACCCAGAAGCAGACCAGGAATCCCATTCTCACATTTTTAGGCATCTTCAAAGTATCTCAAAAATCATTTTTATAATCCCTTTAAAACACAACTATCTGAAAGATATTTACATATATGGGTACAAGTGATTTTTGCTCCAGGAAATGTGTGGATAATGTGACCGTTAAGAATGAATCTCCATGTCCTCCTGTGTCTCCATTTCCTTTGACTTTAAAGAAGTGAAAGGGCTCCCTGTTCTTGTTCTCTGGATGGGGAGGCACACACCCTCTTTATGAGAGCCTCATACTCTCTGCTTTCCTCTCCCTCTCCCTCTCTCTCTCCCTCCCTTTCTCTCTCTGCCTCTCTTTCCCTCCCTCCCCCCCTCCTCTCTGTGTCCTGGGGCTTGAACTCTGCTCCTGGGCACTGTCCTTGAGCTCCTTTTGCTCGAGACCAGTGCTCTACCACTTGAACCACAGCACTATTTCTGGCTTTTTCTGTGATTAATCAGAGATAAGAGTCTCGGGGACTTTCCTATCTGGGCTGGTTTCAAATCATGAGCATCAGAGCTCAGCCTTCTGAGTAGCTAGGATTACAGCCACTGGTACCTGGCTCCTCAATCTCTTATTGATAGAGGATCGTCTAGGAAATCACGCGTTCATGGCAGTTTTGTTTGTACTCAATATAAATGTAGTTGCATTCAAGGGCTGGTGCAGGCTAACCTAGAAGTGCGCAGGGCAGATGAACCCGCCCAGAGAGAAATGCATTGAGTCCTGTCAGCACTCTTACACTGGAAGCCAATGGATGGTTCCAGACTGGACAGAATGTGCCTTCTTGAAGGGATATGGGGAACAGTGATCCATGAAACTGTCAGGCAAGCTGATCAGACAAGTGAGGAGCAAGGCAGGGTGAATTATTGCACTATACAGCATTTTTAGACAAAGGCAGCTTTACTACTTTTGAGCAGATATGGTAATGGGGACCAGGTGTGACCAGGAAAGGTTCTGGGAAAACTGCCTCAAGGACTAGCTACAAATGAGCTGGAACCAGCAAGGCAGTTGCTGATCTAATAGGCATGCTTAAGTGTTTTTAACGTCTGGTTTGAGTCTCTCCTAACACTATCCTCTATCTTTGTGTGCTTCTACACAGAAGGGATGACTAACTATGTACTGACTTAGCCCTGTTATCTCTATTCAGGTTATCACAAATCTCGGATGACCACTTCCCCACAGCCACAGATCCTTGCCTGACTTGGCAGGCTGTATAGAAGCTTTGTGTTTCACTGTAAGCAAATTGAACCAAGATTTTCAGACGGAGATACACTTGATCTCAGACCTAACTCATCTCCAAGTTCTTGTCTCCAGACACAAGCACTCAAAAATGCTCAGTGAACTAAGCTGAGCCTAAAGAACTTGAAAGAGAAGAATGATCAAGGGAATGAGATATCCAGAGGCCTTTGTAAAGCTCAGACACATTTCCGGAACTCTGATAGGCTTGGTTATAAGCACAAATACATGCAGGCTTAAAAGCATGCCAACAAAAGTCCTGAAAAATACCCCATGTCTCACCGAAAGGCCTTGAGGTCTTGTGCAAGTAGGAACTGAAAGCTGAAGCAGAGTCATGGACAGTCTAAGCACTCAAGTGTGATTGAATACACACAATGCCTTGACTAATAGAGAAAACTGGCTTGTTCAAAGTATTTAAAGAGATCTTTGGCCAAGAGATTTCCATGGCTGCATACTAAAGAGAACACAGAATTTATATACCAAGTTCAACAAAGCCACTCCATCAACTAACGGCAGCAATAGCAAAATAGCCCAGCAACAAACTCTTCAGGTAGAAGAGACTTAGTTCCAGAGTCACTGCATTGTATATTCTTTATCTAGACATGTTGTAGTAAAAAGGTCAGAATCTTGAAAGCAGCAAGAAGAAAACAAATCATCATATACAAGAGATTATCAGTCAAAAATTCTATACCCAGCAAGATTGTCCTTCTTCTATGTGCATACCATTGTTGCTTTGGATGTCTGTTTGTTGCAGTCATCTTAATCCCGACAGAGGGCTAGGTCAGGCTTAGACTTAGTATATACATTCCAGCCAAGCTACGAAGGATAAAGGACAATGGTGGATAGTGAACAAAGCCTGTATCATGAGTAAACAATCAGGTAAAGAAAGATACTTCTGTATCTCAAATGTAGGTGAGACCAAAGCCAGGTTAGGCCAGGCCAAAGCTGGGGTAGTAGCCAGCAGAGCTAGCAGTGCTAGCTTCTAATGATCTCCTGGCTTCCCAGGTGAACATGTGTCAGACCTCCCTCTTGGGGACCAGAACCATGGGGGGGGTCTGGATCCTCTTGGATGGGGGCTATGGTCTCCAGTTTGTGTGCTAGTCTTTCATCTGAAAGGTCCCCAAAAGCCCGACTGGCACAAGCTCAAACACAGGCAATGTATTTGTTCATTTAGGTCACCCCCACAATGGTGTCCCCACACCCCAGAAGCTCCACTCTTTTCTGATAAGAGGAAAATGGCCTCAGCAGGTTCAATTTCTCAACCTCACATTACCCAATCCAAAGAGAAACAGCTCTTTTTCCAGTGCCTTAGTTTCACGCCCTGTGACCAGTGCTCTCTAATTAGCCAAAACTGGGTCATGTGCCTGTATGTAAACAGCCAACAAGCTGACGGGTTTTAGCCAATCACCACCCATCCCTGGAGCTACTGATAATTTGGGTGCCTTGGTCAAATTACTAAGCCTCATTCTCCTAATGAAGTAGAGAAAATATTGCTAAATATCTAATTTATAATCTTTCCAGATAATACAAATAGATTGGCATTTAGCATTTTAGCACACACAGGGCCTGGCACACTCTGCTTTTGACCCAAGCAGTCATTAATAGCTGTTAACCTGGGGGTGATGGCATACTCCTGTAATCCCTGAACTTAGGAGTCAAGAAGATCAGGAGTTTCAGACCCACCTGGGTTACATACCTAGACCCCTGTCTCAAGTAAAGATAATCAAGCCAAGTAAACAAAATAGCTGTCAGTACTAACACTGAAACAGCCCTGGGGTGGAAAGTTGCCTGGGGTTCCTGGTATGACATGAATGTTAGTTTGAATGTAGTTCTTTTGAGAAGAGAGTGAGATTAATATAAAACTGATCCCTAGCCTTCGGGAGTATTCTGAGGCAGTATGTCTGTAATGCAGCTGAAGGTATAGGGACTCAAAAGGTCTAAAGTTCTCTCTAACCACCTACCAGCTCCAAATAAAAAGGCAGAGGTGACTGACCAAACATGACTTTCCCAGAGGACTCTCTACTCCCCAGAGATTGGGCCTGGGCCCCTGTTGGGGAATCATCCCATTAAATGGCCACATGCAAAGTTAGAGGAGCAGAAGGGCTGCAGAGCCCCCTCTGCTCATGGTAGGTAATGGGTCATATGCCCTGACAGGCCTTAACCCAGGGAGAAAAATCTTCCTAATAGCCCTGAAGAATGCCCTAATCTGACAACTCGTTTAGCAGATTATTGGGCCTGGCTTTGATCTCCACTGGGCATAATGAGCGCTACTTTCCGGCCAATCGGGAGTCATTAATTAGTAGAAAAGGCAGCAGTGTGGTCTTCTGGGGGACCACTGCTTGTGAATTGGGACTCGGAGGAGATGTTTATGAGTGAATCAGACCCAGAGCAAAGCTATGGGCTATATCAGGGTCAGCCCTAGGAGCAGCCCTAGGGTTGCTCTGGGAAAATACTCTAAACTGGGCCTTCACATGACCCATGTGACCCTGATGCCACCCAGGGACTGGGCAATGAGTGAAAATCCCTACCCCTTGCAACACATAATTCATAATGAGAGCACCACCATGACCCGATGCCTGTCACACAATGTGGGACACCCGTAAACACTGCATGGCAGAAGCAGGGAGGTACTTTGCCTCTATTTATGGCTCTCAGCTCCCTTTAGGCCCCTTGCATCCTTCCATATGGCCTTGTGGGATCCTAGGAGCATAGAGAGCCAATACTAGGCCCTGTAGTTTCACCACCCTAGAAGCAATGGGCCCAACCTTGAAGTCCTGCATTAGTGGTAAGGCTTCCATAAGGATGTAGCAGGGAGACAGGTGAGTAGATTCTGGGCAGGTAGGTGTTCCTGAGTGAGAAGGTCTCGAGTCTATGGGAGTGGACTCAACACTGGAAGCCATGCACTAATACCATCCTGTAACACACAAAATAGCCATATGACCTTGGCGTAAGCTGTGTGACCTCTGACAGTAGTTTTGTCCTCTGCAGAAGGAGGGGGTTGTTTTCTACATGGACATCTCTATGCAGGCCCAACTTAGTTTTTATGTAGCAACAAAATTCAGAGACAGTTATCAACACATGTTAAAACCAGTGAAATTAAACATTTCATATAACTCAACTTTAACTTGATATAACTTAACTTCAAAATTTAATGAAAAGAAAACCAGGTGCTGGTGGCTCACAACTGTAATCCCAGCTGCTCAGGAAGCTGAGATTTGAGGAACATAGTTTAAAAGTAGGCCAAGCAGGAAAAGTCTGTGAGACTCTTATTTCTAATTAACCACCAAAAGCTATAACTGGAGATACGACTCAAGGGATAGAGCATCAGCCTTGAGCAAAAAAAAAAAAGCCAAGCAAGAGCATTTAAGTCCCAGTACCTGCACACAAACACATAAAATTAATGAAAATATCCTAAAACATTAAGTATACATTTAGAGAAACATGAAGACTAAATATTATATATTAAAATTTTCAATGGGAAAAGTCTCAAAGCAACTTCTTCTTCCCCATTCATCCCCAAAGACATACCTGAACAGCATCAAATAGATCCAAGTTTTGTGAGGCCTGAAACTAATACAACCTAGGAGCAGAACACAAAATTACAACTAAAAAACTAGATCAAAATTGACTATCTTGTGTATGGTGACAGTCACCAAAATACCAAAGTTTGCAAGGCCAAGGCAGACACGTTGCCAGTTGTAGAGCTGCCAGATTAGGTACATAGGAGACCCTGCCTTAAAAGTATTATGTGTGTCAGGGATGGTTCAGATGGTAGAGCACCTGCCTAACAAGCAACCCTGACTTAAAACCCCAGTACCCCCTCCTTCTCTGGTTCAGCTGATAGAACATCTGCCTTGCCAGCAAGGGGCCCTAAGTTTAAGCCCCAGTACTCAGAAAAAGAAAAAAAAAAAAGACTGCCTCCTTAAAAGGCCCTTATTTTCTTTTCTAGAAATTACATCATCACATCATTTTTAAAAGCTGACATGTATATAGAAACCAGAAAAATACTTGAATAAATCAACTTGCTGACATGCAAGTATTCAAAAGAATACTTATAATCCTCAAGAGTCTGCATTTTTACTTTCTACCCTCTTTGATTGTCCTATGATCTGTGAGTGATTTCCAAGAATCCTTTTCTATATGAAGAATAAAGTTGATCTTTCCTCCCACATAGCTGGTCAAAACTGGTACTTTCTTATTGGAAGCTTAGAAAAGTCTATTTGAGCTTCCCATCAGATACTTTTCAACTAGTACTTTTCATTCTCTTCAGCCCTCAATGGCTGAATAGTGCCGAGTCATACAGATAAGAGCCAAGCTTTGGCCAGCTTACCTCAAATGCTTGCTTCCTCCAGAGGGACCCCAATGAAATATAAGATGTATTGACTGGATGTCAGTAATTAAGTAGTGTTGATTTTACATCGTATTTGAGTTGTGGGAAATCGAGAGAAGGGAAGCCATTACTCCAGGACTTTACCTCCGGTGAAGAGACAATTGCAGTTTAGCTTTATAGGGATAACTGAACCCTGTTAGCTGAAATGATGCACCTAAAGATAAAGTATGGTTTTAAAAGATACATATAGGTACTGACTTGACAAGGAAAGGATTGTAGTGGTTAGTTTTAGGTAAACTTGATTGGGCTTAGGAAAACCCAGATAGCTAGGACATTATTTCTGGGTTTGTATGTGATGATGTCCACTGCAGAAGCCACACCTACCTCATCTCCAGTAGCTGAATGCCACTCTGCTCCTGTCACTGGATACTACTGAATTTGGGTTTCAACTAAGCCATGTGGCTCCCTCTGAAAATTCAGAGCTACAGAGAAGAATGACCACATAGCTCTTCTAGGATGTGGAGCTGGGGCTCCCCTCACGAATTTATTTCTCAACATACTGATGAAAGGGAGCTCTTTGTTAAAACAGTATTGGTGAGCAGATTTTATGGGCAAATCCACACCAACACTGCAGCCTTTCTAAGGCCCTAAATATTGAACCTAGGAAGGTTGGGTATTTTCACTTCTCTCATAGTAGTCCACTTTTTGATCCACGTTTCAGCCAATCAACCAAACATTTAGAAGGTTTTCTGATTCCCCATGATGCAACATGGAATGCAGCAACTATGGTTAGTGTGCTCACATCAGTGAATTTTGCCTCATTAGTATATTGTGCCTTTACACATCACTAGGACTTAAATCTGCTTATAGACTTGGGGGGGGGGGCAGCACAGAGGAAAATCAGCACACTCGTATCAAGCAACTCCTTCAGAAGGGCCACTACTATTCCCTAAGAAAGGAAGTCTCATCACCACACTGTGGCTCAGGAGACCCCTTCTGTTGGGGTGGAAAGACTACTACTGAACATACGAGACCACTTCTATTGGCAAAGAGCCCATCAGAATTTAGGAGCTCAACATTCCAGCTTCATCAATATCTTCCCACATATCCTCAGCCCAACTGAAAGGACAATGTTCTTTCTCAGTCACTGCTGTAACTTTAAACAGCTATTTGTAAGTCTGGGGCTCCAACTTGAGTTTTAATTGGGGAATTAATTAATGGAAGGAGGTTTTGCTTTTGCTTTTCAGCCATCCCAGCTCTGTGGACCTAGAAGGTAAACTGGTGAACAGGTGACTTTTGCAGTGTTTGTGCTGAGAGTTAGAACTCCTAGTTCAGCCTTTGTCCAGGGGTGTTAGAAGCAATCAACCAATGCCATTCTTTAGCTTTCAAAAAATGTCTAGAAGACTTTTCACGAGTCACTTTGCTCCGTTCCTATTGTACTTCTCACTCTCTCCCTCCTCATTTTCTTCTTTCTTCTCCTTCCTTTTTTCCCCTTCTTTCTTTCCTCCTCTTTCTCTTCCTCCTTCTTCATGAGACAGGATGTCACATGTAGTCTAGATTAGCTTGAAACTCATAATCCTCCTGCCTCGGCCTACAGAGTACTGGAATTACAAACATGCACCATCAAAACCAGCTACATTTTTTTTATAAGTGGAAATGTTGTACATTTTTTGGTATTTCTCTGTAATGGAGTCATTAGCATCTTAAAAACTAATCCGGTTAGAGAGTCAATTCTAGAAACCACAGAACC
This sequence comes from Megascapheus bottae, assembly GCF_031878675.1. Taxonomy (NCBI): domain Eukaryota; kingdom Metazoa; phylum Chordata; class Mammalia; order Rodentia; family Geomyidae; genus Megascapheus; species Megascapheus bottae. The sequence goes on from NC_143515.1 coordinate 55,359,015, forward strand.
CATTCAGAAATGTTATCCTTAAAACTATGTTCTTCTAGAACAATTCTTAGTACCCCAATCTGCTAATTAGTCATGATTTTCCAGATAAATAGAACCAGTAGAAGAGAGAGGAAGGAGGGAGGGAGGGAGAGAGGGAGGAGGAGGAAGAGGGAGGGTGGGAGGGAGGAGGAGGAAGGGAGAGAGAGGGAGAAGGAGGGGGGAAGGGGGAGGGAGAGATTGTAGGAATTGACTCATGAAATGATGGATATTCAGAAGTCCCTTCATCTGCCATGCTAGAGAATTAGCAAAGCTGGTTAGTTTAATTTTGTCTGTATCCAAATGCTAGAGATGAGGACACTGATGTGCCAGGGCAGGTGAAGAGAACATGACTGTTTCTGTTCAGGTAGAGAGAGAGCAAATCCAACTTCTCTCTGCTCTTGTTCCACTCAGTTCCTCAACCCTCATTATGACATGCATTAGGGAGGATAAACTTCTTTCTCCTGGAAATGGCCTTTTGATACACTCAAAAGCAACAGTTTATTCAATAACTGGGCATCTCTTAGCCTAGCTAAGCTGACGCGCAAAATTTAGTAGTAGAATTGACAGTTGGAAGTTTAGCTTAGCTAAGCTGATGCACAAAATTCACTAGTAGAACTGACAGTTGGAGGTAAACCTCCAACCAGTTTCATATATGAGCTGTAAGACTGAGAGAACTTTCCACGGAGCCGCTGCTGGCTCTGTATACTTCAGACCTTGCTCCTCTGTCTTTTCCCACATGTTCCCTGGACTGAGAGCCAGCAAAGAGTCTCACTCCCATGAGTCAACACCATGCAAGGAAGTTTTCCTGGAAACCATTTTTCCTTCATGACTATCATAAGCACAGAGGGACCCAGGAGCTACATTCATGAAGCCGTGTATGCACACAGTGCACCCCGCGTCGACGCAACCTCGCTGCCTACAGTAAATGCTTCTTCAACTCAAAAGACCTACTTATTCCAGAACCACCTGGTAAGAGGGAAAATGGAGTGAAAAGAAACAGAAACTTTCAATGATTGTGGTTAGAATAAAATATTCTTGCAAATTTTACCAAAAAAAAAATCACTAAGACCATGAGAAAGTGTAGCCAAGGTCCCTCGTGAGGCCTTGGAAAGAGTAAATGAGAGGCCCTGGTTTTGTGCAGGGACACAGTCCTTGGAGATTAAAGAGGCCAGAAGAAGGGTAATTACTAAGGCAGGGGCCTCAGAGCTACAGCCTCTGGCACAATTATCTTAACAAGTTAAATTAGCCCCAGATAAACCTGTACCTAATAAACCTGGGCTGCTTATGCCTGGAGCCCTCCTGGGGAAACAGGACTTCAAAGCCCAAGGCCGGTCCTCAGAGGTGGTTATCTCCCTTCAATGCCCCTCCTCCCCAGGCATGGGCTGTAGGCTAAACCCGAATCTCACCTCTCCCAAACCCTAACACCAGATTCACACAGGGACATCCACATGGATGCCTGTGCCCTTTGCCCACCTCAAAGTCCTTCATAGATTCCCAGCACCCCATCAGACAGAGTATGTGTGAGAACACACACACACACACACACACACACACACACCACATGCACTAGCTAGACCCTTCTTTGAAGGGAAGAGGTGGGACAGGTGAGAAAATTGGGCGCATTTCTCTATCTACCTCCCAAGGCACAGGCTGGGAGCCATGGTGGGGAGCCAGCCATGGTTTCTCCTTTAAGCTCACGAGGACTCAGAGTTCTGCAGATTTGGGATGCCTGCTCCATCGATATGGTTGATGGAGACATGGTTCCCATGCTGGAGGCATGGTCTCTAATGTAAGTAGGTTGGAAGGTGAGGGCTAGTGTGAGAGAATTAGAAATGGGTACTCCAGAAGGGATTCAAGCCTATCTGAATAGAGAGGATTAGGCTTCATGGGACCAGATTAGTAACGTGTTTGGACCTCTTCTATGTGTTCCAGTTACCACCCCCTTCCCCATGTTCCTGTATGATGCCATCTGCATTTTTTTAATACACTAGAAGCCCCTCCCCAAAGATCAGAAAGGTTGGGTTAGCTGATTTTGACCTTCAAAACTGTAAGTTCAAATTAGCTTCTTCTCTTTATAACTCATCCTGCCTCAGGTACTGTGTGATAGCAATATTCAATATTCAATATTCTAATATATAGACATATATCTCCCGGGCCAGACAGAAGGAAAAGATGTTCAGTTCACATGTAGGAACCCTGTTGTCAGAACAATCATAGTCTGAGCTTTCACTATGCCTGTTCTACAGGACGCTGGTAATAAGGCTGGGATGATGCTATCCTGCCCCCAGTCTTCACCTCAGGATGAATGGAAATCAGGAGGGTGGGACTAGGGAAGTATAAAGACCCCACCAGTGCCCATAGTGTTCACTGCAGTCTTGGCAGGTCTCTCTCAGGGCCTCTGAATACAGAAATGCCCCTCTGTGCTGGCTTCTGTGTCCCCAGGGCGGCAACAAACAAACTGAAGATGCCAAAACAAAACCAAGTGGGCATCTATGTCCTGGGCCTAAGAGATCTGAAGGAGAACAAGGTGAGATGACGGCTGCAAGCATCCTTGGCTGGCTGCATGAGGGGCTCAATCTACTGAGTAAAGCAGAGCCCGGGAGCCTACAGACCCGCCAGAGCTGGCTGGGACTAAGCCAGGGCTTTGAGGCTCTTCCGTTCAGGAAAACCCTGTTCTCTATGCTGAGCCAGAGGGAGAAGGAAAACAGGAAACACATGTTGTGCTGTGGGAGGGGGGCTGAGCACCCAACTCCAAGAAACCCCCAGAGAGGGCCTGCTCGCTGCAAGGGAGTTTCCCACCGTACCTGGGGATGTGCCCCGACCAGCTTGGAGGGAGAGATGCTCTTATCAAGGGTATGCAGACACCCATGCCCTTGTAGGCTACATATCTGTGTCCTTACAAATTCTACACAACATTGGCAAGGAGCTCTGCCTCTCTAGCTTCTATTGAGAGCTGGAGATGACTGCCCCTGCCTCTTCTCTGTCTAGCCTATCTCACAGGAATCATAAAACACCACATACCTAGAAACACAAGTTGGAATGCCAGAGTCTCTCCTCCCTATCCTTCAAACCTCAACCTCCAGGAAATTCTCTGATTGCCTTAGATAGGAGTTGACCGTCTCCTAAGAGTTTGCCTGCCATTCACTGCTTGCTGTGAATGTCCTCTCAGAGGACCTGACACCTCCTCCAAACCAGATAGACACAAGTTCTTTGTGCCCAGTAGTCACCCCAGCCACAAAATCTTATTCTTTGTCTTAAGAAGAACTAGCTGGAAGTGCAAGTTCCAGAACAGAGTCATCAAATGCCTCCACTCCACCTATGCCTCTGCCATGACCCAGTTCTGGGAGCTTGGGATTTGTCCAGCACTGTGGGGCACTTGGGAAAAGCAGCCGAGGAAGACATGCTGGGGTCCCAGTGAGCTGCCTTTAGCTTGGACAAAGCAGGTTCAGGATAGCTTTGCTGGTCTTTCCATCAGCTGCCTTATTCCTGCAGAGCCAAACTACAGGCCTGACTTAATTAAGCTCCCTGAGCTCTGGGTCTCTACGGGATGGTGTCTGGATAGAGTCTAAGGACTCCAGTGAGGAATGGGCCTGGGAGTGTGCAGGATGCCTGAAGTACTGAAACCTTGGTGGATGTGCCACCCCTTTGACAGTGTCCCCTGGTGGTACAGGTTTCCCCTAGGGAATATCCTTGCTTCTTTCCTCTGTTCCTCTGTGGAGTCTCCTCAGAACCTGGTCTGGGTATGGGGACCAGCGGGCAGTTTAGAGAAGGGTTAGGAGCCATAGTGGTGAGAAAGAAGACCCGGCTGGGGACTCAACTCAGTCTGCCACTTGGGAGCTGCTTCAGCCCGTGCACCTTTTTGAGGTGCAGTCCTCAGTTCCCATGCTTGTCACTCTACCCACTCCTGTCTGCCCACTAGATATCCAGGACTCTGAAGCCATGAGGGCAGAGCCGTGACGAGCAAGGATCCTGGATGCCTGAGTCGCCATATGAATGGCCTCGCGCGGACCAGACGTCTTCAATAGACTGTCCTGTGAGTAAGAGTTAGCCTCGTGTTTAGCCAATAGAAATTTGGGGATTCTTGTTGCTGTTGTTTCAGCAGTACATATTACCCTGCGGCAATAAGGGCAAGACTGGAAGGAGAAAGCGGGGCAAACATTCCACATCAGCCAGCCTCACTTCCATGAAGGATTTGGACTGTGGTTATGCCCATTTACTCAGCCTTGGTGGACCACAGTATAGGGTGGGGGGGGATCTGAATTCAAACAACTCAGAGCAGAACTGCCTCACTCATCTTCCCAGTCGCCAGTGTTCATCTCAGGCCCCATGATGACCCATTCATCTTTCTGGGTGCCAGATGTTGGCATGTCCTTGACCCTCTCCACCCTGTCTTGAAACACCCCATGATCACAGTTCCTCCCCTTACCTTTCCAGCCTGTCTCTGCCTTCTTTGGAGGCTACTGAGCTCTGGGAAAGCAGAGGCCAGAATAGGCCTGCCTACAGCAGACTCACTACGGAGGATGGAGCTCTCGGTGGAGCTGTGAGGAAACCACTGGTTTACAAACCTCGTTCTGTACCTGAATGTTATGATTCCTGTTGCACAGGTGAAAAGATCAAGGCATGAAGAGGGCATGTCACTTCCCCAGGGTTGCACAACTCATAAGTGCTAGGATCAGGCCTACAATCCAAGTCATAGTAGACTCTAAGCCCTGTATCTAGAGTCACCTTGTTACATTGCCTCAAAAACTGAGGTGCTCAGTGAAAGTGTTAGGGGGAAGGTGAGATGGTGAACCACTGGCCAAGCACAGGCCCATGGCTTGCCAGGATTAGGCAGCCCTGGTATATTCTGAAGGGTTCCTCAGAAGAATGTTTGGAGTCAAGTCACATGATCTCACTGGGGGTGGGGGAGGAGGGAGGGTGAGGGAGAGAGAGAACTGGACTGGACATGAGAACTATGTAGACATTTAAAGCATAGCTATCCAATAGAAATGTGAGCCAAACCATACATGTAAGACATATACATATATAATTTTACATTGTCTAGTAGCTACATTTAAAGATGAAAACAAAAACAAGAAAAATACAACACACAAGAAACCAGCGTCTTCTATAAAAACAGTTATTTTCACCAAGGCTAAACCAAACAACTAGAAATGAGCTATCTAACAGCCTTTTCTTTTTTGTACTGAGCCCACAGTCTGATGTACACTCTCCACAAGCAACCGTCATAACTCAGGCCAACCACATTTCAAGTGCTCAAGAGTCACAGGTGGTCCGTGGCTGCTGTATTGCACAGCACAGCTCTGGCCTGAACATGTGAGGTCAAGCTGACCCTGAGAATTGGCTCAAGGACTCTTAACAAAAGGCCTCCCAAGCCCTGGAAGGCCCAAGTGCTCAGGCCTCCTTAGTCAAGTTCGCAAGTTTGTCAGTAGCACACAAGGAAATGAATGCTGCATAAATACAGACCCCTGTATGCTAAGATTCAGGGAAAGCAGCACATGGTTTCAATCTACTGCAAAATCGGCATGTGCTTGTACTTTTCTATTTACAGTAGGCCCTGCTAGGAGGCTTGTAAACAGCTGAAGGAGCGCCAAGTAGCCCAGCGCTGCACACAGCTGTACTGTGGTTCTCGATTACCCCAGACCCTCAGGTTACAAGCAAGCCCAGATTAAACCAGCATGTTTGCATGACCCAGGAGCAGGGCCTGTGAACATGTGAGGGGGAAGAATCTGAACAGAGAGCCAGGTTGAGAAATTGCCGCCAGCTGTGGTGTTTGAGAGCTAGAGATAGGGGTGGGACCTCAGAAAGGAGCCCTGAGTCTTGCCTTGTGTTATCTGGGGTCTGTGTGTAGGCCTGAACCTACAGGATGCCAGGTCATCGTCCTGTGTATGTCACCTGAGGGGCCTCACAAGACCCCCTTACTTAGCAAGGTCTAACAGTTTAATATTCTGGAGCACCATCTTGAAATTCTTAAGAGTTTTGGACCACAGACCTGCATTTCCATTTTTGCACTTGGGTAGGGCTCCCCCCCACCTCAAAATTGTGGAGTCAGCTGTGAGTGAAGGCTGCTGCGAACACCAACAAACCCTTCCTGCCCAGGACCCTGCTAGGGCAAGGCTGAGTTTCGTCTTGCAAAAATCAGCCCTTTGCCCCCTGAAGCAGAGTAAGGAAGAGACCAATGGGAGTAAAGGCCAGAAGAGACTGGCCCCACACCAGGATGTGTAGATTTTCCACAGTTCAGATCACAATGGTCTCTTTTCATTTAAAGAAAAATACCACAACCATTTCCTACCCAAGGTTAAGTCTTTACACTTTAGGAAAATATATTTTTAACTCACCAAGGAATGTGCTTTTTTCAAAGCAGACTTCCAGCCCTTCCTGAGGCTGAGATTCCTTCCCTCTGCGCACAGGAAGAACCCTGAGGTCTTATGGGAGTGTTGAACAGCCCAAAGTTGGGCAGGGAGTAGTAAGGAGCTAGTGATAGTCACTATCCCTGGATCCACCCAGGATCAACCAGTCAGAACAGGAGCAGCAAGCCTATTCTAGGCAGGAACCTCCATCTGTGCCTGACCATACCTCCTCCCTTTGCCTCAGGCCACATCTCCCACTAGCTTCCATCTTCCTCATCCTGTCTTCCTTTTAGAAAGCAGAGAGGCCATTGAATTCCTGGGCTAGACCTAGAATGAGATACAGATGTCCACCTGTCCCTGTTCTGTCTGCTCTGTCTGTCTCCTTCGAGAATAAACACAGGCCCTGCTCCCATTCTTGCACTGAACCCTCTCCTCACCTCTCAAAATACCTCTGCAGAAGCTCTTCCTCAATCCCCCCCAGCATACAAACATGTCTTAAGACTTCCCATCATCCCCCACGAAAAGAATTAAACAGGAAAGAAATACTCTTGACCATTCTCCACTTAATTCTTTTGAGAGAAAACTCTTTCTATATTCCCTATTTGAAATCCCCCTTTCCTTGTCCTTTCTTCTTAATTTCTTAAATGTAGGAAAACCGGACCTCATAAAGTAGCAGCACCATCTAGTCACATCCATCTTGACAGTACTTGACATTACCAGGCGCATATATCAGCTCTGCCCTGATCTCCACTCAGCCCGCCTATCCTGCAGATCTTTACTTCCCAACTTTGGCAATCACATAAACTTATATATACATCCGGCTTGCTAATACTATACATATGTAGATATAATTCACACATGCTCAAATATGCCAACTATCCATTCCATTGTTTCTGCTTCTCTGGAGAGCCCTAATATTATTCTCTTTGTTAGACTAAGAAAAACTTTTGCTGTTTTCAGTTCACATGTTAAATTTTATCAAATAATTTTCCTTCACTGATTAAACATAATGAACTAAATTAGTTGGTTTTCAAGTAGTAAAACAAACTTGTATTTCTATAATAAGCCCAATTTGGTCATGATTTAATTGGATTTGGTTTGTTAATATTTTATTAGAGAATTTTACTTGTATATTTGTGAGAGAAATTGACCTGTAACTTTCCCTTCTTGTAACATTCTTGTCAGGTATCAAGACTTTATTGGTTTAATAAGCATATTAAGAAATGTTCTCTTTTTCTACTCTCTACAAAAAAAATACTGGGAAAGAGCTTTTTTTGTCTTAAAATTTGTTTCATCTGATGTTAATACAGCTACCCCAACACTTCCTTTGTATTTTAATTTTTATCATTGTTTTTTCCAGTTTTTCTACTTACAAATATTTAGGCAGTTCTCTTATAAGCAAGATACAGTTAGGTTAGGTTTGGTTTTGAAATTTATTCTGACAGCTTTTATTTCCAGTGGAGTGATAATCCTTCTGTATGTAATGCAATTGCAATTGTATTTTTTTTTCTTTTTGCCAGTACTGGAACTTGAACTCGGGGCCTGGGTGCTGTCATTTACCTTTTGTATTCAAAACTAGCACTGTAAAACTTAAGCCACCACCCCACCTCTGACTTTTTGCTGATTAATTGGAGATAAGCGTTTCACACTCTCCTGCCAATGCTGACTTTAAACAACCATCCTCAGATCCCAGTCTCCTGAGTAAGGACTATAAGTGGTGACCCAGCTAGCATGCTATGTTTTTTTTTATATATTTGTCCTATAGTTTTATAACTCTTTCTTGCCTCCTGGGTTTAGAGTATCATATGGCACATTCTCTTTAGAGCAATCCATTTGGGTGTTACTAATAGTTGAAGAATTTGTCTTTGACTTTTCAAAGTCTACACACAAGTAAGTACTATTTCCACTTCCTAGATGGTTGTCTTCCCTATCAATACCTGAGCTGCGAATATAACTACGCTTACACAGCAGTGGCAGAAGAGGACTCCAGGCACAGCAGACTTTTTCATCAGAACGCACACTGTCTGAGAGCTATACCCACTTCCTTCCATAGCAAGACCTTAGATTATTTGAAAGCTACTTATGGCTCTCCTTCAACAAATACCATTATTTTCAGACATTTTAATTAATTCTCTCAGTATTTCAAACCTTACAAGATCTCTTTTGTTGTTATTGTATATGTCATCAGCGTTTCTTGATTTACTCACATTTGCCTTCTCTATTGCTCTTCAGTCCTTTTGCATCTCTGAAATTACATTTGAGTTCAGTGTTATCCTGCCTGATGAGATCTCCCTAACCCTGCTACTATATCCTTTGCCATGAGTCAGTTGGTGATGAAAATTATCTATTTTTTTCTAGAAGTACCTTCATTTCTGTGTGTGTGTGTGTGTGTGTGTGTGTGTGTGTGTTAAAGGACTTGTTTTTCTTCTACCAAATCCTAGTTAGAAGTTACTCTCAGCGCTTTCATTATCCTCTGGTTTCCATTGTTTCACTAAATAACTCTGCTGTCCATCTCTTACATCATCCTCTTGCCTGCTCTTAAATTATCCTGTGTTTATTGTTAGCATGTAATCTATCTCCCTGCAAGAGACCAAAAAAAGGAAAAAGAAGGAAAGAAAGAAAAAAAAGGAAGGAAGGAAAGAAAGAAAGAAAAGAAACAAAGAAGGGAAATGGAGATGCAAGTTTGCTTCTGTGATCTCAGTCCAAGCAAAGGTCCCCTCTTCATAAAACTCAGAGGAACTCCTGAGAGATGACCATCGAATACTGGAACCCTAGAGCTGTAGCCATCAGAATTTGAAGTCATATCAAAGAAGGTCTTAGATCAAACTAGTGAAAAGCAAGATAGTAACCCCAGAAGTGAGCAAGTAGAGAGATCCTACCAGAGCACTTTTTTTTTTTTTTTTTTTTTTTGCCAGTCCTGGGCTTGAGCTCAGGGCCTGAGCACTGTCCTTGGACTTTCTCAAGGCTAGAGCTCTACCACTTGAGCCTCAGCACCACTTCCGGCTTTTTTCTATGTATGTGGTACCGAGGAATCGAACCCGGGTCTTCATGCATGCTAGGCAAGCACTTTAACCACTAGGCCAAATTCCCGGCCAGAGCACTTTTCATCTAAGAAAAATGATGTGGCCAGAATCCTGAAACCGAATCCTTGCAGCCAAATGAGTGGTGCCACAAGACAGCACTAAAATTTCAGCCTTGTGGGGCAGTGCCTTCTGTCTGGCTCCTAGAAGAGAGGCTGGCATGTAGCAAGGCCCAATACTTTTTTTAAAATCAAATTAAGCAATTAGAATGAATCCTGGGTCCTCAACTTGATGTGTTTTTCTCACCCAACTCCACCAGGCAAGTGGTGTTTTTATGCAGCCAGAAACTCTTTTCTATCCCTGAGTAATTAAATTCTCAAATCCCTCTAACGACATGCTAAGCCTTTCTGGATCTTCCTGGCAATCCCCTGCTTAGCCCTTATAACACATGGAAAGATATAACTCCAGAGCTTTTAGCTTTACTTTGTACTTAGCCTTCATTTGAGATGCTTCAATAACACACATGAGTAGACATATAGCTAATAAACAGCTAGATCGTAATTGGTTCTGAAAATGTTTCATTGTAAAATAAAGGAAAATCCTTTAATGGAATAACCTCAGAAGTTATACCTTACCTATCCCAAAACCCAAGTCTGCCAGTAGAGCTGCATCTGTCCTGGCAGGCACAGCAGAATGGACACTGGCTGGGAACCACACCCACTTCCTTCCTGCAATAGACAAGGCTGGGGCGTAGCAAACAGCAAAGAAATAAAGCTGTGAAGACATGCCTGCTGAAATCTGTCTGTAAAGCCTACCCTTGGGACATTGCCAACAGAATCTGAGAACTCCGGCCTGAAGAAGAAGGGACACTGCTGAGCTGGAAGCGCATGAGAGCCGAAAGGACTTGGTATATGAGAATGAGGCTTGGCAGAAAAGTCAGTGAGACGTCTCCTTCTAACCAGCACAAAGCTGAAGCAGAGGTATAGCTCAAGCAGTAGAGCACAGCTTGACCCAAAAAGCCAAGTGAGAGTAATACAGGTGATATTCTACTCAGTAAATCCATTTTGACGCTATTGCTAAACTCTGAATATAAAAATTCCCTTCCAGGGGCAGGGAGTTTGGCCTAGTGGTTAAAGTGCTTGCCTAGCATGCATGAAGACCCGGGTTCGATTCCTTAGTACCACATACATAGAAAAAAGCCAGAAGTGGTGCTGAGGCTCAAGTGGTAGAGCTCTAGCCTTGAGAAAGTCCAAGGACAGTGCTCAGGCCCTGAGCTCAAGCCCAGGACTGGCAAAAAAAAAAAAAAAAAAAAAAAATTCCCTTCCAATCCAACTGAAAAAAAGAAAAGAAAAAAGATGACACAGTGGTGCCTGCCTGTTTCAAGAGGGGATCAGGGCTCCACAGCCACCCCTGGGCTGGCTGGGGAAAAACTGGGTCTGCTCGCATCTAGAGTGGCCCGGGTGTGCCACATGACATGAACATTGTGACTTGTTTTTCCTCCCAAACTAGTCTCTCCCTGTTTCTGAGTAAAGATAAACACACCCTGAAAACTCATCTGCTGATCATTAGAAGAGAGAAAAGAGACTCGTGGGATTTTAAACTGTTTTGCCAAGAGCCAGAAAGGTGTCAATTGTGGTGAATAATATGCCTGGCACAGGACAAGGATGTAGTCCTCTGGATGTGTTGTAGGTGGTCCCTTGGTGCTGTCATATCTGACAGTGCTGGATTCCCTCTCCTCCTCACCCCACCTTCCAGGGAAAGGCAGAGGCTTCCTTCAGAAGACAACCAACCATGGTGCCCGCTCTTTGAGGGCACCAAATGACACACACCCTCCAGGCTTCTCCTGAGAGCTCCTGCAGTGTATGAGGATCTTAAACACCACCAGTTGAACCCAGCCTCCAGCCTTGTCCCACCCTCCTGGCCTTGTGAAGCAGAAGGGTGGTCAAGAGCAAAGGGAAGGAGAAGCAGAAACAAGTACTGAGTTTTGGGGCAACTACTCTGCTTTTTTTTTTTTTCTTCTGCAGAAGAAAGTACTCAACCCTGACCCCAAAGGAAGTAGGGAAGAGACGTGAAGGCTATTCTGAGGCTGCTGCCTCCCCAAAGGAAGGGAGTGAGTGCACAGTGGGAAGAGAGAGAGACCTGCCCTCACTTCCGGGAACGGAGCTGGTCAGTGAGGCCTTTTGCATTCTGCAACTATTTTTCAAACAACACAGTATCTCAGCATTGATCCACATGATAACCCTGTTAAAGAGAGGTAGAAAGAACTGCCTTAGTTCAGGCTACGATACTAAAAATACCATATCCTGAGAACATCTATGCTTAGTCCTGGAGCTGGACGTGAGAGCTTGGAGGTCCCCAAGGCCAGACTTCGGTGAGAGCCCTCTACTGACTGGAAGACTGTTGCCTGCTTTATGGTAGACAGTCTCTTGAGTCTTTTTTACAAGGGCACTGACCCCATTCTTGAGGGCCCCTTATGACCTCATCACCTCCCCAGGGGAGGTGATAACACCATCCCACTGGGGGTTAGGATCTCAGTCTAGAAACTTGTGGTACACATCAAATTTCACCCCATGGTTTTACTAGTGAGGAAACAGAGGCTCTGAGGTATCCATTAGCTCATGAGAGTGAAAAGGAGAGGATCTTAAGAAAAGCCCTCAGATTCCAAGTCTCTAGCTCTCCCTACCACCTTCATGTGCTTCTTTGGGTTTTGCTCTTTGCACATCTTTAGGTTTGGGCTGTCTCTAGACGTAGAGAAAGGAGAGACTGGAGCTGGAAGGACTCAGCTTCTGTACCAAGAGCTATCTATTGGCCTTAGCAACAGTGCTTGCTCTCCCTGGGCCTCTGCTTCTTCACAGCAAGGGATCACACTATTACTTACCCTACCTACTCCTATCAATGGATGAAGAGATCAAGTAAGGTGCTTCATGTGATAGCGCTTTGCAAATTCCAACAGACTTTATCAACATGGAGCCGTGCTGTATATTATCTGCATGATGAGAGTGAGCAGAAAGACTTCTTTGCCTCAAAACTAGCTGCCTTCTTCCAGCCATTGGCAAATTGGCTTCTCAGAGGTCTTTTCTTTTTCTTAAAAGGCAGACTCTCCTGAGTAGGATAGATTGCTAAATGTGATCAGCAGTGCATTCCTCAGAGCAAATGAGTGTATCCTTCATCCAGGGAAAGCAGCAGGAGGGGAGCTGCAATAGGGAGCAGATTGACAAACACAAAAACCTAGCCTATCATCCTAGCTACTCAGGAGGCTGAGGTCTATATCACGGTTAGAAGCCAGCCTGGGCAGGAAAGTCCATAAGACTTTTTGTTTGTTTGTTTTTGTGGGTCATGGGGCTTCAACTATGTGCCTGGGTGCTGTCCCTGAGCTCTTCAGCTCAAGACTACCACCTTGAACCATAACCCCCTTCCCCCTTTTCTAGTGGTTACTTGGAGATAAAAGTCTCACGGGCTTTAGTGCCTAGGCTGGCTTTGAACCATGATCCGCAGATCTCAGCCTCCTTAGCAGCTTGGATTACAAGCATGAGCCACCTCATCCAGCTCCAGGAGACTCTTATCTCCAACAATCCCAGCAAAAAGTTGGAAGTGGAGTGTGGCTCCGATGGTAGAGTTCTAGCCTTGAACAAAAAGACACAGTATCCGAGCCCAGAGTTCAGGCTGTAGGATCAGCAAAACCATTTTTTAAAAAAAGCTGCAGTATATCACACAGAACATGTTTTCTTGTTTGTTTGGGTTTGGTTTGATTTTCATGGTGTCTCTAGGCCCTGGGAGGCTTCCTTTCAAGATTGTGCTCCCTGCTCTGAGGTTCTAAGAATGGGAGCTGGGAGAGTGCGAGCACTCTGAGCTCAGCTTTCCATAGAGGAAGGGATGGCTCACTGCCTGCATATCCCCACACCTGCCATCCCACTTACAGTAATACAAGCAAAATGGAGTCACTCAGGTGACCAACCCGGCCGTGCCCTCTTCTGCTGTAGCTGGGGTAGAATGGGCAGGCTGAGGCCTGCTGGACACAAAAGCAGAAGATAACAAATGGATCTGTCCCCACATCTCTCCCTATGCCCCTTGCTGTGCCCCTCTCCACATCTGAGAACCCCTCTCCCACCTGTGGTGGTCACCAAGGACTCACACCAGAGTTTTCATGGGTCAGGGTGGGACCTTCCCAGGGGGAAGCCTGACTTTAATAGCGGAATTGGGGACTCTTGAAAGAGGAGTGGATCCCTGTCAGATCCCTATTCCCAGAATCAGCCTCAGATCCCCATATCCTGAGAGCTCTTCCTTCAGTCTAGAAATGAGCCAAATGTGGCTGAGGAGAACTGGCTCCTCTGGACAAGGGACAGGCCAGCTGCAGGACACATGGTCCCACGGCCTCTCACACACACCCCTCCTTCACTGGGCTCAGGCTGCAGACCCCTCTCCCCACTCTGACCAGCCCCGCACTACCCATTTCCATAATGAGGACAAGTAAATGAGGGCAAATGGGAGGAAATCGTTTTACAGCTTTTTAAAAGACCTCGGGTTTTGCTCAGTTCTGTTTATTCTGGTCAACGTATAATATAAGAATGTTGTGCAATTAAAGAAAGAAAGAAACAGGAAAGCCCTTGGCAAACAGCTCAAGGTAGAGAACAGGTTGACTCCATCAGCTGAGGGAACTCTCCCAGTGCCTGGGAAGCCCCGGGCTGCTGTCCACCTTCACTGCAGAGGGCGACCTTGCAGGCTGACACCCTGCTAGGGGTAGAGGCAGTTCTTGACTCTGCACTTTCTGTCCCTGACTAGAAACAAACCTTTAAAGACTCAATCGTTCTTGTTACTGCAGCCCACCTGGCTCATGCTGGCTCCTCCAGTCTCTAGTCTCCAGTCTTCCAGTCTCTAGAGCTATGGCTCTTGTCCACTTGCCTGTAGTCCATGCACAAAGAAGTCTGGAACTCATCACCCCCACGCACGCTCTCAGAGCCAGCTGTGAATCCCATTTAATGCCCAGCACAGTCCTTCCTCCCTAGGACTCTCAGCTCTTTATTGGTCACCCCATCCCCACTGCTACAATCCCTGTGGGAAATTTCCTAGCCACATTTTTGGTAATAAGCCATACATTCCTGGATTCACATGAACATCTAAATCTCATGGGGACAGACAAGGCGCTCAAGACGAACTCAAGGTGACTTCTCAACCCTCATAAAACAAACCCCCTTCACCATCCCCACACACGCCTCCTGCCACCAGGACATGGGCCTGCCCTCTCAGCTCTGCTATCTCCCTCTCTTTTTGTCACTGCCCAGTCCCCCCTACACTCTAGAGCGGGCTAACCCATGTTCTGACTTCATTCCTCTCCCCACACAGTCTGGCTTTCCATACCATTGTCTCATTAATAACTTTGAAAAGATGCTGCCTTCTTCTCTTCCCTGCACACTTCATCTGCAAGCTCCTGCTCTGTGTGCAAGGATTCAGGAAAACATGATTTAAAAAATGATATTAAAATGAAAACACAGAGCCAACGGTGGTAGCACACACCTGTGCACTCAGCTATACAACAGACAGATGTAGGAGGATTATGATAAGAGACTAACCTTGGAAAAAGTCTTGAGACCCTATCTGAAAAATAAAGCAAAAAGAGCTGGAGGCATGGCTCAAGTGATGGAGTACCCATTTAGCAAGTACAAGGCACTGTGTTCAAATACCAATACCACCAGGAAAGAAAGAAAAGGGAGGAAGGGAGGAGGGAAGGAAGGAAGGAGAGAAAGAAAGAAAAAAGAAAGAGAGGGAGGGAGGGAAAGAAAAGAAATGAAGAAGTCTGGGGCTTGGGATAGAGCTCAGTGGTATAGCACATGCCAACATGTCTGAGGCCTGGATTTGATCCCCACCAGTAGGAGGAGAAAATAAACAACAAAAAAACAAATAGCAGCAACCACAAAACAAAAAGTGCCTGGCACCATTGGCTCATGCCTGTAATTCTAGCTACTCAGGAGGCGGAGATCTGAGGCTGCAATTCAAAGCCAGCCCGGGTAGGAAAGTCTGTGAGACTCTTATCTCTATTAATCACTAAAAAGTCCAAAGTAGAACTTTTACTCAAGTGGTAGAGCACTAGCCTTAGACTAAAAAGCTCAGGAACAGTACCTAGGCCCCAAGTTCAAGTCCCAGGACCAGCACCAGAAACAAAACAAAAACAACTAAAAGAAAAATGTTCACATGGCTGAGATAGTAATGTTAATGTTATGTGCTTTTCATTCACATTCTTAAAATGAATAATTAATTTTTTTCAAAAAAATCACTTCAAAGTTGTTGTTTTCCAATTAATTTGCTCTCCTATCATTGGGCACTGAAGAGATATGAAGTACCAGGCCTTCCTTCTTACCTTGCTGCTATGGAATTTCTGCCTACACCTTCTTTGGGATTCTTGTATCCATTAGTGGCCATGTTCTCCTGAAGAGCAGAGGTGTTTGTTTTACTACCACCCAGCCTGCTGGAACAGGGCAGAAGCATTGTCATACCCTTCTCCTGTGGCCCTCTGTTCTGTTCCTAATAAAACCCTCCACCACTCTCCCTGCCACAAGCCCACAGAATTCAAGCATAAGCACAAATCTGTTCATGGAATCCTAGTATTGGAATGACTTCCTCAAACAGAAAACCCAACTAGTAATGGCAGAAACCAAGATCCGAATCCATTTTTCTCTCATGTAATGAAAAAATGGAAGTTGAGAGATTTGGGTAAGCCCAGCCTCTCTACAGTATGGTGCAGCTCCCTGACTTCCTCTGGCTCTCTCCTCTGCTAACTCTGAACACATGCTCATAAAGGAGCTGCCAAAGCCATTCCATCACAGTCAAGTGGGAAGGCCAGAGGGCCAGAGCTCTACCACTTGTGCCACAGTGCCACTTCCAGCTTTTTCTATGCATGTGGTAATGAGGAATTAAACCCGGGTCTTTGTGCATGCTAGGCAAGCACTCTACCACTAGGCCACACTCCCAGCCCCATGTCCTCTCCTCTTGTAAAGAGCTTCCCTGTTAGTCTAATCCAACAACCTTCACTAACTCACATCGACTGCATTATGCGCCTGCCCCTAGTTTCAAAATGAAGTGGGAAAATGAAATACACCGGGCCAAGTATCAAATGTGGCAGCAGAGATTCACCATGGTAAGGAAGAAGCAGAGAATGGAGAGCTGCCTGGGAACTGTCAGACCTTTTGCCCTCCTCATCTCGGTCCGTGGGTGGGTGGCCCCCACAGCCTCCACACCGCTCTTCTGTTATCTGTTCCCCACTCCAGTGACAGAAACAACATGAATCCCTTTGGTTACTGCCTCCATCTTCCTCCCCCCGCCAACCTTCCAATCCTACTGTCCCAGATCAATGAGTGCTTGGTGCAAGAGCCAAGAGGAGAAGCCATGGCTCTCCCCACTGGCCTTGAGATGAGTTTTCCATAATCACACGTCATCGTTTCACATTCGTGAGCACAGGCAGTAACTCCCAAACTGGACTGTAAACTCCCAAGAAGCTGCAAGGGCCAGGGTCAGGGCCAGGACCTTTCATGCCATGGGCATGTCAGGGAACTGTTGTTTATTTTTCCCAGCCTGGGTTTTAGGCATTATCAGCAGCCACAATAGTCATTTGATTGCTTTGTGGTGTCCCTTTATTCAGTTGATCTCACCTGTCTTTTAAGTAGCTCTTTTAAGTAGGACATCTATAATTCTCCCCTCCTTTTGTGTATGTGTATATTTGTGTATACATATATATACAATACATAAATATGTATACACCTGTATACATATCTATCTGTATACATATATATCTATAAATATGTAGAAATAGAGATAGTTTGAACACAGAGCCTGGGCACTGTACCTTACTTTACCACTCAAGGCTGGTACTCTATCACTTGAGCCATTACTCTACTTCTGGTTTTTTGCAGGTTAATTGAAGATGAATTTTATGGACTTTCTTGCCTGGGTTAGCGTCACACTTTGATCCTCAGATCTCAGCCTCCTGAGTAGCTAGGAATACAGGAATGAGCCACTTGTAAAATGAATGGAAGACTGTCTGAAAGAAGAGATATCATTAACTCTTGAGGTGATGACTTTGAGCTTGAACTTACATGCGAACACTATTGACTTTAAGTCTGGTGCTTGGCCATCAGACTTGATCCTCTTTTAACCTAAAGAAATGAATTTAGATGATTTCTAACACAACACTGTATTTTCTGTCAAAAATAGGATGTGAGGCACATTGGTAACTCAAAATTGTTTAGCAGTCACATTTGAAAAGCAAAAAACAGAAGCAGAAATGAAATTAACACCAACAATAGGCTTTTATGCAATGCACACTGTAATTGCAACATGTAATTGTGGAAAAAATATTAAGAGAATCTACACTCTTTTGTATTCCCATCTGTTGGAGCTGATGGGTTTCTGCCAGAAATAGTGGTACATGCTTAGAATCGGCGCACTCAAGAGGCTGAGGCAGGAGGATTTCCAGCTTAGGCTATATAATGAGATTCTATCGATTTTTAAAAAGCAAAGCTAGGAGCCAGTGGCTCACGTCTGTATTTCTAGTTACTCAGGAGGCTGAGATCTGAAGGACCAAGATCTACCAGCCCATGTAGACAAGCCCATGAGATTTCATCTCTAACAAGTCAAATGCTGGACTAGAAGTAAAGTAGTAGAGAGCCACCTAAACAAGTGTAAGGCCTTGACTTCTAATCCCAACAGAAAAAAAAGGGGGGGGGTGACAGGGTGATGGGGAGCTGCAAATGGCTAATATCAACATACTTAAAAACTAGCTCCAAAAAAAGAAAAACTAGTTCTAATGTTTGAAAGTTAAATTTGAAAGGTTAAACTTTGAAATTTAAGATATAATAACCAACTTATTTTAGAAACTATCTAAAATAGTTCTTTTTACACATTCCTGCAATAAACCAGAACTGTCTCTGGTCACTCCAGCAAGTTGGAAGAGAGGGCACTGCAATTACACCATCACAGAGCATTACTGCCATCCTGTGGCCATCTTGAGAATTGCTAAATTTCCCCAAGGAAAAAAATGGCTTTTAGGAATGAGCTTTTCAAGGCTTGCTCTTCTAATCTGGTTTGTTTGGGGGAGCTTGTTAAAAAAAAAATCCATATTTCTGGGCCCCACAGAATCAGAATCTCCAGAACATACCCTCCAAACATACATTTTTAATAAATCCTTCCTCTGCACTAAAATTTGAGAATTGTTGGTGTAAATAGCATTCTGGATAATGAAAGCATAGAAAATTGAGTGGCAGCTCCTTTTTCCTTGCTGCTGATCTGGTGCTGTTTCTAAACAGAGGAAACTACCCCATCACAATACACACAAAGAATTCACCAAAACCCAATCACTTTTAAAAGACGCAAAGGAAGGACCGGGAATTTGGCCTAATGGTAGAGTGCTTGCCTAGTATGCACAAAGACCCAGGTTCAATTCCTCAGTACCACATACGTAGAAAAAAGCCAGGAATGGTGCTGTGGCTCAAGTAGTAGAGTGCTAGCTTACTGAGCCCAAGCCCAGGACTGGCAAGAGGCAGACTGTGGCACGTATACTCCATGGACATGAAAGCCCCCACACCCAGCATGCCCCTGCCCACCTAGATCTGATCCATGCTTCCCCCTTCACCTCTCTCCCATGTCTCTGTGCCTTTACAAACTGTCCTGTCCACCTGGCACAGCTGTCCCCACCCCCTAATAACAGCTTGTCCCTCAAAAATGTGCACAGGCCACTTGCTCAGGAACCCCCATGGGAAGGCCTCTAGGCTGAGCTAGGCACCTGACCTCCCGTGACTGTACATCCTTCCATGTCAGGGCTGCAACCATCCCCCTAACCCCACAACCTCGCAAAACCTGGCCACAATGCAGACATTGAGTATTTGCTGAGTGAATGAGCGTCTTCTAGGGCAACGAGCAGCCAGCTTTTTAGTTGTGCCAGGAGCTCCTAAAGCCATCAACATGGTAACCCGTTCAGTGCAGTTCATAAGCAGCTTCCCGAGGCTGGTTAGACTTTGGTAATGGAGTCAAGCTGGGGAAGGGGAGGAGGCCCACAGGGAAAAAGGTAGGAACAGAGCAACCTGGGAATGTCCTGCCACCTCCCAGGAAGGGAGCCATTTCCCCAGGGGACAGAGGCCTGTTGCTTCTTGCCCAGCTAATCTGACGGAAAGGCAGCTGCAGCATGGCCTGCCCCTGGGAAGCAGGGAAGACGAGCTCAGGCTGGGAGCATGCCGCTGTTTGCCCCCAGGACAAGGACACTGGGGGAAGGTGATTGACTTGTCTCCCAAGTTTATTTATTTATTTATTCCTAGCTGCACCATTTGATGTGGTTTCTAGGAGGCACACCAGCGCCTTTCCCCACCTACCCCCACCCTAGGCTGCCATGGACGCAAGGGAGGTGGGTTGAGCTCGGAGCTTAGCCCCTCTCGTCCCCCCGCCCCCGAAATACGCAGTTCAGGCCAGGACTAGAAAGGGCACTGGCCGGGCAGGCAGAGCCTGTGGGAAGGTAGGTTCGTGGCAGAGTGAAGGAGTTTTTTTATTGTTATTTTTGGCTGATTTGGGGGTTTTTTTGTTTTGTTTTGTTTTGTTTTGTTGAACTCGGGACCTGGGCACTGTCCTTGGACACGTTTTGCTCAAGGCTAGCATCCTCTCACTTGAGCCACTGTGCCACTTCTGGCTTTTTCTATGTATGCAGTATTGAGGAATTGAACCCAGGACATCATGCATGCTAGGCGAGCACTCTACCACTAGGCCACACTCCTGGCCCAGTTAAGGGGTTTTAAGGCTGCTGTGTGCATGTGTTCAGGAGGCCTGGGTCTGCTCGTGTTGATCCGGGTGGAACTCAGGACCAGTCCTCAGCCACAGACAGAAAAAAATAGTAACTGCCAATGCCATTGCGGAGGCTGTGAGAACAAGAAATGGGATTCGGGTAGGAGCACTCTGGCTAGGGAAGAACAATGCAGTCTAGTTGTCTGGCCCCAGATGTGAGATGTCTCAAATTCTAAGTGTTTATCTCAAAGTGCCAGAATTAGCTCATAACTTCGTTCCTTGCTTTATGCTTTCCAAATGTCTACCTTTCATACAATGAGCATAAATGCAGGGGGGGGGGTGTTTGTTTGTTGTTTGTTTGCTTTTATTTTTGTTTTGGTCAGTTGTAGGGCTTGAACTCAGGTCCTTGGCAAGGTTTTTGCTCAGGGTTAGTGCTCTACCGCTTTAAGCCACAGCACCACTTCTGATTTTCTTTTTTGGTGATAAGTCTCATGGACTTTCTTGCTCAGGTTGGCTTCAAGCTGCAATCCTCAGCTGTCAGCCCCCTAAGCAGCTAGGACAGGTATGAGCCATTCATAAATGGGTTTTATAGCCAGGAAAATATAGCAAGGATGGGCAGTTGAGACCAGAGATAGAGCACATGTTTGAACTTACATCCTGAAGGAGACCAGGCTTGGTGTCACATATGAATGTGCAGAGCAGTTACAGAGTAGAGGGAGGAAGGGGTGTTTTACCCACTCCAGTCATAGGCCTAGAAGGAACACCCACAGGCAAGGACACAGGGAGACCTAAGGGAACGCGGAAGAGTTGGTAACTCAGCTGAAAATGCCATAAACCAAGCATAAATCAGACCCCCTTCCCCCGACACACACCTCAGCCATTAACCCAAGATGATGCCCTTCCTGACCTTTAGCCCTCAAAGGTCAGCACAGGAGACCTCTATTTGGCAACATGCCCCAGACTATACTTGGTAGTTCCAATCTCCTGAGTCCACTCCAAAGTGAGTAGATTCTTTCGAGGATGGAAGCTTGAGCATGGATGGCAAGCCAAGGAGAAAGAACAAGCTTCAAGGTGGGGGATTCTATCTTGGCGCAGCCTCGGAAGGCCTTGTGCCTAAAGCACAGCCTGGGCCCAGCAGGTGTTGGTCCCAATGAGGCAGTAGTGGCTGTTGCCAAGTAGCACAGTTCTGTTCTAACTACTCAGCATATGGCAGCCCCAGGCATTTCCATGCAGCCTCTGGAAAAGGAACCTGGGGGGAGGGGGGAGGGAGAAATGTCCAAAGATCTCAGGAAGTGAGTCACCACCCAAACCCCAGGACCCCTCACACTGACAAGATGGAGATGCAGACACAGGCCCCTGCCTTTCCCATCACATCTGTGCTTTTCCTGTCTGTCTTTGCCACTGGACAGCAGCTGAGCCTCAGCCCCAAGCCAAGACCATCTCCAGGGAGACTCTCTCACCTGTCCTCCCAGGACAGGAAGCAGGGGGCTCTGAGCGAGTGTGGATATGTGCTGAGCACTGCAAAGGTCAGGGCCATAGTGGGGAGGGGGCAGGTGAGATCACGGCTCCAGCACTAGCCTGTACTGTGTGTATGTATACATGGGTGTGTTTACACACGTGTGCATGTGCAAAATGTAAAGAGATGAGGACAGGTCCAGCCAGAACTCACCCACTGAAGACAACCAGACGGCCCTATCCCCATGGATACAAGCCACTGGCAAGATAGTTTCAATAAGCTGTATGGTCACCCAGGAATCCTTTAGGCTTTAGGGGACCTGAGCTGTGCCTGTGTTCCCATTTATTCACTTAACAAACATGCATCCCCTGCTGTATGCAGGCAAGGGTTTACTGAGGCCAGGCTGTGGGTGTCCTCATGCTGGGTAGAAACCACACTGTATATACACTCCAGCCGAGTTGTGCCCCCACCCTCATGCCACAACTGGATGGAACTCATACTTGTGGTCACAAGCAATAAACCAAAAAGGCTGAGGGTATAGCTCAAGTGGTAGAACACTTGCCTTGAAGGTGCCTGGCCCTGGGTTCCATCCTCTGTACTCAGTACCAGCAGTAGGGGAGAGAGACAAAAGCTCCTCCAAGAAGCCTTTCCTGATGGCTCCAGCCAGGCACGGCTCCCTTCTGCTTCCCCTCTAGGCTGTCTGTTTTTCTGCCATGCTCTATTATCCTCTGCTGGGAAATTTGTTCTCCCCTACTAGAGCCCAGATTTCTTGGGGGTAGAAACTAGGCCATCTTCTCTTTTGGGGCTCCCTGGCCCAAACACCCTTGAGAAAGGCCTCTCATTCAAGCCCATGCCGGCCACACAAGATTGTGTGTTGTATCTCCCCGGCACGGTGTGTCCTCACCAGCCCCATCCCCTGGCCGTTTCCAGGCAGCCACCACTGGTTGAGTGGCTCTGAGGCCCTCTGTCAGGCTGGGGCCTGCTCCGATGGGCGGGAACCACACATTCCTTCAGAATTAAACAAGGTCCCGCTGGCTCTGTGCTCCCCAGGATGAAGATCATCCGGTTTGCTTTTGGAAGCAGCTTTTCTCCCTCCCAAGGCAGAGACCCATTTCATTCCAAAAGGAGGGTTCTCTGGCCTCAGAGGGCTATGACCTCAACAGCCACAGGGAGAGGTGGAAGGTCACATCTGTGGTCATTTCAAAGGCTGGGTCAAGGCCTTGCACTCTGCCCCCAGCCTCCTCACAGCCAGTGTTCATCCTGACATACATCTGACCCGTACACACATACACATACACAATTGTACAGTTGTGAGCACCCATGTGAAGACACAACCACACAAATGCATTGTGTGCATGTATGCTCATGAGATAGATACACTCATAAACACATGAAGACATCCCCCCACACAAAAATGTACACACACATGGAAGCACGTAGACATAAACACCCATGTACATACAGAAAGCACACAGACTTGTACACATGCACATACCATCCCACACCTCATATTTCCTCTAAGTGTAGACTCCAGAATGGTTGAAAGAACATGCTCATTACAAGGACGGTAAAGGTCTTTCATCACCACTGGAGTCACATGACACTCTTCCTGAAGCTGAAACAGTCATGTGACCCTGCTCACACCAGTGGCTCTCACTAACCCGTCAGATGGTTTACTCCAAACTAGCCCAGGGCCTGTCAGTCATGTGACCTAGTCTTTGTCAGTCTAAGACCAAAATGGCCCCATGTAGGAAAAGATGTTGTTTTTCAGTGTATTTTCTTTCCATTGGTCAGATAATTATCATAATATATCGGAGAGGTAGAGTGAATGATTTGTGATCATCTGCCATATGAGACAAAAAATTGCTCATTTTGGAAACCAATGAAATGACATAAAAATAGATTTCCAATGTACAGCAGCTCTTTAGCTGTGCTGTACATTCCTGTGGCTACCCTGCATGGGGCCTTGGTGACTCCCACTGTGGGCTGAATTGTGCTCCCCCTCCCTACCCCATATTCCTTGCCGAAGTTCTAACCCCAGCACTTGAAGGAGATAAGTAAACTAAAATGAGAATTCTAGGTAGGTCACACCTGTAATCCTAGTTACTCAGGAGGCTGAGATCTGAGGATTGGGGTTCAAAGACAGCCTAGGGAAGAAAGGAGAGCTTACAGGAATCTTATCTCCAACTTGCCAATAAAAAGCCAGACATGGAATGAGCAATAGCCTTGAACATAAACACTCAGTGACAGTACCCAGGCCCTGCACTCAAGCTGCAGGGATAACACAGACACACAGACACACACACACACACACACACACACACACACACACACACACACACCCACCCCAGAATACTATGCAGAGAAGTCCAGCCCTGTACAAAGGCAACAAGGGCAGCTCCTGGAAAACCAAGGAAAGAAACCTTAGCAGAAGTGGGCCCTGCCAGCACCTTGGTCTTAGACTTATAGACCCCAGAAAACTGTGAGAAAATACATGCCTGGAGTTTGTGGAATATTTTTATGATGGCCTGACATAATTCTAGGTCCTTCGACTAATCTGTCAAAGCTGACTAATTTTAGCTATCTCTTCCAGGTATGGAAAGAGTCTTGTTCTCTCCATTCCCAACACAGACCAAGGCCTTTCTTGAAGCTCCAGGGAATGAGGGGCCTTCAGAGAGCCCCAAAAACTTAGACCACCTAAGCCCTGCCAGGCATAGAATTTATTATGTCTTCAACTTGGATAAACTTTAGAGTCGACTGCACCACAAGTGGACTTCAGTCCTCTGAGCCTGAGGCAGGTCCCTCCTGGTGACAATCCTTCACCCACACAACACCATACAAGTCCCACAGGAGCTGCTGTGTGGCCCTCAGCTGAGCCTGTGTGGGACAGTCACAAGGCACACATAAAGTCCTCTGGCAGAAGAACACACCTGGACTGAAGGAAGCCCTCACCTCCATATCCATTCGAGCAGGGCTGACTTCCACAACCAAAGGTTTGGAAGTTTCCAGAAAGGCAAATATCTGAGGCTCTAAGGTTAGTTTCTTCTTTAGCTCTAACAGGCACAGTGCTTGACCCCATAGCTCTTTTAGGAGTCCCTGAAAATCAGAAGGAAAACTGAAATTATAAGGAATATCTAGCCAGGCACTGATGATGGCTCATGCTTGTAAGTCTAGCTATGTAGGAGTGGAGATCTGTGAATCAAAGTTTAAAGCCAGTCTGTGCAGAAAAGTCTATAAGGCTTGTATCTACAATTAACCATCCAAAATCCAGAAGTGGAGCTCTGACTCAGCTTAGCAGAGTTCCAGCCTTGAGTGAAAAAAGCCAGGTAACGATGCAAGACCCCGAGGCCAAGCCCCCAAGACCCCGAGTCCAAGCCCCAGTACCAACACACACAAAAAAATCTAAACAAGTATAATTACAACAACAATAGTAATGATGATGATGTGGATGTCTAGTGAGGAACTCACATGGATTATTAAGAAAGGGACTCCTAAAGGGAAAAGTAACCAGGCCCAGAAATGCTGCTTTTAGGCCCAGAACCTGGGCTAGCACCTGGGTTCCCTGCCTTTCTCCTTTTGGGAAAGGAGAAGAGGGCATTAGGCTATAATCCCTCCCCCTCCAACCTCAGGTCAGGCTACCCCCAGTAGATCCCCATAGAGCTAGTGCAGACACCTTCCATCCATGTAGTAGAACTCAGACTGAAAACTGCTGTAAGGTGGTAGGGCTTGGTGCAGGAGGCTTCCTTGAGTCTGGGAAGTTCAAAACCAGCTAGGACAATGTAGCAAGACGCTACTTAAAAAAAAAAAAAACCCAACTCAGACGAGATGGCTGAGCAAGGGAAGAGCAATGAGGCAATGAGAGCTGAGAGGAGAGCGGGCTCCTTGAGCGGGGTCAGCAGAGGGGCTGGCACTGAGCTCAACATCTCCTCCTTGTGCTGGAGAAGGGTTTTGCATGGCCTCCTCATCAGAAACCTGTGTCCATTTGGGGCATGCAAATCCTGCCATCCAGGCCAGGTTCCAATTAGCCAGTCTGTCTGTACCCAGCTGGTTACAATTGCAGCCCCTCGTGCTAGGGTTTCACTCTCAATTCTGATTTATGGGAAACACAAGGCTGCTTGAAATCCACTTGAATTCCTCCTCAGTGAAGCAATGCTTCTGGGAGGGAGGGCTGGGGCCTGGCATCCCACAGGGGTGGGATAGATGTCCCCATAGAGGGGGGGAGCTCCCAGTGTTCAGAGCTGCTCCCCCACTGCACCCCCTCAGGGGCCACCAGGAGCTCTCCTCAGAGAAATGATATATTCGTGCAATGGAATTCGATGCGACATTGAAAATAAATGAGCCAGAGTTACACATGTCAGCAGGCATGCATCTCACCCGCATGTTGAAAGAAAGAGCTAATGGCAAAAGAACACGTCGTAGAATGTCACAATATACGGGGGATTTCAAAATATGCCAATACCGGTTTGTTTGTTTTTTTTAGACCTTGCATGTTTAGGAGTAGAGGGGGGGAAGAAGGGGGAGGGGGAGGAGGAGGGAGAGGGAGAGGAAGATGGGATTTTTGTTGCAAGAGGGAGCAGGTATATTTTGGGAGTTCCACACAGGGGCTGGGGGCAATTAGTGAGGTTTGTGACCTGTGTGTGGTTCCATGGGTGTGTAGCACACCACTATTTGTTTTGATATATCTGTTCTTTATTTACTTTTTGTGTTATTGTTTTTTCTTTTACTTCTCTTTTTGTTTTTCTTTTCCTTTCCTCTTTTCCTTCTTGGTCATGTTGGGGGCTTGAACAAAGGGCCTGGGCACTGTCCTTGAGCCTCATTGTGCTCAAGGCTAGCCCTCTGCCACTTCAGCCTAGCACCACTTCTGGATTTTAAGTGGTTAACTGGAGATAAGAGTCTCATGGGGACTTTTCTGCCCCAACTGGCTTTGAACCAGGATCCTCAGATTGCCTCCTGAGTAGCTAGGATTAACAGGCATGAGCCACTGGCACCCAGCCTCTTGGTTTTTCTTCATGCTTTTGTTGTGGCATATCTGACTTGCTTTGTGATGCTGGTATTGTTAGAAAAATGGGGCCTGAAGGGAGGGGAGGAAGAAGAAAATGTACCAGCTTCATATCCTGTACTCACCAGATTGGCAGCCCACACTGGTGGCTCAGTACCTCTGGGGCGACAGTTATGAGTAGAGAAAATGCCCCTAGCCTAGACTGGTTACCCCACGTCACTGCTAAGGCATCAAGGGGTCAGAGAGGAGGGGATCCTGGGGAGACCTGGTAGTCCCAGAAGGGACTCGAACTTCATAGTGTTCTAGAAGGGAGAAATAGGCCCGAAATGAAGTCTAGTGGTAGAGTGCTCACTTAGCATGCATGAAGCCCTGGGTTCAATTCCTTGGTACCACATACACAGAAAAAGCCAGAAATGGTACTGTAGCTGGAGGAGGAGGAGGGGGGGGGAAGAAGAGGAGGAAGTGGAGGGAGGAGAAGAAGAGCCACTGGCACCCAGTGGAGGAAGAGGGAGGAGGAGAAGAGAGGATGAGGAAGAGGGAGGAGGAGGAGGAGGAGGAGGGGAGGGAGGGAGAGGAGGAGGAAGAGGAGGAGGAAAGAAGATCTAACTACTCTCAGCAATGAAAGAGATGAGGGGGAGTGTTTGCACAAAAGAATCGTCCCCACAGGATAGGGAGACACCCAGTGTTCAGAACTGCTCTCTTGTGGCCCTCACAGTAGACCAAGAGCCAGGGACCAGAAGCCCCTTCCTGTGCTTGAGGCTAGGCAAGGAAATAGACCTAGAACTCTTGTCTAGGGTCCCCAAACCCTGTTGTCTCCCTGTGGTCCTTTTCTCTATAGCACCCAACCCTCACATGTCCTTGAACTTTCTGCTCCCACATCAACTCACAGAAAACCCAGCAGCCCTTACATAGCTGGTCTGATTCAGAGACAGACCACAGCTATGGTCCTATAGCTCAATGTCCCTCAGGGTGTGGCTGTTTTCTGCTACTCTTCCAGCATGGTCACAAATATCTGCTCTTCGATGCTGAACACTGGCATTTAATGGTGAAGCAGCAATCTAGTCCTTACTTGAAAGATGCATCAAATCAAGTTATCAAGCTATGGTGGCAGCAGGCCGCAGTTATTGGCAGGGAACATGGAGGCTAGCCAAAGGACACAGATCAATTAGCCAGACCCTTTGATTCACAAGGGGACTGATAAGCCGGGCTGACATCACTGTCCAAGGGCATAAGCTTAATAAAGTGTAGGGCTGTGACCTCCACGAGCTCTTTAGATGACAGATGATTCCAGAAGTCACAGGGACCTGAGACCGAGGTGATTGTCTCTTCTGAACTTCACAGTCGTGGCCAGGCCGGCCTTGGAGGGCCAGGCTGAGCCTCAGAACATCTGCTCCATGGCAAGTTTGAGCTTCTGTGCTGTGTGTCCTCTGCTCCCCCGAGAGGCTGCACAAGCTGAAGTCACACAATGCTAAATCTCAGGCCAAAATCTGCACTCACCTTCCTCCCAGCTTGGGAAAATGCAGTAAAATCCAGAGCCTTCAGGACGCTTTCTCTAGTAGTCTTTTGGTGGGAGAGGCCAAGTCCTCTCCCTGCCCCTCCTGGTGATTCTGACTTTCCCTGCCCCTTTCCTCACCCCCACAATCAGACCCATCACCCACCTCAGTTAAGAACCTCAGACACCCATGCCCCTGGTCTGAGGGCATGGCTGAGACCCTGTCACAAGTGACAGCTCTGCTACACTGCACAACAGCACAACGATAAACCAGCCCCAACCAGCCAGAGATGTGTTTTGCTTGGCACACAGCAGGCTTGACGTTAGAATCAGTTGCCAACAAGTCACACGAAGAGACGTTTGAAAGTAGAGAATAACTGCCCTCAGCTGTGTCTTCCTTCTGCCAAGAAAGGGGAAGCCTCAGTACCTACCACTCCCCCTGTAGCCCACCTGGACACTTAGAGCCTTTTCTTATCGTCCCCAGGCCTGCCTCTCTTCTCAGCATGTTACCGCCTGGGCCTTTGGAGTTTGTGAATTGTCTATTTAGGGTTTGAGAATGATTTTGCTAGTGGAAAACACGACTCCATGCTCTGTATATTCAGTACAGAGCCTGCACTCTCTAGCCTACAGCAGACTAGGATGAAGGGAGACAAATCAGATGAGGCTGTGGGTGAGGGAAGAGCACTCTGTGCCGTATGTAACTCAGCTCCTGAATGCCCAAGAGTGAGAAAGGGGAGGGCTGGCTCTGATGGGAAACTCGGGTTGAGCTGTGGATGGGTATGGGTTTAACCGCAATGTGAGGTTTAATCCCTGCAGTGGTGAGGTAGCCTCTTTTTTTTTCCTCTTTAGATTCTAATGTAGGCTCATTCCTAGAGTACAAGATCACCCTCTCAGTCCTTCTTTCCCCCACCCAACTCACAGCTTGCCCTTCTCCCAGCGTCACAGAAGAGGGAAGAAATAGCATGGCTTTTCAAGGGCTTGGTCCTGTCCTAAAGACTTCAAGACAAAGCCAGGCATTGGCGGCTTAGCCTTCTAATCCTAACTTCTTAGGAAGCTGAGATTTGAGGATCAAGATTCGAAGCCAGCCAGGGCAGAGAAGTCCACAAGACACCCAGTAATCCCTAAAAGCTGCCTGTAGTTCAAGTGGTAGAATGCCAGCATTGAATGAAAAAGCTAAGGCACAGTGCTCAGGCCCTGGGTTTAAGCCCCAACACACACACACACACACACACACACACACACACACTCTTCAAACCAGGTGCTGGTGGCTCATGCCTGTAACCCTAGTTATGAATGAGTATGAGATCTAAAGATCAGCGTTCAAAGCCAGACTCAGCTCCACTTAAGCACCAAAAAAAGCAGGAAAAATAGAGCTGTGGCTCAAGTGGTAGAGCCTTAGCCTTGAATTTAAAAAAAAATTGATGAAAGTGATCTATGTAATTTGTGGGTAGAAATGAGAGGGGGGAATAGGAAGGAATGAGGGAATGGATGACACTGTATGAAAAGAAATGTACTTGTCTCTGCATGTATGTAAAGGTAACCTCACCGTATATCACATGTATGTAAAGGTAACCTCACCGTATATCACATCTGAAACAACAATAAACTGAGAAGAGAAGTTTTAAAAGCTCAGAAAAAGTGCATAGGCCCTGAGTTCAAGCCCCAACTCTCTGCCCCCCACCTCTCTCTCTCTTTCTCCCTCTCTCTCTCTCTCTCTCTCTCTCTCTCTCTCTCTCTCTCTCTCTCTCTCTCTCTCTCTCTCTCTCACACACACACACACACACACACACACACACACACACACAGCACAGAAAGAGAAAAAAAAAAAGACTTCAAGACAGAAGGATCCAGAAGCTCAGTCCTCACAGCATACTCAGGCAGGGCACAAGTGACTCTTTCTCAGTACTTATACAAGTATATATTGAGTTATCAATTGGCAGTCAGCATAGATTTAATGAAGTATCATAGGAGGAAAAAGTGCAAGCTAGGACAGGAGACTTTCCTGCCCACTGGGACAATGCAGTAATGATTTGGTCTGTCCAGGGAGAATTATTTTTCCTCCTGCCAGCACTGGGACTTGAACTCAGGGCTTGAGTGCTATCCTTTAGAGTTTTTACTCAGGGCTGGCACTCTACCACTTGAGCCACAGCTCTCCTTCCGGATTTTTGCTAGTTAATGGAGATGAGTCTCATGGACTTTCCTGCTTGGGCTAGCTTCCAGCTATGGTACTTAGATCTCAGCTTCCTGAGTAGCAAAGATTACAGGCATGAGCCACAGGTACCTAGCCTCAAGAGAAAACACCTCATTTCAGCAAATAAGCACTGTGCTGTTATGGTTGCCGGCTCAGTGAGGTAGGATAAGAAATCATCTCCTATTAGGGCCAGCCCCATCATGTCAGGGGGCCTCGGGCACCTGGAAGCTTCTCCACCAATGGGCAGGATCTTTCTACACAGTGCCCTCTGCCACTGCTATCCAGCCCAGGTTGCTTCACTCGCAGGCCACAGTCAAAGTGACAGTAAGTGGGCCAGGAATGAAAACCTCAGAGGAGCCCAGAGTCTTCCTCTGCCCTCTGGCTAGCCTAAAAGTCACGCAGCTTCACTCTTACCATACCCCTCTCTCCCCTCTGTTAGCTATACATCACACAAGACCATGAAGAGGCAGGCCAGGAGGAGATTAAAGGAGTTTATTAGGGGGACCATGTTTCCCGAAAGAGGGAGAGGGGACAGAAAGGGATGGCGGCCATGCCGCCAGGTAGCTAGGATATAGTGAGTGGAGGAAGCCAGGTAGGAGGAGAGACCAGATGGGTGGAGGAAGCAGGTTGGTCGGCCCCGCTCCAAGGTACAAGAGTTCCCTGGGGGAAGGCAGGGGGAATGGCTGAGGACCAGATGAGGGTGAATATAACCGACAACCATCACTTCTTGTTTTCTTTTCCCCCCAAATCTGGTGGTGCAGAAGGAGATGACTTTTCCATTTCCACTGCTCCACAGACCATACTTTCCCCTTCAAGGTCTCTCGCCAGTCCTAAGGCGAGAGAGGAGTGATCAGATGACTGCCGCGGAAGGGAGCGGTGTGTGCGGGCAAGCTGCCACTGCGTTTTATGGTTTTTATAGTTACGGTCCCTGGCCAGCCAGACTTAATGCTCCTTTTGCCCCGAAGCCAAGCATCTTCCCCTCTAGCCTCCACCCTCATCCTCCTCTTCCTCCTCTTTCTCCTCCTACTTCTCCTCCCCCTACGGCTTCTTTCTTCAGGCCCTTTAACTTCCAGTCACCCCTTTCCCAACTTTGATTTATGGCCACCCAAGGGAAGGCAAAGTTAGAACCATCCTTTCCCCACCCAACCCTGTTTTCAAATCATCTGACACACTGGCTAGAATGCTTAGATTCAAGGAAAATACTACTCAAACCCACACAATCGCAAACAGACACACAAAGACACACACCCGCATACACAGAGATCACAGTGAGGAACCGAAGTTTAGATGTATCTGTGCTACACAACCCCCCCACCGCTTGCCCAACTTTGCAGGCCATTTGGGCCTTCTTTTGAGGAAAAACACTCTGCCCCAAGAAGGTTCCTGACAGGGCTAGCTTTTTCTTTTTTTCTTTTTCTTTCTTTCTTTTCTTTTCTTTTCTTTCTTTCTTTTCTTTTTTTTTTTTTTTTTTGTTCCAGAGTGGCTGGATAAATTGCTTTTGTGCAAAAATAAACACAAGTGAACTGCATTAGCCGAGAGAGTGACACATTAGTTACAGATGCAGGGCCTGTCAGAACGCTAAGGGAACAGCTTTTATTGGGGAAGGGCTGAGAGACTCATAAATAACGGGTTGGCAATCTCATATAAACATTTGTGCGTTCACATAAACACCGCCTACCACAAACGTGGCCTGGCTGCCAGCAGGGCTTGGATGAGTCCTTTCCGCCTGTCCTCAGAGAATAACAGCCAGGCAGGGAGGTGGGGAAGGGTCACTAGCCCCTTCTCTCCCATAGTTCTCAACTCCTTGGACTCCGCACTCTGTGCTCTGCAGGGCTGGGAGAGAGAGAAAGATCCAACTTCTAAATTCTAAACATTTGCCAAAGAAAGAGAGTAAGTGCCCAATTCCAGTGGGACAACTGGGCCATTTTCTCCCCTCTAGAGAACCCACTACCAGCTTGCCCAGGAAGGAGAGAAGGGGTATGTCATTGTGTTGAGAGCTGGCCTATTAACAAAGGCAAGTAAGGGATTTGAAAAGAGCTTGGAAATCCTCCTCAATTCAACTCCAGTGGTTCCCATCGGAATCGCTGGCAACATGGGAGGAGACCAGTTATCCCCCACAGCACCAAGGACAAAGGGTACAGAAGGTGGTACCAGCCTTGTCCCACCCCAGCACACAGGGAGCCCAGGCTTCCTTCCATTGGCTCTTGACAATGCCCTTGCCTGAGTCCAACACTTCAGACTGCATCAGGCTAATCTCACAAAGAAGATACAGTGGGCCACTGCGCTGGCCCTGAATCTGCCCTCACTATTCTTCCTCCTGTAGCAGCTGCCAACCTCGAACGCTTCCTAGCTGAGTATGAGGGCCCACGCTTATAATCCTAGTTACTCCGGAGGCTGAGATCTGAGGACCTTGGTTCAAAGCCTACGCAAATTCTCAGTGAGACTCTTATCTCCAGTTAGCCAGCAAAAAGCCAGATGTGAGAGTATGGCTCAAGTGGTGGGTTGCCAGCTTCGAGCAGAAAAGGCCAACTGAGAATGAGAGGCCCTAAGTTCAAGACCCAGTACAAGCACAAAACCAAAACCAGAAAAGCACCCTACTCTCCCTCTCACTCTCTGGAAATGTTCTCAGGCCCTTACTGCACTGACCTATGGTCACAGTTACAGGTTTATATGGGTTTTATTTAATCCCTTCCCTGTCTTTCTCACAAATAGACAAAATAGGAAATGGTAGCACTCGAACTCTTTTTGAATCATCTAATGAGGAGAAGGAGGTTGGGATCTTTAGAAAAAAAAAAGTTGGAAGAGAAAGGAGATGGTTGATGGACCCTAGGGTCTCACGACAATGACCCGCTCCAATATCAGCTCCACCCTCCCACAATTCAGTGATCTTTTCCATTGGTTACCACTTCCTACCATATAAAAAGCCAGAATCTTTGCCCAGTGAGGCTGAGGTCTGAGGATCACAATTCAAAACCAGCTCAAACAGAAAATTCCATAAGACTTTTTTGTTGTTGTTGTAGGGCTTGAACTCAGGACCTGGCCACTGTTCAGAGCTCTTTTGCTCAAGGCTAGCTCTCTACACCACTTTGAGCCACAGCTCTACTTCTAGTGGTTGAGTGGTTAATTGGAGATAAGAGTCTCACAAGGACTTTTTTTTTTTGCTCTAGCTAGCTTTGAACAGCAATCCTCAGGTTTCAGACTCCTGTTATAGGCATGAGCCACCAGTGCCCAGCTCCGTAAGAATTTTATCTCCAAGTAACAACCAAAAAAGACAAGAAATGAAGAGAAAAAAGAGCAAATGAGCACAGAAGACCTTGCGTTTAAGCCCTACTGCTAGCACGCGTGCAAACACACACACACACTCACACACACACACACACCAGAATCTTTAGACCAAGTTGTTCTTTTTTGTCTATAATATTTCTTCAACTTCACTTCTCTCTCTGTCCCCCTTGGATAGACCTGATGGTCTATCCAAATTGAATTCAGTCCTCATGTGTTACAGTTTTAGGTTCTCCTTTTATTCATGCCTCTCAAGACTTTTCTTTCTTTAGGCCCACATCCAGCCCATCGGTTTCCCCTAGAGCCTCAGTTCTCCCTCGCTGAGCCCTGGGGAGCTTCAGCACCTTGTTAATAATTTCCCTTCTTGTTCTGGTTGTTTGTGTAGCTCAAGTGTTTAAGCTCCCAGATACATATCACTTTACCTGTTCAAGTTTCCCTTCCTCTCAGACCCTTATCCAAAGCTTGGGCAATGGCATGTATGATGAATGGACAAAGGGGAGAGGGTGGTAGTATCTGGACTCGTGGTCCCAACCCCAGTGGGATGTGGGGTGAGCAGTGGGGAGGGAGATGGATGGTGGTAGCGATGGAAGCTGGCCCACAGTTCTTCCCTTGGCAGCCTCTCCCTTTTGGCTTTCATGCTGAAGCTGAACAGCTCCGCTGTGGAAGACAAATTAAAATGCCAGGCAGGTACAGCCAAGCACTACAGCTCTGTTGAATAAGCTACCATGGAGGCCTTTTCTTCCATGGAGAAAATGGAGTGCTTTATGGAGCAACCCAAAATGCAGAGCTAGATGAGAGGCTTTGAAGGCTCTTTGGCCAGGGCATCTCAGGAGAGAACACAATGCAGCCATAATTTATTGCATTCAATATTTTCACTTCCAATTTTAGTTTTATAGACATTATTTCATAGGCTGCAGCTTAAACACAGATGGAAACGATTCTAGCTTTGTAACAAGAGATGGTTTCTGGTGGGCCTGCAGGCTGCTGGGGTGTCTGTGGGTGAGTAAATGCGCATTATCGTGTCCTGAGGTGGGGCTGGGAGATGATGCCTTTATTATGCATGTGCACTTTGATCCCACTATTCTACCTTTATCTTCCCCCATGGCCAGGACCTCTATATACTCTCAGGGGAGGAAGTGACAAATACCAAGGTGGGCCAGGGGATGGAGGGACAGGCTAGCCTTTGAAATGCATTCCTGGCTCAAACTGGATCAACCAGCCATTCCTTGGGGCTTCAAAGGGCCTCCACTCAGGGACTTGGGCTCAGACCCCCAATGGGTGTAATTGAATGGGAGGGACACTGTGTTGTTAGCTATATGACTCCATCACATGTGATTTGCATTGCCTTTGGGGGAAAGCACTAGCTGGAGTTAACTCCCAGTGCCTTAATTGAGCTAGTCTCCCCTCCACAGGCATGACAAGTCAGTACACAACCTTTAAAGCACGACTGACCAATATATATAGTCTTCAGAACCTGGCACACCAAAATTTCTCTCTTTTTTTTTCTTTTTCTTTTTTCTTCTCCCCATCCCCTCCTCCCCCGTTCCTGGGGCTTGAACTCTGGGCCTAGGCACTGTCCCTGCGCTCTGTTTGCTCAAGGTAAGCACTCTACCACTGGAGCCACAGCACCACATCTGGCTTTTTCCATGATTAATCAAAGATAACAGTCTCACGGACTTTCAAAGTCTGAGCTGGTTTCAAACTATGATCCCCACATTGCAGCCTCCTGAGGGGCTGGGATTACAGGCATGAGACACCCACAACACCCAGCGTGCACCAAGATTTCGTGAACCAATTTCCTTTAGGTCAGGAAGAAAGAGAACATGGGGTGGAAGAGACAGGGAGACATGGAGGGGGAAAAGAGAGGAGGGTAAAGAAAGCCTTGCTAAGACTGGAGCTACATGTTGAACCCCACCAGAAATACCCATCCATCAGGAGTGTCTTAGTCCATTTTCCTGTGACCCCCCCCCCACACATCTGCAGATTTCCAGGGCCCAGAGCAGATGCCAACTTCACTGTTGGCGGGCAGCATGCCCAATGGAGCCTGCACAGGAAGCCTCTAAGACATGCCTTAGCATCCTTCTTTTACTCCTCTGGGGCTCATTTTCAGCAGCCGCTAAGGAGTGGGTGTCAAGAAACACTGGGACTGCCAGTGAGTGGGGGGAAGGGGTAGGGAAGGAGGAGCTGCAGCTTCTGCCGGCTGGGTGGGGCGATGAAGAGTGAATGGAGGGAGGGGGTAGCTGGGGAGCAGTCCCCACTTTTGGAGGAACTTCAGTGTGAAGTGAGCTATCTACAAGACAGTTCTTTAAGCACGGGCCTCTCCACCACCAAGGCTGCAAGGCCCCCAAACCCTTAGGGAGAATATCAGCTAGAGCATGTGACTGAAGGAGGCTCCTCCGCTCAGGGTAGACGAGGAGAGACTAGAGAAAGAGCTAGAGACTAGGCAGAAGCTTCAAAGACATGCCCAACTTCCTCCAGCAAGGTCCTGCTCTAGAATTTGCACCATCTCCCAAAAGAGCCGCCCCATAGAGCTAACTGCCAAAGACCAAGTGTTCAACACATAAGAGGGGCATTTCATATTCAAACCAGAGTAGCTAGGGATCTGCTTCAGGCTGCAGATGGCCTCAGGAAGCCAGTCGCCACCACGTGAGCTCTTCAAGAAACCTGGCCCAGGAGCCTGACCCAGGAGACTACAGAAGCCACACTGAAGGAAAGATTAGAACCAAGATGTGGAAGACATGCTGTTGTCTGGATCATGGCTCCCTAGGACTCCTGGTGGGCCCTCTGCCAATCACAGGGCTCCTCAGACTCCACCCCTAAATGCAAATTTGAACCCTGGATCATTGCCCTTGACTTCCCAGTGAAAGTCAATATTCACTGTCTCTGTCTGTCTGTCTGTCTGTCTATTTATCTATTGATTTCAATTTTGGGGTTTAAAATCAGGGCCTTCCACTTCTACCCCTTGAGCTACAACTCCAGCCAAAATATTAATATTCCCTTTTTGCTCAAATCTCTGTTACTTGTAGTTGAAAAGGATGCAGCTACTATACCAGGCAAATAGCTGAGGATGAAATATGCACAGAACTAAATCAGAGGGAGAATGAATCCACTGACCTCTGCAGAGACCAGCTCAGGACAGCTAGAGTACTGCCCATAGAGAGAGGCAAGAGAGGCCCCTGCTACAGTGCACACTCTGGACACACACATTCACTCCCACACACA
This sequence comes from Megascapheus bottae, assembly GCF_031878675.1. NCBI lineage: Eukaryota > Metazoa > Chordata > Mammalia > Rodentia > Geomyidae > Megascapheus > Megascapheus bottae. Next base: position 55,395,800 of record NC_143515.1, read on the forward strand.
TCTGTGCCTCCATTGGGATGGCTGAAAGAAATAGAATCTGGCTAATCATATTGTTTGTTCCTTGCTTTTTGGCCTTGCTTTTGGCTTCCTCCCAGTAGGGCAGTTGCAGAAGAATCAAACTTCTAATATGACGGCTGGCCTGCCCCAAAGTGACCATTCTAAGAGATCCAGGAAGAAAGCAGAAGTTTCCTACAACCTGGGCTCATAATTTAAGCAGCATCACTGTTGATGCAATGCAGATTTAAAGGAAGGAACCATGCAAGGTCATGACTTCCGGAAAGTGTGGTTTACTTGCTTTTGGAAACTAGCTATCAAAAGATCTGGTCATACTTCTAATATGTCATGCACACTCACCTTCCAGGTCGCCCAAGGCCACAGCCATGAAGTGATCAGGCTCAGGCTCCAAACCTAAGACTTGAACATCTACATGAGAGGCAGATGCAGATGAGAGTGCTCAGGATGCAGACACAAAATTACTGCAATGGGTATTCTACTAAGAGGAGAAAAATCTGCACAGGGCAATTCTGAAATCATGCCAAGCATGCAGCCCCAGTTTCTCGAGGACCTGGCTCTGATCTCTGGAAGGGATTGTCCTTGGCTTTAGACTCTTAATTACTATTCCTTTCCCCTAAGAAATGACCAATGTTAGCAGCCAATTACCTGCCTGCTCTCAGGAAAGAGAGAGACTTGCTCTAGACCATGTGGCTTTCAATCTAACAGTACAATTATTTCAATCTTTTTGTAGGTTATTTTGCTGCTGCTGCTGCTTCTGTTGCTGTTACAGTTGTTGTTAATACTATAAAGGCACTATACAGAGGAGTCTGATAAAGAGTACATTTCTCTCTGAATAATGCCACTCCTTTCCTTGCTCTCTATCTTTGTGGAATTTTTTCTATCGAATTAGAACCACCTCCCTTAAACAAACTCATATTTCCATTTGTTCCAATAAAGCCTTTCTCTGACACCTCTACCAGGGAGATATTACGGGCTTCTTAGAAGCTGTTTTGTCTAGCAGAGAAGACTTAACAGGTACACCCCTAACATCATCAGAATCTCTACTGTCTACCCAAAGGGCCTACTAGACATGCCCATCTTTTTGCCTTAGCTATTAACAAAGGCTTTTACAGCCACGCCCTTGGCTTCCTCTACACATGACACCATAAGTTTACTGGCAGTACCTGGGAATTTTCCTTTGCCCTGAAGCCGTTTCTAACATTGAGAGCCTTTTACTAGAACTGTCTAAGCCTCCTTGTAGTTCCTAAGTTCTGCTCCCAAACAGTTCCTTCGTTAGGTCCATCCTTTTCTGTCTTATTAGAGACAGCTGTAAGAAGCATGTTCAGTCTTCTGCCTAGAAATCGCCTTAGCTAGAGCCACAGTTCACTCACAGGCCTGTCCACACCCCTGAAGGAGAGGGTGTCCCTTCATTATTCTGAGAGTCTCAATTATTTCACCAGTGATCTCAGGCCTCCTTTTTCTAGAATTCAATGAGTCTCCACACTGTGCTTCAGAGACTTTAATACCTTCCTCTGCAAAGTTCCCCAGCTTTTGCCCTCCACTGCCCCAAGGTAAAGGCCACAGATCTTAACGTTTTTTCACCCAACATACCACTTGCAGCATGACCCTGCAAAAGGGCCCCAGTGAACAAGAGGCTTGGGAAGGCAAGCCTCAGGCGGTCCTTCCCCAGTGAACCTGCGCTGACCTGTGACTCCAGCTCAGGCGAAATTCTGTGCAAGTACCTTGGGAAAGGCTCCCATGTACCCTTCCATAAATGGCAGCTTCCTCCTAAAATAGTCACTTCCAGGAGTTCTGAGCACCTCATTCGAAGTCTAGCTACCCCACTGCAGAGAGAAGAGCGGCTCTACTGCCGAAAGAGGCCCAGAGACTACATAGAGAGACGAGGACCAGCATTCTCCCACCTCAGTGCAGCCTCCTGATGAGTCAGTCCGGCCTGTCCATCACCTAACCACAGCTGCATAAGATTCCCAACACATGTGCAGCAGACGATGTCAAAGCCCAGCCCCCTCCGCTACACAACCACGAGACACAATAAAATAGTGGCTACACACGATGAGTCACTAAGTTTTGGGGGGCAGATTGCTATACCTCCACGGATACCTGAGATGACTCTAAGGCAGTTTTATTTTTAGTTATTCTATCCTTCCCCTAGCTAGAACACAAGTTGTTAAGTTCTCAATTATAAAAAGTGGTTACTAATTTTGCGGAGATTGAGGCATGAGCATTCATTTTAGAGAATGGATTGATGTCCACCTATGAATTCTGCTTTTATTGTATCACTCATCCAAACCTCATTAGCTCATCAATGGAATCCTGATGTGCTTAATAAAAATGAAATGCAGCTGTATTCCATCGTTTGCATACTTCTATGCAGCTGAAAATTCATTAATTTCATACATTTTAGCATTTCGAAGGGAAAGCCATCAGGGTTGAAGGATAATGGATATTTTATACAAGTTAATTAGCTTGATTTATAATGTAATTATTGAGATACACTGCCTAATGAATGACCTCCCTTCATCCTCTTCTCAGGACTAAATCTCATGAATTCAAACTCATGACCTGTATGTCTACATGGCTAAAGAAGTCAGAAGAGCAGGGCCAGAAGGAACATTCACCAACCAGAGAAGAGTAGGAGGGGCAAATCCAGCCACTGCTCCACCAATAGCTGAGCTGGCTGAAGACCAGCAGGGAACCCAGCCGAGGTAGGCCCACCCCCAGAGCCGTCCCTAAGCCTGGTGTGGACTGGAGCATACCTGGCTTCCCCAAGACTCCAAGCCGAGCTAGTGCTGCTGATAAACTAGGCCGGTTCCCACCCCAGCAAACCCAGACACGACTTAAGATCTATGTTTTGTGCATGCATCTGTTGTTACAGTCTGGACTGTGGCTCCTTCCTGTATACCCACCTTCTGAATTAATCCTAATGCTAGGTGACAGTGGCTCATGCCATATATCTATGTGTGTGTGTGTGTCTGTGTATGTCTGTGTGTGTGTGTGTGTGTGTGTGTGTGTGTGTGTGTGTGTGTGTGTGTGTCTGCCTTGGGGCTTGGACTCTGGGCCTGGGCACTGTCCCTGAGGTTACCACCCTACCCCTGGGCCTGGGTGTTGTCCCTACTGCCCTACCCCTTGAGCAACTTCCCATTTTCTGGTGAGTAATTGGAGATAAGAGCCCCATGTTCTCACGTTCTTTAGTGCCCCTGCTGGCTTTGAATCAGGATCTCAGCCTCCTGAGTGGCTAGGATTACAAATGTAAGCCACAGTGCCCAGCTTATGTCTGTATTCTTAGCTACATAAAAGGCTGAGATCTGAAGCATGCAGTTCAAATCCAGCCCCGGCAAGAACATTTATGAGAAAACTGAGGTGTATGTGGTAGAGCATCAGCCTGGAACACAAAAGGCTCAGGGACAGCATCCAGCCTGAGATCAAGCTGCAGAGCAGCATGCACAACACACACACATACACACACACACACACACAAACACACACACACACACACACACACACTCCAACCCCCCCCCAAAAGAAAAAGGTTTCTTTTTTTTTTCTTAACAGAACTGAAGGTGAAAGCATCTGTTGATGCTGCAATAAATGAGGAAGAGGAGAAACAGAATGGGGCAGTTGAGTAGAGAAGTGGCAGCAACCACTGTTCCTCAGAGGACAGAAAAGCTCAGGTCACATGAGTCTCAGCCCCAGGTGAGAGGTCAAGGAACTCAAGGCAGGTTCTTCTTCCAGTCTCGGAGGCCACGGGAGGTGAGATCTTCAGACACTTTATCAGGCTACCAGCAAGAATGAATCCAGGCTCTGTTTCCACTACCTAGGGGCCGCCCTTTGGGCCCGGGATGAAGTGAGGCCATGCATGTTTTCTCTCGTGCATGGAAACATAACTGGATGTGATAGTCTGTGCAGCACGCTGGGCATCACACACAGACTGAAGGAACACAGTTACACCTTTGTGCTCCTCCCCTAAGGAGGAATACTTAAACTACTGCTTATCAAAACAAACTCCAGGAAATGGATACATGGTTTCTGTTGTTGCTGATAGTGGTGGTGGTGGTGGTGGTGGTGGTGGTGTTTGTTTTTGCTTTGGTTCCCCCCACCTCCTTTGGGAACATGTCAAGGGGGAGGCAGAAAGGGAGGGAGGAGAGCAAATAAATGCAATCATGCTACTCAGTATACACTACATGGAAAATGACCTATGTAACTTATGGGCAGGGATGGAAGCAAGAAACTGGGGGGACAGGAAGGAAAGGGTGATATTGTCTCCCCCAAATCAAAAAAGAAATGTACTCTTTACCTAATTTATGAAATGGTAACTTCTCTGTTCAATGCATTAATAATAACAATAAAATTATTTTTTATGAGGGTGATGATTACAGTTGTACCTGCCCAGCCATGTTGTCAGGAGACAGTGAAATGCTGAGGATGACTTCGGCACTGGGAAGTACCATGTCCATTCAGCCAGGGTCACAATAACATAGCAGAGGCTGGCCGTGCCTCTTGGATACCCCTTCTGGGCAGTACAGGACACCTGGCTCTAGGGTGAAGGTGAGAAGCAAGACATCGAACTAGGAAAACACAGAGAGAAATAAGACAATCATCGCTGGCCAGGCAGTATCCAGCACTTATAGAGGAAATGGAGTGGGAAAGGGGCAGTGGAGTCAACTTCCAGGGAAGTGTTAGACATAATTGTTAGTTGTGTTAGTTGTGACCCATCGCAGGTTGTTAAATGCATCCATGTAAAGGAATGGGTGTCTGTACGCCTCTGACTATGAGAATGAACAAACACATCTGGGTGTTTGTTTCACTGTGGATTCAATGATAACAAGAGCTGCTGGCATTTTTATTGTAAGCTTCAAGCATCAGGCAACACTCTGAGAGTTCTACAATACACACACACACACACACACACACACACACACACACACACACACACATACTGTGAATGACTGAGTCTGTGTCCAGCTGCAAGGGCCAGTGAATACACAAATGTGTGACCATTTGCTTCAACTCTACCCAGAGTGACTCTCTTCCCTGCATGTGAATTGCGAACTGCGCTTCCAGCCCCTCAGCCCAGAGGGAAAGCGGGGGAATGATTTTCCCTGGGTGACCACAGCCCACTGATCATGGCTTTGTTTTCATCCCATAAATACTTGGTCTTTGCCTTGACCTTGGGCTATGTGCCTCTTATAAGCCATCCTTTTCTTCTGATCCACATCTCACTTACTTCCAACCTCCAGAACCACCAACCCAACCTAAGAGTCTAAGCCACCAAGGGGTTGTTTCCCCCGAGATGGAGCCTCTACCTCCTCTACCTGTTGTGTTTCCTTTGGTTTCATTATTCTAATATATAGTAACATTTTAAACACAAAAGAATACTATTTATAATTTTATGCCTGAGCTTTTCTCTTTTGCTTTGATAAGCACCCAATGACATCACATCCCTTGGCCTGAGGTCTCCATCCCTGCATCAAAAGGCTAGGATTTAAGACAGACAGAAAAAGAATGTTGTAATATTTGGCATCTGACTTGAAAAATAGGATTATGTTCAAGTCAGAAATCTGCTCGACCCTGCTGCTCTCTTGAGAGCATATTTGCTGAAGTCACGCATGTCTCTTGGGTGGGACCGTGAAATTTTATGAAATAGACACCCAGGCCAGAAGAGGAGAGGTTCTTATCCTCTCCTAGCATCCAAGGAGGTGATGAGAAAGGGACTGGAAGAAAAGCAAATAAGGGAAGCCAAACAATTACATCTAGCCTGATCTCCTCTCCCAAGAGAAGGGGCCTTTGTGCCTGACTTCTTTGGGACTCTGGGAAGATGGAGCTTCCTCAGCTGCTCTGAACTGCCCCAGCCACTGCCTGTGACACCAGTGATTCCAACAGAAAGGCATAAGAGTCCTGAAACTCAGTTTTCACAATCTAGCCTCAGCTCCACTGGTGCCTGGCCACAGAGCTGTGGGCCTACAGGACTGCCAGGGTCACAGCAGTAAGGCAAGGGACTCCACAGGAACACAGAATCCAGGGGCTTAGGTCAGCTTAGGAGGGACTGGACTGGACGAGGAGTTACATAAACTCAGCTTCAAATTTAATCAGCGGCAGTGGGGGGGCGGGGGGGGGAGAGGAGTGAACCTAAGAGTTGGGGGAGTAGCCTTTGCTGGGAAACAGGCAAACACCACATCCCAAGATCTCAGATCCTTCCTCTGTCCAGATGTCACACAGCTGCCTTTGTCTGTCCATACACACTCATATCATCTTAGTGGGAAAAGCTGCACAAAGTAATCTGAGACCTGAGTACTTTTATGCAAGAGAAATCAAGACAGGCTAAACCATCTGTCCTATGACATTCAAATCAAATTGGGCATTTTGATAGCTTTTTTTTTTCCCTCACTAATCATGTAGGGTTGGGAGCGAAGCCAGATTAGTTATAAATAAATGAGGAAAGTCCTGTGGAGGCACCGATGAAATGTCCAGCCCTGTTGCACATACAAAAATTAAGGGCCCACCACTGCCCTTCTGAAATTCTAGCCAGTCTCTCCTGCTAAAGACAATAACCCCAACAGAGAACAGTGCCAAACTACCTTCTCCAGGAGGGGTGGGACATACCAGTAACAGAGACAGATGTGGTCATCCTTCAGCCCAAGTTCTTACACCAGCCCAGTCCCCACTCCTGCGTTCTAGCTGAACTGTAGAGCTTTTTGTGTTATTTTCGGTTTACTGTTGTTTTAAGGGGAGAAACATAGCTTTCATTCTCTTTCCAAGCCCTTCTTGTCCTGAGCATTTTTAATTCCTCCTTTTCCTGGACTTTTCCCACACAGGGGCAGGGAAAAGTGAATGTAAACAGAGTGAACAGCTATTCAGAAGCTGGACATAAGGTGTCTGGCTAGAGGGGCCTGGTAGACATAGACACATGCAGAGAGCAATGCTGCCCCCTGCTGGTATCATGCAGAGAAACCGTCCAGTTCCTCAACCAAGTTCCACTGGTCTTGGAGCCTTACCCTGCATCTTGTTATCTTGAGCTAGAATGATTCACTGTCGCTTTTCTAAAGCAGCTTTGCCTATTCCCTAACCTGCTCATCTGGTATGCAGGTTGGAACAAGATCAACCCATCCTTTGGCAAAGTTAAAACTGTATCTAGTGACTCAGGCTTATAATAATCCTAGCTACTCAGGAAGCCGAGATCTGAGGATCCGTTTGAACCCAACCTCTGGCAGGAAAGTCCACAAGACTCTTACCAATTAACCAGAAAACTAGAAGTGGAGCTGTGGTTCAAAGTGGTAAAGCACTAGCCTTGAGGGGAAAAAAAAACCAACTGTGACAGCTCCCAGGTCCTGATTGACCAGGACCACTACCCTCCCCCCCCCCGAAAAAAAAACAAACAACTGTATCTGACCATCATCATTTAGTTCTAATTACCATTGACAGTCCATTTTTGAAAATGGTAACAGACATCCATCACTGAAGTAGAACATTTGCTTAGTGAAGCTTTGTCCTCATTCTATTTCTTGGTGAACCATACATGGGTGTAGGATGGGACAAGCCCTTCATTCTTTGGCCCAGACAAATGTGCCCATCTGGAGCCCATCTCTCTCATGGAAAATTCCCCAAATTTGAGGGGCAGCTTCTTGAACCCTAATGCACTGCAAATGCCCTCCGTGCCAGGAGCCATTCTGCCTGGTTAGACTGGAAAAGTCTCATCCTGTTTCATGGATGAAGAAAGTGATCCCCGAGAAGTAGCAGCACGCACTGTGAGATCACAGGATGGGATAGCTTAGAAGCAGGGCTTATCTCCTACCTCCTTAGCAAGAGCCCTGGCTCCTCTTCAGTGCTTAGAACAGGATAGGTGGCTATCCCCAATATTCAAGAAGGCAAAGGGGACAAGAGGCTATGCCCCCACCTCTTATTGGAATCCAGGCCCTAGCAAATACTAATGATCCTATGTTCACAGTGACGATTTCCCAAGGATTCGTGTAGGTTATTGCAGTTGCTCTAGCACTATGTTCTAAAATGCAACTGGGGCAGGCTGTCTGCTAGAGATATCCTGGGCAACATCTGTCCTCCACAGCCTAGAGACACACCCCACCGGGACCCACCATGGGTCTTGTGCAGTTCCCAGCCTTAAGACACTTAGCTCCTGAGTCTCCAGGATGTGATTCTTAGCATGTCATGGGAAGGATTTACCAAACCAGGTGGCCCATATTCCCCCAATTCCCTGCAGCTCCTGGACCATGGGCCAGCAGAAAATTCCATCTATACTTCCATCTTTGTCCTGGGTCCCACGTCAGCTCATCAGAACCCTTCCCAGCAGGAAGGCTCCATGTGCACAGGCTGAGCCCTAGAAGCCTGCTTGTCCAGCCTCACATTCCTGCTGACTGCTAAGAGATGGAGAGCAGGCGGAGCCAGGACTAGGCTCTGAGCCCTGTCTTCCAAAGGCACCGTCTTCAGAAGCCACCCCGCCTTTGGGTCCATCTTTAAATCATACCACTAGTAAAAGCATCTGTGAGAGGGATGAGAGAGCAAACCATGAAGCTATGAAAAAAAAATGGACAACAAAGCCCAGCTGATCCCAGGATGAGCAGTGATGCTCCAGGCTAAAATGAGATCACACGACGAAGTACACAGCTTAACAAAACCCTGCAATTCTGTACATCACAAATGTCCCAACAAAAGCCAGATTCTGGTGGCTCATGGCTATAGCCCTGGCTATTCAGGAGGCTGAGAGCTGAGAATCAGGGTTCAGAGCCAGCCTGAGGAAGGTAAAAAGTGAGAAGTAGGGAATGTAATAGCTCACGTGCTAGAGCCAGATGAGAACACAGGGCCAATAATAATGTGTGTGTGGTGGGGGGGGGGGTCCCTGACATTACCCAGCTGTAATCCCAGCACCCAGGAGGCTGAAGCAGGAGAAACTGTTTAGAGGACAGCCTGGGAAGACAGTCGGCATGGCATATTGCCTCCATGAATTGTCCAGTGTCTTTCACGTCCTTGCCCATGCTTGACTGCATATTATATGCCACATGGCTACTTATTTGCGACTTTTGAATTTTTAACTCCTCAGCGCATTTCCTATTAAATAGAAAAGGGGGAAACGGCATTTTAAATCTAAATCAAATAAAGTTAATAAATGGAGATTTAATGCCAGAAAAAAAAATCAGTAAAGGAAATGTCTGCCTGCACCCTCCACGGAGATCAGGAAAAGGCAGTACATAATGTTAATCAAGTGTCTTCAACAGCCACCCTCCCCTGTCCTCCTCTGCCTCACTGACCCCTCCAGAGCCCCACACTCTTCCCTTTCCCTTCCTGCCCCCGGGGGGCTCCGCGAAGGGCTGAGGATGCCCAGAGGAGTTGCCCACTCTGGCATGTGGATGGGCAGCCCTTACTTTACTATTCTGCCCACAACATGGCCCTGGGCCAAAGGAGGTAGAGTGGCTCCTCGATGGTGCTGCTGCTTTCTGGTGAGAATCTAGAAGGGCTGAGTCCTAGCCTTCGCCCATGGATGGGTGACAGACCCAGCTCCCAAAGGAGCCATCTCCCAAATGTAAGATGTGGCTGGAAAACGTGCACCCATGGGTACTGTTTCTATAACCCTTCGGGGTGATGTCCTGGGGTCCAGAGGACGAATAGGGCCAGCTCTTCTCTTTCTGAGGCACTTAGAACTCAGGACTCTCCCTTTTGCCTTCTAGTTCTTCTAGCTCAGGCCTTTGCCTGTCTAAAACAGTCTGCAGGACAGGAATGATGCTACTTCTCTGCCTAGACCCTTCCCACTCACACCCCTTCCTCTCTCCCCACCGTGCTGTGTTTTGTGCACAGGCTGAGAGGACTTGGGCCAGAGCTAAAACTACAGTGACCCCCCCACCCCATCCCCCTGCAAACTGAGGATGAAACCCCATTTAGTGGTCTTGCAGTTTGCCCTGCCCAAGCTCCAGTCTGAGAACCTTCTGTTCTGGGGTGGGACCATGGCGCCACCATGTGGTAGAAGGCTGTCTGTGCAGACAGGCACAGCCCCTCCAAAGGTCCTTCCTACATCCCAGGGACCATTGTCAAGCTGAGGTCACAGTCAAACACCTAGAGAGGCCCTGGCTCCTGTGCCACTCCTCTCACTCCTCTCTCCTCTATTTTTCAAATTAGACATTTCCATAACCTTATTGAGGAAGACATCAGGAGATAAAGACCAGAGCAGTGGCTGCAGCAGATTCATTGCAGAAAACTGGTGTCTTCTCCCTCTGTCTAGGCTGGGTAGCTGAGGAATCCAGACTGCTCAAAGGTAGGGGGATAAAACCCAAGAACCCAAGCTTAGAGAAACCCTTCTAACCTTGGCTCATGCAAGAATCCATCCTAGCTGCTTCCGCATTACTAGCCAGGAGCCACACTGGGTTAAGATAATGGCCAATGGTGTCAAGGTTACTGGACCCTGAGATCCAATGCTAAAGCTGGGGAGTAGAGATGGGTGCCAGTAATTTGTACCCATCATCCCAGCTTCTCAGGCAGCTAAGATCTGAGGATTGTGGTTCAGAGCCAGCCTGGCAGCAACGTTCAAAGTCCATGAGACTCTTATCTTCAACGAAAGGAGGCTCAACCATAAGCTGTGACTCAAGTGGTAGAGCGCTAGCCTTGGGCAAAATAAAAGCTCAGGGACAGTGCCCAGGCCAAACCGAAGCCTGACGGCCATATAATAAAACTTTTTAAAATGGTTACTGGCTTTGATCAGCGCGGTTCTTAGCTCTCCTGGTGTCCAGCTCTAGGCCTTCCTAAATGCAGTCAGCAAACACACGGGGAAGTGGCACAGGAATCTGCCAAGCAGCAGGGCCACCAATGGTTCTCAGGAAATACCAGGCTTTGCCAGCCACAACTCTGACACTTTCCATTGACAGTTTCTCGCTGGGTCCCGTGTGAGCCCAACACAAGTAGACAGAAAGCCACCCGGGGATGACACAGCAAACCTCAGGGACAAGATCTGGAAAGCATCCCCAAATACTTTCTCAACCCCAGCCTCCAGATCTGACATGCAGGATTGGCTAGTGGCTAAATGGCTTGCTCTTCACTCCCTGTAGTATGCTGGGCCCCTTCACCCACGCCCTCAAGCATGCTGGGTGCCCAGGGCAAGGCTCCTCAAGAGAGCAAGCTTTCACTTTAGTGATGGCACACAAACCACCATCACTGATACCAACACAACAATTTCAGATATGTCTACACACAGTGGGAGCAGCCAGCAGGGTGGTGGGTTTGGGAGGGACTCTGCTTAACGGCATCTCTGGGGAGTTCAGTGAGTCCCAAAGATTGAGCAGCCACCCTAAGATTGGGGGAAGATGTTCCAAGAGAATGAATAGCCATTGCAAAGGCCCTGGGGTAGAAACAAGGAACAGAAACAAGAGTGTCTAGAGCACAGGAGGCAGCCAGGACATGGTGATGGGAGCTGAGGTTGGAGAGACGGGCAAGGTTAAGTTTAAACCTCTGGGGACTTTGAGACAACTGAAGGCCTTTGCATTTCATTCTGCATGCAAGGGAAAGTCGTGAAAGGACAAGATGTGAGTTGTATAAGTAAAGGTGCACTGGAGCTTCTGTGTGGGAAGAGGGACGGGGAAGATGTGAGAATGTCATCACAGTCTGGGTACTGGATGAAGGGCCCTTCATTCTGTGGGACATGAAGGACCAGAGCAGGGCTGGTGAAGGAGAAGAAGCAAGTGTGCTGTTCAGGTGGGCACGTCTGGCTTCCTTAGGTGACGCGTCAAGTGTGTCCCCAGAGGGCTACGGAGTATAGAGGCACAAGGAGAGGACACTGGCCCATCCCCGGGACATTATTTTTTCTTGGTCAGTTGTGGGGCCTGGGCACTGTTCTGAGCTCTTCTGCTCTACCACACTGAGCCACGGTGCCACTTCCTCCCCAGGACATTCTAACAGCTGGGCAGAGTATAACTTTTGTTTAGGCAGAAAGGATGCTGTCTTTTCCTTCTGAGGAAAAGAAAAAGTTGTAGCTTTTTTTGCGGGGGGCGGTGTTGAACTCAGCCTCCAACTTGCTAGGCAGGTGCTACACCACCCACCCCTCTTTTTTTTTTTTTGCTTTATTTTCCCGAGTCTCACACTTTTGCCTCAGCCAGCCTTGAACTAAGATCCTCTAACTACCTTGCAGCCTCACGCATACTTGCGATCAGAGGTGTTTACCCACTCCCCTCCCCACCCAACTGGTTTGACTGAGATGAAGGTCTTAATAACTTTTGTTGCGCAGGCTGACCTCAAACCACAATCCTGGTCTCTCATGAAGAAATTTGGAATATCACTCATCAAGTAAAGCGTCATGTTACACAACAACAACAGCATTCATCAAGCTCCCTTTGGTTATGAGTGACAGACCTCCGTACTAACCAGCTGAGACAAACGGGAAATGTTTCTGGCTCACACAATCCAACCACAGAGGGTACGTCTAGATACCTGGCGAAGCTGGTGTTTGGAATCACTCACAGGCTATGGGGATAACCCGATGGTGGAAAGGAAGCAAACCATCACACACTGTCAGATCTGTCTCTTCCTGCTTCTTGTTCTCCCAGTCCTCTCTTCGCCTGGGTTCATAGTCCTTACTGTTTCGATGGCAGCCACATGGACAGCTCCTGTGATGAGATGGGGGGCCAGAGCAACTCCCCACAAGCTTCTGCATGGGTAGTATGAGGTTTGGTGGAGTCCTTGGTGCTCTGCGTGATGGCCTTTGGTGTGACAGGACAGTCACCACCTGCTCCCCAAGAGGTCACTTTCCTAAGTGGAATCTGTGGAGAAAGGACCGACGGAGATGGGAATATGAGCTTCAGTGTAGTTGCTGGGGGTAGAATGGAAACATTTCCAGGCTTTGATATGAAAGAACTGTGAGGAAAATGTGTGCCCTCGATAACCACATCTATATGGATTTTTCTTTTCTTTCCCAGGGTCTAGTGTATGCGAAGCAAGCGGTGTATCACTGAGCCACACCCCACCCCATGCTTTGGTTTGTGGTTGTTTTTATTTTTGTTGCTGTCATGGAGCTTGAACCTACGTGCCTGGGCACTGTCCCTGTGCTATTTTGCTCAAGGCTAGAGCTCTGCCATTGGAGATGAGAGTCTGAAGGACTTTCCTGTCTAGGCCAGCTTCAAATCATGACCCTCAAATCTCAGCCTGCCTAGTAGCTAGGACTGCAGGCATGACTCACCAACATTATAGTTTGGTTTGGAGACAGGATTTTACTCCTTTTTATCCAGGCTGGCTTTGAACTTGTGATTTTTTCCCCCAGTATGTGGTACTAAGGAATCGAACCTAGGGCTTCATGCATGTTAGGCAAGCACTCTACCACTAAGTCACATGGCCAGCCTTCATGATCTTTTTGATTCCACCTCTAAGTAGCTGGGATTACAGATTAGTGCAGCTACACTAGGTTCTACATGGCTATTGCAGGATTGACTGCTTATGCTACAGCAGTAATACACAGAGCTCAGGAAGAATGAGAGAGCTTATAGCTGAGAACCCATCACTGGATACATAACTCGATTCACAGCAACTTTAAACTGAATAGTTCCCTCCAGAGAAATGCATAGGTACTTTTTGGTATTTCTGCCTTTTTTGTACATTTTGATGATGATGATGATATCCCAAAGATTGTATTAGACAGATTCATCATGCTTGGAAAGCAATTGCAATAAGCTAATGGCCTAGAATCGTTCCAGAATTTCTGGAAATGAATTAGAGAAGATAACTGTAGTGAACGTCAGGGAAACTACCCAATGAGCAATAAGACCTTTGCTAGAAGGGGTCCAGGTTGAGAGGCAGCACTAAACTGACAGCATAGGAAGAAATCAAACTTTAAAGAAGTTTAGTGCCAAAGAAATCAAATTAAAGTAACTAACTAAAATGACAGAAAAGGAAAGGAAGAACCTGGCGTAGTGGCTCACACCTGTAATCCTAGCTACTCAGGAGCTGAGATCTGAGGATTAAGGTTCAAAGCCAGCCAGAGCACTAAAGTCCATGAGACTCTTACCTCCAATTAACCACCAGAAAACGAGAAGTGCCGTTGTAGCTCAAGGGATAGGGCAGTAGCCTTGAGCTGAAGAGCTCAGGGACAACGCCCAGGCCCAGAGTTCAAGTCCTATGACCAACCAAAAGAAAGAAAGAGAGAGAGAGGAAGAGAGAAAGTGAGAAAGGAAGGAAGAAAGGGAAAGGAAAAGAAGAGGCAGAGGAAAAAAATTGCCAGATCCCAAGGAAGGACCCTAGTAAGTTTGGTTATACTTCTTAGAATTACCTCATAAAGTTTAAAGCAAATGAGTTTGCTTGAGCTTTCTATTTTGTTCTTATACAGTAATTCACCCAGTCGTAGATTTATTGCACACAGCTCTGACCAAGCACAGCTGAAAAATAACCTTTTTTAAAAATCAGAGAAAGTTCAAAACCTAAGCAATGAAATTCCTGTACATTCATGACCCAGTTCAGTCTGTCCCCAGTTGGCATCGGTTCTGCTGAAATCTGCTGAGTGTTTCTCTGCCCTTTGTTTTATGAAAAGCACATTGTGGCCAGGCACAAGTGGCTCACAACTATAATCTTCGCTACTCAGGAGGCTGAGATGCTAGGATTGTGATTTGAAGCCAGTCCAGAAAAGGGAAATCCATGAGACGTTTGTCTACAATTAACCTCCAAGAAGATGGATACAGAGCTCAAGTGGCAGAATGCTAGCTTTAGAGTTAAGAAGCTCAGGGATAGCACTCAGGCCCTGAGTTCAAGCCCCAGGACTAGCACACACACACACACACACACACACACACACACACACACACACACGCACGCACACAGAAAAGCCCTCCCCACCATACCTGCCTCCTCTTGTCTTTTACATTTTAAGCTTAATCCCTTCAAAAATGTTCCCAGTGAATTTCTTGAAAATGTCAACCTTTTATCTTTCATTCAAAAATGAAAATGCTCCACACTACAGAATGAGGTAGTGATATATTGTCTACATGGAGGAGTCTTGGACACTTTGTGGTGAGGGAAGAGAGAATCAGTCACAAAAGATCACAGCTGTTTAAGTCTATTCTTATGAAAGCCCAAAATTGGGAACGCCATTGAGATAGGACATAGATTGGTGGGAAGATAATGTGGCGAGAGGATGGGGAAAAGTCAAGGAAGAGAATAACTTAAGTATAATCTGTTTTGTTTTGTTTTGTTTTTGGAAGTGGGGGAAATTGACTCAGAAACTGAGTGTGATGGTCACACAGAGCTATGAATACCCTAAAATCTATTGAGCTGTACACTTAAAATGGATGAGTTATATGATACGTTAGTTGTACACAAATAGATTTTTTAAAAATCAGTTGAGACAATTTGAACCTGAGCTCTTTTGCTCGAGGCTCCACATCTGTTTTCTGGTGATTAATTGGAGACAGGAGTCTCACAGCTTTCTTGCCTGGGTTGTCTTTGAACAATGGTCCTCAGATCTTAGCCTCCTGAGTAGCTAGATTTGGCTGCCCAGCCACAACTACAAGGAGGATGAGGGGAAGGAGGAGGAGGAGGAGAGGAGGAAACTTTAAAAAATGGATAGATATTATATTCATTCCCAGGTCTGAGCTGGATTTTTAAAAGGAGTCTCACCACCCTTCTGGCTCACTGTGTGTGTAGGGGGGGGGGGGCAGAGGAGGTGCCTCTGAGTTCAAGCCCTGAACAGGCAAGAAAACAAAACAAAACAGGCAAACCCCAACTGGACCGCCCTTTAGAGAGAGGTACCCTAACTTGGTAACCTTGCCGCTATGCCCCCACATCTCCTGGTGGGGAGTGTGTATGTGTATGTGTGTATGCGTGTATGTGTGTGTATATGTGTGTATGTGTATGTGTATGTATGTGTGGATGTGTGTATGCGTGTATGTGTGTATATGTGTGTACGTGTATGTGTGTGTATGTGTGTACGTGTATGTGTGTATGTGTGTATGCGTGTGTATGCGTGTATGTGTGTATGCGTGTATGTGTGTATGCGTGTATGTGTGTATATGTGTGTATGTGTATGCGTGTATGTGTATATGTATGTGTATGTGTGTGTATGTGTATGTGTGTATATGTGTGTATGTGTGTATATGTGTGTATATGTGTGTATGTGTATGTGTGTATATGTGTGTATGTGTGTATGTGTGTGTATGTGTGTATGTGTATGTATGTGTGTATGTGTGGGGGGGGTGTCAGGGTGCAGCACCTGTTGACAAGTGGCCCAGCACCTCGGAGGAGCCCAGCCAGGCTGGCCTCGGTGGGGAGAGGCCTGCCTTCCCACTTCAGCTGGGGATCAGAGCGCGCACAACAGGTCCGGGAGAGGTCTCCCCTCTGATCCACTCGCTACCGCCGTCGGTCGAGGGTGAGCCCACCCCGGAGCGGGGGTGCCCCGAGGGTGGGTGCTGGGGGAGCGGGGCGGGGGGCGTCGCTGCGTAGCCAGTACTTGGTAAGGGCGAGGGGAGCAAATCCCACCGCGCCCGGCTGCGCTGGTGCAGACGCGGCCCGGGCCGGGACGGCGGCCAGCCCCGGGCCGAGGCTCCCCCGGACCGAGGCTCCCCCGGGCCGAGGCTCCCCCGAACCGAGGCTCCCCGGGCCGGACCTTCGGTAGCCACGCCCCCCGGGTCTGGGTCACCGCCGCCAGGGAGCGCCCCGGAACCTGAGCCCGCGTGCGGAGGGCCGCGGGACCCCCCAAGAGACCTGGATTCCCCTCCAGAGACATTGGGAGCGCGGTGGGTGCGAGCCCAGGCTCGAGCGCTGGACGCGGCGCGCCGGTACAAGCCGGAGCAGAAAAAAAACAGGTCGGAGGCGCCATGGCGAGCTGCTTCTTGCAGCTCCGAAGACTCTAAAGTCTCTCTCTTTCCTTCTGCAAAGGGATAAAACAGGACTGAGGCGTGTGAGCCTTCCAAAAGCTTCGTGCTCCAGGTGAGGCTCGAACTCACAACCTCGGCATCGCTCTGCATGTACTGCTGTATAAGTACCGCGCGCTAACCGATTGCGCCACTGGAGCTCCGCTGTGCAGGCCCGGCGAAGGCTCTATCAGGGTTCACCCGGCCCCAGGCGGCCTCCGCCGAGCATGCGCGGCTGCCGCTTGCAGTCACCATCTGAATCCCGGCTTCTTGGGACTCCCGGCGGAGCGCACGGCCGCAGCCGAGGAGCGGGGAGGTCCTCTCGGGGGTGGCGGGGCCGGGCAGCGAGGCCGAAGCGGAGGCCCGCGTCCTCCGCGGGGCTGGGGCTCCGGGGAGCGGGCGGGAGGCGGGGCGGGCCTGGCGGCGGCGGTGACGTAGCAGGGGGCGGAGCCGCGCGGCGCGGCGCGGGTGGGGCCTGCCCACCCTCGACGGCTTACGGCAGCCGCCGGTCCCCGCGCGGGCGTCCCGGGGGTGCCGAGGGCCGGCCCCCAAAGTCAAAGCCGGCTACCGGCGTCCCGGAGAGGCTGTCGCCCCAGCCCTGCCTTGATTTTTGTTGTGTTTTGGTTGGGCGACAAGATGTGTTTTAATTTTAAAACTGACTTTCAACGCCTAAAATCAAAAGATTTCGTAGAAATCCTGTTTCAATACCAGGGAATGTGAACACGGGTGAGTTGGGACTGTTCCACAGCACTTCTGACTTCGTAAAAAAATTATACTCTACTACAAGTACATCGTGAAATCCAGCCCAGAATACACACACACCTATAGAACGATAGAGATATATGTTAATGTATATAATAGATATTCGTCTTATATAATGCACATGTATGTGATAATTAATGGTATGTGCACTTTATGCATGAATATGTGTGAATACATGTATATATACATTATATTTAATATTACATCGGCTGTGTCCACCTTGAGCCGCGGATTCTCCACTCCCCCATTCCCCTGCCCACTCTACTGGTGCGGGAGATCCCCTAAGGTGATCTATCTGTGCAAGGGGAAGCCAGCACCTCATGAAAGGAACTTCAATGACTTTCCAACCCCAAGGACATTGAGGTTCTGGGCAGAGATCTGGAGAAGGTAGCCCTGAACTTGGGGTGGGGGTGGGGGAATCAGAACCTTTATCCTACAAGACTGCCATGAATAAGCCTCTGCGCCTGGTTTTCTGTCATTGGTCCTTTCCAATCTTCTGAAACCTCACATAGTTCTCTTACTCCCTCTGGGTCTCAGTTTCCCAAGCTATAGGAGATTATTCTAGCCTTTCTTAAATTAGAAGTGATCCTGACCATGTAATTCTTACTAACACCTTGAAATGATCTTTTTTTTTTTTTCTTTTCTTTGAAACAGTGCCTCACTATAGAGCCAGGCTGGAGTGGAAATGGAGATACTCCTACCTAAATCTCCCAAATGTTCAGATCACAAGTCTGTGTCACCATACCTGACTACCTTGCAATTGCTTAAATCATTTAATAGATTGCATAAGATATGAAATAAAGAAGTGATTTTTAAAAATAAAATTTGCTTTAGATCCAAGATATGTTTATAATACAACCTTTTCCATTTGCCAAGTAATGCAATCTTTTAATATAATTATGTAAGAGAAAAAGCATGTTTTGCTAACAAATAACTTTATTTTTTTGTGGGTCATAGGACTTGAACTCGAGGCCTGGGCACTGTTCCTGAGCTCTTCAGCTCAAGGCTACTGCCCTACCCCTTGAGGCTCAGCCCCACTTCCTGCTTTCTAGTGGATAATTGGAGATAAGAGTCTCACATTCTCTAGTGCAAGGGCTGGCTTTGAACTGTGATCCTCAGATCTCAGACTCCTGAGTAGCTAAGATTGCAGGCATAAGCCACCATGCTTGGCTAACAAATAACTTTTAAAATAGCATGCCATAGCTAGGCATGATGGCTCATGCCTGTAATCCTAGCTACTCAGGAGGCTGAGATCTGAGGATCACAGTTCAAAGCCAGCCCTAGCACTAGAGAATGTGAGACTCTTACCTCCAATTATCTACTAGAAAGCGGGAAGTGGGGCTGAGCCTCAAGGGGTAGGGCGGTAGCCTTGAGCTGAAGAGCTCAGGAACAACGCTCAGACCTAGGGATAAGTGGTAGCCTTGAACTGAAGAAACAATGCCCAGGCCCAGAGTCCAAGCTCCATGACGGACAACAACAACAAAAATAGCATGCCATATTTGGTAGAGGGACAAATGTGCTGTATATTAAAATGTATAAAATTTAATGAGTCACTGGAGCATCAAAAATAGACAAAAACTACTTTCCTAAATAAATGTTTGGAGTTTATACCTTTTTCTCTTGTTAAAAAAATGGTTTATTTTTATTACTTCCATGTTTTAATGTCTAAATGATGAGATAAGACAGGGGTTCCTATCACCATCTGCAAATACCATTCCGCAAATAGCAAGAAGTAGGTGTGACCAGTCTTTATTCCTGATCATGAAAAGCCAAATCGGATTCAGCAGTCACTGTATTTTCTTGCACAGCGAGCTTGGGAACATTTTGGTGATTTACAGAATGACCAATCTTATGAGCCTTGTTTATTTTAGCAAACTTCTTTTTTTCTTTTCTCTTCATGATGGTTACTCTTGGGGCAGTGCCGGGCTTCAGCATTGTTGTAGAGAAGTTAAAACCCACACAAGAAGCCCCGAGAAGCAACTGTCATGGCTGGATTTCTAGTTTCCAGAAGCTTCTATGTGTACTGGTCAGCCTACCTCCACAGGATCCTAGGTGATTCCAATTTAATTAGAGATTATTAATTCTTGCTTATTTAAAATAGAAATTTAAAAGATGCAATGGGCAAATGCCTTTGAGAATACTCCAAGTTGGCAGTGCCACGCAGAACCTGTGTCCCTGCAGGGAAATGAGCCCCCATCTTCTGGGAGAAGGAAATGTCAGGATCCTGAGGCACAAGCTAAAGAAAGTGCCCTGCAGACATGAGTGGATCCAAGTGCAGCTTGATGCGAACTGAACTCAGATCTCTGCCTCTCTCTCCCTCTCTCCCCAACCCCCTCATTGTGTTGAAGCCAAAGGAAAAAAATATGATAAGAAAACAGTAAAATAGCGGGGGAGAGGGGAGGGAAATGGGGACCATCACATGAGAAAGGGTATCAATGTATGTGAAGTAATGCACCTCCTATCTGGTGAATATAATGTAACCCTTCTATTAATTACAATAAAAAATGGAAAAAAAGAAAACAGTAAAATATTGATTTAAAAAAAAAAAAGACAGGGGGCCGGGAGTTTTGCCTAGTGGTTAGAGTGCTTGCCTAGCATGCATGGAGACCCGGGTTCAATTCCGTGGTACCACATACATAGAAAAGCCGGAAGTGGTGCTGTGGCTCAATTGGAAGAGCACTAACCCTGAGGAAAAAAGCCCAAGGACAGTGCTTAGGCCCTGAGTTCAGTTCCTAGGACTGGCAAAAAAAAAGACAGGTGCTGGTGGCTCAAACTTTTAATCCTCTCAATTCAGGAGCCTAAGAGAAAAAATCATGGTTCAAAGGCAGCCCAAGCAGAAAATTCCATGAGACTCTTATTTTCAATTAACCACCAGAAAATGAGAATTGGCCATGTAGTAGATTGGCAGCATAAAACAAAACAAGCAAACAAACAAACAAAAAGCTCTCAGGATAGCACTCAGGTCCTGAGTTCAAGCCCCAGGACTGGTACACACACACATACACACACACACACACACAGAACAAAAGCTAGTAATTCAGTTTGATTTTGTTTTTAAGACAGTGTAACAGTCAATCCAAGTTTTAAATACTTCCTTTGACCCAGCAGAACGTGTAGGATTCTCCCCTATGAACACATCTCTAGTTGTAAACAACTAAGCCATATTCTATCTACCCTAAGATGACTTCCAATATAATATCTTATTGTATGTTTCACTGTGGAAAAACATTAGCATTTTTAATAGCAGCACTTTCATATCACTTTGACCTTTTATACTTTTTAAAACAACTCTTTTTAAGATGAACTCACATGCACATTTCTTTTATCATGACATCTCTGTGGATGGCTTCTGCTTCGGCTCAGCTCTTCTACTTCTTGGTTTCTTCCATGTGTAAAGCTGCAGACGCTTCAGGAAGAAAGCAATTCAGGATGTGAAACTCATCTCAGGTCACTTGTCCTGTAATTCCCCCACTTTTCCCCCCATTCCTGGACAATCTTAGTACTCATTGTTGCCTTCAAACAGTGAAGAGTTTGCTGTTGTTGTTGTTGTTGTTTTGGTCATACACACACACTCATAGTATTTTAAGTAGTTGTCAAAGGAATTTCAGCAAGTCAGAATATGAGTCCGGTGCATCTTGATCATCATCATCCATTGTTTCCAGCCCCATTCACACCTTCAAATCACATAGTACCATTTTTACACATGTGTTTTGGATATGACTGTATTTCCCTTCCCTCCCTCTCTTCATCTGCTCTCCTTCTCCCCGCTCCCCTGACAAAACATGTCTCAGCCTCCTGCCACTTATCTGTCAAACTGCTGCTTAGTTGTTCAGAAGAGTTATACCTTTGGAATCCTCCCCTGCATAGACCACCCTTTAATTGGTTTGTGTACATATGCAGATAACCCGGTTATGTTTCTATGTATGTTTATAATTT
The DNA here is from genome assembly GCF_031878675.1 of Megascapheus bottae. Classification (NCBI taxonomy): domain Eukaryota; kingdom Metazoa; phylum Chordata; class Mammalia; order Rodentia; family Geomyidae; genus Megascapheus; species Megascapheus bottae. Next base: position 55,417,330 of record NC_143515.1, read on the forward strand.
AGACCACCTATGAAAGAAAACGAATGCCTTTACCTCTCAGAGCCTGACAAACTTCACTTAACAGATTTTCTAAGTCCATCTATTTCTCTGCAGATGATATAATATTCTCTCTGGTCCCTGAGCCTTTGTGCTCAAAGCTAGTGCTCTTCCACTTGAGCCACACAGACTTTCCTGCCTGAGCTGGATCTGAACCATGATTCTCAGCTCTAAGCCTCCCGAGTAGCTAGGATTACAGACATGAGCCGCCAGCATCTAGCTTCTGCCACCTTCATAATTCGCTCGCCCATTATAGGACTGTTTCCAAAACTTGACTACAAGAATAAACATGGATGTGCAAGTGTCTTACTGTGTTTTGTGTAGTCATATTTTTAAAATGATAGAACACAGAGTAGTATGAATCAGTCAACTAAGACTCTGCTCTATCTTAGGAGAGGAACACAAAGGCACAAAGTCTATATGCGTCTGATCATACAAAATAATATTTATCAAAATGAACCCCAGGGCTGAGAGTTTGGCCTACTAATAAAGTGCTTGCCTGGCATGTATGAAGACCTGGGTTCGATTCCTCGGTACCACATACATAGACAAAAGCTGAAAGTGGGGTGCTGTTCAAGTGGTAGAGCACTAGCCTTGAGAAAGCCCAAGGACAGTACTCATGCCCTGAGTTCAAGCTCCAGGACTGGCAAACACAAATAAATAAACAAAGCAAAATGAACTCCAGGAAATGGAAACGAGATTTTTTTTCCTTTTTTTGTTTTATTTTCTTTTTGTCTTATTAATGCATTCATCCACGTTTTGGAGGGTAAGGGGAGCACAGAAATGGAGGGACAGAAGACAAACAAATGCAGCGATGGTACTCACTGAACACTATGTATTACTTATGGGTGTGGATGGAAAGGAAAAACTGGGAGAGAGTGAGGAAGGGCTGACGTTGCCCAAAAAGAAATGTACTCATTACCTGACCAATATAATTGTAACCCCAGTACATCACCTTTATCATAACAATTTTAAAAATTGCTTTAGAAAAGACATCTGCTCCGAAGACACCATTCTTTGCCTACTCTGAAATCCTGAATCTGGATATGCCGCCAATGTCCTTTGTTAGCTGGTCTACCAACAGGCCATCAGACCTTGTCAGTCAAGGTACTGGAAGGACACTGAGAGGCTTCTCTTCCTTGGCCAGTACTGTTTTTCTGGCTTCCTGCTGAGATTCTGAGAGTACCCAGCAGATAGTTTGCCTCTTGTCAACCAGAATCAGCCTCTCAGCCAACTTCTCTGCCACCCAGAAAGTCAGTTCTGTGCCTGCACCCCGGAACTCTAGATTTCAGCTAAGGCTCTGGAGCTTGCAGCTGTATTATTTTGTGTGTGTGGTAGAGAGAGGGCAATAAGAGGCCTGAGTTGAACTTAGGGCCTTGAGCTCCCACTGAGCTTCATCACTCAAGGCTAGTCCTCTCATTTCTTAAACCATGCCTCCAATACTATATTTTGCTAGTTATTTTAGAGATGGAGTCTCATAGTCTTTTCTGCCTGGGTTGGCTTTCAGGGGTGAGCCATCAGTACCTGGCAATTCCTGTATTCTTTATCTCTATCCACCAGTTAATAACTCTTTACCCTAGATCTTCTCTGTTGAAATAAATAATGTGGTGTCCTAACAACTATTCAAGCCAGGAGATCCTGATCTAGCATGCATTTTGCTACTTCACTTGTCATTTGGGAGCAAATTCCTCCAAGGAATGTGGAGAACATGGTAGTGTGAGGTGTCATTGCAGAGCTTGACAGTGCAGACTTTTCAGCCTTTCCCATGTATCAGGTGCTACTCCAAGAACTTTCCATGTTACTCCATTTTGAATCCTCACAGTTCTTACCGCTCCTGCTACATAGTAAGCAGCATCACCATCCCTTTTATAGACACCAAGTAACCAAGGCATAATAAAGTCGTGCAATTTACAAGAACTTTGTAAAGCTGAGATTCAGAACCAGATTGTGTGGCTGAAGCATCATCCACCTCAACACTACACAGAACTGATGGTCCATGTTGCCACCTAGTGGAGACTGATGTTTGCCACAGGGAAACTGTGCCACTCAAGAAAGGGCTAATTAGGGCAGTGGAGGCGTTGCACAATGGTAGCCAAAAGAATCCTACCTTGAAATCCAGGAAGCCTGGTTAGACCAACAGCTATAACATGGATAAAAATGAAAAGTAGGACCCAGATCCACTGGAGCATCCGGATGCCTACAGAACCTCCTGCTGAGGGCTGGGGACTCTTCTGTCTACCTCGCAATGGTTGGACTCCCATCTGATGGGGTACAGGATACAGAATGGGAAGTCATGGAGGCTGTCCCTGGGAGGAGGAAAACAAGAGTCTTACCAGAATCAGCCATGGAGCTCCAGGATTTCGGTAGTAATATTACTCCTGACATGGAAAGCTGGGTTGAGTAAGAAAGCCCATGTGGGGCCAAAGAAACACAAGACACTGGGCTAACACAGCCTATGTACATGAACTGTTCGGCAACAACTGGTTGAGTAAGTTCAATAATTTTCTGTTATACTTACGTATCACAGTTATTACTTGCTTGTATCTCTTAGGGGTGTGTGGGGAGGGGTGCTTACCCATTCTATGGATGAATGTCTTGGTCTATTTCCTATTTGGCTACTAAGAATAAAGCTGCTCAAAACATTCTTAAACACTTCCTTTATGCTCGTATGTCTTTCATGTAAATTCGTAAATAGGTTTATGCATACATTACTTTTGACCTTTTTATGGTGGTAAATTACACATAACGTAAAACTTGGTATCTTAACCATTTTAAAACTGTTCCACTCAGTGACATTTGGCACATTCACAATGTGGTAGAACCACTAACACTGTCTTTTTTTTAATATGGTAAATATATATATACAATGTAAGTTGGATATGGAACTCAGTTTAGCATGTGCAAGGACCTGGGTTTGATTCCTAGCACTGGGAAAAAATAAATATAAACTGCTTATTCCATAATCCTAAAGTTCAGTTTTTTAGAGCCAGCATGGTGACACACACCTATAATCTCAGCACTAGTATTCAGGAGACTACATCAATAGGATCACAAGTTCGAGGACAACCTGGGCTGTGTAGGGAGACATAATCTCAAAAGTTCTATTCATTAAAGAGTAACTCCATTTCAGTTTGGGATAATGAAAATGTGGAGATGATGGCACAACAATGTGAATAATTACATGCTGCTGAATTGTACGCATTAAAAGAGTAAATTTGACAATATGTATGTATGTTTTTCTTTTTGTGGACCATGGTTCAAAGCAAGACCAAGCAGGAAAGTTGTGAGACTCTTATCTCCAGTTACCCACCAGAAAACTGAAAGTGGCATTATGTCTCAAAGTATCACAGCATGAGGTGCGAGCAAAAGAGCTGAGAGACAGTGCCCAGGCCTCAAGTTCAAACCCCATAACCACCACCAACAACAAAAAGGTCTGACTAAAGTCATCGCTCAAATGATAGGGCACCGGCCATGATCAAGCAGGCAGTTCATGGCCTTATATCATTAAACGGTTAAACTCTAACTAGTTAAAACCTAACCAAAAGACTTGCTGGCTAACTAAACTGTAGTCAAGTTCCATTTTTTACATATTGAGACAGATTCTCATTAGGTAGCTCAGGTTGGCCTCAAACTCAGGATTTAAGCCAAACACAATAGCTCACGCCTGTCATCCTAGCTACTCAGGAGGCTGAGATCCGAGAATCAAGGTTCAAAGCCAGCCCGGGCACAAAAGGACCTGAGGCTCTTATCTCCAATTAACCTCTAGAAAATGGGAAGTGGGGTTTGGCTCAGAGATAGAGTGGTAGCCTTGAGCTGAAGAGCTCCAGGACAGCGCCCAGGCCCAGTTCAAGCCCCATGATCCACAAAAAAAGACAAGAACGAAAACAAACAAACAAAAAACCCTCAGGATTCCCCTGCCTCCACCTCCTGAGTGCAGGGATTATAGATATGAGCCACCAAGCAGGCTCATTTTTCCCAGGGTCATGCCCAGCTTTCTATAAAAATTGTAAGACTGGACTGTTGGTTGGAGTTTCCAGAGCTTGCTCTTATCCTGGGAGGCATTACATTCATCAGTGGGTGGTTTATTTTTATTTTTATTTGCCTTTTTTGTTGTTGCTCATATAAACTCTCCTTGATACGATAAACCTAAGGAATGCTCTTTAATGGCAAATCTATATCAACAATTGACTGGATTTTTAAAACTCCAGCTCTGCACCATTCATAAGACGTATATCTAAAGCAACATAGCATCAAAGGACTGTGAGAAATTTGACACTTGTTTTTCTCAGTTACTCATTGCAGTGAAACCAACGGATTCACCATGTTGGCTGCCTTTGGGCAGCAACCTGTTCCTAATGCAGAGGATTGTGATGCCGCTGCCATTCAGTTGGGCAGGTCTTCCATTTCCCCTAGGCTGCCCCCGCCTGCAGTCAGCGAACATGACTTTGCAGTCCGTGGCTCTTAACCATCTTCTCCCCATGGCCACTCAGTTTCAGGAAGCTAGTCCAGGCTTCTTGCACATGGTGGCAGCAGCGTACCAGACAATTTAGCAGCTGGAGAACTGAGGTCCACCCTTCAACCGAGATAGCAGCATCCATTCTGCAGCCTTCTGCTTTCAAAGCATGTCGCCGATGGCAGCCATGATTCAGCAGCAGAGAGGTTCACGCTATTTCTCTATGGAAAAACGGCCACGTCCGGTGGCAAGGGTATGGATTCAAGAAGAGAGGCAGTGAATGGGGCAACTTAGTGATCAAGGCATCATACTCTAGGTGCAGCAACATTACCAGCAGCCAAAGTGGAAGTCAAGAAGGCAAGAAACTAAAAGGAAATATGTTTTAGTGAGAAGAGAGGACGTTGACAAGAATAGAATAGTTGTGGGATTTTGTTCATCTAATATCGGAGACTCAAAATATTTAAAGCAAAGTCTCTTAAAGTCTAAGAAAAAACTGACCAAAAATCAGTGAGACAACTTTAACATATCTCTCAAAAAATTAGGTAGTTATTAAAATAGTGTTGATCTTTATTAAAGAAACATTTTTTAGCAGTTTTGGAACGTTGTACTTATGTTTGTTATGCAGCCACTTTGCCCGTGATGATTTTTGCTTTTACTTTCTGCACAAGGTGACAATTTATGTGCAGGCTGGCCTGAACTTTGATTCTCCCATTTATACCCTCATAGCTGGGATAATAGCCTTGCTCCCATGCCCAGCTTTTTGTCCAGGTGGGTCTAGAACTGAGATTCCCCTGGCTTTCTATTCACTTCCCAAGTAGATGGGTTTATTATAGGCACGAGCCATCACATTCTGCCTTGGTCCTTATTTATTTATTTATTTTAGCACAATGTATTTACCTAATAGGAATATGTAAAATTACAGTAGAAGTAAATGATAATTTTACAAAGATTAGCAGGATGCTAGTGACTTAGGAGGCTGAGATCTGGAAGATCTTGATTTGAAAACAGTCCAGGCAGAAAAGTCCTAGGCCAAATCTTTCCATCCAGTCACATTTCTGCGTAGCTTTCCATGCTTCTGCCTTGCCTATGTTATGAAGTCTCCATAGAAACCCAAAGAATTTATCCACATGCTAGGAAAGTGGACATCTCAACACCACCCTGATAAAAGCTTCTAGGCTCATGGACTTCCTGACCTTACTCTGTGTGTCTTTTCATCCACTTGCTTATTTTTATCCTTTAAGATATTCTTTGTATGTTAATGCAATCTTTTAATGTTAAAAAAGGTATTCTTTGTAGCTGGGTGCCAATGGCTTTAATCCTAACTACTTTAATCCTAATTACTCAGGAGGCTGATATCTGAGGATCATGATTCAAAGCTAGCAAGGATGGATTAATCCATGAGATTCTTATCTCCAATTATGCACACACATCCATACACATGCACAAAAAGGCAGAAGCAGAACTGTGGCTCAAGTGGTAGAGCATTAACCTTCAGCATAAAAGCACAGGGACTGCCTAGTGGTAGAGTGCTCACCTAGCATTCATGAAGCTCTGGATTCAATTCCTTGGTACCATATACACAGCAAAAGCCAGAGTGGTGCTGTGGCTCAAGTGGCAGGGTGCTAATCTTGAGTAAAAGGTGTCCAAGGACAGTGTCCAGGCCCTGAGTTCAAGCCCTAGGGCTGGGGAAAAAAAAAAGCACAGGGACAGCACTTAGGCAGCACTGAGTTCAAGCTCCAGGAGCAGCACAAAAATATAAAATAAAATTAAGAAATAAATCCTTTCTATCAAACCAGTACAGGAAAATGTTGTGATATCTGCACAGAAGTTATCTGTGTTGTGAGATTAGAGTAAGAGAAACCAAATTGTTTTTTTTCCTATTCAGCTGAATTGAGTATCCCCTTTTTTGTGTGTGGGGGGTGGTGATGGTGGTGGTATTCTTCGTTTGTTTGTGCAAGTACTGGGGCTTGAACTCAAGGCCTTGAGCTTCTGTCTTTCTTTTGTGCTCAAAGCCAGCATTCTACAACTTGAGCCACACTTCCATTTCCAGGTTTTTGCTGGTTAATTGGAGATAAAATTCTTTGGATTTTTGTGTACCCAGGCAGACTTTGAACCTGAATCCTCAGATATCAGCCTCCTGAGGAGCTAGGATTACAGGTGTGAGTGACCAGTGCCTGGCAGACCAAGTCCTCTTGTTTACATAGAGCCATTTGTTTTAAAATATGTGTTGAGCTAGATAAAAGGTAGGAAAGGGAGACGGAGTTAGATTGAGGGTGGACTGGGAAAGGGATGGATTAGAGCAACTAGTTCAATCTATCAAAGGACTGAAGGATCAGACAGTTACCACCAGTCATGGTCAGCAAAACTCAGAAGCATCTTTTTCTTTCCACAAGCTGAGCAGCTACACCAAGGATGATACCAAGCAAGATCCCAGCAAGCAAGGAACAGCCTGGTGGCGTCTGATCCCAAGATAGATGCAGTTTGCTTTGTTGCAAATGAGCTCCTGTGTGCAGAGGAGAGAGGTGGCTTCTGGGATCAGGTAAGGTCCAGAAACTCCACAAGGCCATAGGTCAGTGTCTAGAAAGACTCCAGATGGCTGTAACTAATCAACGCCAGAGCAAAAGGGGAACTGTCAGTTTTCTGACACTTCAGAGACAGTGGCCAAAATCAGAGAGCTAGAAGGCTTGCCAACTAAGCCAACTAGCCTTGTCGTTTAATCTGCAAAACACAAACCAGAGGGCGTATTTGACAGAGATTACATGGCAGCAGTTTAGTCTGTGTTTAGGATTCATCTAGATAATTCAGATCCCCAAAATTCTACTGGTGGCCCCAATTATTCATGTTATATGACTAATTAAAGTACAGGGTAACTATCATTCTGTCCTTTGAACTATGTAACAGAACATCTGTTGGTTTAAAAATATTTTTTTCTTTCCTTTTGTATGAATTCATTCAGGCCTTAATCTACCCCACCCACTCCCACCCATCCATTTTACAGACATCCAAAGCAAACATACGCAATCAGTGGTACTAGTGACATCTCTTCTGACTACTTGTAGATGAGAAAAATAAAGAAGATGGCTTGGAGTCTTTGGATGCCAAGAAAGATTCTAGAAACAAACATGGAGCTCAAATGTACTAAATAGGTGACGAAAAGAGGGGGGAGAAGGGGACCTGAGTAGCTGAAATGGGAGAGTCCAAGCCAGGTATGTGGGACTCCTGCTTCTTATCTGTCTGGCTTTCACTAACACCCAGGAAGCCTTTAGGTCTAAAAAGCAAGAAAGGCAGCAGCAGAGGCCAGCCAGGCAGCTGGCAGATGCGTGCAGAGCAGGATAGGGGGGTAGTAGGTGGGGACAGGCTTCGAGGGCCTACAGTTTCAGTTCTACAGTCTGCACTCTGGGGTCAGAGGCCTCAGTCCTTTTCCTTCTCCTCCACCTCTCACATCCCCGTGCCACCCTTCTCCAGTTCCCCCACGAATTCCGGAGAAGGAAAAGCAGGTGGGGTGGTGGTGCCTTCTCTCCGACTGCGCAGGTGCAGGTATGCCCCAAGGACAAAGTGGCAACACCTCTTCCAGGGCCGTGCCCTGCTCCCCACAGGGCTAGGCCATCTAGGGTGCAGGTTCTTGTAAATCGCCTCACATGGGTGTGGCTTAAGACATCGGAAGGGCTAGAGCGCCTGCCTGGCAAGGCTCGAACTCGGGGAGGAGAGCTTGTAAGGAGTGGAGTTTGGAAGATGGCCTTTCTGCCTGGGCTGGCTCGGAACTGAACGTCCTCTGGACCTCAGCTGCCCAGTCAGCCAGTCCCCTCGTGCTCAGTGACAACGGCTGGGGTCCTGGTGCGGACCCGGGACGCCGGCATTCCTCGGGCCCGCGTGGCCGCGGGACCTCCACGCCTTCCTTCTGTGCGCTCCGGCCTCAGCGGCGGCGCCCCGGCTCCCGAGCCCTAAAGCCGGCGTTGGCCGGCGCCATCAGACCCCAGGACTTGCACCCGCCGACGGCGTTCTTCACCCTAGCTAGGCGCTTGTTTGTTTGTTTGTTTGTTTGTTGTTTGTTTGTTTGTTTTGGAGACCTCTCTGGGGACCTGCTGGGGCCCGGATGGGAAGTCTGGGTCCAGCAAACGGGGTCCTGCGCAAGGTCTTACGCGGGCAGGTTAGGAAGCCGGCTCCACCTTCCGCGTGGCTTGGGTGGGGGCACCCCAGGACCTAGGCAGGGCTGGGAAGGGAAGGTGGGAGGCTGATCACTGCACTGTGGAGAAACCCGGCCGGGGGTGGGGCGCCTGCCTGCTCCCCCGACAGCCGCTCCCCACAAGGGCAAGGGCGGCGCTCAGGACAGCCGGCTGGGGACTCACCCGGGGTCACTCGCGATTGCTCCGCCCTTTGACCTCGGGGTGCAGGGTCTACCCCGCGTCCGGGCGGAGCTGACGCTGAGACGGGGTCGCCAGGAGCTGCAGCCATGGAGCACTGCGTGAGAGTGAAGAGCTGGGTGGAACAGAACCGGGCCTCCTTCCAGCCCCCGGTCTGCAACAAGCTCATGTGAGTCCTCGCACCCGAGCCCTCCGTCCTCCCTCCTCCTCCTCCTCCTGCATCAGCTCCCAGGTCCTTCAGAAGCCTGCGAGGGTGGAGGTGAGGGGATGGGGGCGCCTTCGCAGGGTGGGGGTTCGCAGTTCCGGGTTCCGCCACCTCTCTTGCTTCCTCTTTCTGGGGACTCTGCCTGGACGGCCGTGGCCCTGGCGTCTGTGCGGTGGAGGAGGGCACCCTAGCCCCCGAGCCCTCCGTCCTTCTCCACTCTCAAATGAACACCATGGACTTTGGGAAAAGTTAAAAATTGGGCGAGGGGGGTATGGACGCCTCAGAATCAGATATGTTGCGCCTAAGCCCACTGAAACACATCACCAACCGTGACAAAGCGGGGGGTCTGGGGAAATCCTGGTTTATTGCCATTCCGAGAGTCCCTTCTTACACACACACACACACACACACACACACACACACACACACACACACACGCACCATCCCTTCTAGGTCACTGCCTGCAGTACGCAGAGTTGACCTGTCCACTATCACTTCTATCTCAGACTGCCCATGGTCCCTTCCCTCCCCTCCTCCCGGCTCCATGATTGAACCTCCTGTGTCCTCAGATCCAGGGCTCCCCCACACTCGCCACATTTGTGTGGGGTGGCATCCAGACAGCTCTGGTCACTAATATTTAAACAGGCAGGGATGATGCCAGGGCCTTAGATCACGGCATTGACTTTTCCCAGGAGTGGCTGAAGATGCGATTTAATAAGTAACTTTCCCAACTAGGGGGACAAACACATGGGATCCGAAGTCCAAGCATAGTTTTGGTCACTGCACAATACCACTTGCCTCAAGGTGAGATGAGGCTTCAGCTCTTCTACCACTGCCAAACCCCAACTAGAAGCTTCATGGTTGTCTTTGCCTCTCCCCATTCCCCAACTTCATCCCTGTCTTCAGTCTGTCATTCTCACGCTTCCTATTTCTCCTTAAGGCTCATGGCTACTTCTTGTATTCTATCCCGGTCACCTCCAGCCCAGGGCTGCCCTGCTTCCAGACCCCCATGCAGCCCTGTAGTGTCGCCCTGGTCTTAATGACTGCAAATATAGGTCCTCATCTTATTCAGCAGATGTTTGCTGGGCATCTGCTACTTCCCAAGTGAACTGCACAGTGGATACACCAGAAAACAAATGGAGGAAAATGCCCTTTTCTTGTGGAGCTGAAATTCTGTTGGTAAAGGGCGGCTAATATAATATGAACAAAACAAGGACGGGGGCAAAGGCAGGCCTGTGACCTGTGATATACCCAGAGAGAGATGCAGAGCTGCTGGAAGGTTCTGAGTCCAGGAGAGACATGATCTCATTTCTGCATTCTGACTGGTGAAATGAGCTAATTCTCCAGTGAATTTGCTCAAGAACTTTCCATATGGCCTGCAGGGTGTGTTGGTGCACATTTATAATCTTACCACTTGGAAGGCTGAGGAGGAAGGATTTTGAGTTTGAGTGTAGCCTAGCTATATAGCAAGACCTTGTCTCTACCAATGAAGTGGGGGAGGGGTGAAGGGGAGAATGCAGTCATAATATTCAATACACATCTTATGAAACTAGGAAAATTGAGGAAGGGGTGGGATGGGAAGAAAGATGAAAGGAGATGATATCAATTGATATGTATTGTGCTTATTAATTGATTTGTTAAACAACTACTTAAAGGTAATAACAATATATTTTAAGAAACAAAAGAAATGACTGTCTCAGAAAAAAATCTTTTCCTATGTTCTCAAATTATATGTGATGTTCCCTGAGCCATGTCTCCAGCGAGTGGAGGGGCTCCAGCTCACTTTCCTACAGCTAGAGATCTTAAGTGATGAAGAAACAGTGCCTCCATGGCAACGCTATTCCTCTGCCAGTCAGAGGTTATAGGTGGATACACAGAGGTACACACACAAATACAGACACATGGACACTTAGATGTACATGACAAACTAGGGCTGAGGGAAGGAGCAGAGGCCCCAACAAGAACCCCTACAGTCCTCCTCCTTCCTCTCAGGAGCGGGACCAGTTCACCCTCATTTTCCTCTACTACAGGCACCAGGAGCAGCTCAAGATCATGTTTGTCGGGGGCCCCAATACCAGGAAGGATTATCACATCGAGGAGGGTGAGGAGGTAGGTTTTGATTGCCCCACCCCTGCTGGAGCAGACACTTTCTGAGCCAGGCCAGAGCATGTGGACTGGAGAGGGGACATAAGACTGCCTGGGGAGGCCAGGCTGCTGCCTTAAAAGTTAGTGGGCCTGCAGGGACCCCTTTGACAGCCCCATGCTCAGAGCTGAGCCAGGGAAGTCTAGGGGCGCTCCTATGAGAGACAAGTACAGTAGAGTAGAGGGTGTGTAAGGGGCCCTAGATGGCCAGCAGAGGGGGCCATGGAGCCACAGGCTGGCCCCAGAAAGCCTGGACTGAGCAGAACGGCCAACCCCACCCCTTGCTCCACCTACTTTCACAGGCTTTCCCCCTCTCCCAGCACACCTCCCTGAGACTGTTTTCCTTTGTGGAAAAATGGCCAAGAAAATCCAAAACAACAGAAAGGAGGTGGAGTCAGATCTGACTGCCCATGTGAGGAAGGCACCACGGGGCTTTCCTGATCACCTCAGTCAGGCCTCGTGTCAGTGTCCCCCTCTACCCCCCTCCATCCTGTCTTCTCCCCTCTCTCCCTCCTTTCCCTCTTACCCACTATCCCTTCTACCCCATGCCCATCTCAGGGTCTATTCAACTTTTCAAACATGGATAGGTGTCCATGAGGGCCCGAGCAGCCCTTGCCTGGGCTCACCTGGCAGCTGCAATGGTGGGGCTGGCTTGTCACTCTAGAGGGACACTCGGTAGCTGAGGAGTCTGGCTGGATGTTGGTTTCTGATGGTCCTACCCCTTGATTATCAGGACAGAAGTTTAGCAACTTCTCTGTCCCTGCGTATTGTTATACAGCTAGCACCTGAGCCAGCCCCTCAGACCTGGGTTGGAATCACACCTCTACTGACTAGACCATTTTCTCCCCTTCTATGTGAGCTCTTAACTCTGTGACAACTGGGCTCAGTACTACCCACTACCCAGTCTCTACTTCCCCCTTTCCTTCCCCTGGGCAGGTGGGTGTGAGGGGGCCCAGCTGCAAGGCAGGTTGAACCATTGCCTAGTGTCTTCCCAAGCCTTGGGGCACAGGGATGATAGCCCTGTAAGGATTCAATTGGACAGAGCAGAGGCTTAACAGCTGTGGGTTCTCCACGCCTCATCTCTCTCCATCTCACCTTGCCTATGAGGGCTCTCTAGGTCACTGAAGCTGGACTCAATTTAATATCTGCCTGAGCCGGTACACTTAATCTTTCAGCTAGCCCCAGGTCCCAAACATCATTTGCTTCCTACTGAGAATAATTCCTTTTGGATTGCTCTTCAGGATTTTCTACTCTCTGTGATCTGTCTGTTTGCAGGGAAGTCACCAGAGAGGGAACAATACAGGGACAGTCCTTATGTTTCATTTTGTAATGGCTAACACATTGTACCTGGCTCAGGCTTTACTCCAGACTTCCTCTCCCAACTTTCCCTGATGTATGCAGGCCTACAGCCTGCTCCCCTAGAATTCAGTCATTCTCCCTTCCCTCCTGTGCCATGAAAAGACCTAAGATACATAATAATAGCACTCCTCCCCCCACCCCCTACACACACACCATTTTCTTCCAGTTTGAGTTGGGGCAAGGGTTGGGAGAAGACAGGCTGAATTCCTCTCTGTAGGAACAATTCAGGAGCACTTGTTTGGTTTGTCTCCAGTGCTAGGAATCCGACTTCTACGCAGGCACTTACCGCTGAACTACACCTTCAGTTTTTAATAATGAAAGTAACGACTGTTTATTGTAGGAAATGAGAGATGTAGAAAGAAAAATGCTTACCTTATCCATAATCCTTCTGCTTGGGAAACCCCACGAGTTATTGGCTATGGTATATATATATATATATATATATATATATATATATATATATATATGTGTGTGTGTGTGTGTGTGTGTGTGTGTGTGTGTGTGTGTGTGTGTGTCATTAGAATGATATATATATTCCAATGAGTGCCATTGGAATAGAACCCCAATGGACATAATTTTGAATGTTTCTTAACATTGTAACTTTGAGATGTGGCTTCAAGCTTGCTAGTACTCTACTAGCTAGTACTTGCAAGCACTCTACCACTTGACCCACACTTTCAGCCAAAATACCATAACTTTAGTCTTGTTCATTCTGCCATTTTTTTGGCTTGTCCTGGGATTTGAACTCTGGGCCCTGGCCCTGAACTTTTTGCTCAAGGGTAATGCTCTATCGCTTGAGCCACTGAGTCACTTCCAGCTTTTTCTGAGTAGTTTATTGGAGATAAGAGTCTCATGGACTTTCCTGCCCAGGCTGGCTTCAAGCGGTAATCCTGAGATTTCAGCCTCCTGAGTAGCTAGGATTATAGGCCTGAGCCACCAATGCCTAGATCATTCTGCCTTTTTAAATTTTTTTTTATTGTTATTGAAAAGCACTGTTGTAAACTGGGAAATGATGGCTCAAGCCTGTAATCCTAACCACTCTGGAGGCTGAGATCTGAGAATCACAGTTTGAAAGTAGCCAGGGCAGAAAAATCTGTGAGATTTTTTATCTCCAATTAAATATCACAGAAAATGCCTGGAAAAGAAGTATGTCTCAAGTAGTAAAGCTAACCTTGAGTGAAAAGGCCAAGTGAGGGTTAGAGTTCAAGCTCTTATACTTGTATAGGGGAAAATATTCCATGGTTCTATTACCTGAAAATGTTCCATATTTCTAATCTACTTTCAAATATTTATACTACTTCTACCATTGTTATAAATATTATTTTTGCAATTTCTACAACATCTGATTTTTATAGCTGGACAAGATTTGTCTAAAAGGTATCATGCTGACCTTGAACTTGTAATCCTCCTGCCCTGCCTCCTGAGGGCTGAGATGACAAGTGTATACTGCTATACTTGGCTTGGCTGGGGCTTTTAACACCCATGCAATGTGTTACCACTGGAGAGAAATGAACATGTTGAGGTTCAACATGGAATTGGGAAAATGCAAGCAACTCTCTGGAGAGAACACTGCTTCTGCCCACACCGAGGCTTCCACCTCCACAAACCCTATGTCAGGACTTCTCACTAGCCAGAGGAGCTAACACAGGTCCCAGAGCCATACACAGCTCGGAGCCTCCAAATTCTTGATTTTCTGTTCTGAAGATCAGAGATAATGATCGATGCCTTTGGGGGTAGTTGCAAAGATTTCTAGCAGAGTGTATGAAAGTGCACTGGCCGACACTGAATGGTGGGCCCTCACCTGACTGTCTCTGAATTTTCCAGCCATCCATCCTCTTACCCAGACTCCTGCCTGCTGCCCACGTGCCTGCCTTTGCATCTTGCATGCTGTGCTCATGAGATTTTATTTCTTTGTGTCCCCAGCCCCAGTCTGTGATCTGGGTCGAGGGATATGAGTCAGAGCAGGAGTAATGGAGTTGCTCATAATTAACTGCAAAGCCTTTGGAAAGTTTCTCAGATTTCCTGGTTAGAACTTGGCCTGAGTACTAGCCAACCACCAAGAAGAAGGAGCAAGATTCTTTGTTATCCTGCAGGTGTTTTACCAACTGAAGGGAGACATGGTTCTCCGGGTCCTGGAGCAAGGGAAGCACCGGGATGTGACCATTCATCAGGGAGAGGTGAGGTGGACCCCAGAGGGCAGGGAGACCAAGGGTGCCAGCACAGGAACCTGCCTTGCCCACTCCTCCTGTCCTCCTCCCCACCTGATTGGTCCCATCCTTCTTCTAGGCTGCTCTGTCCTGAGCAGAGCCTATTACACTCCCTCAGTCTGGGTAGAGGCTGAGCAGAGAACAGGGCCAGCCGTAGACAGGAACTCTGGCCGGCTGAGGGCTCTAGGAGGGATCACAGACTTGCTGGGCATTTGGTCTCCACCCCTGCAGATATTTCTCCTGCCTGCCAGGGTGCCTCACTCCCCGCAGAGGTTTGCCAACACTATGGGGCTGGTGGTTGAGCGAAGGCGGCTGGAATCCGAGCTTGATGGGCTCAGGTAAACTACACTCCTGTCCAGAAAGGCTAGAGCAGACAGAGGGCTAGAAGCAGAGGTGTGCACTTCCTGGCCAGCTAGAGTAGAGAGCTTGACAGCAGGAGGTGATAGAGATGCTGGATTTGCTGGCCGGGTTAAGTGGGTTGGGGGGGGGGGCGAGGGGAGGAGGGTACTGTCTCTGCCTGCTAGGGAACCTGCCCAGCTCGGCCTTCTGGCTAGAGATGAGGGAGGCAGAGGTAGGAGGGGATTTGAGAAGGATCCACTTATCCTAGAACGGCTGTGCCTTGAGCAGCCTTGGGCCTTCAGGGTGTAGTTGCTACCCTAGCCCAGTCCACAAACTGAAACACCTGGCTGACACTGGCTCCATGCTGGACCCCAGCCGGGACTCCGTGTGCATTTATTCAGTGATATTGCTGCTGATGCTTGGTATAGCTATTGCTCTCAGCCCTACTTAACCCAAGGGGAAACTAGGTTTGGAGAAGGTCATTATTCTGGTGCTCGACTTGCTAGATAGAAGCAGCATTGTAGAGAAATAAAGTCGGGGTCATGACAGCTGAGTCATGAGTGGGTGTCAACACCTCCGCCTAGGAGAACACACTAAGCCAGGGATACTTGGTCCATCTCCCATTTCCTGCTGGGTCTGACCAGCTGCTGGATAGTTAACCTCTGAATGTCCCTTAAAAGTCAGGGACCAGCCAGGCACGGTGGCTCACACCTGTAATCCTTGCTATTCAGTAGGCTGAAATCTGAGGATTGTGGTTCAAAGCCAGCCCGGGCACTAACGAACGTGAGACTCTTATCTCCAATTAACTACTAGTAAATGGAAAGTGGTGCTGTGGCTCCAGGGGTAGGGCAGTAGGCTTGAGCTGAAGAGCACAGGGACAACACCCAGGCCCAGAGTTCAAGCCCCACAACCGACAGAAAAAAAAAAAAGTCAGGGACCAAAGGTTTCCCTGAAGGCCTAAATTGTACTTTGAATTTTATAAATTAATTAATTAATCAATTAATTAATTTTGTGGATCATCGGGCTTGAACTCTGGATGGGCGCTGTTCCTGAGCTCTTCAGCTCAAGGCTATCACTCTACCTCTGGGCCTGGGCATTGTCCCTGCACTCTGTAGCTCAAGGCTACTGCCCTACCCTTGAACCAAGCCCCACTTCCCATTTTCTAGAGGTTACTTGGAGGTAAGAGTCTCAGGTTCTTTTGTGCCTGGGCTGGCTTTGAACCTTGATCCTCAGATCTCAGTCTCCTGAGTAGCTAGGATTACAGGCGTGAACCACTGCACCCAGCTTGAATTTATTTTTTAAAGTAAGGAAATTTAAATTCCTCCCCAAGATTTTTGGAATAAAACTTATTTGGCCTACATCTTTACTGGCTTTTGTTTGGTTTGGTGATCCTTTTTTGGGGGCCAGTCCTGGGGCTTGAACTCAGGACCTGAGCACTGTCCTTGAACCTTCTAAAGGCTAGAGCTCTACCACTTGAGCCACAGCACCACTTCTGGCCTTTTCTGTGTATGTGGTACCGAGGAATCAAACCCAGGTCTGTGTGCATGCTAGGCAAGCACTCTACCACTAGGCCAAACTCCTGGCATCCAGTTTGGTGATTCTAAGACAGGATCTTGCTATGCAATCCACATCTAAGCCTTCCAATGGCTGGGATTACAAGAAGGGTATATATAAAATTCCTAGTTTATATTGGACATTTTGAAATGCTTTTTTCCCAAATTACCAAAGTCTTACATATTTCCCTCAAATTGTGGAAACATAGAAGAATGCAAAATGAAAAAAATTAAAAATACTCAGGCTAGGTTCTAGTGGTTTGGATCTATATAATCTTAGTTACTCAGGACTCTTAGATCTGAGAATTACAATTCAGAGCCAGGCCAGGCAGACCAATCTGTAAGGCTCTTCTCTTCAGAAAAAAATCTCAAGTGGGGCCATGGCTGAAATGGTAGAACACCAGCTCTGAGTGGAAAGCAGAGAATCAAAGGCACTGAGTTCAAGCCCTAGAACAACAACAACAAAAAATTACCTGCCACTAAAATAGTCTATTTTATGGTATATGAATTTGTCTTGTTGCTTTCAAGAAAGCAAACAATAAGAAAAAAGGGGACAATGTTTTTTGGAAACTCCTCCCCTCAGTAAAGTCTAAAGCAGAGCTTAGATTTCTATCTTTCTGGTTCCTAGGCACCTGAAAACCCTGAATCCTGTTGCATGAATTTCAGTTCTGCTTTGCTTCCTTAAGCTCATAAGTATTTCTCAGGCTCTTAAGTCTGTTAAATATCACAATGTTAGTTGGGCGCAGTGGCTCACGCCTGTAATCTTAGCTGCATGGGAGACTGAGATCTGAGGATCAAGGTTCAAAGCCAGCCAGGGCACAAAAGGACTTGAGACTCTTATCTCCAATTAACCTTTAGAAAAAGGAAAGTGGGGCTTGGCTCAAGGATAGGGCTGTAGCCTTGAGCTGCAGAGCTCAAGAACAATGCGCAGGCCCAGGGGTAGAGTGGTAGCCTTGAGCTGTAGAGCTCAGGAACAGCGCCCAGGCCAAGTTCAAGCCCCATCACACACACACACACACACACACACACTCACACACTCACACTCACACACACTCACACTCACACAAAAATGACAATGTTAATGGCTGCCTATAGTATATTCTACAGGCATCCCTGACTTTAAATTCTTAAGAAGCTTCTCCAGAGAGGTTTTATAGAGGAGTCTTTAGTGAGTTATAGGTATCTTCAATAACATTTTACAGCAAATTCAATAAGGGATTTCATCTGGCTGCTTTTGACCTTTAATAAAAACCAGGGACTCAACATTAAAATGCCACTCTGAAGGTGATTCCTAGAGGACAATGAAGTCCTGTTATGAAGCTTTCTGACGGCCAGCTCCATCCCAGGGTAGGGATTCCAGGGCTGGGTGGGGAGATGCACTGTGTATCTATAAAACCTACGCCCTCAGCGCAGTACTCCTTTGTTTTAGTGAGAGTCGAAAAGCAGATAGAGCTGGCCTGGCCCACAACTGGGCTAGGGTACTAGATACTTGGTTGACAGCTGCTTCTGGCATCTGCTTTGTGCTCTAAGCACAGGGACCTGAGGCTTAGCCCTGCCTGCCAGGCTCCCTCACGCCATTGGAAGGGCTCACTGCCCAGATGAGGTCCTGGGTGTCTGCAGGGGGGAATTAAGGCTATGCATGCATGCACAGGGGTCTTCCCTGGAGGAGACATACACATCTTTCCTCTGGCTCTCCAAAGCAGCCATGGCCACAGGTCCCCTATGATGGACCTGTGTGTACCCAGATGGCTACTATGTTTCTATGACCCAGCTCCATAGGCAGGCTGCTGGCTCTGGATTCAGGTTCAGCCGCAGCTTCCTTTTGGGGAAAACAAACACACTTGGATGAGATGCTGTCTAAACCTGTCTTGAGTCCAGCCTGCATTTGGAAGAAACAAGTTAATGGTGCTTACAAATATTAGACATGCGGTTGTGCAAACAGAGGCAAAGTAGAGTCCAGCCTTGCAGGGTCTGGGCCTAGAGAACTGCAAGGGAAGCCTGGCATGAGGGAGTGGCACAGAAAGCTGCTTTTATAGGGATCTGGGTTACCTTGACCTTTGTCTTGGTAGGTACTACGTGGGGGACACCGTGGACGTCCTGTTTGAGAAGTGGTTCTACTGCAAGGACCTTGGCACGCAGTTAGCCCCCATCATCCAAGAGTGAGCCCCCACCCTGGGCCTGCCCCTTGCTGTCCTGGAACTCTAAGTCAGTACCCTCTGGCCTGGAAATCCATCACACTTAGAAGTTAGGAGAGAGTCCCTTTGGGTGAGAGCACAGGGGCTTAACCACAGCATGGTGAGGGAAAAGATGATGGGCAGACAGGTTGTGTGAGGGACCCACAAGTGTGTGGGAACTCCTGCACCTGACCATGTCCAGGTGTATATCTACTGACCGCTCAGTGGCACTGTTTTTCTTTCTCCCCTGCTGTCCCTGCAGATTCTTCCGCTCTGAGCAATGTAGAACAGGAAAGCCCATCCCTGGTGAGTTCACCCTTCCTTTTTTTCCGTCCCGCCCTCCCATTTCACAGGGGGATGGATTCCTGAATACTCTGCCCAGTACTCAAGGGACAGGGAAGTTGGAACCAGCTAGCACCCTATGTGACTGCTTGGTCACCCCACTAGACCTGGAGCTCATTCCTGCACTTGGGAGTTGGGGGCATGGGATTCTGGGGTTGCTGGGGCTGGGTGGTCTGAGCCTGGGGAACACTGACCATGGCCCTGCTGTGAGTGCAGATCAGCTGCTTAAGGAGCCACCATTCCCACTGAGCACACAATCCGTCATGGAGCCCATGTCCTTGAAGGCCTGGCTGGATGGCCACTGTCAGGAGCTGCAGGCAGGCACATCTCTTAGCCTGTTTGGGGACAACTATGAGACACAGGTAATGGAGCCCTGGGCCACCAAGGTGTCCACCAATCATGGGAACTGGGAACCCATCACACACACACACACACACACACACACACACACACACACACACACACACACACACATCAGAGGTATGCGCATGAGCATAGGCCTCCCCACTTCAGAGAACAATGGTTTCACTGTGACCAGAAGTCTGTGGAGGCTTTATGGTCCCAAGCAATCTTTCTTCGCTCTCAGAATAGCAAGCCACCCATCGCTGGCAGCTCCCCCAGTGTCTACAATTTACCTCTTGCTAGAAATCCTTGAGGTTTTGTTTGCAGCCTGGAAAGGAGAGAAGTGTTTTGAGGAGCGGGTTAGATGGTGTTGTGGAGAGACTGGAACAAGCTGACCTTTCACTCAACATTTATTGACTGCTCATTGTCTCAGACTTTGGTAGGAACAGGACTATCTGTCTCCCAAAATGGATGGTCTGGCCAAGGTGGCAGACAAGTTAATCCATAATTGTCAGAGTCATGTGATGTGTCATTTGCTAAAAAGCTACAGGAGGATCACAGTGGAGTCCTGACAGGAAGGGGAGTCAGGAAGGCTTCCTGAAGGAGGTGGTGTGCAAAGAGAATTTTAAAGCTAGTGGAAGGGCTTCCAAAAAGGAGGGGAGACGGAGAGAATATTTGAGACAAGGAAGAAGAGTTGGCGGTATGGAGGCTGGAGACAGCCTGCCACCTCATACAGCTAGGGTTGGTGAGGAAGGTGGGGTTGGTGGAGCAGCCAGCTGGGCCTGCCCCTGGTGAGGGTCTGCTGAACTGAGCTGAGCGGGAGCACTTGTCCTAGAGATAGCAGGCCTTCACACAAGGGCTGCACAACAGGCCAGAGTAGTGCTTCTGAAAGTTGCCCACCCATCCTGGGGACAGGGCAGGTCAGAGGAGCAATAGGGAGGCCTGTGGGAGCCTAGTACTCCCTTGTACTTTATGACATGCCACTGGCACAGCCCCTGTATCTAGAACTCGTCACCCCAGGAAGGAAGTCTAGCTGGGTATAAGCCTGATGGACCAGGGACACCGAGAGCTTATGGAGGGTTGTGAGCGGGGCACCGACACTGGGAGTTGTTTCTTCTCCCAACAGGTGATCGCCCATGGGCAAGGCAGCAGCAAAGGCCTGGAACAGGACGTGGACATGTGGCTGTGGCAGCTGGCAAGTGGGGCCTGGGGAGAGGGTGGCACAACCTCCTGCTCACGGGGGTCTGAGTGCTCCTGGGCTTCCTTGCAAGGGGGACGCAAGGAAAAGCAGGCAGGTGTGGAGACTGGCATCCTCCACTTCGTTCCCCTGTTTTTCTTTTCCAGGAGGGCTCCTCAGTGGTGACTCTGGGGGGAAAGCACCTGCAGATGGGTGCAGATGACAGCCTCCTGGTGCCAGCAAGGAGCTCGTAAGTACATGGCAAGACTTCTCCCAGCAGGAGGACCACCCTTCTTTCCCTGGACTCTTCAGGGTCCCTTCTTATCTGCCCTTGCCCATCTGTATATCCACAGATATGTTTGGGAGCGAGCACCAGGCTGTGTGGCTCTATCTGTGACTCAGGACCCTGCCCGCAAGAGGCCCCTGGAGTGATCGCCTTGCTGTGAGACCAAAGCAGCCATCGTGGGCTGCTCCTGCCAATCAACTTTCCCAGTCCCACAATTTCTGTGTAGTTTACTGTGCCAGGCTCAAGGGGTAACAGTAGCCTGCCTTCTAAAATAGCCATAGGCCCATGCCATTTTGTCAAGTGGTGTGCCATCTAGCCTTGGGTCTCCCATAAGGCCCACCTGCTTGTCACCAAAAAGGCCCTCAATAAAGGCTTTCTGATGAACAAGTGCCATTGGCTCCACCCACAGGCTGTTCAGGGAAGCTGGCCCTATCTCCCATGATAGGTTGTGTCTGGGGTGCTGGGGTACTTGGTGACTATGGGTTTGGTGAAGGATCCGTGGGTAGGCATTCCTGTGTTTCCTGATCCATCCACAACTCAGGTCTGGTCCTAGGGGCATGGTAAAATGCATCTTAAAATGCATCTATCTGCCTCTTTTTCTGTTCCCATTTGTTTTATGCAACTTTAAAGAAGTAACTTCTGTTGAATTTATCAGTAACAGAAGTGACATGTGCTGGGGCTGGGAGTTTGGCCTAGTGGTTAAAGTGCTTGCCTAGCATGCATGAAGACCCGGGTTTGATTCCTCGATACCACATACATAGAAAAAAGCCGGAAATGGTGCTGAGGCTCAAGGGCTAGAGCTCTAGCCTTGAGAAAGTCCAAGGACAGTGCTCAGGCCCTGAGCTCAAGCCCACGACTGGCAAAAAAAAAAAAAAAAAAGTGACATGTGCTAACTACAGCAAGTATAGAAAGCCAGGCACTGGTAGCTCATTCCTGTAATACTAGCTTAGTCAGGAGGCTGAGATCTGAGGATTACTATTCAAGGTCAGCCTGTCAAAATTCCCAATTAACTAGCAAAAAGCCAAAGTAGAGTTGTGGCTCAAGTAGTCGTAGGGTGCCAGCCTCAAAAGGGGAGGGGGGAGAGAGAGGAAGAGGAAAGAAAAACTGTAATCCTAGCTTCTCAGGAGACTGAGATCTGAGGATTGTGGTTCAAACCAGCCCCTGAGACTCTTATCTCCAATTAACCACCAGAAAACTGGCAGTGGCGCAGAGGCTCAAGGGGTAGGGCGATAGCCTTGAGCTGAAGAGCTCAGGGACAGCACCCAAGCCCAGCATTCAAGTCCCAAAATGAACAAAAAGAAATAAGAAAACTTAAGTACTAAATGACTGGATGTATGGTGGAGTGCAAAATGGAGAAAATGCTTTGGGCAGAGGAGGCAGGCCTGGGGGAGGCCAGGATGTGTGAATTCTGAGACCAATTTGCACAGTGTCTCCACCCACTTCCCTTTTCTGAAAACTCACCAGCTGCTCCCAGAAACCCACAGCTATCCTGAGAACACAGAGAAAGCCAGCCAGGCAGTGGGAAGCCTGTGCACCTGGGCGGTCTTCAGGAGGCTACTGTCTACCTCACCGTTACTACGGTCCCCCCTCCTCCATCTGACTTCGAAGTCAAATGCTTTGTAAAAACAGCTGAGGACTGAGGACTAAGCGGGTTCTTGTCATAGGCTGGCTCATCAAGGTACCTTTCATCTAGTAGGCTCTGCCTATGTGTGACTGCTGGCTCAGAGAAGTGGCAATGGCAGAGGAGGCCATGTGCCATTTCCTCTATTTTCTCTTCCTGGCCTTCCCCCATTAACATGTCCACCTGGTTGTCTCAACCCCTCTCCACCATGGCTACCCTCCCTACATGAATGCAACAGAAATACTAGATGTTCTCATGGCTCTCAGTTCCCACAGGGGAAGCAGGGCCACCCCTCAGGAACTACTGGAAAGGTGATGGCTGTGAGGCAGGGCCTGGGTTCCTAACCTGCTCTGGAGCCTCATTATTGTTCTTATGGAAGGAGACGATGCTTCTCACCCTCCATGGGCTGCTTTCTCTTCCTCATCCTTCCTACTCCACAAGGCCTTGCTGCTCTGAAGGGCTCTGGTGCCCCCTGAAGCAGGAATTTGGACTGCTTCTCCACCCACCCCTTGCCTCACCCCACATGTGGAATTAGGACTCCCTGGCCTTGGCCTTGGCTCTTGTCTGTTGTACCCTTCTTGGACTTGGTTATCGACCAATATAATAGGATATGACCTTGCCCTTACCAACTGCATGGGTGAGAAATGGACATAAATTTGCCAGCCCAGTGAGGAGGGAGGAAGATAGAAGAAAGAAAGAGGAAAAAAAGAGAGACAGATCCCTATATCCACATGCCACGTGTTAGAGGTAGGAGAGCAATGCAAGTACAATGTGAGCTGGAGACAGCTACAGAAACCCTCATTTCCTAATCTGCATTTCCAAATGCACAATTGGGTGTGGATTTGAGATAGTATGTTTTCCACCTTTTCATTCTTTCTCTTAATACAACCTGATGCCCCTCCTCCCTGCCCAGGGAAGATCTAATAGCACCCATTACTTTCCTCCAGGAATTCCGGTTAAGGGGTTGGACAGGTCAGGCTGGCTCACAGGTCAACAGGAACTAATTCTGATAAAGTATTTACTGACACTCCATCCCCACCAACCCCATGGGCCACATTGAACTACAAAGGCCAAGAGTCTTGCTCTGCCTGCTATCAGGAAGCCACACAGAGAATGAGGGTCAGGATGGGGAAACAGGGTTGTGTCAAGCAAGAGTGGTGACTGGTGGATGGTGACACTGAAGATGCTGGTAGAAGAAGAGGTGCACAGAAGACCGAGGTTCTAAGTCTGGTAAAGGTGTGAGGGGAAGGAGCATCCTGAGAGAGGGGATTTGTCTTCTACTGTTATTGGGAGCTGAAGTGATAGTCATTTGGGGAGACAGGAAAGAGGCCCCAGATCTGTCCTTCTAAAGTCTCTTCAAAGAGTAGGTGCCAAAAGGAAGAGCTAGGGAAAAGCTGAAAAGAAACTTTTAAGTTGGAAGAAAACTAGGGCTTAGCAAAGAAACAAAGACGATAAAAGAAGTCAAGGCCTTCTCTTTGCCCAAGTAAAGAAATGCCCATTAAAAGGAATAGAATAAAACCATCTTTCACGAAAGAAAAAGCCAAACATAAAATACCCAGTCTGCACATTGCCCCTTGAAAGAATAGAGCATTTTCAAAAGTGTTTCCTAATTGCATGCTGTAAGGTTAGTCTGGAAGTGCTCTGAAAAGGCTAGTCTGAAAGCAAAGTGCTCAGTCCACACCCTGGATTAACAACACACTGTCCAGTACTATTTTAAACAAACAAACAACCCTTTCAAAAAGTGATAGGTTATCATTTGTGTAAAATAATACACAAAATATAGTTTGTATTGTCTGGATTCATACAGATGCATTGATAGTTTAAAATTTCATGTTAGAGTGATGGAGAAAATGGACATTGAAAGAGTTACTGGGTAACTATTAATATCTGAAATTATCTTGTAAAAAATTGAGTATCAAGGTTAGAGAAATAATGTACCCACCACCTAACAAATGTAACTGTAACCCTTCTATACATTATCCTGACAATAAAATATAATTTTTAAAAAAGCATATTAATGGTTGGGAGTTTGGCCTAGTGCTAGAGTGGTTGCCTAGCGTGCACAAAGACCCAGGTTCGATTCCTCAGTACCACATACATAGAAAAAAGCCAGAAGTGGTGCTGTGGCTCAAGTGGTAGAGCTCTAGCCTTAAGAAAGCCCAAAGATAGTATTCAGGCCCTGAGTTCAATCCCAGGACTGGCAAAAAAAGCATATTATTAAAATAATCTGGAAAAAAACAAACCCTTGGAGTAATATCTGAACATGCATGGTAGTGTACACTTATAACCCCAGGAAGCTGAGGATGGCCTGTGGGTTCAAGATCAGTCTGGGGCACACAGTGAGACTCTGTCTCAAAAAACAAAACAACCCCCCCCCCCAAAACACCCTGAATTCTACTTTTTCTTGCTCTGAAGAAATTGCAAAGGGGTGAGTGTAGAGAAGGAATATAGTGTGTGACTGCAGCTTCAGGCCCTGAAGCAGCTCTATGGGAAAATGAGAACAGGGCTGGATCTGGCAATTAGCAGGTCATTAGTGACCTTATTGGCAGCAATTTCTGTGAGTGGCTGGGCAGGGGCAGAAGGGAACCATCAAGCTTTCTAATGGGTTGAAGAATTGATGCAATTGGAAGTAATGGAAACAATTCTTGCCAGTAAAAAGGAGAGAGGTGAAGCTAAGGAGAAGAGAGAGATTTGGTGGTTGACTGTTCTGTTGTCTCATGGATGCAATGGAGACATTTAAATACAGTGGCAGGAGAGGAGATGACTGTGGTGGGAAGTAAAAGTGGGCAATAAAGAGTGTGTGTCCCAGGACCTGTTCGAAGCTTCTTACACACACTAATTCCTTTAGTCCTATATGTAGGCACCATGTTACTGATGAAAACAATGAGTAGCAGCTGGAGCCACACCCCAGGGATGTTGGATGCCACTTGTGGGTGGCAGGTGGGTCTGTCCTTGAGGAGTGTAAGGACTCCTCTTATACCCCTGAGCTGGGGAATCCCATTATTATCCTGGCAGGTCTAGGGCAGAGTGAGGAAAGCTGATGGAGTTCTTAGAAGGTTTGGCTTGTGAGTGGAAGGAGTAAAGGTTTGTAAGTGAGAGACATAGAAAGCCATAAAAAGACAAAGTCCTGGCTCCAAATGCAAGGTTTAATGTGACACTGAGTTAAGAGGAGTTTCCAGAAAGACGGTGGGATCATGGAGTTAGGGTGAAGGACACAGGAGCTACACAGCATTGTAGGGATCCTACTTAGGACCCACGCTAGGGTCCCATGCTCCTGACTGTGGGAAGTCCAGGTGTTGAATCCCACTACTCCTGTACTTACTAACAGGGCCTACAGCCTCAATCACATTTGCTCTTCTCCCGTAACATCCTCGAGTCTAGACCTCGCTTTTCCATGGGAACTCTTGAAATTTATTGTCTTCTTGTTTGTTTTCTTCTATCACAGAGCCCAGCAGAGCCCTCTAGAAAGGTATGTGACAGGAAGCCCCACGTGAGGGCACAGCACCTCCCACTGTACCATCTCCAGCTCCCTAGCAGGTGTCATGGGGGACTGTACTGGCCACAGCTATGCACCAATGACCTTGGAGGTAGAATAGTGGAAAAGGTTCGTTGCCTGTTGCTCACACCCTCAGACCTAGGGGGGTATTGTGTGTGTGTGTGTGTGTGTGTGTGTGTGTGTGTGTGTGTGTGTGTGTGTGAAAGACCACCTATCTGGGTGATATAGTTTCTCAAAACTTCCAGCTCTTCAGGACGTGACATATGAGATGGAGCCCAGGAGACAGGCTGGTCCTGGAAGCAGACAGGGGCAAAGAGCACTTGAGTTGAGCTGTGCATGTAGAACCTCATAGCTGACCTCGATCCCAGTGAAGGACAGCAGCGTAAATCAAGACATGAGTTCCAGAAATTTATTGGAAACACGATACGAACCTAGTAGATGGCGTCTCCTCACAGACACTGGTGCACACTGGTACCGTGGGAAAGCGCTCTCCTGGGCAGCGGGAGTGAGCAGAGGCATGCTCTGGTGAGTGCTCTGTGGAAGGGAGAACCAGAGACAGGGTGCAGAGGTGCAGGAGAGGCACACAGAAAACTGGGACATGGCTTTCCTGAAGGCGGCGCTGAGGTGGGCGAATTCCCCCAGAGGAAAACAGGAGAACGGGTGAGGAACAAAGGCTCCCTCTGCCCCTCAAAAGCACTTTTCCTTCTAGGCAGAGCAAAAGAGAATCTACAAAGACCTAAGGGGGATGCTCCCCATCTCCCTCACCAGGGGCCCAGGACTGCACATAGGCACAGGCTCAGACATGACCCAGAGCTCACAGAGGTCCCCCGCATGGACTGCCTGCCCTCAGACTTGCTCCTTGTCTTCCCTTCCACTCCTGCACTGGGCTGCATGCTGACTTCCAGGGCAGCTGACTTCCAGCTAGAGTCAGCTAATAAGAAGAAACCACAAAAACCTGGTGGGCATGACCAACCAAGCTCTTTCTCCCCTCTAACCCTTGGTGACTTCAGCCTCTACCAGTCACTTCCTGGTGTCAAGTTTCCCTAGTGGCCTTGGCCATTGGGTATGGTAACATGGCCTCCTGATTGTATACAGCTAGCATCTAAGGTATTTCTAATACTTGTTTCATCTTTCTGCTCTCCTGATCAGCACTGCCTAGCTTAAAATTGCTTTTATTCAGAGTAAAGTTGTACTTAGTGGACAAGGTAGACGCCTAAGAGATTCTTGTGACAAACTCCTGTCCATCCTCCTCTTCTGCACACCGGTAGGACATCAGAGGTGGCAGAAGTGACCGAGGACATAGGGGATGCCTTGAAGAGTGTCTGTGTCCTCACTCAGAGAGCTTTTCAGTATAGTTCATCTGCTTGAGACTGAAGTCTCAGTATGTCTGCTTATATGGCCACTGAACAGTGGTGACTCTACTGACATGCACTATGGCAGCATCATGGCCAGCGAAGAAACATCTCAGCACCAAATGTTCTGATCAGCAAAGACAAGGAACAGAGGCTCCTTGGCACTACCCTCTGTTCTTTGGAATAGAATATTCCATCGAAATGCCAAGGGGTTTTCAAGGGATGAAGCAGGGGCATAAAAGCATAGTCTATTTCATCTCCAGGGAAGGATGGGACTACAGAACCAGCTCTTATTAACAAGCTGAGGAAGATCCTCTGGACACACAGTACTCACAGCTAACTTTGAGCCTCCTGCTTCTCCATCAGTACTGGCAAGGCCCTTCTCTTGGGCCTGGTAGGAGGCCTCTCCCAACAGTCAGAGAGAATGAAGCCAGCAACTAGTCGCACGATAAACAATCACCATGTGATGTAGAAGGGAGAGGGAGGGACAGCATGTCCCGATGTCCATGTGGTACATAAGCCCAGGGACAAGGCCGCAGACAGACAGCTGAGCTGTGGTCCCTCTTTCCTCCCCGTCCCCCTCCCCCCCCCAGTCCTGGGGCTTGAAGTCAGGGCCTGAGCACTGTCCTGGGACTTTCTTAGTGCTACCACTTGAGCCATAGCATCACTTCCAGCATTTTTTTTCTATGTATGTGGTACCAAGATGTTGAAGCTGGGTCTTCGTGCACTAGGCCAAACTCCTGGCCTGAAGTTCCTTTTTCTTTAGAGAAGAAACACCAGAAAGGCCAGCTGTCCTTCTTTTCCAGGTCTTTGCTGAAGGGGCCTTCTGTTGGAGGAAACATGTGCCATCTGCACTTGAAGTGCCTCTGATATAGGCCCTGCCTTCAGGGCCAAGATAAGGTACAGGACAGCTCCAGAGACAGAACTGGGAAACCTGTTCTGGTCACATGAGTAGAGGCCTAAGGTGAGAAGCAGCCCCTCGTCAGAGAAGTCAGCATGCTTCAAATTGGGCAAGACTGAAGTACCCTGACCCCTTCTATACCACCCGGAACTATCCACACTGCCTCATTCTCTGCTGAGCCTGGGAGGAGATGGACTTTCAGATGTCCTCCTTATTTCTGTGATGCCTCATTCTTTCTGGGGGGCCAATTCCAGGGAGGCCATTCTTTCCTGCAACAACCTGTTTCAGTATCTCATATCATCTTCCAGCTATTATTCCTGGGGCAGCTGAAAGGTCAGATGCCCGTTGTCTGACACAGTGTTATGACCCTCAGCCCTGCAACCTATCTTTGCTATGCAGGGAGATGCTCAGAAACCAACTAAGCATTGAGTTATTCCTTGCCTGCAGTAAATAGTCAAGTGGGATGTTACCAAGGCAGACAGGAAGAATCCAAGCCAGTAAAGCAGGAAGGTCTTCCAAGGCCCCAGAACATAATGCTCACAGCATACTGGGATAGCAGGGTAGAGAGGTTTTGGAGCAGACTATGTAGACTTATATTTGCACACGTGGTTCTCCCTTCCACCCTTCTAAGGTTTAAAATAAAATAGGGTGATTAGTGAGCCATGGTTGGAACCCTTGGCACAGTTCCTTATTAGGCTGGCTTGGTTGCAGGGGGGAACAGGCAGTAAGAAAATAGCTTATCACAGTGATATACACACTTGGCATGTTTAACACCCGCTCTCACTGGAGTTCTCCAGGACCAAGCAGAACCAAGTAGAACACCAGCCTCTCCTCCACAACAAAACAGAGATGCTGAGAGTCATGTGTAGGTTGGCCAAGGTGAGAACCTTCTCTTCTGTCAGACTCAGGGGTAACCACACCACTGAGGAATGGGAGCAGATGAGTGAGAAGCAGCAGGGGAGGAGGGATAGAGGATTAGGGGAAGGGGTCAGGGAGAAGGAAGCAGCCTAAAAAAGCCAAGCAACAAATACCAGCAAGGACAGGGGAACACGATGAACAATGTAAACACTGACGCATTTCTTAAGAAAATCCACTCAGAAAGATGCCACATCCCTCCTGTACATAAGTAGTACACAGCATCAAACAGCAGGGCTGGCATATGCAGGCCAGTAGAGCTCTGAGCGCTCAGCAGCCTCCATCACCCAGCCCTGCACGCTGGGAAGTGGACACCAAGAAATGAGGAGGTTAAGTGGCCCCCTCTGCCCTCAGTTCTCAGGAAGGTCCACTCTAGGACAGCAAGGTCTCTGAGAAGGAAGCGAGGTACCCCTGGGTCCCACGGAGATGCAGATTTGGAACATGCACTCCTACAGTTTCTTTCCTGCCCCTTTGGGTCTCCACAAGGTGCACAGAGAGGCTCTCACTGAAAGAGCTGCCTCCTTCCCAGGTGACCACCAGCAAGACAGTAGAGTCTTGGATTGTAGCATGGAACAGGGATAACTCAGTCTGACACGCAACACGTGAGTTCTGGAAAAGAGAAGAAACAGAGTAAGGTTAAATGAGTGCTGATGAAGGCAAGATGAATGAGAAGATAGAAATTGCCTTCAGTGAAAGGAGGTCAGGCACTAATTCAAATAAAATCTAACCATAGAGTTTAAGGCTGGGGGACCAAAGTCAAAGTTCACCTGGGTCAAGAAAAAAATCCAAGTGACAGTGAAGCATCTTCAAAGCCAGGTTTTCAAGTACAAAGGCTATACTAAAATACAATACCTCATGGGGCTGGGAGTGTGGCCTTGTGGTAGAGTGCTTGCCTAGCATGCATGAAGACCGGAGTTTGATTCCTCGGTACCACATACATAGAAAAAAAGCAGGAAATGGTGCTGTGGCTCCAGTGGTAGAGCTGTAGCCTTGAGAAAAGCCCAAGGACAGTGCATAGGTCCTGAGATCAAGCCCAGGACTGGCAAAAATAAATAAATAAATACAATACCTCAGACCAGACCTTGTAACACTCCTCCAGTGATAGAGGAATAATGGGGAGCACAACGGCTAGGAGGAGGCCCCATCTCTTCTTCAGCAATAACAACCTATCACCAGGATTGGCACCCAAGCCATGAACACCCTTTCTTATAGGATAAGAATAAGCCTCAGCCCCCTCACCAATGTCAAGAGTTAAGAGCTATTCTTTTACCATCCCATCTACCTCCAAACTTCAACTTCCTTGTCCTCAACTGGATATCAAGAGACTGGCAATGGAAATGAAAAATGAACAGCAGACCTGGCCTGTGAACCATATTATCACATCTCATTCTACTCAGCAGGGTGTGAGGAGGCTGGAGTGGCTGAGGTAGAAGAAAATGCTCACAGATTCTTTCCTGTCATGCATTCTGCAGCCACAAAGTAGCAAGATGATCACTTTCACAGCCTCATTTTACCAGGGAAGGAGGTTTGCAGGATGGAGCAAGCCATGCCATCATTTCATGAGCCTTTCTAGGAATATTGATGGCACTATGCACACAATCTAATTCAGTAAGTGTGTGTTAAATACTCAGATAAATTTGACTTAGGAATCAATAAGCCTTTGCTTTATTGGATCTGCTGTACCTTACAAAGTGTCTTTTGAGTATTTATCTGAACCTTGTGAGTATCAGGAAAGTTAGGACCTGCTCAAGTTCAGTAAGAAAGCCAAAGAGTCAGGATTTGAACTCCATCTTCTTAATTCAGATCATCTTATGTACTACACCAACCTGCTCATTCTCCATCCAGCCCAATGTTCTGCTAACAGTTCTGAATGTGCATATGGTCCTCGTCAGTGTCTAGATTAAAGCAACATATGTGCCTGCATCTGTAAGAAGCACCTCTCTTCTCTACCGTGCGTGTGTGTGTGTGTGTGTAGGATGTAGGGGATTCTGTCCAAATCCCCACACAATTAAACCTACTAGAAGAACCACTTATAATAGATGACCAAACCTCTGATCTGCCATGATAAATTTGTGCTAAACTTACCTGCTTATTTTCAAAAGCAATCCTTTCCTCCCAGTTCAGGAACTGGCATCTGGGCACATACCACCTTCTCCACACTGGCTACAGCTGAGCTATGCCATCTCTCTGTATCCCAGCTAAACAATTCTCATATTTGCCATCTGTCCTCACAAGTCCTATCATCTCTCTCTCTCTCTCTCTCTCTCTCTCTCTCGCTCTCTCTCTCTCTCTCTCTCTCTCTCTCTCTGTGCTTTACGCGTTCTCAGCCCCTACTTATACTGCCTGGAAGCAAGGGACAAGAACCACCTGCAGGACCCTCCATTTAGTGTAGTGCTGACACCTCTAGGAAAAGTTATCTCCCAACTGTCAGTATCCTTCCTAATGAGAGAGCCCAAGTAAAATTTCCCTTTTTGTTAATTCTCCAATGCATTGGTCCATATTTGCCACTTCATCTGTATAACTTCAATTCTTAAGCACTTAAGTTTTTTTGCGAAATGTTCCCTATTGGATTTTGACTACTCAGAAGTATTCAAAGTCCAAGGACTTGGAGATTCTGCACTCTAATCATCCACTGAACTGAAAGCAATTCTTTCAAGGTTTCTAGCTACTGGCATCCATGTTCATTTCCTTCTCTTCTGAAAAATCAGAGAAGAAACTATTACCAGAATCCTGGAGGCGAGAAAGAAGATGATGAGTGATGGCAGATTACACCTAAGAAAGCTTGAGGCTGGCAGTATGGAAAGCTGAGAGCCCCATTTGTTCAAAGAACTCGCAAAGGTATCAGGAAATGACATCAGGTACCTCTGGCAATGGGCAAGAAGGGCTAAAACAAAAAGATGAGTAGGGGGGCCGGGAGTTTGGCCTAGTGGTAGAGTGCTTGCCTAGCATGCACGAAGATCCGGGTTTGATTCCTCAGTACCACATACATAGCAAAAAGCCAGAAGTGGTGCTGTGGCTCAAGTGGTAGAACCCTAGCCTTGAGAAAATCCAGGGACAGTGCTCAGGCCCTGAGCCCAAGCCCAGGACGGGCCAGAAAAAAAAAAAAAGATGAGTAAAAGTCTGTTTGAGAAATAGCCCTAGAATTCTTCTAACTGCAAACTCCTGGGAACTGTCCACTTCCTACCCGTCTGGATGGTTACTCCCAAAAGAAGATGAAACGGAGGGCCTCACGAGAGCAAGCACATTTCTGGCAGAGTCCCCAGTTCCCACAAGAGAGATCAAGTGAGAGTATGTCTATCAAATGCTAAGCCTCCAGCTTTCTTCTCATCAAGTTCCCAGAAGGCAGGTCGACAAACCTCTACCCTTAGGAAGAAACAGGAAGAAGCTACTCAGGGGAATTGTGCAGCTCATGAGAAGAGGCAAAGGCATTTGGGGTTACCCAACAACTAGCCCACACCAATACTCTGAAGTGTAATACAGGCTCCAGCCTGGAGCCTTCAATCTCATTTTCAGTCTATATAAACATTGTTATATAATGAAAGTCACCAGGAAAAGCAAACAACACAAATGTTAGAGACCAAAGCAAAAAAATAGGATATAAACTGGACTATACATGGAGAAAATTTCAAAAACAAGAGTTAGAGAAGTGAGAAAAAGATAGTTTCCATGAAACATAACCAGTGTATGTATCTAAACAAATAAATACATAAGACTTAGTTAATAAAAGTAAGGCGCCATAAGTTTGACCTAGTAGTAGAGTGCTTGCCTAGTATGCACAAAGATCTGGGTTTGATTCCTCAGTACCACATACATAGAAAAAGCCAGAGGTAGTGCTGTGGGTCAAGTGGTAGAGCTCTAGCCTTGAAAAAGCCCAAGGGCAGTGCTCAGGTCCTGAGTTCAAGCCTGGCAAAAAAGCACAAAGCAAAACAAAACAAAATAAGAAAAATAAACCAAAAAAACAAAACTAAAACTAAAAAAGGAAAAGCTCATAGAATGATTGAGTTCTACTTTATACAATGGTAAGCTAATTTATACTGAAGTAACCTTCTAGCTAGTAAAGGCTGGACAAAATGTAAACCTACCTCAAGATAGTAGGAAACAACTAAAACCAGGCAAACATTAGATATGCTGTAACCTGGCTTTCCCTTTGAGTAGTTTCATGTAGCATAAAAATATCACTCAGGTAAAAAAGTGGTTGCCTAACTAGGCTGAAGAAATCAGAGGTAGGATTTCAATGCATGTGGAAATTGATGAAGTAGGTCTGTAGTGGAAAAGGAGGAACCCTGAATTCTACATAAACTCTCTCAAATCATTGGCTGATTATATATATATATATATATATATATATATATATATATATATATATATATATATATTGTCCTGGGGCTTGGCCTGGGCACTGTCCCTGAGCTCTTCAGCTCAAGGCTACCACCCTTCCCCTGGGCCTGAGTGCTATCCGTGAGCTCTTAAGCTCAGGGGTATTTCACAACCCTTGAGCCACAACCCCACTTCCCATTTTCTAGTGATTAATTGGAGATAAGAGTCTCACAGCTTTGTATGCCTGGGCTCCTTTGAACCTTGATCCTCAGATATGAGCCTCCTGAGTAGCTAGGATTACAGGTGTGAGTCACCACGCCCAGCTTCATTGGCTGATTTTTGATCTTGGTGAGTATGAGGTTATAAGACCAGTAGGAAATATTAGGGACGGGGCTCAAATAGCCAAGTAGTGATTTTAGTAGTTATATTGTGCTGGCAAAACAGAGTTAACAGAGGTTAAGTTCTGCCAAAGTTAGAGGGACTTAGATTAAGTTAATCTTTCCATTGAAATTCCATGATAGTAACATCTAGTTTGAAGGAGATAACTCTCAATAAAATCTTAAACCAAACCTCCATAGAATCAAAATAATCTGTCTATGTAAGAACAAAACACTACAGAAGAAAATAGAATCTACAGTTCATAATAACCAATATTTATTTACAAAATATTCCACATGAGAATCAAGAAACTAGAACCTATAATAAGTCAGAAGGAGATAAATGGATTGATTCATGTTCTAGAATTAGCAGACATGGAATTAAAGTATTTCCTTTAAGTTGGTTGAAAAATGTACAGCAAGACAAGATAGAAAGACAGATGGTGGTTCAGCCCTGTAATCCCATCGATGACAAGTAAGCGAATCAAGATTGGAGGCTGACCTTAAACAAAAAGTCAAGACCCACTCAATCAACTAACCAATCAAAGCAAGCAAGAAAGACTGGAGGAGTACAGCAAGAGGTAGAGGATCTGCCTAGTAACAGGGAAACTCTGACTTCAAGTGTTAGGGGTGCAAAAAATTTTTTGAAGGTAACTAAAATGGGTACAAATTTAGGACTTTAAAAGAACTAAATCACACACAGGCCAAAGGAGGACACTCTTAGGAGAGGAAGAGAAAGACACAATGCCTATGTGTACCTGATCATACAAGATAGTATTTATTAAAATGAACTCCAGGAAGTGAAAACAAGAGGGGCTTCCAACATTTTTTTTCTGTTTTGTTTTCTTTTTGTTCTGTTTGTTCATTTATATGTCTTTGGGAGTCAAAGGAGAGGTACAGAAATGGAAGGACAAAGGGTAAACAAATGAAGCAATAAGGGGGGGACACGGAGACAAAAACATGAGAAGGAATATCAATGTATGAGAAGTAATGCACCTACTACCTGATGAATATAGCTGTAACCCCTCTATATATTATCCTGATGATAAAATGAATTTAAAAACAACAACAACAACAAAAAATGAAGCAATGTTACTCACTGGACCATTGAAAATGAACTACACAACTTGTTTTTTCTTTTTTTTTTTGCCAGTCCTGGGCTTGAACTCAGGGGCTGAGCACTGTCCTTGGGCTTTCTCATTTTGCATTTCCCAGTGAAGCTGGAATGACAGATACATGTCATACTGTAATAGGAAGAGATTTGAATATCTGCATCCTGGGTTCAGTCTTTAATTTCATTGAAGGTGTTGTCAAGGGTATACATCTCAGTAGAAGAAGCACGAGTTCAAGGTGCAGGTTTCAAGAGAGATAAGGAGTCAACCGAATTTTCCCTTTTTCTGGTACAAGGGTTTGAGCCCAAGACCTTGTACGTACTTGGCTCCCTTCCTCACAACTGTCTGTCACTCTGTACCACTTGTGTCACATCTCCAGCTTGACTTTTTGCTGGTTAATTATAGATGGATTCTAACGACTTTACTGCCTGGGCTGGTTTCAGTGATCCTCTAGAGCTCAGCCTCCTGGGTAGCTGGGATTACAAATGTGAGCTTCTAGTGTGTGGTCTCCAATTAGTTCTTGGGTTTAAAAAATTAATTGTTATTATAAAGGTTATATACAGAGATGTTACACTTACATAAGTCAGGCATTTATTTTTGAACAATATCATTTCTTCCCTCAATCTCAGTTTTTCCCTCCCATCCATATTAAATAGTTGTGTAAGGCCAGGAGTTTGGCCTAGTGGTAGAGTGCTTACCTAGCATGCACAAAGACCTGGGTTCAATTCCTCAGTACCACATACACAGAAAAAGCCAGAAGTGGTGCTGAGGCTCAAGTGGTAGAGCTCTAGTTTTGAGAAGGTCCAAGGACGGTGCTGAAGCCCTGAGCTCAACCCTAGGACTGGCCAAAAAAAAAAAAAGAACCAGTGGGCCAGGAGTTTGGCCTAGTGGTTGAGTGCTTGCCTAGCATGCACGAAGACCCAGGTTCGATTCCTCGGTACCACATACATAGAAAAAAAGCCAGAAGTGGTGCTGAGGCTCAAGTGGTAGAGCTCTAACCTTGAGAAAGTCCAAGGACAGTGCTCAGGCCCTGAGCTCAAGCCCACGACTGGCAAAAAAAAAAAAAAAAGAAAAAGAAAAAAGAAAAAAGAACCAGTACAGAAAAGAAATGAGGAATGGCTCAGCAGAAGAGAGCCTGCTTAGAAAATACACAGTTCTAAGTTCAAATACCAATATTACTTTCTGTTCCCAAGAAAACCTAAGCCAGGTATGCTCATTTATAACTGTAATTTCAGTGCTCAGGAAGCTGAGCAAGGACAATCATCAGACCAGCCTAGGATACATAGCAAAATTCTGTCAAAAAGAAGGAAAAAAAGGAGGAGGAGGAGGAAGAGGAGGAGGAAGAGGAGGAAGAGGAAAAGGAGGAGGAGGAAGAGGAGAAGGAGGAAGAGGAGGAAGAGGAGGAGGAGGAAGAGGATGAGGAGGAGGAGAAAGAGGAGGAGGAAGAGGAAAAAATGCTTGTATAGCAGGCACAAGTCCTACTATATTGCCCAAATCAAACCAAACTAACCAATAAACAAAACAAAACCTAAAAATAGGCTGTGGGTGAAGTTTAGTGGTAGCCAACTTGCCTAGCATGTGTGAGGCCCCTGAGTTTGATCCTCTGTGTGTGTGTGTGTGTGTGTGTGTGTGTATGTGAGAGAGAGAGGGAGAGAGAGAAGAGAGAGAGAGAGAGAGAGAGAGAGAGAGAGAGAGAGAGAGAGAGAGAGAGAGAGAGAGAGAGAGCGCACAATTGATATGGCCATACTAACATCAAAGTAGACTTCCAGATAGAGTATTAACAGAGATAAAGATGGCTACTTCATACTGAGAAGGTTAACTATATATAGAGATCTATCTATCTGCTAGGTACCCGGCTCCCAACTTTTGTATCCGTGTCCTTAGGTCTGAGACCTTCTCCCTATATTTACTTTGCAATCATCTTGGAGTCTAGAAAGGACAGGATTTACCAATAAGCATGTTGTGACACAAAGCAAACTGACCCTCAGATAGGTAATATCTTCTTATGATCCTGTGGAAAAAGGAAAAAAATAACCTCCCCCAAAGGAAAACAGCCAAGAGCTCTCAGGACAGCAAGGATGCCCATCAGGCAACAATGGCTGGCTTGTTTCTGCTCCCTTCAAGTTCTTTCTGTAATTTTAATTATGTTATTTAGTGTATATATGAAAATAGAGGTTTTAGACTCCAGGAACATACAAATCTAGTTGGAAACTGAAGTGAAAGCAGAGTTAAACGATAGCCTGTAGTCCTAGCTATTCAGGAGGCTGAGATTGAAACCAACCTGGGCAGAAAAGTTCATGGACTCTTTTTTTTAATCTTTTTTTCATATATTTTTATTGTAATTAATAGAAGGGTTACATTATATTCACCAGATAGAAGGTGCATTACTTTACATACATTGATACCCTTTCTCATGTCTTGGTCTCCATTTTCCTCCCCCTCACCCCCACCCCTCATCTTGTTTTCCCCTCTTCCCTATCCAATTTCAAATAACCAAATATGCATATATCCAATATATCAGATAACAAAGTGAAATGCTGTAACAATATGAGATAACCAAGGGACAGCAAAAGAGATGAGAGATATCATAGTACATTAAGGACAACAATCACTCATTATATGAGTAAGTGAAGTAAGCCAGACTCAAAGGAACATATGGCTTTTGTTTCTACGGCCATACAACCCTGAACACGCCCAATCTCGTCTGAATTATCTTTTATAACAAGTTATTTCCAAGTTTGCATGGTAAATAGAAACATGGTATTTTTTAACACCTCTCAGGTCGAAACTTTCTTAATAAGGACCAAGAATCACAACAAATCAGAGAAAGGCTGGATAAGTGGGACTGCATTAAACTGCAGAGCTTTTGTATGGCAAAGGACATAGCTAGTAAACTAATCAGGAAGCCTATAGAGTGGGAGAAGATCTTCACCAACCAAACAACGGACAAAGGCCTCATATCTAAAATATATCAACAACTCAAAAAATTGAATCACTCCAAAACTAACCTCCAAAGTAACAACCATCCCATTAAAAAATGGGCCAAAGACTTATGTGGCCTATAGACACATGAAGAAATGCTCAACATCTCTGGTCATAAAAGAAATGCAAATCAAAACAACTCTAAGATTCCACCTCACTCCAGCTAGAATGGCCAGGATCAGGAAAATGAATGACAACAGATGCTGGAGGGGATGTGGCCAGGAGGGATCACTACTACACTGTTGGTGGGAGTGCAAACTCGTTCAACCACTATGGAAAGCAGTGTGGCAGTGCCTCAAAAGGCTAAACATAGAACTCCCCTATGACCCAGCAATTCCACTACTTGGCATTTACCCAACCACCCAGAAACAAGGACATACTAAACCCACTAGCACAACAATGTTCATTGCAGCACTATTCACCATAGCAAAGATATGGAACCAACCTAGATGTCCCTCAGTTGATGAGTGGATCATGGACTCTTTATCGTCAACTAACCACCAAAAAAATGATCAAAGCTCCCTAGTGAACAGAACACACACACACACACACACACACACACACACACACACACACACAAACACACACACGTGCGTCAGAAAACTTGAGAGGAACAAGAAGATAACCAGAGGGCCAGTCCCAAGGCCTGACAGTCCAAATGTCCTGTCCGTTCTTCTTCTGTGAACTTCCTGTCTCAGTTGACTTATACAAACAGGGTTTGCTCAGGTATCTTCTTTGGGACCCTCCAACTAACAGCCATCTTCTGGTTTGCACCTCGGTTTTACATTAACTCTTTGTAAAAACTGCATGTAAATAGTTGCTGATAAAAAATATTTACCAGACACTGAGGGCTCACACCTTTAATCTTAGCTTACTCAGAATGCTGATATCTGAGGATCCCAGTTCAAAGCTAGCCTGGGCAAGAAAGTCCATGAGACTATTTCCAATAAACTACTCAGAAAAAGCTGGAAGTGGGATGGGACCCAGAGTAGGATGGGATGGGACCCAGAGCCTTGGAATGCTAGGCAAGTATGTATCACTGAGTTACAAATTCAGCCTCTAAAATAATTTATTTTTTAAGTAGTTGTACAAAGAAGACAGATGATTAATACAATGAATCATAATCAATGCTACCTTTTCCATCCTTTCCCCTCATCTTTTCTAATCCATCCATACTCTTAAATTACAAAGTTCTACTTTCATATAATATACATAGAATATAATGATTGTATCTACTCACCCTCCCTATCTCCTTGTCTGCCCCCACTCCTAAAATATTTTATTTATTTATTTATTTTTGGGGGGGGATAGTGGGGCTTGAACTTTGGACCTGGGCACTGTCCCTGAGCTCTTCAGCTCAAGGTTACATCCCTACTCCTTAGCCACAGCCCTGCTTCCCATTTCCTAGTGATTAATTGGAGATAAAGAGTCTCATGGTCTTTAGTGCCCAGGCTGGCTTTGAACCTCAATCCTCAGATCTCAGCCTCCTGAATAGCTAGGATTACAGGCGTGAGCCACTATGCCTGGCTTTTAAATATTTTTAAAGAATATTTAAAAAATTATTCTAACTATTATACTACAATGGAGTCAAGGAGCCAAGAAGGTCACACAATATTCTTCTATACATAGTATTTTAGAACATTCAAAAAACCTGGTCTCTTGAAAATGGCATGCAATTTTTAACAGAAGGCAGCCTGGGCCCAAGTAAGCCTGGAAGTGCCATCAGCTGTCCCTGGCAATCTATTTTTATTGGGATCTGTGAAGGCAGCAGATGCATTCCCAGAGCTTGTTCACTAGTACAATGGCCCTCATCACTACCCATGTTCCGGGATTGGGAGGCCAACAGTTGGGATTGTTGAATCACTGATTTCAG
Organism: Megascapheus bottae; assembly: GCF_031878675.1. Classification (NCBI taxonomy): domain Eukaryota; kingdom Metazoa; phylum Chordata; class Mammalia; order Rodentia; family Geomyidae; genus Megascapheus; species Megascapheus bottae. The sequence goes on from NC_143515.1 coordinate 55,457,252, forward strand.
AAACAAGTCATCAAAAGGAAAATCTTCACACCCCAGATCATAATATTGTACTTACAGAGGTATCCACAGTAGATACCCTCTTCATGGGGAGTTACAGAAATGATATTACTCGATGCAGAAGATGAAGAAGAAAAATCTACAGTGTACTCATGTGTCTCAGGGGAAATAAACCAGAGGACAGTAGATTAAAAAAGGAGTTTATTATATAATTAGTCAACAGTTCTGGCCCACAAATCCTGACTCTAGTCCATTGAAAACTCTTTTTCTTTTCTAGGGCTGTTGTTTTGTTTGTCCTAACACACTGAGTCTCAATTCATTTGTCCCCTGGGATAAAAGCTATGCCATCCTGGACAAGGTTAAGAACACCTCTAGCTACTCCTGTGGTCTTTATCACTGCTCTGTATCACTCCAGAAGCAGATAAAACCTGAGCTATTGCAGACAATCACCTGGTGCCTGTGCGTAGAACAAAAGGCCCATGGATGGAACAAGGCTTAAACAGCAGATACTGGAGTAGGAGGCAACAGTGTCTTCTTTGTAGGTCAGGGGAGGATGGGTGGTCTTCTCAGCCTACATTTTCTCTCAGTAAAATTTTCTGATAAAGCCTTCTCTATGAAAAATAAATATTCTGGTATCAAAATGATGATATTCAATCCTCCCACAGTAGGGTTTCTAGCTACAAGAGTGTACAGGTAACTGAGTAATCCTTCTCTATAAACCAAATTTCCGCTCAAATGCTCCTCAGAATTACTTAATCAAGGGACATTTCTCTTTATAGACATTGGGCTTTTCTTTTGCCAGTTCTGGGGCTTGAACTTAGGACCTGGGCACTGTCCTTGGGCTTTCTCAAGGACAGGACTCTACCACTTCAGTCTCAGCACCGCTTCCAGCTTTTTCTATGTATGTGGTATCAAGGAATGAAACCCAGGTCTTCGTGCATTCTAGGCAAGCATTCTACCACTAGGCCAAACTCCCAGGCCCACATTGGGCCTTTCTAATGTATAAACATACACTGGGACATATTCATTTACCTTCAATCAAATACACAAATCTTTTTGCTTAATTTTGTTCATGAAATGGGACCAAATTCCATGAGACACTGGAAGTGGTGCTGTGGCTCAAGGGGTACGGTAGTAGCCTTGAACTGAAGAGCTCAGGGACATCACCCAGGCCCAGGGGTAGAGCAGTAGCCTTGAGCTGAAGAACTCAGGGACAGCGCTCAGAAAAACAGCTTTTGTGAAGGCACTGCTAGCTTATACTATGTAACATGAGCAAAGGGAGATATCTACTATGTTTTTATTCATTTGAAAATATATGCCTATCTTTCACATATATGCTTCTTCACGTGGTGGAAAAGCCCTTGATTTAAAGTGGAATTGTATTGTTGCTACTTGTTAGAAGCATGACTCTGGACAAATTCCTTAACGTCTCTGATTTTTCATTTTCCTTATTACTAAGATACAGGTTTTAATACCTGCTTCATAAAGTGTTAGGAAGATGAAGTAGTATAAAGCACACAAAACTTCCATCAGAAGAATACTTCTATCAGCTGCACTTCACAGAGTTACAGAAGAGAGAACAGGTGCAACAAAACCAAGTGATACACACAAAAATAATCAAAAGAAGTCTAATTAGTCCCATCTGACTCCAAACATGAAGATGCTTCCCCCTCCCTGACACACACACACACACACACACACACACACACACACACACACACACACACACACACACAACTTCTTCATCTTCTTTGCCAGTCCTGGGCTTGAGCTCAGGGCCTGAGCCACTGTCCTTGGGCTTTCTCAAGGCTAGAGTTCTACCACTTGAGCCATAGTATCACTTCTGACTTTTTCTACGTATATAATACCAAGGAATCAAACCTGGATCTTCGTGCATGCTGGGCGAGCACTCTACCACTAGGCCAAACTCCCAGCTCCACACACATGAATTCTATCTCCTCTTCTTTCTTCCCTTTCATGCTCTCAGCCAGGTAAACCTTTCTCTAATGGTGCCTGCCAATCCCTGATGACTACCCACAGCCACTTGAATTCAATGAGTAGGGTCTCAGTTTGCTGGCAACACAAATGGCATTAAAGCACCTGAACAGAAGAATGGGTGCAAAGGATTTAGAAATTCACTTGGTGGTATAGGTATAGCACTAGATCAACAGTCTGAAGGAAAAATGTACTGTTAAGGCACCCTGCAGCTCTTTAATTTTGAAATCCATTCTATGATTACTAATTCCTTGCACTGAGTTTCTTATGTGTGTGGGTCTTCACCTTCAAGGTTAAAATCCCACAAGGGTGGGATTCAGTGACATTACGTAGCTGATGGAGCATAGACTCACAACTTCCAGTCAACACCAGGACCGTGTAATAGGAGGAAATTAGAAATTTCCCACCATTTAAAAAAATGCCTGGGAAAATCATTTTTAAAGGCTGAACTTAAAAAAACTCGACCATCAAGAATCTGAAATGGCCAGGAGTTTGCCCTAGTGGTAGAGTGCTTGCCTAGCATGCATGAAGACCTGGGTTCAATTCCTTAGTACCATATACATAGAAAAAAAGCTGGAAGTGGTGCTGAGGCTCAAGTAGTAGAGCTCTAGCCTTGAGAAAGTCCAAGGACAGTGCTCAGGCCCTGAGTTCAAGCCCAGGACTGGCAAAAAAAAATAAACAAACAAAAAGAATGTGAAATGTTAAGGTAGAAGGCCAGTGGAGAAGACAAGCCACTGGGGAGGAAGCAGGAAGCTCTAATGCTAAGTGAGCTGAATGTTTTAGAAGAAGCAATTTTGATGTTCAGCTAAATTAGTCTGCCTGTACACATCCTGTTTGCATGCCCATCTGTCAGACATGCTGATAATTAAGTAGCGGTGCTAATTGCTTTCATTATTGTACCTCACAGGGAAAGCTTTTCCCTAAGCCTGTATCTTATTTCAGTATTTCATGGTATAAACTACCTCATGAAAGCTCACTACTAGCCAAATGTTTTTTTTCCAGCACTTTAAATTGACATAGGAAATTCAGGCTGCTCAGAATCCTATATCTGGAGGGGGAAAGATTATCTTAAGGGTCCTAAACAGGCAAATGGCTCACGCCTGTAATCCTAACTACTCAGGAGGCTGAGATATGAGGATCAAGGTTCAAAGCCAGCCCAGACACAAAAGGACCTGAGGCTCTTATCTCCAAGTAACCTCTAAATAAAGGGAAGTGGGGCTTGGCTCAAGGGTAGGGCAGTAGCCTTGAGCTGAAGCGCTCAGGGACAGCAGCCAGGCCGAGTTCAAGCCCCATGACCCCCCCTCCCCAAAAAAAGGTTCATTGGGGACACACAAATGTAGGAACTCTCTGAATGTACTTTTTTTTTTATTGTATTCTGATCTTTCAACTCTATATCATCCATTTTAACCAGCCTCATGCTGCTGTCGTTAGGACTTTGAAATTCCAATTTTCCTCTGAGGCCTGGATCTCTGTTATCCCAAAAGGAGGTACAGAGAACCTGGAAGGCTGGAGAAGCAGAGGACCTGCTCTTTCCAGTTCCTGTCAATGACACTCCATGTAGCACTAGCAGTGTGTTTCAGAACCAGACTTATTGCATCTCCCAAGAGATGCCTACATGAGTTGAGGCTGCATGTCTTCTTAGGGATTGGGCTCCAGCTCCCCTGGGCCGCTTCCTTAAACTTCTAGATTATAATAACTCACACATCCTGGTGCTGTTTATTTAGTTAGCCACATTAATTTCTTATATTTAATTACCTGTTAAGTAATGTATGTGGCTTCTACTTTGTTGCAGAAACTAAGAAAATCTTCTTGAGTGCTCATCTAATGATAACAATTAGTCCCATCTAAGCTAGAATCCCAATCTCTCTCTGTGTATATAAATACGTATGTAGTATACATGTATATATATGTTTGTATATAGTTCTAGACCTCCTCCTCCTCCTCCTCCTCTTCTTCCTCCTACTTCTTCTTCTGCTAGTCCTGGGGCTTGAACTCAGGGCCTGAGTATTGTCCTTGGGCTTTCTCTAGGCACCACTTCCAGCTTTTTTCTATGTATGTGGTACCGATGAATCGAACCCTGGTCTTTGTGCAAGCTAGGCAAGCGTTCTACCACTAGGCCAAACTCCCAGCCCTCCCCTCCCCCTTCTCCACTTCCTCTTCCTTCTCCTCCTTCTTCTCCTTCTCCTCTTTCTCTTCTTCCTTCTCCTCCTCCCTCTTTTTTTTTTTTGCCAGTCCTGGGGCCTGAACTCTGGGCCTAGGCACTGTCCCTAAGCTTCTTTTTGCTCGAGGCTAGCACTCTACCACTTGAGCGACAGCACCACTTCTAATTTTTGCTGTTTATGTGCTACTGAGGAATCAAACCCAGAGCTTCATGCATGCTAGGCAAGCACTCTATCATTAAGTCACATTTCAAGTTTCAGATTTTGTTGTTATATGAATTAAAACACAGGTGAGAAAGTTAGCACACTGCAGAGTGAACTCCATACCAGACAGCAAAGCACAGACATATAGGTCTTGAAGAAACAACATCCAAGTTTCTTTGGAAAACGAGACAGGTGTCTCTCCAACAAGGGTAAAGACCTGAATTAATAAGATCAGGGACTGGTTGTGTTCCGTCTATTGTTCTTGTCTGAACAGAGAAGCAATGACCTCGCAGTAGCGCTCATCCAGATGTACATGGGACAAACTGACACTACAAAGGAAATACTATAGAGGTTGTATTCAAAATGCCCTCCACAGATTCTATTTCAATGCATAGTCTCCTGCTGGTGATGCTATTTAGGTACAGTGTAAAGGAAGTAATTCACTTGGAGTATGCCTTTAAAGATTGAGCTGCTCTGTAGTCTTCTCCACTCTTTCTGCTTGTCTGCCATGAGATATACAGCCTCCTTCACACACTCCCACTGCCATGATGTTCTGCCCCAGTGCACAAGGCCAACCAACTGAACCCTCTGAAACTGTTAGCCAAAATAAATCCTGCTTTAAGTTGTTTCCTCGGATACTGTGGTCACAGCAACAGGAAAGCTAACTAATAGAGTGGCATTTTGAAGAAATTCCATGTAGATAGATAATCACCAAATGGAGCCTCAGGTGTTGAAAGGCCATAGAAAGGCCATGGGGTGGGAGTGGGTACTAGGAAGCTATTTTCCATCAGTCACATGAGCCTGGAGTTTGGCCTAGTGGTAGAGTGTTTGCCTAGCATGCACGAAGCCCTGAGTTCAATTCCTCAGTACCACATACACAGAAAAAGCTGAAAGTAGCACTGTGGCACAAGTGGCAGGATGCTAGCCTTGAACAGAAAGTGTCCAAGGACAGTGCCCAGGTCCTAAGTTCAAGCCCAAGCATATCACATGCACGTCAAGTATAGTGGCTCATGTCTCTAATTCCAGAAATGGGGAAGGAGGAGGATAGAAGTTTGAGCCATTCTGGAAAAAATATTAGCAAAGTCCTATCTAAACAAATTAGCTGGCTGGGTTCCTGTGATGCTAACTACATAGGGGCCATAGGAAAGGAGGGCTGTGGTCCAGGTCAGCCCCAGGCAAAAATATGTGACTCTATCTAAAAGACACAAACCAAAACAAAACCAAAGCAACAAGGATTAGAGGCATGGCTCAAATGATAGAGAGCACTTGCTTAGAAAGTATAAGACCCTCGCTCGTGGCTCATGCCTGTAATCCTAGCTACTCAGGAGGCTGAGATCTGAGGATCAAGGTTCAAAGCCAGCCTGGGCACAAAAGTCCATGAGACTTAGCTTCAATTAACCATTAGAAAACTGGAAGTGACATTGTGGCTCAAGTGGTAGAGCGATAGCCTTGAGCTGAAGAACTCAGGCCCAGAGTTAAGCCCCACGACCCACAAGAAAGCAAGCAAGCAAGCAAGCAAGCAAGCAAGAACAAGACCCTGATTTCAAACCCTAGTATATATATCAAATGAATCACAACATACTTTACCCTTATGGCAGTATACTTAGAGAAGCCAAAGAGGCGATAAGATAAAAAAGAAAGATTCCGGATTCTATTTAAGCATGAATGCAAAGGTCCTAGGCAACAGTCAAGGAAAAGCTGGAAATACATTCTCCATATTTTGACATTATTGTCCCTTGGTCTTCTATTGTCTAGACATCAGAAATCTTAGGGCAAGGAAGGCCAATGTTCTCATTAAAATGAAAGTGTTGGGCCGAGAGTTTGGCCTAGTGGTCAAAGTGCTTGCCTAGCATGCATGAAGACCCGGGTTCGATTCCTCGGTACCATGTACATAGAAAAAAGCCGGAAGTGGTGCTGAGGCTCAAGTGGTAGAGCTCTAGCCTTGAGAAAGTCCAAGGACAGTGCTCAGGCCCTGAGCTCAAGCCCAGGACTGGCAAAAAATAAATAAATAAAATAAAATAAAATGAAAGTGTTTCTGTAAAACTGCTGTGTGGCCTAATTATTGAAAGTTACATATGCAACACATTGATGCCTTATAAATGCAAACTAAACTCTTTACCCTCAATTTTTCCCCAATGATTCCCCTCTCCTTTAGTTTCTATTCTTTTCTTCAAACTCTTTTAACATTAGTCTCCATATGAACTCATCCTACAACATCCAATTAAACCCACTGTCCCAAGTACAACAACGAGGGACATAAGAGTAGAAGGCAACACTCCCGGCCATAGCAAGGGAACCATTTACCTCTGAATTTTCAGTTGATGGTTCCATCTGAGGCTGAATTTTGAGGATAAATGTATAACGTTTGTCTCCCTAATTAGGACATATATCCCCCTTTTTTATGCTATAATAATATTAGGAGGCACCTAATTTTCCGATGCCACCTTACTAGAAGGACTTAATTTTTCCTGACCTTAGGTTTATCAGGAACTCCTTGTTGGACCCTAATGACATCAAGGTAAATCTGGAGGTCGAGTGATTCACAGGCATTAAGGTCCTGTTTTTGTTGATTGTTGAGGAGGATTTGGTTTTTGAAATGCCAGTCTGAAAGTGATAGCCAATTGAATCAAAGTACAGTTTCAGTTCCACCTGACTAGAAAAGTCTCAAGCAAAAGTCCCCCACAACACCACCAGACGCCAGCTCTAGCCATGGTGAGAGCAGATGCATGCACATCTCCTCAGAAGACCAGCTTTCACTGTGCCTGAATATATTTCCTAAGGACTCGACCACTCCCACCCTGCCTCACACCCTCAGGTTTTAAAAAATAATTTTTGGCATAATTATGGCCATAAAAAATCATACTGAAGGAAACATTATTAGAAGGTCTATTCTACATCCTTGCTTAGGTCCTTGTTATAAGAAGAAATTCACTGAAGAAATTTAGAGTTCCATAAGGCATGAAGAGCCTGGAGAAAGTTTTATTCATAAATAAATGTCAACCCTTAAACAATAAAGACAGCTTCAAACTCCAGGATTACTGATGAACAAAAATATACTGTCTGGATGATTTATTACATTGATGTTTATAGTCTAAATGTGAGATATTTCAATTCCACTCAAGAGTCATTATACGTCCAAGACTAAGAGAAGCAGTTTAGAAAAGAAGCGACATTTCACAGTTATTCCATCTCAGACAAATTATTATTTCTGTATTTAGGACATCATCCAGGCAATTCCTTTCATGACTTGTAGCACTCTTAAGCAATTAAAAAAATTATGAGGTAAAAGAAGTCAGGAATAAATGCCAAATTCAAAATGATCTGCAGACTACTGAACAGCCCCCTAGAGAGCACTGCTGTCTTAGATGGAAGGCAAACAATCCCTTCTGCTCAAGAAAAGTTAAAATGAGCAGTGAGTGTGCAGCACAGCAAGAACATTATTATCCTGCAGAAACAACTACTAAATACAAATTTCATCTCAAAACATGGCTCCTTGAGGAAATGTAAGCTAAAGGTATCTCCTAATGAAATGGAGAAATTTCACTTAACATAATCCTTCTTTGTGACATCTAGCAGTCTATCCTCTGAGCCCTCTCCTTCAGATCAATATAATGGGGCAGATTCTATTTGTAATATGTTCTTTAACTTATCAGAAGATATACCCAGGCAGGCAAGGGAGTGGGGCCCTGGACAACCATTGCAGTCTCCAGAATTCCTGGGCTTACATACCATCCAGGCCATTGTGATGACTGTAGTTTCTTTTCCCAAGAATGCTCAAGGATGTGTGATTTGGAGTGGTTAGCATCCTTTTGGTAGCTGGGGCTTGCAGGCTTGGTGTAGATCGAATTATATTAGGCTTCTTTGCAGGATGAATTTCTGGCAGGAAGAAAAAAAAAGTTTGTCAACCCAGAATGTGAGTTTAAAAAATCCCTGGGTACATTTATACCAGTTAAGAGCCACGCATCTTATTTCTTAATGAGCTGAGAGTCAGTTCCTTATGAGCCAGTCACTGACATGCATAATGAAGTAGCTTCAAGTGTTGTTGCCATGGCTTTGCTTATCAAGTGAGCCAGTTCTACCCCTGAGCTCTGAGCCTCAGGTGGTGAATACAAACACGTACCCAAAAAGCCACTTCAGAAGGTCACTTACAACATGAGATTTACTAAGAGAATAAAGCATCTGACTCTTCAAGATATTAGAAATCAAAAGATTATCTGTAGAGGTCACTTCAGAGAAGCAACACTTCTATGCTGCAATAAGGAGCATACAGCATGCCTTGAGTGTGAGGTTTCTGAAAAACCAGATTCCTGCTCTGGCTGTGCAGTCAGGGTACACTACTAGAGTCAACCACTTCCAGCCCAAAACATTTTGATAATAGGTGAAGTAGGAAAACAAAGTCCAGATACAATAATCAACACTGACAAAGGACATATCACAAAACTAACATGTAAATGTGGCACATGCACTTTAGGTGAAGTATATATTGCTGTGAGCTAAAGTCCAGAACTACATTTACTTTCTGTAGATAGACAAACATTGCAATGCTCTAGGATTTGAATTTAAGAACATCTGTCTATTACTCATGCTAATATTTTTGCTCCAAATCCTACTCTGCTCACGGACCCTCACTGAACTATGGGTAAATAACTTGATCTCAACTCAATGTGAGGAGAAGGTCCACATAGCGCAATTTAGTGAAATTTAGGAAAAGCCATTCAGGCTGTTAAAATGACTGCATCATGGTCTGATCAAAATCTTACATTTGTCCAAATTTAGCTATAGCTTAAGTACTATTAAATATATTCTTTTCAACATAACATTGAAGGTTTGCTAACTTCATTTTTCATTACAATCCCATACCCTGTGATCCATTCACATAATTATTTCCCTGAACATTTCAGGTTCTTGGACTCACTGAAGCCTTTGTCCAACTGTTCTCTTGAATACAGAATGAAAAAAGAGAGTATTCTTTTCTTATTTTTCTATCCATTCAAATCCTAAAGGCTGGGGTCAGCCATTATTGGTTTTTACCTAAGTTTTGAGGGCAACATTCTTCTTACTTTGGTGTTCTCTGAAGCATGTACTTCTGTCTTCAAGGTAACATATCAGCAACATGTTAGGTAGGTATTTTCCAAATCACTCTAAGTTTACCAAGTAAGAACAAAATAGCTTTGGCTTTTGTGGTAGGGCTAGAGATCAATTTGTGAAATACATAGTTATACCCAAAAAGGTTGACTACTAGGCAATGCTATATTATTTCTTTTCTTTTTCATGATCAGAAACTTTCTCCTGCACGATAACAGGCACCAGCCATTTTCCAGAGCATTATCATCAGTATCAGGTCATGTCCATAGCAACTATGTGATGCTGTGAAAGTAACTTTACTCTTTCAAAATAAGAAGCAGTGAGACAAACTGGCATCAAAGCTGTAGTCTTCTGAACCAAGGGATACTGGTGAGGACAAGATAATATACCTGGTGAGGACAAGATAATATACCAAGTTCAAGGACGCACTTTGATTCTGAAAAAATTGGACAGCTCAAGTCTGAACGTTTCATAAGTATAAATCTCCAAGTAGAGCAAGAAGGTTTAATGCACTCTGAGTATACATTTCAGCTTTACTGAGAACATGAAAAAGCAGTACAAAAACATTCTTTTCTTCCAGGTATATGAGAATCCATTTTTTCTAAATTTGCAAAGAAAAGTATTTCTTAGTAATCTCAATTATGATAATGTAGTATGTAGCTAGAGCCTTCATCTTTGGATATTTCTGAGTTAGAAGGCATGCTTTTAAAAATGCTTTCCTTTCAAAGTAACCTGACTTGGCATATAAGCTATAACTCTGTGTGTGTGTGTGTGTGTGTGTGTGTGTGTGTGTGTGTGTGTGTGTGTTCTGGTGGTACTGGAGGGCCTTATGCATGTCTACCAGGCCAGTGAGTTCGAGATTTTTGTTTTTGACAGTCTTACTATGTAGCACGGACTGGCCTGGAAGTTGCCATCCTCTAATGGAGTTTCTCTATGGAGTTTCTCTAATGGAGTACTAAGATTAGATATGTGCCACTATACTTGGCTAAGTCTTTTTCTTTTTTTGCCAGTCCTGGGCTTGAGCTCAGGGCCTGAGTACTGTCCTTGGACTTTCTTAAGGCTAGAGCTCTACCACTTGAGCCTCAGCACCACTTCCGGCTTTTTCCTATATGTGGTACCAAGGAATCGAACCTGGGTCTTCATGCATGCTAGGCAAGCACTTTAACCACTAGGCCAAACTCCCGGCCCCAGTCTTTTTCTTTTCTTTGTTTCTTTCTTTCGCCTTTGTCATTTGTGGGGCTTGAACACTGGGCCTGGGCACTGCCCCTGAGTTCAACTCAAGGCTAGTGCTCTACCACTGAGCCACAGCATCACTTCTGGTTTTTTTGTGGTTGTGATAATAGTCTCAAGGACTCTTGTGCCCAGGCTGGCTTTGAACTTTGATCCTCAGATCTTAGCCCTTTGAGTAGCTAGGATTACAGACCTGAGCCACTGACACCTGAACTAAGAATTTTTTTTAATGTGGGATAAAAATTAATTTTTTAGCCAGGCTTGGTGGCTCATGCCTGTAATCCCAGCTACTCAGGAGGCTGACATCTGAGGATCTTGGGTCAAAACCAGCCCGGGGCACTAAAGTATGTGAGACACTTATCTCCAATTAATCACCAGAAAACAGGAAGTGTCACTGTGGATCAAGTGGTAGAGCAGTAGCCTTGACTTCAAGAGCTCAGGGACAGTGTCTAGGCCTAGAGATCAAGCCCTACGACAGACAAAAAAAAATTAAATTTGTAAAAACCACAAACTGGGTGGGGCCGGGAGTTTGGCCTAGTGGTAGAGTGCTTGCCTAGCATGCACGAAGACCCGGGTTCAATTCCTTAGTACCACATGCATAGAAAAAAAAGCTGGAAGTGGTGCTGAGGCTCAAGTGGTAGAGCTCTAGCCTTGAGAAAGTCCAAGGACAGTGCTCAGGCCCTGAGCTCAAGCCCAGGACTGGCAAAAAAAAAAAAAAAAAAAAAAAAAAAGAAAAGAAAAAAAAAAACCCCACAAACTGGGCCGGGTGTTTGGCCTAGAGGTAGAGTGCTTGCCTAGTATGCATGAATGAAGACCAGAGTTCAATTCCTTGGTACCGCATATAGAAAAAGCTGGAAGTGGTACTGTGGCTCAAGTGGTAGAGTGCTAGCTCTGAAAAAACCCCAGGACAGTGCTCAGGCCCTGAGTTCATGCCCCCTGATTGGCAAAACCAACCAACCAAACAAACAAACAAAAAAACCAAAACATACAAACTAATCCCCCTCTCCTTAAAGAGAAGCTTAAGGTGAATTAGAGATAGTGTAAGGATGTAAATAAAAATCTCAAAAATAATCATCCTTAGTTATTACTGAATTTTTAATTTTCTTCTTTTTGTTTAATCTGTGCTTCATTTCAGGAATATATATATATATATATATATATTTTTTTTTTTTTGCCAGTTGTGGGGCTTGAACTCAGGGCCTGAGCACTGTCCTTGGACTTTTCTCAAGGCTAGAGCTCTACCCTTGACCCACAGTACCACTTTCAGCTTTTTTCTATGTATGTGGTGCCGAGAATCGAACTAGGGTCTTCGTGCATGCTAGGCAAGCGCTCTACCACTAGGCCAAACTCCCGGCCTGTCAGGAATATTTTTATTTTTATTTTTATTTATTTATTTTTTTGCCAGTCCTGGGCTTGAGCTCAGGGCCTGAGCCCTGACCTTGGACTTTCTCAAGGCTAGAGCTCTACCACTTGAGCCTCAGCACCACTTCTGGCTTTTTTCTATGTATGTGGCACCGAGGAATCGAACCCGGGTCTTCATGCATGCTAGGCAAGCACTTTAACCACTAGGCCAAACTCCCGGCCTGTGTCAGGAATATTTTTATTCAAATGTTTTTTAAGTAAACATATATCCCTGTTTGAATGTATTGGTAATAATAAATTCCTAAACAAAAATTAACTATATGTTATTTCATTTATTTTCAGGACTTGAATTTAGTTTAAGAACACATTAAGAACAATCCGATGTCTGCAGCATACAAAAATTGTTTTCTGAGTGTCTCCTAGGTTATAAAATACCCACCTAAATACCCAATGATACATGCCAATGGTTTCCTGGTGCTCTTGCTTCTCAGTGGGCTTCCAGATAGTTCAGCATGCCTGTCTGCATCTGAGGAGAGAAAAGAAAACCACATGGAGACAACCAATGTGGTAGATTCCTCTGCCACACATACCGCAGAAATAAAAGGTACAAATGGAACATAATGCAAAATATCCACCAGATCCTGAACAATTTCCTTGTGGGTTTGACAAAAAAAGTTCTAGCTCTGAATCCCAATAATTAATGAGGGATTTACTGGAGAACATTCCCTTTACAGCCCATGTAAGTTGAGTGGAGCTAATATATCTTACATACACACCTGCTTCCATATCATGTTACCACCTGAAAAGTGATGGAAATCTGCTGCATTTCTAGCTATGTACTTCGTAGTTATATCAGAAAAGTACCCATAGCACAAGGTAGAACCAATCCTGATATAAGATCAATCTGACTTTGGATAATTATAGCTGCCAAAAGAACATACTGAACTATTCTTGATTTAGATGGATCTTCCTGGAGAAGTCTTTTGTCTTGACAAAACTGAAGTCCTTTAGATGAAAGCCTAAGTCCATTAAATAAGCTATTTTATTACTCAGTTTCTGTTCTTCATAACCTATTTTATGTGTGCTAAGATTTTTAAAGTTACCTGTATGTAGACAATATTTCATGCAAAAGCACATAGTAATATACTGTGTAGATGTGATATTAGCTTGTAAGTTTTCACCAATGTCCTACCATAACACATTTCAGAGAAAAATAAGGCATATAAGACAATCTCTATGCTTTTAATCAGCTGTCATTGTGACAGAAGTATAGATGTGGAAAAACTCATATTGAAGAGTTGATATGCAATAGTTCGAAGGGACAAAACAAAATTTGTATTGAAACTTTTTCATATACACAGATGTCATAAAGCTGAAAATGTTTGCTTCAGCCGGTATTGATCTACTATGTTTATCCCTTTCCCTATCTTCAAATATTTGACAAAACTGTTCTCATGGTTTTCTGATTCTACTAGAGAATCTTTTCTTTTGCAAGCCAAGACCACTTTTCTAGGAATAATACAGGAAGTATCTTTTGTTATCCACAGGAATTCTTTCCACTATTACTGTTAAAAGTGTATAATTCAACCTGGAGCCTCTAATAATTAAAAACAAATAATGACTTTGTCATGAGCTCTGGTTCACTAAGGAAATGCTTTTGGAAAACTGGTTAAAGAGAAGGTGAGAAGTAGCATTGTGATAGACAAAGCAGAGAGCCTCAAACACCAGAAATTTGAATACGTAGTGTACTCCATATGGTTAATTATTATGCAACCCCTGGAAATAAATGATCCTTTTCCTTCTATTAAATTGATTTCCTTTGTAAAAAAATGGATAAAAATGATCATGATCTGGAGCTTTTCATTTGTTGTTGAATACAATAAGTACACATGGAAATGTAATCTAAATAAAAATCAAGAAGTGACCCCAAGTGACTAAAAGGACCAAAGACCTGTCAAATCAGAGTATGAACATCACACTTAACATCATTACTTGTTAAAGGGTGTTCACAAGTAGTTCACTACTTGCTCTAAAATTAAAGTCATGTTTGACAAAAAGCCAAGAGAAAATGTCCTTTCTTTCCTTTTAAAAGCAATTCTAAAGCTGGTGTCAGTGGCCCACACCTGTAATGCTAGCTACTCAGGAGGTTGAGATCTGAGGAATGTGGTTCAAAGCCAGCCTGGGTAAGACATTCTGTAGAAAGACTCTTGTCTCCAATTAAATCATATAAAAAGCCAGAAGTCGTGCTGTGGCTCAAGTGTTACCTTTGAGCAATAGGAGCTCAGGGACAGCACCCAGGCCCAGAGTTGAAGCCTCAGGACTAACCAAACCAAACCAAACACCCCCCCCAATTACATAAAAAAGTAATTTTAAAAGCTTGAGTAATTCAACCTATTTCCTCCATATCTTAGGCAAAGGCAAGATTAACTTTGTGGCCTGGTTATGGTGGCACATGCCTGTAATTTCCCATCTTCTAGGGCGGAGGATATAGGACTGCACTTTGGAGCCAGCCAGGGTAACAGTGAGAACCTCTTTCAGAAATAAGCCAGGTGTGGTGATGTACAATTATGGTCCCAGCTACTGGGACCGGGAACAAGAACAGTTGGCCGTTGAAGGGGCGGGGGACCTGAAACATAATCTGAAAAATACACTAGGGGAAAAATAACTATAGAGATGTGCCTCAAATCACAGAGCTCTTGCCTAGCAAGCACAAGGCCTAATGAGTTCGATCTTCTGTACTACCAAATAAAATTCCCCAACACATTAATTTTGTTATTTATTCCAATCCATAAGATCTAAGAAAAAATTTCTAACATGGTTACAACTAATGGATGCTAGGATACCATCATCACTTTGACAAGAATCAACAAATCCACCAAAAGATTAATCAACGTATGCAAATACTTCATTTTATACTATACTAGTGTGCTTCTAATTTCTCCTTATTACTATTATTATGTGAGATTCTCAGTGACAACTTACATTATAGGGCACCCCTGATACAGTAATCAAAGCTCTTTAAAATGAGATTAGATATTTCATTAATCTTCATTTTATCTTATAGGAAGTTGGTGCTAACAATTAGCACCAATTATGAAAAAATCAGAAGGAAAGTGCTAAGAAGACCTAGCCATTATTTCATAGTAAGAAAAAATAAGAAAATCCATTCTACTTGAAAGAAATATCTCCAAACTGGGTTATCTAGTTCAAACTGGTATGTCCTGGCCCATGTTAATATCCAGGCCAGACTTACCACTGTTTATCAGTTAGTACTTATTCCCCCCAAAAACTTTCCTACAAATGTATAGAAAGTCAGGAGCTAGTGGCTCACTCCTGTAATCCTAGCTACTCTGGAGGCTGAGATCTGAGGATTACAGTTTGAAGCCAGCACAAGCAAAAATGCCCATGAGACTCTTATCTCCAATAAACTACTTAGAAAAAGCCAGAAGTAGTGCTATGGCTCAAGTGGTAGAGTGTAAAGAAGCTCAGGGAGAGTATCCTGGCCCTGAGTTTAAGCCCCAGGACTGGGAAAAACAAAATAAAACACAAGTGTACAGATACAGAAGGCAACCTGAGAAGACCCCAGACAGAACCAAAATATACCCAGAGAGAGGGAAAGCAGCTGCATCTCACTCAAGTCACTGAGCATAAGCACATTCCTTTAGCTTCCTATACAATGATCTGCATTTCCTAGAGGTAACTGTCAAAGAATGCTGTCACTTTTATCACAAACTATTTTTCTGCAATGTTTTGGAAATGTTGGAGGCTATGTTATGAGATAGAAAAATCTGCAAAATATACACATTGACTTTCAAGATTTCTGTCAAAATAAAACCATCAGCAGGCCGGGAGTTTGGCCTAGTGGTTAAAGTGCTTGCCTAGCATGCATGAAGACCCAGGTTCGATTCCTCGGTACCACATACATAGAAAAAAGCCAGAAGTGGTGCTGAGGCTCAAGTGGTAGAGCTCTAGCCTTGAGAAAGTCCAAGGACAGTGCTCAGGCCCTGACCTCAAGCCCAGGACTGGCAAAAAAAAAATAAAAAATTAAATAAAATAAAACCATCAGCAAAAACTGCATATAGAATTATAAAGGCATTTGAAAACAAAACCCCTAGGTACTAGCTGAATTTTTAAAACAAATTAATTTCATAAAGTGTTATAGTCAAAAGACAAGAATGGGGAAAATACTTATATTACACAGCATAGATCAAAAGATAACTTTGTTTAGCCATAAACAGTTTCCACGGGGCGGGGGGGGGGGGAGGGGGGGGGAAGGAGTTTCCACAGGGCCAAGTTTGGTCATGTGGTAGAGTGCTCGCTTAGCATGCATGAAGTCCTAGGTTCAATTCCTCGGTACCATATACACATTCAAGACTCATAACTGGTGTTAAAAAAAAAAAATTCGGGGCCGGGAGTTTGGCCTAGTGGTAGCGTGCTTGCCTAGCATGCACGAAGACCCGGGCTCGATTCCTCGGTAGCGTGCTTGCCTAGCATGCACCCCAAGACCCGGGCTCGATTCCTCGGTACCACATACATAGAAAAAAGCCGGAAATGGTGCTGAGGCTCAAGTAGTAGAGCTCTAGCCTTGAGAAAGTCCAAGGACAGTGCTCAGGCCCTGAGCTCAAGAACAGGACTGGCAAAAAAAAAAAAAAAAAAAAAAAAAAAAATTTCCACAGGACAGGAAGACTAGATTAAACATCCAACCAAAACTGGTTTATATCTAGTGGTTTAGAAAAACATAAATGAAATACCAATTGTTTTCAAATATATGCATTTATTTCTACTTTATTGTAAATTTATTCTAAATTGTTATGTCTCAGCCATCATGTAGTCAAAGGTTTAAGATGGATAATTTTAGTAGTAAGACTCGAGAAACAGACATATGCTAGTCATGGTAGGTAGGAATACAAACTACAGTTCATCTGAGAGCAACTGGATATGGAATACCAAAATTTCAAACTGCATGTTCCATGAACCAGGCTTTCCCATTTAGGAAACTATCTTATGAAAATGCTTTCTTTTCTTTTTCTTTTTTTTGCCAGTCCTGGGCTTGAGCTCAGGGCCTGAGCACTGTCCTTGGACTTTCTCAAGGCTAGAGCTCTGCCACTTGAGCCATAGTAACACTTCTGGCTTTTTTCTATATATGTGGTACCAAAGACTCAAACCTGGGTCTTTGTGCATGCTAGGCAAGCATGCTACCACTAGGCCACACTCCCGGCTTGAAAATGCTTCCTTTTCTTCTTTTTCTTCTTTTTTTTTTTATTGATTTCTTTTAATGCTGTGGATTGAACCCAGAGATCCTAGAGCATGTCTACCACAAAGCTATAGCCTCAGTCCCAATACACTCTCACTTTAAATAACACTATGAAATGGTACTTCTGTAGAAGGTCCTGGTTGCAATATTATAATAGAATATATAGGAAACAAGTTTAAGAAGGAACTGATTAAATTACAATATACAAAATAAAATATTCATCAGAGAGAAAAAAGAGAAGTTACTCTCAATGCAATGTACTGGTGTGATTCATTAAGGGAAAAAAAGCAAAATGAAGAACATTAAGTATATTAGCTTTGGAGTGTAAATGTGGCTTAGTGATAGTGTTTGCCTAGCATGCATGAAGCTCTGGGTTCAATTCCTTAGTACCACATACACAGAAAAAACTGGAAGTGATGCTGTGGCTCATGTGGCAGAGTACTAGCCTTGAGCAAAAGAAGCTAAGAGATAGTGCCATGACCTGAGTTCAAGTCCCAGGTCTGGCAAAAAAAAAAAAACTTTATTATAAAACCAAAGTTTTGATTCTTACCTATGCATAGAATACCTGTGGATTCTTTTGGGCTATACCACTTGAGCCACAAGCACCACTTGCAGCTTTTTCTATGTTATGTGGTACTAAGGAATCAAACCTGGGTCTTCATGCATGTTAGGCAAGTACTCTTACCACTAGGCCAAGCTCCCAGCCCCTACCTGTGGATTCTTGATGACAATAGCTATCTGTGAAAGGAAAATCAGGAATGAGAAATGATGGTTTATACTATTTCTGTACTAAAACTAGGCATTGGTGGCTCATGCCTTTAACCCTAAATTACTAGGGAGACTAGGATCTGAGGATCAGGGTTCAAAGCCAGATTAGGTTAAAAAAAAAAAAAAAGTCAATGCTACTGTTACCTCCAATCTACAACACACATAACAACTACTACCACCACCATCACTGGAAGTGGAGCTATTTCAAGTGGCAGACTGTTAGCCTTAAGCAAAAAAGCTCAGCAACAGAGCCCAGGCCCTGAGTTCAAGCCCTAGGATCAGCATGTAAAAACTGATCCCCTCCATGGCTTTCTGGCCTTAAAAGCCACAAACTAAAAGTGCCCATTCAAAATTCAAAACCAAATACTTATTAAAAATCAACTTTCCAAAATAGCAAAATAAACAATCCCAAACTGTTTTCTCCCAGTGTATTAGTGCTTAAATTTTCTGGAAAGTTTATACAACTACTAGTAATAACTCTTCCTGAAAAATGGTTAGAAAAACTTGAATCTAATCCATTTCTGAAGAAATGGATTTTAGGGTATTCCCAAAGTTCAGTTCATATCTTCATACAGAAAACTTTTTTCCAGGTAACTCCAAATGACTACACTGGAGGGATACTGATGCCATGCAAAGCTGCTATTAATGCAGATCCATTTAATTATTCTATAAACTACCAAGTGCCAGGTAAATCATCTGGACCTGCTACCAGGAACCTTAATCTCTCTAGGGAATGCTGTTAACACATCTACTACTTAGCCAGTCTGATTGTCCTGAATCTCAATGTGACTATCCCATTCTCATTGGGTTTCTGTATATTGAGGACAGTCTTCTACTAATGTCTAATGGCAATTACAAAGCACAAGTACCATTCACTGGAGGGGATGGAAGATCAAGAGGGAAGAAACAGGATGTCTAAATCTGACACTGCATTTTCACCTGTGCCCTTGAAATGTAACCATTTATGCTATATTTAGGCTTCAGTCACTAATCTTTATTTTTTTTGAGAATATATGTAAACCAGGATGGCCTCGAACTTGTGATCCTCCTGTCTCAGTTTCTTGTGTGCTGGAACCACACACACACACACACACACACACACACACACACACACACACACACACACACACACCTGCCGCCTTTTTTTTGGTGGTCCTGCTAGTCTGACCACCAAAGCAATGTCTTTAACCTTTTGAGATTGGCCCATGACTTAAGACAATGGACTTTCCTATTTAAGCTTCCTGCCATGGCCGAGAAGATAGGTTTGTATCATCACCTAGGACTTTATTGCTCAGGCTGACTCAGAACCACGATCTACCCAATCTTAGCTTCGAATGTAGGGGTGGTACATATTATTACACTCAGCTGTTGGCAAAGACAGATTCATGAATACATGCCTGAATCATCTCACAATGATCCTCCTGACCTGTACCCAGGATTACAGGTGTGAACTACCAGTACCTGGCTCCTAGTCAAGAACTATCTGTGGTAGAAATGGCTTAGGTACTTTGCTAGGACTTTTCGCAGGGATTTATTTTCACATAAAGGTATGTTATTAAAGAAAAATAGGTATTTGGGGAAACTGGTATTTAAAGCATTTTCACATTTGCATATACATATCACTTGGTATATGTATTCACAGGTTGATGATTCCAGTTTTCAAATTATTTAATAAAAAACATATTTCCATACTTCAACTTGAGCCAGCTGCATAAACTCTTAACTATGACATTGGTTGAGATGTTGCTTTTAAGACCAGAAAGCCATGGAGGGGATCAGTTTTTACATGCTTTAAAAAAAACCTCAAGTGCTCGCTTTGGCAGCACATATACTAAAATTGGAATGATACAGAGAAGATTAGCATGGCCCCTATGCAAGGATGACACGCAAATTCGTGAAGCGTTCCATATTTTTTTTATACTATATGGTATTTCTGGAACAAGCCACATGTTTTAGACATAAATGATCATTTCTATCATATTTGGCATGACCTTTGCGTGTTAATATTCCTATTCAAACAAGTAATGGGAAGAATTGTTTATGATGGGGTCTGATAAGAAGATCTAATGCAATGTTTCACTATATTCATTCCATACTATCATGTCTCAAATCACTTAAATGCAAGTATCACATATAAAATCAAAGTCAAATAAAATGAGAATGTACAAAAAAAATATGAAGAACCTCAAATTCAGAGAGCTTCCTCTCTCAACATGATGATCAAAATTTAATACATACAATACTTACGCTGGGCATGGTAATAAATGCTTATAATCCCAGCATTTGGGCAGCTAAGGCAGGAGAACCTTAAGTTCCAGGCCAACCTGGGCTACATAGTCCAGGTTAATTTTTGTCTGAAAAATGTAAAAAGATTAAATTTTTTTTCCATATTCATCAGTATTTTTTTAAATTATGAAGCTCCACCTGACTGAAAAGTATATTCAAATTGTATATGGTAATTATTAAATACTTTTTAAAGGAAAAGGGTTAAGAATCTTGGAGGATCCTGGTGCCATTGGCTCACGCCTGTAATCCTAGCTAAGGACTGTGGGTTCAAAGCCAGCCCAGGCGGAAAAGTCTGTAAGACTCTTATCTCCAATAAACTATTCATTAAAAGCTGGAAGTAGAGCTATGACTCAAGTGGTAGAGTGCTAACCTTAAGCACAAAGAGATTCAGGGACAGTACCCAAGCCCTGAGTTTAAGCCCTGGGGCTGATTTAAAAAAAAAAAAAAAAAAGAATCCTTGAAGGTAAAAAGCCTTAAGGAAAGGTTGTTGATTTAAACCAAACCATAACAACCACCCATTCACTTTCAGGAGAAGAGAGGCTTAGTTCTCTGTGTACATAAGGTTAACACCAAATCTCATGACAAAGCTAAGATGAAGGATCTGCTGAAGAAGTTATGACAAGGTTAGTCCAATTAGAAGGGGACATAAGGATAATCAACTAGATGGTAGGAAGAGCTCACTAGCTGCTTGTCTGAAAGAAATTTCAGCAAAATAGTTGCTCAATTACTATAATTTAAAATCTTATGGTAAACTTAATCATTCTAAGACTCTGGCTCCAAATGTGCATTGCCAACCAATGAAAATAGATTATATGCTCGCTGAATCTCTTCACAACCAATTTTTCTTATACATGTAAAAATAAAATATAAAGTAATTGCATCTGGATCCTTTTTGTAACAGCATGGCCCAGCAATGATGAAAATATTAGAAGTGATAATAACATTTCATGCACAAGAATCAGAATAAATACAAGGTGCAAATTAATTGAAAAATCAACAGAGAACCAAAGGAAAAAACTTCCATAGCAGCAATTAAATCAGTGATGCTTTCTTTTTCATTCATGGGAACAAAGATGACACTGGATCCTAGACAACTGTTTTTTAGCCAGTCCTGGGGCTTTAACTCAGGACCTGAGCGTTGTCCTTGGGTTTTCTCAAGGCTAGAGCTCTACCACTTGAGCCTCAGCACCGTTTCCAGCTTTTTTCTATGTATGTGGTACTGAGGAATTGAACCCGGGTCTTCGTGCATGCTAGGCAAGCACTTACTAGGCCAAACTCCTGGCCCATCAGAGACAATTTTAACAGAAGTGTTTCATTCACTTTTCAAATGTTTTTGTTCTTTTAAAGAATATATAAGTAAATGTGTGTTTAAATTACCTAAACTGTTCAAATGAATATATATTATTTTCTAATTCCTTAAGATAGTAGGAAAGTAATAGCTTTAAGTCCATGAGCTCACAAAAGCCAGGACAAATATAATGCCAGGACAGATTCTTAAATCCACATGATGTGACATGGCTGACTCCTCTCAGAGGACAATGACTCGCTGCCTATCTCTATTCTCTACACAGAAATGCTCCTGTTCTTACAGAGCTTTTACCTTTAAGCTTTAAAGTCTTTCAATTTTCAATTTTCTGCTGAAAATTATCTTTAAGAACTGAAAAGTTATTTTTTTTATCATTCTCTTTATGGATACCTTCCTTAAATCCAAGTGGAACATCTGATAATCATTTTTTAAAAAAATCTCACAGATAAAGCCCTTGAATGTCTTTAAAAGAGTTCCTGTTAAATTAGGCGGTAATTTTTTATCCCTTAGAGAGAAAAAGTTATATGGCCATGGTAGCCAAGGATATAACTCCAGAGCTAACACACAAATTATGAACGTTTTCAAATTCATAGTAATAAACAGAGAAATCCACAATTCATTGACGTATGATCCTTATTCTAACAAAGAAAATGAAACACAAGCAAGATTGTTTTGGAAATGGATGAGTAAATGTTATATGACAATGGATGATTATGAAATGGGAACCAGATTGGACAAAAATAGACTGTTCAACAACAAATACAGACAGTAGCTTCTAACCGCAAAATGATTTTTAAATTTATTTTTAATTTTCTAAACCTTCGAATACATACAGCATTTGTTATGAAGTACTGTGAATTTCTATTATGTTGTATGATGGTTGTCAAAGGCTCTAGGGCAGAAGAGAGTCTTATAAAGGCATACAATTCCTAATTAGTATAAATTTTATTTATACCTAATTAATCCAAATAGGAATGGCCTATGCTGTCTCAGGCAGTCTCACTAATCAGTGTCCTTGGGAGTTGTAGTGTAGAACTACCCAATTGGTACAAGTGCTTCAATAAGGGCTCTTTTGTCAACTGTTTCAGTAATGTAACAACTAGACAGGGGCACTTCCTGCCATCTCTTCCTGAGCACTATTTGGAGGGAAATTTACAGATTTCAATGTTGTTTTCAGGCTAATATGATACAAATGGGAGCAGACAAAAACAATGCCTTTTTGAAAAATGAAAAAAAAAAAAAACAAAACAACAAAAAAACCAAAACTCTGTACACAAGAACTTATGTTTATTGCAAACAAACAAAAAAGGGACAGAGATAGAAAAGAGAAAATGGTCAGGAAAGCACAACATATAAGGTTAAGAATTTAAAAACGTCTTACATTCTGCCCTAATGGCAGCATAATTAATAGCAACAAATGGCCGTCTTGCTGCCTGCCTCAACCGTAGGGTATTTTTGCAGACCTGACGAGCAAATTTTGTGAAATATGTAGTATGAAGGAAGAAAGCCTGGCGTGTCTTCACTGAAGACTTGGGACTCCCAGTGTTTCGGACTGGCATCCCTTGCATGGCCTGCCGGGACAGGTGACTTCTGACACGGGAGTCCTGCGAACATTGAAGAATAGACTTTGTCAAAATACATTACCACTTGCCTCATGTTTAAATAAGAATCTACTTTTAAAATCATCCCGATATATCTGTGACTTAAGAAATTATCCTGAAAAGAGAATTAGAAAGCGTACACCCTTTTTGGAAGAAGGGAACATAATACAATTACACCCAAACTAGTAAGAAACTGTCTAGGACTTACTTATATTTGTTTTATAACTAACTAATGAATAATATTAAGGGGTCCTAAGATAACATCAGTACCAAAGCATAACAGTCTCCTTCTGGAAGAAACAGAGAATTGACATCCTCAATCTAAAGGACTCTACCAAAATTATTTTTCAAGTAAGTTTGAGCTTGATTTCTTCTTGTCCCTCTACAATAGCCATGGAGAAAGATAAGGTACAGGTGCTTTCTACAAAATCTATAGGTTATAAATGGTTTGAAAAGCAATTAGAACATTTGTAACTCTACTTATGTTAAAACTCACAACCACCCATCCCCCCACACTTCTAAGTAATCAAACAAGACTAGTATTTTGAATACCTGAAAAAGTTTGGCTTGCCCCTAGGTCGTAAGTCCACACCCATCTCAAGTTTTAGAATGCTACGTTTAACTGTTTAACTATGAAAACAGCTTTATTCACTTTTAAATAGTCTTACATGTACTTCTGTTTTCAAGGAGTGAGAAACAATTAAAAAACTATTTTCAACACTAAAATTTAGACTACTACTGTTCATGTACCTCTGTAGTTGGGCTAGGAGATAACTTTTCTTCTTCTGACTGGGTGGGCATTTTCAGGCCTCCATATTTTTTCCAATACAGCCAACAAGATGCACATAATCTACACTGCATGTTAGGTGGCCCCCAAGAATACCACTGGTGAGACTGTGTAGCTAAAGTTGAAGAAAAAAAGGAAAACCAGTGCTAGAAAATATGACATCAATACAGATAATTCAGTATCTCCAAGTTATACCAAAATCACTTGTAATTCTCAGTGTAATTTTCCTTCCCTAGTTTATAAGTCAAATACAAAAGTATGGTATATGTGTATACATTTTAGTACTTAGAATTCATTACACACACCAAGTGCCTGTGGAACTATATTAAAAGAAGCGATTAGGTAAAACATTCTATATTATATACTTTACTGCTAGGGAATTTTTGCTTTGATAATTAAAATTGCTCTTCTGTACATTTCTGGAAGTAAGTCTTCAGAAAGGTAGCACTATGACTGTTGTCAGTGTTTAAAGTTGAAATCCAAGTTTCCAAGTTCATGATTCAAAACCTATGCTAGGCTTTGTTTAAAGTACTCAACATGTGCTCCACTGATAAGTCAGAAATCTCATAGAAACAGAAATCTATTTGCCAATTCCTTAATTTTATTTATTTCATTTTATTTCCAGTCCTGGGACTTGAACTTTGGGCCCAGGTACTGTCCCTGAACTTCTTTTACTCAAGGTTAGCTCTACTACCAAACCATTTCTGCCTTTTTCTCTTTTTTCTTTTTTTCTTTGTTTTGGTCGGTTGTGAGGCTTGAATTCTGGGCTTGGGCGCTGCTCTGAGCAATTCAGTTCAAGGCTAGTGCTCTACCACTTGAGTTGCAACACCACTTCCAGTTTCCTGGTGGTTAATTGGAGGTAAGAGTCTCACAAATTTCGTGCCCTGGATGGCTTTGAATCACTATTATCCTCAGATCTCAGCCTAAGATTATAGGCGTGAGCTATGGGCACCCAGCACTTTTGGCTTTTTTGAGTAGTGTTATTTGAGATAAGAGTCTCACAGACTTTTTTTTTTTTAAACCTTAGCTGGCTTTGAACCATGATCCTCAGATCTCAGCCTCCTGAGGCCTGGGATTACAGATGTCAACCACGAGCACCCAATAATTTTTATCAATAGACATAATACACACTGTAGTATTTCTCCTTTGAAACACAATGCATTTCAATACAATGAATCCTTACTAACAAAGCAATATGTAGCTGATACCACAACATGTTCAATCATACCTATGTTAGGTCTGTCTTACAATTTAAATTCCTGCCATTAAAAGCATATCCATGATGGATCCAAACTTAAAACAGAAAACCATTGTTGAAAAATATTAAAACTCTGTAGCTTTGTCTTTCAATAGTCTGATTGCTAAATTATTTTCATTAGACCCAAATAGGACACTGAAACAACTTCATAAACTATTATAAGAAAAAGAAAGTAGTGCTGGTGTGATTATGTGTTGGGGCGGGAAGATAGCTCAGTAGTAGGATGCGCTTCACATGCTGGTTTCAACTCATCTCTTCCTCTAAAAAAAAATTAAAAAAAAATTTAAGGTGTGTGTGTGTGTGTGTGGCTGTGGGAGGTTATAGAGCTGGGTGCCAAGAGCTCCCATTTGTAATCCTAGCTACTGAGGAGACTAGGATCAGAAGATGGTAGTTTGAAACCAGCCTGGCAAAGTACCTTGGAGAGACACTTATCTCCAAGTAACTACCAGAAAGCCAGAAGTACAGCGCCTCAAGTGGTAGCACATTAGCCTTGAGCAAATAAGCTCAGGAACAGCACCCAGGCCCAAAGTTCAAGCCCTAGGACTGGCACCAAAAAATAAGTAAATAAATAAATGAATAAAGTGACTATTATACTTTTCAGGAATAACACATGAACTAATCAATTGTTATTTTTGGAAGATTTCTTGCAACTAGAAGGATTTCTTATTGTAATAATTTTTTAAAATGTATTTATCGGGGGCCGGGAGTTTGGCCTAGTTGGTAGAGTGCTTGCCTAGCATGCATGAAGACCCAGGTTTGATTCCTCAGTACTACATTCATAGAAAAAAGGCAGAAGCCATATAATGAGTGATGTCCTTAATGTACTATGTTATCTCTCATCTCTTTTGCTGTCACTTGGTTATATCATATTGTTACAATATTTTACTTTGTTATCTGATATACTGGATATATGCGTATTTGGTTATTTGAAATTGCATATGGGAAGGGGGGAAAACAAGATGAGGGGTGGAGGTAGGGGGGAGGGAAATGGGGACCAAGACATGAGAAAGGGTATCAATGTATGTGAAGTAATGCACCTTCTATCTGGCAAATATAATGTAACCCTTCTATTAATTACAATAAAAATATGAAAAAAAGGAAAAAATTTGTAAGGAAATGGAAAAATAAGATGATTTGGGGATGTGGAGGGAGGGAAAGTGGGAGAAAAACATGGGAAGAGGTATCAATGTTCAAGAAGTATTATACCTACTACCTGACAAATGTAACTGTAACCCCTCTATATATCACCTTGATAATAAAATACAATTCATAAAAAAAAAAAAGAAAAAAGTCAGAAGTGGTACTGAGGCTCAAGTGGTAGAGCTCTAGCCTTGAGAAAGTCCAAGGACAGTGCTCAGGCCCTGAGCTCAAGCCCAGGACAGGCAAAAAAAAAAAAAAAAAAAAAAAAAGTATTTATCAGTCCTGGGACATGAACTCAGGGCCTCAGCACTGTTTTTTTTTTTTTTTTTTTTTTTTTTGGTGGGTCATGGGGTTGGAACACAGCCTGGGTGCTGTGTCCCTGAGCTCTTCAGCTCAAGTCTACTACCCTACCTCTAGGCCTGGGTGTTGTCCCTGAGCTTTTCGGCTCAAGGCTACCACCCTACCTCTGGGCCTGGGTGTTGTCCCTGAACCCTTCAGCTCAAGGCTACTGCCCTACCCTTGAGCCAAGCCCCACTTCCCAGTTTTTCTAGAGGTTAATTGGAGATAAGAGTCTCAGGTTCTTTTGTGTCTGGGCTGGCTTTGAATCTTGAGCCTTAGATCTCAGCCTCCTGAGTAGTTAGGATTACAGATGTGAGCCACCATGCCTGGCTGTTCCTGAAATTCTTTTGCTCAAAGCTACCACTCTACCACTTGATCCACAGTGCCACTTTTGGCTTTTCCTAATTATGTGGTTCTGAAGAATCAAACCTAGGGCTTCATGCATGCTAGGTAAGCACTCTACCACTAAGCTACATTCCCAGCCCATCTTACTATAATAATTTAAAATTAGCTGTTGAGACACAAAATTTTAATAATTCTAAACATCAAGTCAAAGATCTATAAGATCTATTTTGCATTCCAAATATAAAACTTCACTTTATTAATTAACTTATAAGTGATTAGCAACAGAAACATAAAAGTCTATGGCTGTATAAACACAAATCTTATATGTACACTAAGATAACTTTAATAATCTATGGACCAAAAAATATAATTAAAGCTGGGCAGTAGTAGCACATACTTAGCTTCTTAGGAATCAGTTTAAACAGACAAATCTATGAGACTATTATGTACAATTAACTAGCAAAAAGCTGAAAGTGGAGGTATGGCTCAAGTGGTAGAGTGCTAGCTGTGAGCAGAAAAGGTTGAGCTAGAGTACAAAGCTCTAAGAGGGGGGATTAAACATTTTATTTATCAGACACATTACAATGACAGGTGTTTTGTTTTTCTTTTTTGGTTGACTGTGGGACTTGAACTCTGGGCCTGGGCATTGTCCCTGAGGTCTCAAGGCTACTGCCCTACCCTTTGAGCCACAGCACCACTTCCGATTTTCTGGTGATTAATTGGAGATAAGAGTCTCACAGTCTCTAGTGCCTGGGCTGACTTTGAATTGAGATCCTCAGATTTCAGCTTCCTGATTAGCTAGGATTACAGGAGTGAGCCATCACGCCCAGCTACAATGACAATTATTTAAAGCAATATATTCACATGTATGCTTATGAAAAGCATTTGAAAATCAAAAGATTGACAGAACACCAGGTACAGTGGTACATGCCTATAATCCCAGCTACTACAGGGACTGAGACAGGAAGATCACTTGAGCCTAGGAATTTAAGGCCAGTCTAGGATCCCAGTGAAACTATCTAAAAAATAATTAAGCCACTGACACTTAACTGAAAAAAGAATCATATTTTCATTTAAATATATTCAATCTTCAAAAAGTCAAGAATTTCCAATTGTATCCCTTTGTGCTCATTTGGTACGGAAAAACTTTTAGACATACTTCCACATTATATTACTATAAAGTCAACAATATGCCTGATTCCATCTCCCTTGATTTCAAGAGAGAATACTGACTTCGTTTTAAATGTCTTTTCCAATGCTTATGGCTGGTATAGAATACATAGAAGTCATGAAGGCCCTCACTTCCATCTCCTTAATGTAGTAAGGAAGGTTCACTTATCCCCAAACTTCTGTTGAGAGGCAAACACTGAACACGTTCAAGTAACATTGGCTTCCTTCTCTCTCCCACATCATTCCAATAGGAAGAAAAATAGTTGATGATACCAATGCCCTATAAAAGGATCGTACTGTTGGCTTGATAGTTTAAATAAATCCATGAAGTGTTCAGATCATCTCACCAGCCTCACTTAATACACAGGACACATATAATCCTGCTGGCATGGATAGATACAGTAGGATCTAGGGCCAAAAGCAAATATCACAGAACAGTATCTCCCAAACTTGTTTCCTGGGGGAAACTATCTGAGGATTACAAGTAGCATTTTATCAACACACAGACCTTTCCTACAGAATTATTGGGCACCTTTAATTTGCTAAAGGATACCAAGGAACCCAGAAGGGGATTTGGTGTGTATGATAGGACCATGGTTTGGACAAAGCTAATACAATTCTGCCCACAGTTAAGCAAACACTGCAACCAGTCAATACACAGAGAACTCAGAGAAGAAAATCAAAGGAAACACCATGCCCATCCTTGCAGTGTGCTGCAAATCCTTAGCAATTGTCCCCCACAGTCTCCACCTTCAATATACACATGCCTGTGTCTGGCAGAAAGCCTGAGAAGACACTGTTTTGCAGCCAATCCACCCCACAATCTAGACCCATCCCTACAGTTAACAAAGGACAGGTTTCAAAAATACAGTCACTGGAGCAAACTTACCATAGCAGCTCTCACAGGCTCGCCCTAAGAGGGGATTCTGGGGCTGGAATGTGGTCCCCACAGCTCCATTCACAGCACCAAATTTGCCATTGGTAGTAGATATTTGGTTAGGATTTGGTTTGCTGCTTTCAATGAAAAGTAAGTGAGGTGATAAAAATAATTCATGTAACAAGGCAAAAAGATTTACTTTATATAAATTAACAATAAAATAATGTATATAAATTATATAAATAAACTATTTAGCAAAGAAAAAATGAACTGGTAAGAACAAGGTGTTAAGATGAATCCAAACTACTTAAATCTACAAAGTAAGGCTATGGAATGAGCAATTTCTCCCTTGCCCATCCAAATGCAAACTCCTTTGAGCATCATCCTCTGATGCTTTGGAAAGATACATGTGATTAAGCTTTTTTAGCTCTTAGCATAAATTACCCTGAGAAAATAATGTCTGAAAATAATATAGCTTACTATTGAAAAAATTAAGCGAAAGGCAGTGTTGCATAATCAGAAGGCCACTACCTGCCCCTACTGCTGAGGTGAAAGCTGCTGACTCTCACACCAGCTCTCCAGAGAGTAGAGCGGTGGCACAAAGCAAAGATGATGCAGGGCTCCGCACGATTTGGCTCTCCAGCTGAGGAGCATTTGGGAGTTAGTCCTATTCTCACGATAACAATATTATTGTTTGGATTTTTATGGGGCATATAAAATAGTATTTAAAACTAGAAAAAGTAGTAGCTTTGAATTTTAAGATTTTGCATTTTAAGAAGAAAAAGGAGACACTGCCAGATATCTACATGCAAATTTCCCAGAGGACAGATCAACACAAGCACAATTTTAAAAAAAAAACAAAAAACAAACTTGTGGCCAAGATATATCTTGGTGCTTGCTATGCAAATATACCTACCAGTAAGACTACCAATAATCTCTATGTTATCTATCTACAATAGGCTCTCTTGCTCATACGCCAAGTCCTAGGACACTGTGCAGATAATACGCACAGTGATTCATTAACCATATTTATTCAGTAGCTGGTACACAAAACTCTTGGACTTCAAGGAATTTTTTTTATTCTAGAGGTCCTTTCATGTCTACTTGTCAGAAAATAAGCAAAATTAATTAGACAATTTAGAAATGAATATGGAATGACTAGATGGAGACTGCCTTCCTTCCCATGGCTGAAGAAGGTCAAACCCTGGAGGCCTCCAAGTTGGCTCATGGGCAAACTTGGTCTGGCCTGAGAACAAAGAACTTCCTTTTCTTTCCAGCATTGTTATCATTAAGGTTTGCTGATACTCCCACACTACCTTCAGAAGAAAACATTCATCTCTGTCTGTACCAAGGTCAGGTTGCTATTCTGTCAAGCACACTATTCTTTATACTTCTAACTAATGTCAGCAATGTACTTCAGAGGCAAATTGATTTTTGTTTTTTGTGCTGCTTAACCACTGAACTACATCTCAAGCACTGATAAACTAGTTTCAAAAACATATGTTAAGCCAATGATGTTTTCTTATAGTGGTCAGCAGCAAGTGTACAAAAATAAAAAGAAATGGTGTGGAATAACCAAGGTTTCTAAGAATATATAGTACTTCCAATTTTTAAAAAAATTCACAGAGAATTCCATATAAAGATAGAAATGATACAGCTTCCTTAAGGAAAATAACTGGCTACAAATTTCTCAGATATAAAGATTTCTGACATTTTTAACATAGAAATATATATATATATATATATATGTTGATTTAAAAAAAGTCAAATTTTTAGGTGAGCTGCCTCAAACCAAATGACAGTAAATTCAAATTTACTTGGCAAATGAATCTAGACTATTAGTTGAATAATCCACTGATTTTATAATAATAACCTTGTAACAATAATAATCTTACAATGATCATAAATGCAAAGTAAGTATGCCCAGACAACATGCTGGCAAGTGAGTCAATGAAAGTATTTTTTAGTGTTGGAGGCATGACTCAGGTGGTAGAGTACCTACCTACCAAGAGGAAGGCCAAGTTAAAAGCCCAGTTCCACACAATCTCCCCTCAAAAAAAAAAAAAAAAAAAAAAAAAGACAAAATATCTCCTAAAAAAATAAAGTGTCAGGGCTGGGAGTTTGGCCTAGTGGTAGAGTGCACATGCAGAGTCCTCTACATTGCCAAATTCCCTGACTACTTTTCATTACCACATGACAATGCTAATTTCTATCTTTCCCACATTCTTCTTGCAGGGTACTGCTGGCACATACCTATAATCCTAGCTACTCAAGAGGCTGAGATCTGAATATCATGATTCAAAGCCAGCCCAGGGAGCAAAGTCTTATCTCCAATAAAGAACTCAGAAAAGGGTGGAAGTGGTGCTGTGACTCAAATAGTAGAGCACTAGCCTTGAGCAAAAAAAGCTTAGAGACAGCACCCAGGCCCTGAGTTCAAATCCAAGAATGGTTTTTTAAAAATTTCTTCTCAGTTTCTGACACCCTTACCTGGCTTTCCAAAATTAGCTATTATACTCTAATACTGGATTTACTCAGGCCCTTTTATTGTTGCTACATCTCGAATATTTCAACCTATAGTCTGAAACACACCATTGTATGCTGACTCAAATATTTTTTGTATTTCAAGTGGAGAACTTTTCATCTCAGTATAAAACCAATATATATATACATATATATACATATATGTATGTATATCTTGTTGACAACAAAGATCCAATACTTCTCCTCTTTTTGACAAAACAAACTCAAAATGACTTAACCTGATGCTATGGCACTGTTTCTAAGCTTGGTATCAGAAAATCTCCCTAACACTGTGAGCCAGAAATTGGCACTTCAAACTAGACAGGCCAAAGTCAATCACCTCTAAATACTACATCATTTTCAGGGCCACTGTTGTAGGTGGAATGAGAATCATCCCGAACATCTCCTAATTGGTCTCCTTGAATCTGCTTCTCATCTTTTCCAAACCAAATTATATATAGCCGGTGAATTTTAAGTACAAATCTGACAATGATGTTTCTTTGTGCATCTCCACCCTTACCTTTGGTGGAACTGGGGTTTAAATCTCAGGTTTGCAAGGAAAGTGATCTACTACTTGAGCCAAACTCCTAGCCTTAGAAACTGTCTTGATCTCCAAAAATCGCTTAGGACTGGGCTCACATGGCAACGTATCTGTCTAGGAAAGGTCATGGCCCTGAATTCAAACCCTAAGACAATGGGGGGAGAGGGGGACGGGAAAAAGGAAAAGGAAGAGATGGGGAGGAAGGAGACTGATCATTCACTTGGATCATAGATTATAAAGCTTTTTTGGTAGACAGCCACATTATTTTGCGTTTTTTATTTGTTGTTCCCCTCCCCTCTACCTCTTCCCCTTCCTCCCACTGGTTGTGGAGCTTGAACTCAGGGCCTGGGCACTGTCCCTGAGTTTTTGTTCAAGACTAGCACTCTATTGCTTTGAGTCACAGCTCCACTTTCAGTTTTCTGGTGGTTAATTGAAGGAAAGAGTCTCATAGACTTTCCTGCGTGGGCTGGCTTCAAAGTGCAATCCTCAGTTAGCCTCCCGAGCAGCTGCGCAACCAGCATCCAGGCATTGTTAAGTATTTTGTAGCTAATTTTTGGTCACAATCACTAGATTCTGCCCTTGTAGCCTATCTGAGTAGCCTTACACAACACATAAATGAATAAGTATTTTTTTTAATTCACAAAAACAGGTGATATGTCAGATTTGATTCGCAGACTAGTTTAGTTTGCAGATCCCTGATATCGATCAAAATACCAAAGTCAATGTAACACAGAATACAACTTGATCTGGGTTACTTGGTCAAAACTAGTTAAGTATACTACCCACTCTGCAGAAGAAAGCTGCTGTTTGCTTTTGAAAATCTAATACATGAGTCACAACAGTAGGATTTTTAAAGTAGTGATGTTTTATGACTTAAATAATATATATAACTTAGAAGGCATATTCATTCTGCAAAAGATATACTATAATTACAGATCCTGAAAACCATGTTTTAAAAGTGAAACTAGTTATCTGTGAAAATCAGAGACAAATATGCAAGATTCATATTGTCAATCTGACAACTGCTTTCCATGAGGTTCTCTATATATTAAAACAGTAAATACAAGACTAAATATAAAACAATTATACTTAGTACAAAAAATAAGAAAACTCTTGAAGGGACATAGAAATCTATAATATACTTCATTTAATGCCCAAAGAATCTAGCATAGTACTAAATAAATGCTGCCCAATAAACTTTATTTTGCTAAACAAATGATCAAACCCCAAGAACTCAACAAAAGGATACAATCCATTTAAAACATAGCAAATGAAAATAATACTGGCATTCACTATAGTGTGGCTTTATAAGCCCTAATAATAGAATGTCAGACAAAAAAATTGAACCCATTGAATATTTACCAATAGTTTAAATCCCCTCTAAAACCTATTCTGTAATACAAAATTTCAAAAGTTGTTAGCTCCATAAAACACATTAGCTTCAAATAATAGCTGGTCATGAATTTTCTGACACTTTTCCTGCAGCTTTCATAGAATAGAGTAGCTTTCACAGAAGTGCATGGCATTCTTTATTCTAATCCTTGTATTAGACTACTTAGGGTTTCTCTTACTCTTTTTCTTTCTAAGCACCCCCACTCCCAGTCTTGTGCTTTGAAGAAGAAAAAAAAAAGCAAGATTCACAAAGAATTTAACTTTTTTTCTGAAACTAAACAAAATGACACATTTTATAACAACAAAATTAAGATCTGAACAAATACTTCAAAAGATTTCAATTACTTACTAAGTTGGTATATATACTTGTTTCAGCTTACTCTCAGCTTCAGCTGCTTTTAGGCGTTTCTAATCAAAAGATGGATAAAATATTTTATATACAATGCCTACTAATTAATACCACACCATTGTCTTAAAAATTCACAAGAAAATAAATACTAAAGCATGACTCAAAAATTGCTATTTTAAAGTTTTTCTTTTATATGTGTATTCTTAAATGTATATTCTTTTTTGCAGTAACATGCAAAAAAGTCATCCAATTCTGATCTTCAGAAATATGAGTATGAACAATATTTAAACATAGATTTCTTTTCTTTTTTGGTGGCACTGGTGTTTGAACTCGGGGCCCCATATTCTTGCTTGGCTTGCTTGCTCTGTTGGTACTCTCACTTCTTCAGACATACTTTAGTCTAGCTTTTTGCTCTTTTTTTTTTTTTTTTTTAAAGGGGGTAGGGTAGCGTGAGGGAGGGCTAGAGACTGAGGCTGGGGAGATAGTGTCTCATGGACTTTTCTACCCAGGCTGGTTTGGAAGCATGATCGTATCCTCTTTACCTGAGTAGCTAGAATTACAGCACCAAAGGGCCACAAAAGGGCCTCACATATGCTAAGCATGTAATCTACCAATGAAGTATACTCTCAGCCCCAAAAGGACATTAAAAATTAGCCCTTATTCCTTTTAGAAATGCATTTCTATTTTATTTCTTTCCTGGGGGGGTGGGGAGGGGAGAAAGCAAAGGACCAAATCTAGGGACTGGGCATGTCAAGTAAACATTCTACTACTGAACTACATCCTAGCTCTACTTAATTTCTTACTTACCTTTTGGGGAGAATCACATACAAACACACAATCTTTGCTTTTAGAAAAATATTCAGGGTGCTTAGTTTTAAAAATACATGCAAGTAGAAATATTAGAAGACATACAGTAACTTTAAATCTTGGCTTAACTCTAGGATTTACTAAAACCAATCAGTATCCAAGTGCTGGGAAAAGTATTGTAGATTATATACTCAAATGTAGACATGGAACAGCACAATAATGAACTAGAAGGAAAATAATACACAGTCAATATCAAACAAGACAAACTAGAATATAAAGCTATCCTCTGTTTTCCCAAGTGAAAGAAAAATAATATGGGGACAAGCTGAAACTTTCAGAACAGAGCTGAAGTCTTTGGCAATATTTTATCCAAATACTTTCAATAATGTTAGATACCACTGTCTCTATTATCTTTAATGATTTCTTGAATTCAACAGCACAGGTTTCCATACTACACGGCCTTTATTGCTATCCAACTTGTTTTTTGTTTTTGTTTTTTTGCCAGTCCTGGGCTAAGCTCAGGGCCTGAGCACTGTCTTTGGACTTTCTCAAGGCTAGAGTTCTACCACTTGAGCCTCAGCACCACTTCCGGCTTTTTTCTATATGTGGTACCGAGGAATCGAACCCGGGACTTCATGCATGCTAGGCAAGTACTTTAACCACTTGGCCAAACTCCCAGCCCCTATCCGACTTGTTTTAAATAAGCACTTTCTACATTATATATGTTGCTGACACTGAAAACATTATCAGAATTAAATGTTAGCTATTTGTGACCTTAGCTACCTATTGTGGTACTTTTTAGAGTAATTCATAAAATGTATGTGTATTATACACAATTCTTGACACTATATATAATTTATATATTTATAACAGGTATTGTATACAAAATACACATACATTTTAAGCCAGTGCTCAGACCCTGAGTTCAAGACTCAGGACTGGCAAAAAAAGAAAAAAAAGAAAGAAGGAATCACCACACTTAGTTTTGGGTGGGGAGTTGGCCGAGTGGTGGAGTGTTTGCCTAGCATGCATGAGGCCTGGGTTCAATTCCTTGGTACCATGTAAACAGACAATGCCAGAAGTAGTGCTGTGGCTTAAGTGGTAAAGCTCTAGCCTTGAAAAAGCCCAAGAACAGGGCTGGGAGCTTGGCCTAGTGGTAGAATGCTTGCCTAGCATACAGGAAGACCCAGGTTTGATTCCTCAGTACCAAATACTGGTGCTGAGGCTCAAGTGGTAGAGTTCTAGCCTTGACAAAATCTAAGGACAGTACTCAGGCCTTGAGCTTAAGCCCAGAACTGGCAAAAAGAAAAGAGAAAGCCCAAGGACAGTGCCAGGCCCTGAATTCAAGCTCCAGGACTGGTGGGAGAGAGGGGAGAAAGGGAAGAGAGGGGGGAGAGAGGGGAGGGAGAGAGAAAGAGAGAGAGAGAGCACGTGAGGGAGGAAAGGTATAAAGCAAATTTAAAGACCTTTCTAAAAATACTTAAATCAACTACACTTTAATGCAATCATGTTGGTAGCAATACAAAAAATTACCTGCTGTACATATCTGTCAGTAGTTTTCCACATGTAGTAATACTCAATGATGCTGGTCAATGACTTCCAAGGGAGCTGAAAAAATTAACACCAATAAAAACAACCTACTGTAGGAAAGGTTTGCCTTCAAAGCTACTTTCTAAATAATGAAGCACATGTTCATAAGGAAGAGTCATTCTAGAAAAAACATTTTAAAGAAACTGAAATTCTTAAAGATGTCCTAAATGTTATATTAAGAGATTCAAATACAACACTTTATGATTGATACATTTTCAGGTTTACTCAGGAACAGTCTCAGCCCTATGCAGCATTTTCTAGACCTCTTATAGTTGAGGAATGCTTGTGACCCACCTGGACAACAATCCATGGTTGTTAATACTTCCACATTTAACAAAAAAACAGATGGATCTTTAGAGCAAGGACATTACCTTATGCTCAGCTGTGTGGTAATTTAAAAAGTGTTTACAAACATGATCTCCTTATAGGACAAGATCAGCAGAAACAGCTTTGAATAGTAGATCAAGAAAATACATTTGTTTTTTGTTGCGCTGTTGTTGTAGTGGTACTGGAAACTGATTACAAGACTAGCACTTGGCTTTTTGTTTGTAAACTGTTTTTGAGACAGTACCTCACTAACCTTGCCCAGGATAGCCTCTAACCCTTGATCCTCCAGAGTAGCTGAAAGTACCAGCATGCACTACCACACTTCACTATTCTAATTGTTTTTTTTTTTTTTTTAATCCAGTGTGTTCATCAGATGGGGTTAACTGAAAAGTGGTGTTTAAAGAGTCTTGCTAAAGACTCCTTAAGACATAATAGGGTCATCATAGCATAGCCCATTAAGTGTTTTAAGCAAGCCAAGAGCTCTTACCATCTTCTATTCTTAAGAAATAGAACTTGGTATGAATTTACCTGAAAATCTGAAGTCGCAAACCAACTGACCATGTAAACTGAACTTATCATGAGCTGTATAGACCCAAGTATAAAGTGGTAGGTGATGAAGGCTACCACACTGGAGTATCTCAGTGTGTCTACTCCTGATTCATTACCACTTCTGCCTCAACTATCACAGCTTTCTGGGGGAAATCTGAGTGTTGCTGTGGTCTTGCTACACTAGGATCTACCATAATTATACTGTAGTGTTTCAGCATGATATAGTAGCAATTCTGAAACCTAATGAAGAAGGATATACTTTTAGAAGGTAGGACATTATTAAGACAAACATCTGATTTACTACTTTGAGTTGAAAAAAGATGAGCTCTTTCAATTATCATCAGAAGTACAACTTGCCAATGCATAACTGGCAAGAAGCAGAGAACCCTATGAATAGACCTAGGTCTGTGGTGCTGATTAACTCACTGATGGTAGAGGCAGCAGATGCTATGGTGGGGTTTCTGTTATAGTGGTACCACTACAGGGCTAGGCTAAAACCCTGGCTTTACTGCTTCTGCTATGGCACATCTCATCGTGGAAACTGGCTCTCTAAGAGGTTAGTCATCTAACAGGAAGTAATATATGGTATATTACTAAATTAGCTTAAATGTATTCTGCTGTTTTAAATTATGGCCTGCCTATCTTCCCATTTACATTTAGTTCGCTTTCCTAAACTACAGTGCCTAAAAAGCACTTGTAACTCATTTTTGCCAATCAAATATATGTGGAAAAGACCAAAATTCAGAACTAAACTAAGAAGATATACTGAAGAGGGAGGGTACAATAGACACCCCCTTTGCTGGAATAAAGGTGGAAGGCACTGCAGGGCCTGAAGGGGCAAGGACAGAGAAAATGGGAGAGACACAGGGAGAAATCTTCATATTCTAGACTCCCTATTAAGTACAGGTAAGGGTCTGAAGTCCTAGCTTTCAGGAGGCTAGGCATCATGACCTCATTGCTGGAGTGAGACCTGTTACACTAAACAGAATTCTAGGAGAAAGGTAAAAAGAGAGAAAGTAGAAGTGAAGTCTCCAAAATCTGTAGTTGTTTGTATCACCTCTTATTCACCAGTGCTCAAAATAGTACAAATGGTACAGGCAGAATATATATCATATAACACATGGTAATAGACCAAATAGATTAGAATGACCGGATTTTACGATTACTACTCAGAGCATATGCCAGTTATTTAACTTTATGAAACTGCCCTTCTGCTGAACACTAGTGGCTTATGCCATAGTTCTAGCTAACTCAGGAGGCTGAGATCTGTGGATTGTAGTTCAAAGTCCTGCCTAGGCAGGAAAGCCTATGAGATTCTTTTTTTTGTGTATGTGTGTGTGTGGTAGGTCTTGGGGCTTGAACTCAGCCTGGGCACTGTCACTGAGCTCTTCAGCTCAAGGCTATCACCATATCTCTGGGCCTGGCCTGGGTGTTGTCCCTGAGCTCTTTAGCTCAAGGCAACTGCCGTACCCTTGAGCCAAGTCCTACTTCCCGGTTTTTCTAGAGGTTAATTGGAGATAAGAGTCTCAGGTTCTTTTCAACCAACAGAGTAGCTAGGATTACAGACATAAGCTACCGCCAGGCTGAGACTCTGATCTCTAATAAACTACCAAAAAGCTAGAAGTGGAGCTATGGATCCAACAACAGAGTGTTAGCCTCACGCAGAAAAGCTCAGGGATAATGCTCAGGCCCTGAGTTCAAGATCCAGGATTGGCATCAAAACAAAAACAAAAACAACAAACTGGCCTCTATTCTACTGAGAGGAGATAAAACTTACTATATCTATACTGGTAGTAAAGCTCAGTAGAGCACATATTCAAGACACACACACACACACACACATACACACACACAATGTCATAGGCTTGGCTAAATGTATACTATGAGGTTTATCAGATTTCTAAAACAGGTAAAGTACATTGCTACATTTAAGTTTATTTACAACTTTCTACTTACAAAGTCTTGACGTATGTCATTGAAGTCTTTGCCATACTTTTCCAGTGCTTCTTCAAATAAACTAGCTTCAGAGGCTGACCATTCTTCCATTTCATCTCTGCATAAAACCGGTCCTCCAAGTGGGACTAAGACACTAATTGCACGACTCAGATCGTAGCTATGTTTATATAATGTATCCATTGCATGAAACTAGAGAAAAACAAAGCAGACAAAAAAACATCAACTGAATGTGCGCTCATGCTAGATCATTAGGAATAAAAGCACTAAAATGCAGAGACACATTTTAATTAACAGTACACATATGTACGTATGCACATATCTGTGTCTGTATATATTTACTATAGTTTGAATTCAAGGCCTGTCCTGCTAGGAGATATCCTATACATAAGCCACATCTGTAGCCCTTTCCGCTTTACTTTTGGAATAGGGTCTTTTTGTTTATACTTGGACTGATCTGCACCCTGATCCTATTTATGCTTGCTGCATAGCTGGGATGGAAGGCACTATACCCAGTTTATGACACTCAAAAGTATTAAACTGAGAACAAAATTAATCTCACTAATCTGATTAAAAATACCAAAGTTACTTCAGTTATTGCATCAAGTTGGCACAGGCTTCCTTAACCAGAAAAAAATAAGATTTTACATCAATTAGGAGAAATTACACTAGAATTAGATTAAGAGAATAATGTACTTAGAACAAGGTGTGGACAGAAAACAATGGAATGGAGTATGGTGGTTAAGAGAAAACAAAATTAACATCTTTGTGTTTAACAGATAAAACAAACATGATAAAATCATGTTAAAATGCTAAAATGCTTGAGATTCTGGTAGACTAAAAACAGATGACCAGGTTTGTTTCAAACAGCTAGACCAGTGTGGGTTACTATTTATTTCAAGGAAGAATGTCTCTGAGGAGGAAAGACAAATTAGAAAATACAATTAGTACATCAGAGATAGTTTAAACATTTTTCAAGATTGAGTGGTAAAGGACTTGGGCTTGTTTGAGGCTTTGGGTTTGATTCCCAGCACCACTAAAAAGGGATACTTTTCTCTAATCAGAACACATGATGAATAGAAAACTTGCAAGTTTTGAATAACTTTTAATGCTTTTTACACCAGAGAGTGATTCTTTCTTAACATGTATATACATACACATTTATGCTTGCAGAAAAAAAGACAATCAGTTCCACATGTGTATGGATAAGCATAATGGCTTGACAAAGATGGGTTGGCAAGGTGATTCAAACCTTGTTCAAATGAGAACTAGTTCTCCTTGCATTTTCTCCTCCACTTTGACTTTCTAACATCTGAGCACCAAGGCTTGCATCTTTTATAAAAAAAGCATCACAGGTAAGGATACTTCACTTAGTAAAGCCTCTTAAAACATTCCATATAATGGCAGGAGACTGGAAAATTCTCTTTTGGTACAAGAGTGTAACATAAAATCAAATATCAACTAATATCTAATAAGAAAAAGTTACTGGCAGGTTAAAAGTATATATCTGTGCTGTTATCTATTAATCAAAACATTGAATGAGGGTATAAAAATGAATTTGTTGACAGATGTGAAAATGATATTTAGAATACTATTTGGTATATAGTAATTAACAAGGATTGATACCTCACTTAAAGTATTGGATTCCACAAAACAAGCCAAATAGGGCTTCCATTATTAATTTCTTAATTTTGAAATGCCTCAGTAGTCTAGTAGCCTCAATTTTCTAGTTTTAATCACAGTTATGGCCATTGCCCAATATTGTATTTTGATGTATGTGTCAAAAACATGGAGGAGTAAATTCAAATTAATTTCTTAATCTAAGTAGAAGGGTTGCAAAGACATTATAACTGATCTTGACTCCTTGCTAATACTACAAAACTTTAGGATCAACTCAACTGCTTCTCTAGCTAACCTCACTAAATAGATTCTGTAGTCTAGCTATAGTATATACTTCTCTAAGTTTTACATTATCTTTGAAACTAAATAATTACTGTATCTGAATAACTGACCTAGTCAAATGAAAAGATCAATAGCATTTAGAGTTCCCTTCAATTAACAATACAGTCCATGTGCAGTTATTTCTAGGGGGTAACTGTTAAAAAATCAGTTTCACAAAAAAAACACATTGTTTTGGTAGAAATGCATATTACCATTATCTTTCTGATAACACAGAAGTTCTTGTGAATAGACTTTTACATATAGTCCATTCTTCAAAACTTTAAGCAAAACTTGAACAATTTCTAATACAGAAGAGATAGCAAATAAAGAAAATAAAGCTAAATGAAGAAAATAAGCTATGAAAGGGCATAAAGGTCGTCATATAACCAATGACACAATTTATTACCAAGAGAATAAAAATGTAAAAAGCTAGGTAAATTTAAAAAATAAACAAGTAATTTCATACAAAGTCAAAATACTACCTAGAAAAGGCATGAAAGGAATCTTTAGCTCAACCTTGTTATGGTTACATGAATGTATATGTAAAGATTTATCCAGTATGCATCAAAGTATAACACTCCAAAAGAAAATAAATTTTAATCAGGTGCCAGTGGTTCATGATCTGAGGACAGTGGTTTGAAGCCAGATGGGGTTGGAAAGTATGTAACTCTTATCTCCAACTAGCCAGCAAAAAAACAGAAGTAGAAGTGTGGCTTAAGTAGTAGAGCACTAACCTTGAACAGAAAAAGCTCAGGGACTGTGTCCTGGCCCTGAGTTCAAGCTCCAGTAATAGCAAATAATAGTAATAATAACAATAATAAATTTAAAGGTGTAACTCAAAGCCTACCCTTCAGATAATACTCAGCAAAAAATACCATCTTTTCAATAAAGATTCATATACACATTGCAAGATCCATTCAAATCTAAATTAAAACAAAAAAAAATCCAAAACATAACTCAGCACAAGCTGTTCTTTCTGCCAGAAAGTGGTGAAGGTGTTGTCATATTTCATCTCATTCATAACAGATGGAGATGACAAATAAAAGTATTTTAGGAGGAAGAATGACAAGGAAAACTTGGCAATGGAATTCTCATCTTTTGTTCATTAACTAGAATCACAGTATGATAAATTAGATTGTTGCTCAGCAACTATTCCCTCCCTCCCCTGGGAGGTCTATAGGAGCTATTCTTCTGCTCCACTCATGTTGGACTTGAGCGTGTTAATATATGTGACATAACAAAAGCCTGACATGTGCTTGTGCCTTGCCCTCTCCTGCGCTGACTTTTACCCACCCAGGACGAGAAATACATGAGGCAGATCTGCCCCACTGACCATTTGGCACCTACCTTGGACCAGTCTAGTTTATCTGAATTGTTGACAAGCTACAGATGAGTCGTGAAATTAACGTTTATTGTTATAAGCCACTGCACTTGGGGGAAGTATGCTTTTCTTTCCCTTCTGAGAATAAAAAATGTATTCAGCCAGTTTCTAGAAGTGCTATGAGCAGATGGCCCTCACCTATTGGTTTCCTATGTAATTATCTCAATTTAAGAAAGATTCATCACCCAAGGTCATATTTACTTCTGGAGCAGCTTACACTCAATGTGGTAGGGGTGTAAAGGTCCGGATTTGAGCAATTCTTTGCACATACATGAAATCAGCTGAGGTTTTTATTCAGCTTGCATCCCAATTTGCTTCCTCTGCTATCCATTCCTGCCCCTTTTCTTCCATGCAGCTTTTTTGTTGGTCATAGGGCTTGAACTCTGGGCGCTGTCCTGAGCTCTTCAGTTCAACGCTAGCACTCTATCACTTAAGCCACAGTGCCATTTCTGGTTTTGGAAATAAAAGTCTCATGGTCTGTAGTGCCCGGGCTGGCTTTAAACCATGATCCTCAAATCTCAGTCTCTTGAGTAGCTAGGATTACAGGTATGAGCC
Organism: Megascapheus bottae; assembly: GCF_031878675.1. Classification (NCBI taxonomy): domain Eukaryota; kingdom Metazoa; phylum Chordata; class Mammalia; order Rodentia; family Geomyidae; genus Megascapheus; species Megascapheus bottae. Next base: position 55,500,320 of record NC_143515.1, read on the forward strand.
ACCAGAGCCTAGCACCATGCATTTGGGGGGGAGGGGGAGGCAGGAAATCCAAGATCAGGACTACAACTTGATAGCTGAGGCTTTCCCTCACTAGATAGTGCTCTACCACCTGAGCTATGCCTCCAACCTTAAGGGCTTCCTTTCAAGCACCTTGATCCCAAAGAAACATCCTAAAATTCTTGTGTGATTTGTTTTTCAGGGAACCCAATTTGTCTTACAGAGTACTACTGTGTTAACAGCTAATACATACATACATTCAAAACTGATTTACTCAAAGACAATTTTTATAAAAACATCATATTTGTAACTCTAGCACAAATGAAAGCATTTGAAATACTGAATCTCTCTTAAAAGTACTGATTGTAAACATTTTTCAAGGCAGTAGGTGAATATAAAATCATAAATAAACCTCAAACTATGATCAAAGCAAATATCTTAGATTTAAAAAAGAAATATACCCTTTACTTTAATTTTTGCTTCATTGAGAGCAAAACACTGAGAATGATCATGTTTCAAGTCCTAAAAGATATTGTAATGTACTAAAAGAATCAGAGCATATATATCTCTAAATACAACCTATCCCCACAACTCACATTTATGAAATTTATTGCTTTGGAAATAAACTCACAGTTCAAAGAAAAAAATACAGAGTTAACTAGGAGATACTTAGAAATGATTGTGAAAATACTATATATCAAAATCAATTGCAAGGTACATGAGAGTAAGGAAGGAGAAAAAGGATCAGTCTGCTGCTCAGGACTAGTGAAGGGGGTTGAATAACAAGAGGATAAAAGTGGTTAAATAGGGTTGATATAGGTTGTATTATGAAAACAGAATAATGAAACCTATTCCAATTGTTTTGGGGAAGAAGGAAAGAGGAATGATAGAGGAAGATTGTTTGGAATACATTGTAAACGTGTATAGAAATGCACCAAATGAAATCCCTTTCTGTATAATATCTCATGCCTACTTAAATCTTCTTCATCTTACCTTTACTACTGAGAAAGACAATTTCCTCTACTCATCTACTAAACACTGATTCTGTTTTATATAACAATTTGTCACTTGAGTCTAGAAATGCAATAAAAAACAATTTGACCTTTACATTCAGTTTTGTCTCTTTAATTCCTAAACAATAGAGGAAAAAATAAACCAAAATGTGGTACAAAGCTAACAACTGGAATTTAGCTGATGGATATACAGGAAGCCTTTGTACTATTTCTGTATTACTTCAGAATAAAAAAATTAATGTTTTCAGAAATTATAATCATAAGCTTCCCCCCCCCCAAACTTGAATTTAGGGCTTGGACATTGTTGCTGGGCCTTTTTGTGCTCAAGGCTAGCACTCCAGTACTTAAGTCATGGGCACCACTTCTTGCTTTTCCTGAATAGTATATATAGGAGACAAGCTGCCTAAGCTGGCTTCAAATTGCAATCCTCCAATTTCAGTTTCCTCAGTAGGTAGAATTATAGACGTGAGCCACTGGCACTCAGGCATAACCAACCAACCAACCTACCTTCCTTCCTTCCTTCCTCTTCCTTTTTCTTCCTCCTCCTCCCCCAACTTCCTTTTTCTTTCTTCATTTCTTTTCTTTTCTTTTTTGTGCCAATCCTGGAACTTTAACTCGGCTTTGGTTGCTACTCCTGAGCTTTTTCAAGGCTAACACTCTACCACCACTTGAATCACATAGCTCTGTTTCTAGCTTTTCTGGGGGGTGGTGTGGGGTCAGTTGTGGGGCTTGAACTCTAGACCCAGCACTGACCCTAAGCTCGTTTTGCTCAAGGCTAATATTCTACCACTTTGAGTCACAGTGCCACATTTGGTTTTGTCTGTGATTAATTGGAAATAAGAGTGTCATGGACTTTCCTGCCTGGGCTGGATTTGAACCACAACCCCAGATCCTAGCCTGAGTAGCTAGGATTATAGGTATAAGCCACCAGTGCCCAGCTATTTCCAGCTTTTTTGGTGCTTAATTGGAGATAAGAGTCTTGTGGACTTTCCTGCCCTAGTTGTCTTCAAACTAAGATTCTCAGATGTCAGCTTCCTGAGTTGCTAGGATTATAGGTGTGAGCACCAGCACCTGGCTTGTCACAAGCTTTCTTCAGCTTTCATTTGTATATCCTAATGTGGGGTCTCTTTAGGAACTCTAGACAAAGTTTTTAAAATAATTTTCATTATATTCTTCCCAAGTTCAAATACAGTGACTTTCTAAGGATTCCTATCTATACTAGTGTTGAATTCATGGAAGAAAAAGTAGCATTAAAAAAAAGAAGGGGCAGTTTTTGCCCCCAAACAGATAATAACTTACATTTAATTTTTTTCAAGTTATTTAAATTTTTAAAAATTTTATTGTAGGCCGGCGCCAGTGGCTCATGTCTGTAATCCTATTCAGGAGGCTGAGATCTGAGGATTGTAGTTCAAAGCCAGCCTGGGCACAAAAGCCAGTGAGACTCTTATTTCCAATTAACCACCAGAAAACTGGAAGTGGCGCTGTAGCTCAAAGTGGTAGAGTAGTAGCCTTGAGATGAAGAACTCGGGGACAAGAGTTCAAGCCCCACAACTGACCACCACCACCACCACCCCCCAAAGAATATTGTAAAGGTGATGTATATAGTGGGGTAGAGAGGATACGGTTATATAAATTGGGTAATGACTACATTTTTTTTATTTATTGTTTTTTTTTTCTCTTTTTTTTAGGGTGAGGGTTAGGTTTAGGGTGAGAGTGAAGGTGAGGGTTAAGGTGAGGGTGAGGGTTAGGGTGGGGTTAGGGATAGGGTTAGGTTTAGGGTAAGGGTGAGGATGAGTGAGGCTTAGGATTAGGTTTAGGATTAGGGTGAGGGTTAAGTTTTGGGTTAGGGTTAGGGTTAGATTTAGGGTGAAGGTGAGGGTGAGGGAGAGGGTTAGGGAAAGGGTTAGGGTGAGGGTTAGGGTTAGGGTGAGGGTTAGGGTTAGGGTGAGGTTTAGGGTGATGACTACATTTTTTTTTTCACACTGTTACTCCCTTATATTCTTCTGAAAAATGGACAGACTGTCATACACCAAACAATTCTCCTAGGAAACCTAGAGTGGTCATTAGTAATGGGTCAGCAGACAAGACGTGTGCATAGCATAGAATAGCATTGCTTTAAAGGTGCATTTAGCAGAGGAAAAACTTCCTATTCCATATTAATTACTCAAGTAGTAATCCACTAGTACTAATAATCCTAATCTACAATTTGGAAACATGATTAGTATTTAGGTTTTAGAAAAATTTTAAGAATTCTATTTATCGGGCTGGGAGTTTGGCCTAGTGGTTAAAGTGCTTGCCTAGCATGCACGAAGACCCGGGTTCGATTCCTTGGTACCACATATATAGAAAAATGTTAATCAAAACTTATTTATAGCTAGGTGCAGCAGCAAACGTCTGTAATCCTAGCTACTCAGGAGGCTGAGATCTGAGGACTGCAGTTCAAACCAGCCATGGCACTAAAGACCATGCGACTCTTATCTCCAATTAACTACCAGAAAACAGGAAGTGGTACTGTGGCTCAAGTGGTAGAGCACTAGTCTTGAGCTGAAGAGCTCAGAAACAGCATCCAGACTCAGAGTTCAAGCCCCACAACTATCTTCTGGTACAATTTCTAAGCTGTCCTCAAATTCCAAGTATTCCTAAGAACTTAAATGAAACGTGTACTTTCAGCAAGACTCACAAATAAAGAGTGCATGATTAATGGCTAACTTTCTACAAAGAGTCCATAGCTAACTAATATTGATGATATAAACAATTTCTTAGAAAAACTTTTCTGGAATCTCTTTTCTTTGAGTACTTAGAATTGAACCTTAAGACCTTGCACAATTTAGATAAGCACTCTGCCATAAGTTACTTACTCTTAATGGAAAAATTATTTTGTACTAAAAATGGCTTATTTCAAGGGAAAAAATTATCATCTTAGAGGAAATACCTTTATTTAATCACCCTAAATCCTACAGTAACTTCCTCATAACCATTAAAAGGCATGATCAGCTGGGAATGTGACTTACTGTGCTTGCCTAGCATGCATGAAGCCCTGCCTGCGTACCACATAAACAGAAAATGCTGGAAGTAGTGCTGTAACTCAAATGATAGAGTACTAGTCTTGTGCAAAAGACCCTCAAGAACAGCCCAGGCCCCGAATTCAAGCTCCAGGACTGGCAAAAAAAAAAAAAAAAAGCATAATCATAACCTAATGAGTGTATTCAAATTTAGTAATATAAAGACACTAATTCTGGTATTAACTAAAGTCATTTTAGACTAGCAATAACAAAGATTCCACATAGATTAGGTTAAAAAAAGGTAAGTGCATCATTGTTATCAACTTTAACAATAACAACTACATTCATTGACTGAGGCTGTGCCACGCACTGCTCTAAATGCTTGCAAGTGTTATTTCATCTCATTCTCAATTTCATGTCATACAGGAACTCAGAGGCCTCGTTGTACAGAGCCTGGAAAATAGGTTGCTGAGGTCTTTCTTATTCAGTGATTGGGGTTACTACCTGCTTTTTCCTCTTAGTTAAGAGGTCTCAATAGCCTTTTTATTGGATGATGTTTGTGAATACTACCTTAAATGAAGACGTATAAATTGTCAAGTAAATCAGTTGTTTCCCAACCGACCTGGACAGCATTGTCTGAGAACTCTGTGCCACTAAGCCACAGTAGATGCAGAAATTAGACACTCATAGACTAAGTAAACTGCACATGGATATATTAATTGTAAGCTACAGATATACAGGAAAATAAAAATTATATAATCACAAAATTATATCCATTTGTACATCTTTGTTCATAGCAGTATTACAAATTATAGCCAAAGACAGAAATAACTGCAATTGCTCACTGATGGATGTCACATGCATACAATGGACCATTATTCTGCATTAAAAAGGAAAGGAGGAAATTCTGATATATGGTATGACAGGGATGAATTTTAACAAAGCCAATGATAGAAGGATAAATGCTAAGTGGATCCACTTAAGTAAGATACTAGAACCAGGCATGGTGGCTCACGCCTGTCTGTAATCCTAGCTACTCAGGAGGCTAAGATCTGAAGATCACTATTCAAAGCCAATGTAAGACTCTTATCACCAGTTAACCACCAGAAAAACCAAAAGTGGTGCTGTGGCTCAAGAGGTAGGGCAGTAGCCTTGAGCTGAAGAGTTCAGGGTCAGCACCCAGAGTTCAAGCCCCATGACCCCCCCCCCCCAACACCAAAAAAGAGATACTAGAAAACATTAAAACTGTAGAAACAGTAGAATGGCAACTGCTGAGTTTGGGAACAGAAATGGGAAAGGGGGACAGTTAATTAAAGTTTAATCAGAGTTCAGTTTATGAAGATGAAGTTCTAGATATGAATGACTATGATGATTACACAACAACATAATCTACCTAATAGTAAAGACTTCTGAGTTCAAGCCCCTGAGTTCAAAAACAACAACAACAAAAAACTCCAGGGCTCAAGATATTATACACATTGAGATCAAAAGAGGACGGTCTCAGAAGAAAAGCACCAAACTGTAATAACAAGCACCTCTTCATATGTACATAAAATAATATACAGAGTGAAAAGAATCCCAAAGATAAGTAAACAAAGGATTTCTTAATTTGTCTTATTGTTTTTAGATGGCTCTGTATTCTTTAGCTCATATATGGTGTATTCATGTGCACAGCTAAGGAAAGGTGGGAGGTGGACACAGAAACAGTAACTACTTGGAAGGATGAGATCAGAAGATTATAGTTTTGGGCCAGCCTAAGCCAAAATAACAGCAAAAAAAATTCGTAAGACTCCTTCTTGACTATTGGTGTGACACAGTGGCACATATCTGTTTGATAGGAAGCATAAATAGGTAGACTGTGCTGGTGCCAAGACAAGAAGTAATACCCTCTCTCAAAAATAACCAGTACCGCCAGGAGTTTGGCCTAGTGGTTAAAGTGCTTGCCTTGCATGCATGAAGACCCAGGTTCGATTCCTCTGTATCACATACATAGAAAAAAGCCAGAAGTGACGCTGAGGCTCAAGTGGTAGAACTCTAGCCTTGAGAAAGTCCAAGGACAGTGCTCAGGCCCTGAGCTCAAGCACAGGACTGGCAAAAAAAAAAAAAATAACCAGTACCTAAAGGAGCTGCAAGTATGGCTTAGCAGTGGAGGACCTGCCCAGCCACAAAGCCTAAATACCACTTGTACAACAACAAAAACAGTAACAATAACAAAAGAGAAAGAAGAATCTGTGTCTCAGAAATAAACTAATTTATTCCTAAGTATTTTAGTGAACACTTACATGTGCCATATACTATGTTTGATACTGAAGGTTTCAATAACATAAAGCAGATACAGTCACTAAACTAATGATGTCACAAGCTGTTATGTAAGAAGTGGGTAACAAAAGAAAGACATGGACCAGAGAACCACAAAAAATGGTAGCATGTAGGAAAGTATATGGTTCTTTACTTAAGCACATCACAGAATGACCTGTCATACACAGGTGGATTATGAAGACTTGGAAAAATAGAATTACTATTAGGGGCTAAGAGATAATCACTCAAAAGCATGCAAAGGTCTTCTAAGATGATGCAGATGAAATCAAGAGAGAGCCTAGCTTGAGTCTAGAGTATAGTGTGTGAGCCAAGGGGTGGAGAGAGACCACTGTAGACCTGTGAACTGTAGTAAGGATCTGGGTTTTTATCTTAAATGCAATTAAAAGCCACTAAAAGAACATAAGTAAGGAGACAGCAAAATTAGAGCTATATTTTAAAAATAGTGAATATAGGAATTAAAGATGTTCCAGGATGTGATTTCCAGAATATTAAATCAACAGTCTGACCTTTCTCAGAACCAGACTTGCCATTAAGAAACCCAGATTTCTAGTCCTGACTGTCACTAATTAAAAGTGGGTACTTATGCAATTTATTCACTATTCTGTGCTTTGGGCTCAACATCTGTAAAATACTCTATCCTAGATTTCTAAGGCTCCAAACAACTAAAAACAACAAAACAAAACAAAACCCCCCAAAAAAAACCCCACTTAATTTCTGTTCTAAGTGATTTAGTTCTCAAGAGTGCAGGCAGAAGAGAAAATAAAGTACCATTACTTTTCCAGGCCTGGAGTTTGCTGCAGCAACAGGTCATTATATACTCTGATAACCTCTTCGGGAACTGGGGACAGGCTTTGTTTTAGTCAACACCACAAGCAGGGAGGAATCAGCAGTAACTATTCCAACTCCAATCAGACACAGCACATTGCTTCAGCCAATGAACACAATGTTTCAGCCAGTACACTTATGCCATACGGATAATAGTGGTTCCAAGATTATGTATTTCTCAATAAAATCAAAGACTTCTTGTCTAAGTACCATTAATGATGTCCACACAATGAGAAAATGGCGCAACACCATATTTCCCAGGTCCTATTCCTCTCACTAAGAAAGGCATGATTGTACTACTTACTAATTTCTTCAGGATTCTCTTCCCTTGAATCTTGATACTGCAGGTTGAGGATAGAGAGTTAATATGATATTAAAAATTGATTTTTGGGGGAGGCGGGATTTGGCCTACTGGTAGAGTGCTTGCCTACCATGCATGAAGACCCAGGTTTGATTTCTCAGTACCACATTCATAGAAAAAAGCCAGAAGTGGTGCTGTGGTTCAAGTGGTAGAGTTTTAGCCTTGAGAAAGCCCAAGGATAGTGTTCAGGCCCTGAGCTCAAGGCCCAGGACTGGCAAAAAAAAAGAAAAGAAAAGAAAAGAAAAAAAATGATTTTGGGGGGGATGGAAGTTTGGACTAATGGTAGAGTGCTTGCTTAGCATACATAAAGACCTGGGTTCGATTCCTCAGTACCACATACATAAAAAAAAGCCAGAAGTGGTGCTGTGGCTCAAGTGGTAGAGCACTAGCCTTGAGAAAGCACAAGGACAGTGCTTAGGCCCTGAGTTCAAGCTCCAGGACTGGCATAAACAAATAAGTTTTTTTCTATTTGCACTCATACAGATATACCTCATATTTTAATTTAAAAAGGTTGAACTCTATGAAACTTTCAAAGTATATTTTGGGGGGGGGGATAGGTCGTGGCTCAAGGCTACCGCCCTATTCCTTGAGCCACAGCACCACTTCCAGTTTTCTGGTGGTTAATTGAAGATAACAGTCTCACGGACTTTAGTGCTCATGCTCGAGCTGGCTTTGAAGCATGATCTCCAGATCTCAGCCTCCTGAGTAGGTAGGATTACAGGTGTGAGCCATTGTGCCTGGCTAATATTTTTTAACAATTATAAATCTTATATTAGTAGTATTGGACATCTGCAGCTCAGCTATACTCATAATAGACCTCAAAATGAAGTTGGAATTAATGATATGCAAATTACATGCTTCTAAAATATTATTATTGGTGATATAACAAAAGGCAATAAGGTGTTTGGGACCAATAAATGTTAGAATCAAAATGCTAAAAGGATGCTAGAGTTCTTTTAGTAAAAGCCAATGGAACATCACCAGTGAAAGTCTTACAGCAGTGCCTCAACCATTGCTGCAGGAGGCCCTTAGAGCCAGATAGGTGCTAAAACCATCAGAATAGAACTGTAAGCACAGAAAGAAAACAAAACTGGCTCTCTACATGATAAAACTATTTCCATTTAATGGTACAAAATAACCTTTCAATCTTTCACAAGTTCTTTCTGGTAAGCAATCTACTGAACTCATTATCACAGTTTAATCAATTTTCAACCACATCCACTCGTTTTTATAGAAATGCCCATGATCTTTAGAGTTCAAGTAAAGCTGAACAGAGAACAGTTCAAACAGGAAGCAAAGACATACGGAGCAGACAAAAGGAAATAGACTCCACCTCTTTAGTATTGCCCTATTACTGAAAGACAATGGTCATATTCAAACTCACGTCCTTTTAGTGTAAATCACCATGTGGGTGTAAAAAAGAAATCTAGTGGAGTAAATACAATACCTATCAGGAATCAAGAATGGATCCAAGATGGGGATGTAGCTCACTGATGGATTATTTGCCAATTATGTGCAACATCCTGGGTTCAACTCCTGCACTGCACTGCACTGCACTGCACTGCACTGCATGTGCATTCTATGTGCACTCCTAGGCATGCACATGCCTGTGGACACACATATAAGCTCCAAAACAAAACAAATCCAACACATCTATGACCAGCTATTCAAAGTGACAACTCAAAAAATATATACATAGGTGCATATGGAAGTGACATCACACAACTGCTTGTGTCTCTATGTCTTCTTCAGCTTCACTATTACAGAAGTAATAATTATGATAATGTGGACAATACAAAAATGATCTCCATATTACTTAACACTGAAGAAACAAAACAATAACACTGAAAAATAGGAAGGTACCTTCCGAGAAGGCACATAAAAAGGGAAGTATTAAAGAAAACATACAAGATGAATTTTAACTAAGGTATTTTATATTGTACCCTCTTTTAAAGTCTTCCTTTATAAACAGCCTTCAACCTGGTATGATTGTAGGCACTTAAGAGTTCCAATTACTAAAGAGATTCAACCAGAAGGACGGCTTGAGCCATTCAGGAGGTTAAACTCTGAATATGATCAGTTTGAAACCAGCCCAGGCAGGAAAGCCCCCAAGACTATTATCTCCAATTAACCACTAGAAAGCCAAAAGTGCAGGTGTGGCTCAAGGGCTAGAGTGCTCAGGGACAGTGCCCAGGCCCTGAATTCAAGAAAGAAGAAAAGAAGGGGCGAAGGAGGGAGGGAGAGAGGAAGAGGAGGAAAAGGAAGAAGGTGGGAGAGAGGAAGAGGAGGAACAAGAAGGAAGGAAGGAAGGAAGGAAGGAAGGAAGGAAGGAAGGAAGGAAGGAAGGAAGGAAGGGAGATGAAAGAGAAGGAAAGTGGAGGAGGGGGAGGATTGAAGGAGAGGGAAGAAGAAAGGAGGAGAGAGGCATGAAAGAGGAGGAAGAGGAGAAGCAGGAGATAGGGAAGGAGGAAAATGAGGAGGAGGAGGAGGGGGAGAAAAAGGGAAGGAAGAGGAGGGGGAGGAGGAAAAGAAGTAGTAGCAATAGTAGTAGTAGTTGTAGTTGTAGTCATAGTCGTAGTTGTTATTGTTCTAGGCAACCAAGGCAATATAATGTCCAGCCTGGTCAAAAAAATATCTGTGGACCTCTTATCTCCAATTTACTACCAAAAAATCTGGAAGTGGAACTGTGGCTCAAGTGGTAGAGTCTTGAGCATAAATGCTTAGGGACAGCATTCATGCCCTGAGTTCATACCCTGGGACTGGCACAAACAAGGACAAAGAATTAAATGTATATGTAAGGGGTATGTGTGCTTGTATAAGAACATGTATATATACATATGCGTGCGTGCGTGCGTGTGTGCGTGTGTGTGTGTGTGTGTGTGTGTGTGTGTGTGTGTACATAAAGAGCCTTCACTGACAGAAACAAATATTGAAGTTTCAAAATTGCCCTGTACTGCAGAAATCCGCTTGCTGTCCTACACACTCACCAGCAGTGGGAAGCAGAGAGTAGCTTAGCAATAGTGAACTAGAAGTGTACTTTGTGTTCCTCGAACTATCAGGAAAATCAGTCCTAAGTGAGAATTGCCACAGGAACTCCAGCAAAGGCTCAAATCAGCTCCCACAGCACAGGGCATAAGAACTGGCTGGGCTAAAACAGGTGCTACATCACAAGTTGTAACTTGAGAAGCATTATCTTCTACGAGTATTAAACTATATGAATCTGGTTACATAATTAACAATATATGCAAGGCAAGGGGAAATTTTTCTTATTTTTTTACAATGGTAAGAAAAAGTATTCTTTGGCTGGAGTGTGGTACAACCCATGCTTAATATACGGGAGGCCCTCAGTTAAATCCCCTACCCACCCACTAAAATATGGTTAGGGGAAATATGGGGGAAGAGGCATACAAAACTCATGTGTTACATGATCTCAATTGTTCTAAAAACAAAATCTACTAGACTTGTCTTAACTGCTATCAAAACTTTACTATACTTTTAATGATATTACTCAAGAATATTTTCTTTTTTAAAGTTCATTTTAAGGGTGATGTATAGAAGGATACAGTTATTTAAGTCAGTTATTTAAGTTATTTACAGTTATTTAAGTACATTTGTTTTTGAATAATGTCACCTCTTCCCTCATTTTCTCCTACTGTTTTAAAATTACGATCTCCAGGGGCAGGAGTTTGGCCTAGTGGTAGAGTGCTTGCCTAGCATGCACAAAGACCAGGGTTCGATTCTTCAGTACCACATACATAGAAAAAAGCCAGAAGTGGTGCTGAGGCTCAAGTGGTAGAGCTCTAGCCTTGAGAAAGTCCAAGGACAGTGCTCAGGCCCTGAGCTCAAGCTCAGGACTGGCAAAAAAAAAAAAAAAAATTACCAGCCCCAATCCCCCACAAGTTGTACGGAGTATCACTGTTGGATTAGTTCATACTTTGTCCTACCATTTTGTGTTTCTCCTTACCTTTCCCAAATCAGAAAATTTTATATATAAGATAAAGGGTACAGAAATAAAAAAACAGTGACAAAAGGGGAAAAAAATAGAAGAAAAAAGTCGGGCCGGGAGTTTGGCCTAGTGGTAGAGTACTTGCCTAGCATGCACGAAGACCCGGGTTCGATTCCTCGGTACCACATACATAGAAAAAAGCCAGAAATGGTGCTGAGGCTCAAGTGGAAGAGCTCTATCCTTGAGAAAATCCAAGGACAGTGCTCAGACCCTGAGCTCAAGCCCACGACTGGCAAAAAACAAAACAAGAAAACAGTTTTAAAAAAAAAAGTCCACAAAAAGTAAAATAGAAAAACTCTTGTTTCCATTTCTTGGAATTCATTTCAATAAGCATCATTTTATGTGATCTCATATGCCCATACCTATTGAGCCCCTGTGATACTCTTCTAATAATATCTTCCTGAGGACCAATGGAATAAAAGACCCAGAAATGAACCCACAGACCTCTAGCCATCTAATATTTGATAAGAACACCAAAAACAAGCAAACAAAAAAGCCCCCCAAAAACCAAAAAACAGGATGGACAACAACCTCTTCAACAAAAGGTACTTGAATATACATACGCAGAAAACTGAAGTTAGATTTGTATATATCACCTGCACCAGAATCAATTCCAAATGGAACAAAGACCTCAAAAGACCTTGAAAATATTACAAGAGAGAGGAAACATTAGAGCTCTTAGACACAGGTTGAAACCTCCTAAGTAAAGATCCAGGATCACAACAAATCAAAGAAAGACTGGGATTGCACTGCAAAGGAGCTAGCAAGATAAATAAAAAGCCCACAGAATGGAAGAAAGTCTTTACTAACTATACATCAAAGGCCTCATATCTAAAATACACTTAAAGCTCAAAAATTTAATCCCCCCAAAAACAATTCCTCAAAAAACCAACAACCCAATTAGTAAATAGGCTAAAGACTTAAAGACTTCTCAGAATACATAAGAATAGCCAAAAGACACATGAAGAGATGTTCAACATCTTTGGCAACAATAGGAATGCAAATCAAAATATTGAGATTCCACTTCACTCCAGATAGAATAGCCATTTTCAAGGAAACTAACAATAACAGGTTCTGGTAGGGATGTGGCCAACTCAGATGCCCCTCAGGAGATGAACAGATCAAGAAAATTCGGTATATATCCACAATGGAATTCTATCAGCAAGAATGATGTTGCCCTGTTCATAAGAAAATGTAAGTTCTGAAAACAATTATATTGTTAAGTAGATCTAAAGAAGCATAGGTTGCATAATTATCTTCATTTGTAATCATTAGAATGTGCCTATAAATCTACAAGTAAACACAATGGATAGTAAAAGACAAAAAAAAATGATGCTTGTGTCAGGCGGGGTGGTTCATGCCTGTAATTCTAGCTACTCAGGAGGCTGAGATCTGAGGATTGAGGTTCAAAGCCATCCCAAGCACTAAAGAAGGCAAAATTATTATCTCCAATTAACTTCTAGAAAGCCAGAAGTGGTGCTGTGGCTCAAGAGGTAGGGTGGTACCCTTGAGCTGAAGAGCTCAGGGACAGGGCCCAGGCTCAGAGTGCAAGCCCCAAGACCCACCAAAAAAAAAAAGTGATGCATGGACATGACAAATTAAATAGGACTCTAAACATTCACACAATGAGAATGTTTTCTTTACAGATGACTGAGAAGCTAATTTTTCAAAAATGTTGCCAGGTACTAAAACAGGAACAGAACTTCACATTTTTTCTGGGTTTTGCTTTTTACCTTTTGTTTTTATTAATGAAGTATGTGAATGTCTCTAATTTTGTTCAAATGACTACAGAACTTGGAAAAGCTGTTGCTGTTATTGATACATACTGTGCTATTATTAGACTTTTATATAAATATGTACACACACACATACATATATATATATATATATATCTTGAATTTTTGGAAATCTTAGCTGTGCTGCCAAATATGGAAAACATATCCCATGTTGCACTGGCATTGTACAGAAATTAATAGCTATATTGGTCTAGTAATGTTGAACTTAAATTTTTTCCAGGAGGTAAATGCATTGCATTAACTATGTAAGGTCTTATCTACATAAATTTGATAATAAGATATTCTCTATAGTGAAGAAAAAACTCATTACAATACGGTGTTTATGTAAGACAAAAAGATCAATAAAGTAGAAGAGATTAAGAATCTAGAAACAGCTCTAAGAATACCTAGGACTTTGAAATATGTTTTATAGGGGAGTAAAAATGATAAACTCAATACAAGGTGTTGGGCTGATAAATTTAACAAATGAGAAAAATTAGATCCTCACTATACTAATAAACTTCAAAAACATTTAACAAATGAATAGTATATATGAGACAGAAGGGGTGGGGGAAGGGAAAGTGGGAGAAAAACATGGTAAGGAGTAACAATGTTCAAGAAGTAATATATCCACTGATAAATGTAACTGTAACTCCTCTGTACATCACCCCAACAATAAAATAAAAATAACTAAAATGAGACAGTAGCAGAATTCCACAGCGATAGGGTTATACAGCTGTTAGCCAAGTATCAGAAACTAGAAAGAGGCAAGAAGGCTACTCTCTCTTTTTTTAAAACTGTATTTTATTGTCGGGATAATGTATAGAGGGGTTACAGTTACATTTGTCAGGTAGTGGGTACATTACTTCTCGAACCTTGATACCCCTTCTCATGTTTTTGTCCTCCTTTCCCTACCCCTTCCCAATAATCCTGTTTTCCCCCTTTCCTTCCCTACTTCAAATAAACAAATAAGTGTATATACAGTATAGCAGGCAACAAAGTCAGATATGGTAACCACATGAAATCAACCCTCAGTGGAAAAAAGAGAAAAGAAAATAACTTCAATTAGTACATTAAGAACAACAATCACAAAGATAAAACTCTTGTTTCCATAACCTAGAGTTCATTTCATTTAGTCTCATCGTGTATGGCCATATGTACATAGCTTTTGAGCTATTGTGATCATCTGCTAGGAGAATACTAGATGTGTATTAATTATTACAAATGAGGGAAACCATGGAGCCTATGCTCCTTTGGGACTGGCTTACTTCACTTGTTTTTTTCCAAGTCCTTCCATTTCCTGACGAATGGTGAAATGTCACTCTTTCTGATGGCAGCATAGAATTCCATTGTGTGTAAGTACCACATCTTCTTGACCCATTCATTAAGAATAGCCTGAATTTAGACTGCTAGCCTCCAGAACTGAAACAATGCAATTGCATTTGAGAAAATACACTATAAAAATAGAATGATGTTACAAGTAAAGAATGTATGAAAAATCTAAAATACAACAAAGAAAAACCCTGAAAATAAGCTATATCTCATTAAGTAATTGGGGAAATAAAAATGAGAAAGCACTGGGATTTTAAATATTAAAAAGCTGAACCAAGCCAGGCACTGGGCACAAAAGACTGTCAGGCTCTTATTTCAATTAACTATCAAAAAGCCAGAAGTGGTGCTGTGACTCAAGTGGTAGAGTGCTAATGTTGAACTAAAGAAACAAGGCCCCGGCGCCTCTGCCGAGCCTGCTGCCTGCCCCGTCCCCCCCCCCCCCCTAAAAAAAGAAACAAGGCCCAAGCCCAGTGTTCAAGCCCAACCACCAAAACAAAACAAAACATAAACCTAGAAAAACAAGCAAACCCAACGAAATGTTGGAGATGATATAAGGAAACTGACAAAGATTGCCGAACATAGGGCTTAGTGGTAGAACACATTGCCGTTATGGGAAATGCCTGGGTTCCATTTCTGAGACACACACACCTACATGCACGCGCGCGCACACAAAATCCCAGAAGATCACCTAGTAACTGCATTTGCAACTATACATTTCTACCCTGTGTGCCAAATGATTTGGTCAAATTCTAAATGAGCATTATTCTCTGATCCAGTATTCTATTTCCAGTTATATACTAGAATAAATTATACACAAAGGGATGTGGTGGAAGATTCAATACAGTATTGAGTAATAGTAGAAGAAAAATGTACATAAAGCGCACCAGATGCAGCAGCAGGAGTATAAGATATATAAATAACGTAGACCAGGAATTGGAGTAGTCCTCTATAAATCAATCTACACAGGAGGCTGAGACTGGAGAATGGATTAAACCCAAGAATGTAAGACCAGCCTGACTGGAGGCAATGCAGCCAGTCCCATCTCATCATAAAGGTCATGATGACCGTGATAATGATGATACATATAAAACAGAATTATATGAAGGAATATGCAAATGTCACCAATCTACCAAAATAAACTAACTACATATGTTATTAGCATGGCTAGGTCTTGTAAAAGCAAAGAACAACACATTAAGAGTCAATGTAAGCATGTGTAAAAGTGTTTGAGGCATATAAGCACATAATGAAACTAGCAGATTTGTTGTTGCAGCTACCTCATGATAGGATGCAGAGGTAATAAAGGTAGGAGGAACAGATGGAAAAGGCTGAGGATTCAAACACAGTATTAGAGACTTCAACATTAACTACATTAATATCTGAAGCACTAAAATATTAACATCTCCTTGAGGTAGCACTGTGTGATATTCTACTGAAACATTCACGGTATTATTCTTTAATTTACAATTATTACTGTTTATGATACACAAAAAGGGGATGTAAGAATATTCTACTCTGGTAATGAGAATAAAACTTTGGGTGCTGTTACACTGTTTTTCAATTTTTCATAATAAGCATACATTAATTTTAACATTGGACAAATAATAGTTCTGATTAGGGAAAAATATGTAAGTGGAATAAGATTTCATGTAGTTCTGGTTAATAAAAATGTGACTTGGAAGGTTCATAAAAACAAGATAACCGGCACTCTTGCTTCTGTGTTAAAAAATACTTCTTAATTTCTAAACAACCAAAACACAAACTTATTTTTGGAACTCCTAAACTTTTGCATAAAATATTAACATACCAATGGACAGAACAAAATTTCTTCTATAAACATTACAACCTTTAACAAGGGATAAAGAAAAAGGCTTCATACAAGCTATAGACTAAGGGCTGGGAGCATGACCTAGTGGTAGAGTGCTTGCCTAGCATGCATGAAGCCCTGGGTTCAATTTCTTGGTACCACATACACAGAAAAGGCCGGAAGTAACACTGTGGTTCAAGTGGTAGAGCGCTAGCCTTGAGGAAAGCCAAAGGACAGCACTCAGCCCTAAGTTCAAGCCCCAGGATTGGTAAAAAAAAATAAACAAAAACATAAAGGCTATAGACTACTGATACTTTCACCACAAGCTATAATATACAGAAATACGCACTTTCATCATAACCTAAAATATACAGTAATACACAGAAAATACACAGAAAAATGTCAGAAATAAAGTTGATAGGTTTCTCAGTATGAGATTTTGTCATTATAGTAATATTTTGTGAAACCCATCTCAAATTAGCAAATAATCAGAAATTACCAAAGCATATCACTGTATTCTATCCAATCAGAAAATAGTTGAGACTTTTGTTACATATAATGAATTTTGATCATTGCATAGTATAACTTACTAAACCTTATTCCTAAACTATAAAATGAGCACAAAATTTCAGGAGCATCTTACCAGGGTGATGTCTCGGGAAGCTGCAGCTGCACTCATGTGCAAGCTAGGCTGTCTTACTGAACTGCTGCAGTCAAGGGCTCGGGCAAATGTCCCAACAGCACTGAATAAATGAAACATACACAAAAAATTAGTCTGTCATTTTTAAGTCTTAAAAAATTAAGCCTTAGTTTGCACTCAGAAGATTACTTTTTATGTCACGTGCTGGTGGCTCACATCTGTAATCTTACTACTCAAGAAGCAGAATTCTGAGAATCATGGTTTGAAGCCAGTCATCTTAGAAAAGTCTATAGATCTCTCATCTCCAATTAAGCACAAAAAGCCAGAAGTGGAGCTGTGACACAAATGGTAGAGTGCTATCTTTGAGTACAAGAGCTCAAGGATAGTGCTCAGGCCCAGAGTTCAAACCCAAGACTGGCACACACACAAAAAGATAGTAGGAAAAAAAAAAGATAGTAGGGATTGTTTCTTAGTGACCCTTTTTCTGACTCTGAAGAAAAAGAAATATTGTCCTGCTCATGGGAATTATGAAAGAAGTAAAATAAAATGCGAATCAAATAAAAAAGTGCAGTGTCGATAGCCAGGTGATGGAAACAATCCAGATGCCCTACTGCAGATGAATGGATACAGAAAATGTATATATATACAATGGAATTCTACAAAACCAACAGACAAGATAAAATAATGGCATTTGCAGGGAAGTGGATGAATCTAGAGCAAATCATGTTGAGTGAGACAAGTCAAGACCAAAGGAACAAAAGGCGCATGGTATCCTCAATATGTGGCTATTACATCCAAACAGTACAAGAGAGAGGACTCAATATTTGCATACCCAATGGTATGGACATGGTATTGAAAATATAAACTTAACTACATAGACATAAAAACCTATGGCTCTATAGACATGTTTTATTCCATAAATTAATATGTATCTATGATATACAAACCCTTAGCCTACTTTTGATTATGTTCTAAAAACCAAGTGCCAGTGATTGTATATACAGATTCCCTTCCTAGACACTTGTTTGTTAAACATGTCATTTGAAATATGTTGTAAAAATCAATGTTAATAAATTTTTTAATAAAGAAAGTAGAGTGTCTTCTCAGATATATTTTCTGGAACATTAGCACTGACTTTGTTTCCTAATAATGTACATTAAATGCTTTAATCTAATAACTTAAAGGCACAAGAGTTCTGGACTCCAAATGCTGTGTTACTGTCCTTGATGACTATCTCTAAGAACAGTGCTGCCAAAGGATGAGTTAAGACTGTTTTTCTTTTCTATCATGAAAAAAGTTCAACAGAAAATATTATAATGAAGACCCTTATACTATCTACTGTGCAGACCTGACCCTAGTCTTTTTCCATGTCTGATTCCTTTAATGAAATAAATATTATGAATTTAAAGTCATCTATACCTACCCTCAGATCCAATAGGTATATTTATATCTAATAATGTGGAATATATGTAAACTATTTGTGAAATGTAATATTTTGTACATTATACAACTTTTAATAAAGGATCAAACTGTATACATATGAATGATCATACTGTATGTCCTTTATTCAACATTGTCTTTGAGACTTATCTCTGATACAGTCAGACTGAGAGCTCTCACAGGAAAGCCCTGTGTGCACAAAGACCCTCCTCATACCCAGATGCTCTATGAGGAATCTGAGAGACATACTTCTAACTGATACCTGAATAATCCAGTCTAGACGAAAGCCATATAAAGTAAAATGGTTGTTTTCATTAAACATGTGAAATTCAGTTGTTAGATTTCTTCTTTACACTACTATTTTCTTAACAAGTGAAAATTAATGTTTATTTTCATTTAATACAGAAACTAATGATAGTAATCATACTATTTAAGAAATAGGGGCCGGGAGTTTGGCCTAGTGGTTAAAGTGCTTGCCTAGCATGCATGAAGACCCGGGTTCGATTCCTCGGCACCACATACATAGAAAAAAGCCGGAAATGGTGCTGAGGCTCAAGTGGTAGTGCTCTAGCCTTGAGAAAGTCCAAGGACAGTGCTCAGGCCCTGAGCTCAAGCCCAGGACTGGGGAAAAAAAAAAAAAAGAGAACGAAATAGTGGCATATATTAAGCTTTCTTCTATAACTAGAAAAATAATATTATAACAGGAAAAAGTATAGAATGCCAAGGAAGGAAAGTATCTGACCTATAAATTATTTTGAGGAGAAAAAGTATTTCTTGCTTCAGTAATGCCATACTCACCGAGCGACAACTAAAAACTGATCAATCTGCCGATCTGTGAGTGGACTATTGGGATCCCATACTTTAACTTCCAACTTTGACTGTTCCCTCTCATCTGAGTCTCCTGCACAAGAACAAAGAAAATGGAATGCTGTTACACCCAAAACCACCCAAAACCCACTGTACCATTATGATACTACAGATTACAATGTTAGGAGTATTTACATGTAAAATGATTGCTCAGTTTTAGTACATTATTTCAGATGACAGATGCAACACCTTGTAAAGTGAATATTATACCAAGCCAACCATACAACATCAGCATTAAGTTCTACTTCCTGAATACCTGCATGTATGAGGCACTAAACTTCATACAAAGGAATATAGCCATGAAACAGGAACCTCTATACCACAATATGCATCAACTATGATAAACCATATGTATAAATATCTATACTACAAGCAAAGCAAAGATTCGTGAGATATAAATATGGCTCTAACAATCTGAAAACGCATCTTTTCAGGCTATTTAGGAAACAAAGTCAAGGAAGAGTTAGTATTTCTACTGAGAACTGAAAGGCACAAATACACAAGGGTACAATACTAATGGAAGGGAGAATTCAAAAAATAACATGAAAATGTCAAGGAGTACTGAAGAGAAAAACTCATTTTGTCTAGAGGCTATATTAGAGGCAATGAAAATATATGACAAAGGAAGGGAGCTGGAGGGAAGGAGGGAAGGAGGGAAGGAGGAAAGCAGGCAAGCAGGCAAGCAAGCAGGAAGGCAGGCAATAAAAGGAGGTAAAGGCTAAGGCAAAGACTCACTAAAAGGATACCTTATGTAGAATATGTTTTTGATGACAAAGACTGATTCTGACCCCTGCATCTGTAAATATCAGGCAGCATGCCTTATACTTACTGGTATCATACTCTGAAACCAAAAATTCTCTGATAACTGATACCTAGCAATGAGACTCAGAATACAGGAACAAACAGACATCAATGGATAGGAAAAGAATCAGGTACTAGGCAGGGCGCTGGTGGCTTTCACCTGTAATCCTAGCTACTCAGGAGGCTGAGATCTGAGGATCATGGTTCAAGGCCCAGATCAGGCATGAAAGTCTACAAGAATCTATCTCCAATTAACCACCAGAAAACTGGAAATGGTGCTGTCATTCAAGTAGTGGAGCACTAGCCTTGAGCTGAATAGCTCAGGGAAAGCACCCAGGTCCAGAGTTTGAGCCTCACAGCCGGCAATCAATCAATCAATAAAGTACTGCTCTGTCAGCAGTCTTCTAAGTCAGCCCAGTCAGGCGTTTGGAGACTGGTTCAGAGGCACATAACAAGAGGGCTGCCACTCCCAACACAAAATAGCACAAGCAAAGCAGAGTTAAAGGTTCACTAAAGTGAGCAAAAGAATTTTCCTTCTTGGGAAGTGGGACTATGGCTCATGGGTAGGGTAGGCCAGAATTCAAGCCCCAAGACCCTCCCCCCCAAAAAATGAATTTTCCTTCTTATTTTTTCTTTTTTGCCAGTCTTGAACTCAGGGCCTGGGCACTGTTCTTGAGCTTTCAAAAGGTTAGCGGTCTACCTCTTGAGCCACAACACCACTTCTGTTTTTTTCTGTGTATGTGATACTGAGGAACCGAACACAGGGCTTCATGCATGATAGGCAAGCACTCTACCACAGAGCCACACTCCAGGCCCCCAAGAATTTCATTTTTCGCAGCTTTTGCTTATGATTCTTAGCATGCTAAGCCCAGATATTTCACAGTAGCAACATTTTTAAAGACCAGGTTTTGTGTTGTTGTTGTTGGTGGTGGTGGTGGTGGTGGTGGTGGTGGTGGTGGTGATGGTGGTGATGGTGGTGGTGTGTGTGTGTCGGTCTCAGCCCATTGTTGGGTACAGTGATGGCACACTTATACTAAGCCACTGAAGTTCAAAGCTAAGATTGAGAGACAAAAGGCTGGCATTTCCAGGCCAGCCTGGGCAGAAAATACTTAAGACTGAATCTTAACAAGTGGAAGTTGATAACAGTGATGCATGCCTGTCATGTACGTAAATATAACAACTATATATACTGTCACTGAACAGAGATGAGTCACTCTACTTAAATAGCTGCAGAATAACGTGCACAGTTTACCACTGCACACCCTGGACCCCACTATGGTGCATATGTCTATCATCCCAGCATTCAGAGGGCTGAGAAAAGAAAATAGCTAGTAATGACAGCATAGCCTAAGATACATAATGAGTCTCAAATGAAGAAAATAACTTTAAAAAACAGGGAAGGGGAAAGGAAAGAGACAGGGTATTGTTACGTTGCTCAAATCTGCCTAAAATTTACAATCCCCTTTTCTCAGTACTGAGATTACAAACATAATCCAAATAACTGAGCTAATGTTTTGGGGGATCTTGTTGTTTTTGTTTTGGTGTTGTTGCTGTTTTTTGCCTTTCCTGGGGCTTGAACTCAGGGCCTGGTAACTGTCCCTTAGCTCCTTTGTGCTTAAGGCTCTATACCACCGGAGCCACAGAGCCACTTACAGGTGTGTTTTTTTTTTGAGTAGTTTATTAGAAATAAGGGTCTGCCTGGGCTGTCTTCCAACCATAATCCTCAGGTCTCCGTTTTCTGAGTAGCTAGGAATTCAGGCATTGGCACCTGGCTCTTTTTTTTTTGCCAGTTCTGAAGCTTGAACTGAGGGCCTAGGCACTGTCCTTGAGCCTCCTCAAGACTATCACTCTTCTACTTAAGTCACAACACCATTTCTGGCACTTGTTTTTTCTGTGTATGTGGTACCAAGGAATAGAACCCAGGGCTTTATGCATGCTAGATGAGCACTCTAGGCCCCACTCCTGGTCCCTCTTTTTATTGTTGTTGTTGATCAATAGGGCTTAAACTCTGGGCCTGGGTGCTGTTCCTGAGCTATTCAGCTCAAGGCTACAG
This sequence comes from Megascapheus bottae, assembly GCF_031878675.1. Taxonomy (NCBI): domain Eukaryota; kingdom Metazoa; phylum Chordata; class Mammalia; order Rodentia; family Geomyidae; genus Megascapheus; species Megascapheus bottae. The sequence continues at coordinate 55,522,558 of NC_143515.1, forward strand.
ATCTATCATGCTGAGCCACAGTGCCATTTCTGGTTTTCTGGTGGTTAACTTGAGATAAGAGTCTCACATGGGCTGGGAGTTTGGCCTAGTGGTAGAGTGCTTGCCTGGCATGCACGAAGACCTGGGTTCGATTCCTCAATACCACATACATAGAAAAAAGCTGGAAATGGTGCTGAGGCTCGAGTGGTAGAGCTCTAGCTTTGAGAAAGTCCAAGGACAGTGCTCAGGCCCTGAGCTCAAGCCCAGGACTGGCAAAAAAAAAAAAAAAAAAGAGTCTCACAGACTTTCATACTGAGGCTGGCTTTGAACCATGATCCTCAGTTCTCAGTCTCCTAAGTAGCTAAGGTTACAGAAGTGAGCCAGTGGCACCCGGTCCGTCTTGTTTTTTAATGTAAAAATGCTTTACTTTTAAAGTTAGGAAATGAAGATTTTAATGTATGGTCATGAAAATGGAAAGACGTCTTAAGCTTCAAGAGGAAGATCCGTTTTTAAAATGCAAAGCCAAATTCCCACCAAAATATAACCGTTTACTAGATTCCATGGCCACTCGGGCTAGATGACTTAAAAGCATTCAAAAATCTCAACAAATGAACATATTACATTAAAGCACAAGTTCAACAACACTAACAATCTTAAAATTATACTTTAAAACATAGCCGTAAAACTCATATAATGTGAAGTCATCAATGAATAATTGCCCATTACCTTCTAATTACCCTCTACTTACTGTGATCATAACACTGAAAGGGCTGTTTTAAAACACTATCCTTTCTTCTTTATGAGGATAATACTTGAATATTATCAGATAGCTATTTTCATAGGACTGGAAAACATACCTTCTAAGAGCATTTCTGGAATATCTGCTTGATATCTGGGACCCACTCTGATTTCACCTTTGTCAGCTAACAATGTTTTCACTGAGGGGTCATAGACCAGTGAGTAGAAAAAGGTATCCTGAAACAAATGACAAAAAAAATCCAGATAAACTTAATTCCTTCTATTTTTCACAAAGCAATAAAATCAATGTCATAATAATGAAAAAAATTAATTTTGGTAAATAAATTCATAATCTTTAAGAAGAACGTGGTATTATTGTCATCATGTATCACAATGGAGAACTGAATGAAATAGAAGAAATAGCTTTAAGTAAACTATAGTTTTATTATTTGTTTTAGCCTAAAAGGAAACTAATTGTCCTAAAACAGTTTTGAAAAGCTAGCAAAATTAAATTCTAACTTAAAGACAACTAAAACCAAGTATTTCTAACCACAAAAGTCTATCCCAAACAGCAGAATGTCTACATGTATACCATCCTTATTTTTGAACTATCCACTCACATTTTATTCAAAGTATTAAAAGGCACATTCATCTCACACTGACAACTATATGAGAGTTGAATTTACATATGGTTTGTTAATATTACTACAGAAGACTAGTTAACTGTTTATAATTCAGCAGTACTTTCTATCTTGAGGGATTCATACATAATATAATAATATGACAGAGAGGGGGAGGGAGGAAGGAAGGAAGGAACAGAAAGAGGGGGGCAAATAAGCATAATTAAACATTCCACAATGTCTCTTAGGCACAATGGAGAGAATCTTGGCTCAAAACTAGCCTTTTATCTCCAACTAACCACCAAAAAAAGACAGAAGTGGAGCTATGGCTCAAGTGGTAGAGCACTAGCCTTGAGCAAGAAGATCAGGTACAGCTGGGACTGCCAGTGGCTCACACCTGTAATCCTAGCTAACTCAGGAGGCTGAGATCTGAGGACCAGCATTCAAAGCCAGCCTCATGCACAGAAGTCCATGAGAAAGCTGGGTGTGGTGGCTCATGCCTATAATCCCAGCTACTCAGGAGGCTGAGATCTGAGGATTGTGGTTCCAAACCAGCCTGGGCACTAAAGACCATGCATGAGACTCTCATCTCTGATTAACCACTAGAAAACGGGAAGTGGGGCTATGGTTCAAGGAGTAGGGTGGTAGCCTTGAGCTGAAGCGCTCAGGAACAGCACCCAGGCACAGAGTTCAAGTCCTCAGACCGACAAAAAAAAAAGTCCATGAGACTCTTATCTCCAATTAACCACCAGAAAACCAGAAGTGACGGTGCTATGGTTCAATGCAGTAGAGCAGTAAGTAGCCTTGAGCTGAAGAGCTCAGGGACAGTGCCCAGGCCCAGAGTTCAAACCCTATGACTGACACTGACACACACTGACTGGCACATACACACTCCCCTCAGGTAGTGCCATGGCCCTCAGTTCAAGCCCCAGGACTGGCACAAAATGAACAAAAATACTTTAAATGCCCTACAGTTTCTGAGCCTAGCAGATAAAATGATCTGGACACTAGTCCTGCTGAATTCTGCAGAGGTGCTTCCCATCTGGATCCAGAGATCATTTATGCACCTTTTTTTTGTTGTTGTTATTGCTGCTGTTGTTGTTTTATCCTAAAAGGGCCTGTCCTATAATTGGTTATGTTACCAAGACCAGCCAAGCAAGTTGCAAATAAGAGCTGTCTGTTAGATTTTTTGGGTTCTTACATACTGTGATATGGAAAAGCGTGAGAAAACGAGGTTACTATATCAATTGAGAAATTCTGTGCTGTATTTTAAGCATTGATCACTATTATGAGAAAAATCTAAAGAAAAATACTTTAGGAATATGGATAGCATCCTCCTTTACAGAATTAGAGATAATGATTCCTATGTTGTATTTTTTTCCTTTCTAGATATGATAGTCTCAGGCCCGCATTTTCGGGTTACTTTATCTTTAAGACATACTAACATACTACTATAATTTAAAAGAGGTTTTCCCATAATCTATACAAAAAAATGAAGAAATATGATTACTTAGGGCTATACAGTTGCTTAGAATCCTTAGATCCATGTGTACTAACATAGGAAAATATTAAAAATCTTATAGTTCCCAACAGAAATGCCAAAAGGTTTAAAAGTAAATAAGTGAATCAATTTTATGAACAGAATTGAAAGTAAATGATGATGATAAACAAAGTTGTTTTGTGTTACCAATTTCAGATATGCCAATCTCTGGATTTTAACATTATTAAAAAAGATAGGATAGGTGTCAAGGATGTTCTAATATTAAATAGGGTAGCAAATCTAAATCATACCATAAAAATGTTTCTGAAATTGAGCAAAGTATATGATGCAAATAGTTTTATTTTTCCTAATTTTCTCCTATTAAAGAGAAGGAAAATTCTCAAGAGTGAGCACAAATGAGATTCCTTAAATTTACTGGCAGATGTCAGAACCTAGCTCAAAAGTTTGTAAGAACTAAGCAAAGCTAGAAGGAAAATACTATCAATTTTTAAAACTATTGCTCTTAGGGGCCGGGAGTTTGGCTTAGTGGTAGAGTGCTTGCCTAGCATGCACAAAGACCCGGGTTCAATTCCTCAGTACCACATACATAGAAAAAAGCTGGAAGAGGTGCTGAGGCTCAAGTGGTTGAGCTCTAGCCTTGAGAAAGTCCAAGGACAGTGCTCAGGCCCTGAGTTCAAGCCCAGGACTGGCAAAGAAAACAAAAACAAAAACAAAACCTATTGCTCTTTGCCAAAGACCAATAAAATGAAATACATTGAGTATCTGGCCACTTTGTTTATGTTTCTGCAAATTACCAGGCTTGGTAGTTCATGCTTATAATCTTCGCTTCTTGAGAGGCAAAGGAGGATCAAAATCCAGGCACATAAACTTGTGAAAAACCATCTTAAAAAGCTGGACATACTGACCTACACTTGTCATCCCAGATACACAGGAAGCCTAACAGGAGGATCTCAGTCCAGGCTAGCCTAAGTAATAATGCAATATGTGGGGGAAAATGCAAAAAGGAATGCGTGCGTGCATGCGTGCGTGTGTATATGTGTCCACATGCACACATTTCTGTGTAGTGGTAGAGTGTATGTCTAGCAGTCATATATGTTGAAGTCCAAAACCCAGTATTGCTGGGGAAAAAACTTATGCTAATTTCAAGTATTAACATTATCCATCATTCTGTTATGCATAATGACAAAAACCTTTCTCCTCCACTTCCTCCTCTACAAGTTCAAGGCCAACTTGAACGACAAAGCAAGACTTTTAAATTCTCTCCACCACTACACCCCTCCCACCTTGAAAAAAAAAAAGAGGCTACGGGGGCTGAAAAGAGTTGCTCATGCCTATCCCTAGCTACACAGAAGTCTGAGAAGTGGGAAGGCAGTTCAGCTCAGAAATCTGTAAGTCTAGATTCAACCAACAAAATGTCAGACTCGAGGTATGGCTCAAAGTGGTAGTAGATGTGACCTAGAGCAGGAGAGGACCTGAGTTCAAACTCTAGAACCAAAAACAGGAAAAAAAGTTGGAGGTAAAACCACAGAACAATAAAAATTAAATATGGAAACATCACTGACAGTAAAATAGCTTCCTCTTGATTGATATATTTGAATGTATATTTTACATATATAACATATTTATGTGTCTCTCTATATATACATATACATATATTTAAGGGGGGGCTAGCACTGGGGGCTTGAACTCAGGGCCTGGCACTGTCCCTGAGCTTCTTTTGCTCAAGGTTACTGCTCTACCACTTGAGTCACAGCACTACTTCCAGTCTTTTGGGGTAGTTTAGTGGAGATAAAAGAGTCTCACAGACTTTTCTACCCAAGTTGGCTTTGACCCTCAATCCTCTGACCTCAGTTTCCTCAGCTGCTAGATGGCAAGAGCCATCAACTCCCAGCTTCTTGACAAAATTTTTAAGGTTATCTGAAATTATGCCTATTGTTTTTAAGAATTACCTCCCTCCAATGAGATACTCTCTTGTTAAATATGTTTTTCACGGGTGTGTGTGTGTGTGTGTGTGTGTGTGTGTGTGTGTGTGTGTGTGTGTGTGTGTGTGTGTGTGTGTTTCTGTAAGATGGGCTCTTGTCAGACATTCCCTAAGCTAGCCTGGAACTTGCTATGTAATACTGGTTTAGCCTCAAACTCAAAAATCAACTGCTTCTGCCTTAGGAGTGATGAGATTATAGGTTGGCTACTCAATATATTTTTGTTGAGATTTTGTGAAAGAATTACTTTTAACTGATAAAAATCAAAAATGGCAAAAAAAGTTTCTTTGGCATGACCCTTACAGAAAAGCTATTTAATATTAAAAATAAAAATACAAAAATATTTACCTAAGTAATGTGTAATATTTTATTTCCTTTTTTTTTTTTCCAGTCCTGGGCTTGAGCTCAGGGCCTGAGCACTGCCCTTGGACTTTCTCAAGGCTAGAGCTCTACCACTTGAGCCTCAGCACCACTTCTGGCTTTTTTCTATGTATGTGGTACCGAGGAATTGAACCCGGGTCTTCATGCATGCTAGGCAAGCACTTTAACCACTAGGCCAAACTCCTGGCCCCATGTGTAATATTTTATAAAGCCTTACACTGATCATTTAAAAACAGATCGTTTTTGGTAACTCTTACCTCACCCATTTGAATAGTTACCTAAATGCATCTAACCCATTACACTTCTACTACAGCACTGCTATAAATAAGGCAAAAAAATAGAAATTCAAATATGTGGAAAAAAACACAAAACATGAATGGCTATGATTACCTCTTTTTCAAGATATGACAGTACTGATTCTGTCTCATTCAGTAGAGCAACACTGCATTTTCCCCTGTTGAAAGACAAAAAAAAAAAAAAAGAATAAATGTAAGCCATCACTTAGCACCAAAGCAATCACTGCAAGTGAGAACCTAAAAATACTACTTATTTATTGCAGAATGTGATTAACAACTTCCTATTGAAACTGCTCTAAAGTCTATCTAAAATTTAAAAACAAGGAACTTCTATGGAAGAAGAAGCAAAATAAAGATCTACAAATCTATGGACTTGAGATATGCTAAATTTTACCTTTGGTCAAATCTTTGAGTTAACTTTAGAAATCTATTTTTATTTGGAAAATTGATTTCTAAAAACACTCGACTGGAGAAAACTATGGCAGAAAGGCATATTACTAGCCCTTTTAAATTTACTCTTGCCAACTTGAAATTTTCACTAGAGCTCCAAATGTGGCAGGAGAATTTTGATTGATTATTTAAGCTATAAGTACTGGAGGGAACTTACAAAATAAGTTTTAAAATAGAAGGTATCATTTTATTTTTCTAAACAGATCACAAAAATGTCAAAAGGTGGAGCCAGGAGTTTGGCCTAGTGGTAGCGTGCTTGCCTAACATGTACTAAGATCTGGGTTCAATTCCTCAGTACCACATACATAGAAAAAAGCTGGAAATGGTGCTGTGGTTCAAGTGGTAGAGCTCTAGCCTTGAACAGTACTTAGACCCTGAGTTCAAGCCCTGGGACTGGCAAAAAAAAAAAGAATGTCAAAAGGCAAAAATACTCCATATGTATATTAGACAGTAAATGAGAAGAGCATGCTCTTTGATTACCAAAGTAAACTACAACTCAAAGAAAAAAAACATAACTGAAAGGAATATAAAATAGTAAAATTCAAATACTAACACATTGATCAAAAGTTACTGTAATCCTAGCTACTCAGAAGGCTAAGATCTGAGAATCAGGGCCTGGAATGTGGCCTAGTAGAATGCTTGCCTAGCATGCATGAAGCCCTGGGTTCAACTCCACAGTACCATATACATAGAAAAAGCTGGAAGTGGTGATATGGCTCAAGGGTAAAGCACTAGCCTTGAGAAAGCCCAAAGATTGTGCCCAAGTCCCAAGTTTAAGCCCCAATCCAGGTAGAATAGTCCATGAGACATTTATCTCCAATTAGCCATAAAAGCTAGAAATTGAGCTGTGGCTCAAATGGAAGAATGCCAGCCTTGAACAACAACAACAAAAAATTATAAGGGATAGTGCCCAGGTGCTGAGTTCAAGCCCTAGTACTGGTACCCAAAAGAAGAAATTACTATTTTCTAAAAAGTGTACAAGTCTTTCTTTTTCTTCCTCTTCTTATTTTTTTGTTTGTGGTACTGGGATTTTGAACTCTGAGCCTCAGATTTGCTAAGTTAGATGTTCTAAAACAACTATGCCCTAGTCCTACAACTTCATACTCTCTAAATTTAAGAAAGTTCCTGTCATAAAAACATTTTCCTTGGTATTCATCTTAGGCTAAAGCCACTTAGAAAAACTTCCCTGAAAACATACAGTATTTCCATATTATTCTGTCCAATCCCCGATTTGTTTACTGGAAGAGTTTTTATGTTTACTCAGGCATACTACTGAAGCAGAAACAAATCACATCAGCACAGATATCTACACTGCACGTCAGCAAGCACATCCACAGCGCTCACAGAAGTTGCCATGTGCTTACACCTAGCCCACTGAAGTAATACAGAGGGAGGGGGAGGGGCAGAAGAAGAGAGGAAAGGGGGTAGGTGAAGGAAAAACAAAAGTGGGAAGGAGAAAGAATATGGGAAGAATATTTACATGTTCATAAATCAAAAAGATGTATTAAGCTAAATAAACATTATGCAAATGATGAAAATAACAGGAAAAAAGAGAAATGAAATGCCTAAAATAAAAAAAAATAATAGCATTTAGAACAGGATGTAAGCCAGTATAGTGATACATACATGGGAAGAGAAGAATGGGAAGACGGTCCAAAGCCAGTCCTGAGCAAAAATCATGAGACCCTATCCAAAAATAAAGTAAAAAGGGCTATAGGTATTGCTTAAGCATGCATCATCCTTGGGGAACAACCACTATTCTACATAAGGTTGACAAGCACTTTTTCCTTAACTGTAGCTTAGGGACAAATATGTAACTAAAGAGTATGATGTATTACTTAACTATGTTTTAATTCTATTTAACTATATTATTTATTAATATTTATTTTAATATCATTTAAATATAATTATAAAAACATAATTTTAACAATGAAATCTCCTGCTATAATAACTAATATAAGCTGGGTGCTGGAGACTCATGCCTGTAATCCTACCTGCTCATGAAGATAAGACTTAAGAATCTCTATTTGATGCCAGTGCAGGCAGAAAAGTCCATTCGACTCTTAAAAAAAATTTATTCTAAAGGTGATATATAGGGGCATTACAATTATATGTCAGATATTGAGTACTCAATACCATGAGAGTCTTATCTCTAGTAAGCTCAGAAGAAACTACAAGTATAGCTGGGCATCTATAATACTAACTATTCAGGAGGTTGAGATCTGATGATGTGGTTCAAAGCCAGTCCAGGCATGAAATTTTAATCTCCAATTAACCAGTCAAAATTCAAAAGTGGCACTGTGGCTCAAGTGATAGAACACTAGCCTTGAGCACAAACCATATCAACAATAACAAAAGAATATGATCTTATGGATCTTTAGATCATAAAATAACAAGGAACAGAAAAAAAATCTGCAGGTTTTTAAACATTTTTATTCAGATTTATTTTCTGTTGTTAGACCACTTTGAACTGATGTGAAGAGCTCAAGGACAGCAACCAGGCCAAGTTCAAGCCCCATGACCCACCAAAGGGGGGGAAAAAAGAGGGAGGGAAAAAGAAAAGCAACTCATTATAAAAGAACAATTTAGAAGCAGTCTGGAATCTTTAAGATTATGATAGTGATGACAGCTATATGACTGTATTCTGGGGCCAAACTGACAACTGTTTAAAAGAATCTAAGGTTTCTTTTTTTGGGGGGGGGGGTCACAGGGCTTGAACTCTGGGCCTGGGTGTTGTCCCTGAGCTCTTCAGCTCAAGGCTACTGCCCAACCCTTGAGCCAAGCCCCACTTCCCCTTTTCTAGAGGTTAATTGGAGATAAGAGTCTCAGGTCCTTTTGTGCCTAGGCTGGCTTTGAACCTTGATTCTCAGATCTCAGTCTCCTGAGTAGCTAGGGTTACAGGCATAAGCTTTGAACTTTAATCCTCAGATCTCAGCCTCCAGAGTAGCTAGGGTTACAGGCATAAGCCATGCCAGATTAAGGTTTTCTTATACACTCAAAATAACAGATTATATCTGAAACTGGGCAGTCATATATACAGGTATATAATTTCTGAATAAACAATTTATGAGGTAGGATACTTTACAAGTTATTTAAGCATTTGTGCTTCAGTCTCATTTATAAAATGGAGATAACAACAGATCACCTTAAGAAGTTATTGAAAGGATTAGTATACATACAAAGCAACTAGAATAGTACCTATCATTAAAAACTCAATAAACATTACAACTTTTTAAAGCCAAATTCAATATGTATGAGCTATATATAAACCTGAGCTATGTATGAAACTGAATAAAGTATCTCAGTTTCACAGAGCAAACAATGCACAGCTATGTTTAGAAATAAAAGGCAACAACTGAATTAACCAGTACATCAACCTTCGCCACTTCTAAGTCGCTGAGCTGCCTTTCTCAAATGTTCAGTCTACTTATAGGTAAAGTACAGAATAAAAGATAGATGAATTATAGGATGAAAATGTATCTGTGAATCCCATGACATTAAAGAGCACTGAGTATCTGCTTTAAGAATATGTTAGTAATTAGTCATGCATGTACAGAAGATTGACTACAAAAATATAGACTGCTAATAGGTACAGCAGTTGGCATAACAATAATGTTTACAGTGCTTTATATTATATGCTTATCATCTATTATTAAATTACCTAAGTTACTGTGCTTGAGTAAAGTATGCTGCTTCTCTCGTCTTCCTTCAACTCTAAACATACTCTAAAGGGATTCTCACTGTTCAGATCTGGTCTCAGAAACAACATAGGCAAATCACTAACTCTACCCAGAAACATGTCCAAGTCTTGATTTTTCTCTCTCACTTCCACTGGAATCAGAAGGAACAAGTTCTCTCTCTGTCATAGCGGGAGGCTTATAGCAAGCATAGTGACTATTAAAATTCACAAACTACAAAGAACCTCAAGAATGCCTCAGTAAGACCTGCTTCTATGTTTCATATAGAACCAAGAAAATTCTGGCACTTAAGAATGTCCCTAAAAATAAAAGTTAGCATTCACCAGACTACTGATCTTTGCAGCCAAAGAACAGTGGGGCTTTAGTAATTTTCTCCTTTTAAAGCAGAAATAGATAGTACATGACTTCAACATTAGCAAAATATCAAGACCATTCCAATGTGCACTTGTTCTGCATCAGCATGTAGGCTAGTGAGCACAAACCCATGCCTTAGCCAGAGACTCGCCCTAACCCCCTTCAGCTGTTTCAAATGAGAGCTACAGATGAGAAAGTGTGACTCTCCACTACTCCCTATCAAGTGGAAAAAATAAAAGCATGTCTGTATCCTCAATCCAGAGCCTGTATCTTCATCATAACCTTCTCAGAAAACACTTCAAATTTACTAGACTCGAGTTTACTTATTACTTATCAAGCACTAAACAAGTTCTCTAACATGGAAAATACTTAGAAAGCAGTGACTGAAAGATCACACACACTCAATACATTCTATATTCCATAGAAGACTGTCTTGAGAACTCAATATCCTCTAATATACTCTCTCAGGCCTTATGACAGATCAAATTCACATTACTAGTTTTTCTGTTTCAGGCAATCTGTGAAAGGAAACCAACATTATCTGTTGTAAACAGATTCCATACTATTGAAAGGATAATAAAAAAATATATCCTTTATGCGTATGTTCTTTAAACTATTTGTCAGATTTTCATTCTGTTAAGATTCTTATAACTGGCCACATAACTCTTTGAGCTTAAAAAGCATCTTTATACCCTAGCTTCTTCCAATTAAATAATAAATGAATGTAGGTTTTTAGCATTTATAACATATATATGAAAAATACATATTATATACATATAATATATAATTATATATAGTTCTTATAAAATTGTATAAATCATATGTAAGCCAAAATTATATATATTCCATACTTATTAGAGATCTGTAATATAGACAGATATATAATAGAAAGATAAACTATAATATATCAAGCTATATATATTAATATTTTTTAATTTTAATTTTTTTTGTTGCATGTGTATGCCAGACCTCGGGCTTGAACCCAGGGCCTGGGCACTGACCTTGAACTTCTGTGCACAGGGCTAGTACTTTACCACTCAAGCCACAGCTCCTCTACCAGCTTTTGCACATGGCTTTTGCACACATGCACATACATGCACTCAAGCACACACACGCGCGTGCGCGCGCGCGTACACACACACCTTTAAAATAATCTGGTTTCAATCTCAAGTCCTGTAAAAATGAATGAGTGAATGAATGAGTGATTGCACGGAGCTGACGCCAGTAAATGAGTAACAAAAATATATATAAGTTTTCATCTCAGACAGCTTCAAAAGAATATTTAAAGCCATATATCCTGCAAGGTCACATATCCTACAGACAATAAAAAGTCACATGTCATACAAGTAACGTATCTGTAAATCAGATCCTGAATTCCAGCCATAGCATTCTCATACTTTATAATTATTGAGGAATCTGAAGTAGATTGCCAGCATTTCCCAACACAGTATCAGCTAGACATTTGCCTAGCATGATACTAAAGATAATCAAACTGTAAAAGTCAGGAATAAAAGTGAAAATAATGGGCTAGAAGTGTGGTCTAGTGGTAGAGTGCTTGCCTAGCATGCATGAAGTCCTGGGTTCAATTCCTTAGTACTACGTAACCAGAAAAAGTCAGAAAAGGTGCTGTGGCTCAAGTGGTAAGAGTGCTAGCCTTGAAGAAAGCCCAAAGACAGTGCTCAGGCTGAGTTCAACCCCCGGGACTGGCAAAATAATGATAATAATAATAATAATAATAATAATAATGATAATGTGCAGAACTTTTGCAAGACTTTAATATGTGAATATTTACAAATTCCAAGATAAAATTCTAGTATGATACCATTAGTATCCTAAGTTGAGTTAGAGGAGTTTGGAACATGCTTCAAAAATAGCCTTTTCCCCTCTGTACGTCACCGTTATAGTAATGGAAAAAAAAAAAAAGAAGAAAAGAAAAGAAAAAGAAGAAGAAAAAAAAAAGCTGAACATGCTTTCGGTTTTGTTCACAATATTAACAAATACAATAGAATAAAGAGTTCTTCTAAAGAGTTCTTACCTGATATGTGTTGCAGGGAGAGATTCATACTGGCGTGACAAAAAGAGTTCCCTATGTTTTAACTGATGTTTCTGCTTATCAGTTAAGTCAGTCTCAACTGTTGTTTCAGATTCTTCCTCAATTTCTTCTACACAAATGAAATGCAAAGAATTTATTAATATAAAGCATACTGGCTATTTGGTTATTGAATCAGAATTTTAAAAAGCTCAAATTTTCATTTGCTTCATAATAATCAACTATAAAACTATACATTAAATTTGTCTTTTTAATTACAACTATAAAACTAAGTCATTTGGACCCGAAAGAAGAAAATTCCAATTTAAAAATGGCAGCCAACTTATGTTGGGGGCTAGAGGCTCACATCTATCATCCTAGTTACTCAAGAGGCTGAGATGAGATCTGAGGATCATGATTTGAAGCCAGTCCCGTCTGTGAGACTTTTTTTTTTTTTTGGTCAGTCATGTGGATTATAGGTGTGAGCCACCAGCAAGGTGCTGTGAAACTCTTATCTCCAGTTAACTAAGAATATATGCTGAAAGTGGCACTCTGCTCACATAGTAGAGTGCTTGCCTTGAGCAAAAAAGCTCAAGAACAGAGTCCAGGCACTGAGTTCAAGTCCCAGGAGTAACAAACACATACAAAAAGGCAGCCAAAGCCAGGTGTATTCTTAGCTACTTGGGAGGCTGAGAACTAGGAGCTCAAAGTTTGAGGTTACCCCAAAAAGAAAAGTCTTGATTATCTAGGATGGAAATGACAAAATGACCCAGTGGTGATGGGAAGCCTAAAGGAGGAAGCAGATCACAGCTTAGACTACGAAGAAAGCAAGACTCTATCCTAAAAATAACTGCTGAAAAGAGAGAGATGGACATGAGGCTCAGCAGTACTGCGTCACCCTCAAGCCTTCAAACACTATTTCAGCAAGGGGATTGGGGGAGGAGATAGCTGAGCAGGCACAGTAGTTTATGCCTGTAATCCTAGCTACTCAGGATAGTGATTTAAGAGGATTGTGGCTGAAGACCAGACTGGGAAAATGTCTGCAAGACTACATCTTAACAGAAAAAGCTAGATTTGGTAGCATGCATCTATCATTCCAGCTACAGCAGGAAGTATAAACATGACTGTAGCCCAGGCCAGCCTGGGCAAAATGTGAGGCCCATCTCTAAACAACCAAGGCAAGACGCATTGGACACATAGCTCATGTGGTAGAGTGTCTGCCTAACAAGCATGAGACCCTGTGTTCAAACCTCAATACAGAGAGAAGGAAAAAAACAAAAAACAAAAAAGGGGCTAAGCCATTAGTGATAGTATAAGGCTACAATACATGCCTCCAACACGTTAGAGACTAAGATAGGAGAATCACAAGTTTGAGGCCAGTATGGGCTATAAAAATCCTGTCCCAAAAATCAAAAATAAGCTGAGCAAGGTGACTCATGCTTGTAATCCTAGCTACTCAGGAGACTGAGATCTTGAGGATCAAGGTTCAAGGCCAGCCAGGGCACAAAAGGACCTGAGACTCTGACCTCCAATTAACCTCTATAAAACAGAAAGTGGGGCTTGACTCAAGGGTAGGGCAGTAGCCATGAGCTAAAGAGCTCAGGGACAGGGATCCGGCCCCATGACCCACAAAAACAAACAAACAAACAAAAACATAAATTGGGTATTGGTAGCTCATTCTATAATCCTAATTACTCAAAAGGCTGAAATCTAAGGACTACAGGTCAAAGCCAACCTAAGTAGAAAAGTCTGACAAACTCTGAACTCCAATTAACAAAACAAGAAAAGAAAAGAAAGAAGAGAGGAAAAAGGGGAAAGGAAAACAGGAAGGAAGGAAGGAAGGAAGGGACGGAGGAAGGGAAGGAAGAGACGGAGGGAAGGAAGAGATGGAGGGAAGGAAGAGACGGAGGGAAGGAAGAGACGGAGGGAGGGTGGGCCGGGAGTGTGGTCTAGAGGTAGAGCGCTTGCTTAGCATGCACAAAGACAGTACCACATAACACAGAAAAAGCCAGAAGTGGTGCTGTGGCTCAAATGGTAGAGTGCTAGCCTGGAAAAAGCTTGAGGACAGTGCCCAGACCCTGAGTTCAAGCCCCAGGACTATGGCATGCATAAATAAATCAATAAACAAAACAAACAAACAAATAGAAGGGAGAGAGAGGGGGAGGAGAGGCCAAGCTGGAGGCATAGATTAAGTGGTAGTGCTAGCCAGAATGAAAAAAGCCAAGGAGGAGCACAACCAGCAACAACACAAAAACTAAGTAACAAAAAGTTAAAGAACAAAAAACAAAGCTGGGAGCTAGTGGCTCATACCTACAATCTTAGCTACTCAGGAGGTTGAGATGTGAGGATTACCATTCAAAGTCAACTGGGGCACTAAAGAATGTGAGATTCTAATCTCCAATTAATCTCTAGAAAATGGGAAGTAGGGCTGTGGCTCAAGGAGTAGGGTGGTACCCGTGAGCTGAAGAGCTCAGGGACAGCGCCCAGGCCCGAGTTCAAGCCCCATGACCCACATACACACATACACACACACACAAAAAAAAAAATCTTTGAAAGACCATGCCTTTTCTTTGCAGAGAGAAAAACAGAAAAAGAAAGCAAACAAAGAAGTCATTCAAAAAAATTTCCCAGCAGAGAGCATGGTTTCTATCTGTAATTCCAGATACTTGGGGGGGGGGATGTCAATGTTAGAAAAATCAGATTAGTGACCAGTCCCAGACAAAACATTAGATAGAACCCACTTCCACAAACAAGGCAGTTGAGACAGTGAATCCCTTGTGAGAGATGTCAACCTGAGCAAAAGCACAAGACCAGTGGCTCAATGAACATAACTTCATAAAGAAGGAAATAAAAGCTGGGCACCAGTGGCTTACATTGGTAGTTCTAGTTACTCATGAGGCTGAAATCTAAGGATCGTGGTTTGAAGCCACCCCAGGCAGAAAAGTCCCCATGAAACTCTTATCTCCAAGTAACCACTCAAAAACTGGAAGTGGCACTGTGGTTCAAGTGGCAGGGTGCTAGCCTTGAGCACCAAGAGGCTCAGGCCCTGATTTCAAGCCCTACAAACAACAAAAAAAGGGGGTAGAGAGCTGGTTAGGACAGTGACTGCTCAGCAAGCTTAAAGACTGCAGTAGTATGAGAGAAGAAAGGGAAGAAACTTGTCCTTTCTGAACAAGACTGGCCTTCACAAAGCCCTCACATACTTAATTCTTTAATGAAGAAAAATTAAGAATTTAAGATCATAAAAATTTTTGGTAAGAAAAACAATTCACCTACAAAGAAACTGTAATCAGAATGGAATCTACTTGTGAATA
This sequence comes from Megascapheus bottae, assembly GCF_031878675.1. Lineage (NCBI taxonomy): Eukaryota > Metazoa > Chordata > Mammalia > Rodentia > Geomyidae > Megascapheus > Megascapheus bottae. The sequence continues at coordinate 55,537,897 of NC_143515.1, forward strand.
ACAACACTATGCTAAGATGGTAGTACAACACTATTCGAAGAAAAAAACTATATTCAAGTAGAATTGTATAGCAGTCAATTTACTACATCTTTTCACTCATTCCACCAGCATTTATCAAGTACTTCATCAAGTACTGTTCAATGTGTTAAGGATACTTGGATCAGCAAAAAAGGGATGGGAAAACAAGAAAAAAAGTGTTGTGTGTATGTGTGGGTTTTTTTTTTTTTTGGAAGAGGTGAGAGAGTCTTTTCTGAGACAGTATTTCAGTATATAGCAAACTCGGGCAGTCTAAATTCAAGACTGTCCTGTCTCTACCTCCTACTTCCCACTGTCTAGGAATATAGGCAACAGCCCTCATCAAGTCTAGCTACTGTACATGCTGCATTTCTTTTTTATGTTCACTTATGTTCATTTCTATTTTTCTTTTCATTTTTATTAGCTTGTATTAGTTATACTGAAGAGGATTTTGTTGTTACATTTCCACACAGCTACATACTATTGTTAACACTATATTTTATAATCTCTTTACAGAAAAAAAGCATCACTAATATCACTCACAATTTCATTTAATTTAAGCTACACCTGGAATATACTATGTGGATATAATAGTGAGCACTGAGGACTCAAGAGAGTGAGTCTACTCTGAATTAGGAGGGGATGGGCTGGTTTTTCACAAAGAAGCAGAACCACTAAGGTAAGCTTTGAACATGCCTAAAGACCTTAACTTTGAGACACCAACGGGTGGCACATATACAGCAACACATCTGGTTTTCACAATTCTTATTTTAGAACCCAAGATAAAAGAGATTTTTTTTTTAACCAGTTCTGGCTTGAAGTCAGAGCCTGAGCAGTGTCCTTGGCCTTTCTCAAGGTTAGAACTCTACCACTTGAATCATATCATCACTTCCACCTTTTTTAATATGTATGTGGTAACCAGGTCTTCCTGCATGCTAGGCAAGCATTCTATCACTAGGCCAAACTTCCAGCCCCAAAGAGATTTAAAAAAAAAAAATCAAAAATAGTCCACTAGCAATTCTTTTTTTTTTTTTTGCCAGTCCAGGGCCTTGAACTCAGGGTCTGAGCACTGTCCTTGGACTTTCTCAAGCCTAGAGCTCTATCACGTAAGCCATAACACCATTTCCGGCTTTTCCTATGTATATGGTACTGAGGAATCGAATCCAGGTCTTCATGCATGCTAGGCAAGCACTCTTACCGCTAGGCCAAACTCCCGGCCTCCAGTAGCAATCCTTTCTAGCAATTCTTTTTAACTGCATATTCTAACAAATAGGTTTTGTCAGATCTTTCCTACTTTTAAATTTTCAAAACAAACCTGAAAAACTGATCTAAAAGCCTCAGTTAGTGCAAAGAAAGAACAAGGCAATTTAAGACTATTTGAATGTTCTTTTTAATGAACTACTCAAAAGGGAAATACAGCACTAAAGGAACCATTTACTTGCAGGTTAATAACATTTCACCAGCAGAGATCAATGAAGTCATTTGCACTGGTACTATCAGTACAGTACCATCAAATATATACAAAATTATTTTTGTCAGTCATGGGGCTTGAACTCTGGACCTGAGCACTGTCCCTGAGCTCATCAGCTCAAGGCAAATGCTCTACCACTTGAGCCACAAAACCAGTTCTGGTTTTCTGGTGATTAATTGGAGAGTCTCATAGACTTTCATGTCCAGGCTGGCTTTGAACTGACCCTCAGATCTCAGCCTCCTGAGTAGCTAGGATTACAAGCATGAGCCACCAGCACCCTGCAAAATTATATATTTTTTAAAATTACTTTTGATTTTGCCAGTCCTGGGTCTAGAACCCAGGTCCTGGGCTCTGTCCCTGAGTTTCTTTGTGCTCAAGGCCTGCATTCTACCACCTGAGTCACAGTGCTGCTTCTGGTGTTTCCTGAGTCGTTTATTGGAGATAAGACTATCACAGACTTTCCTGTGAGGGTTGGCTCCAAACCACAATCCTCAAATCTCAACTCCTGAGTAGCTAGGACTACAAATGTAAGCCATCAACACATGGTTCAAAATTATACTTTTTATATAATTAGATTTGATGTACTGTTGTTATCGAAGACAAAGCTAATTGAATTCTAATGGGTACCCTACAGAGCTAAAATACAATCAAGCGCTACAAATAGTAAAAAACAGCAAAATCTTTCTTCCTTCCCTTTCTCCCTCAATCCCTCCCTCCCTTCTTTCCTTCTCTCCTTCCCTCCCTTCTTTTTGGTCATTTAGTTTTCCTTGAAACCAGAACCTGCACATCTAGCCAAATGCTCTACCACTGAACTGCCCTCCAGCCCCAAATCTTATTCTCTTACACAACACTGTGGTGCAAGCTGAAAAGGACTAAAAATTCTTTAGTCCAACCTAACCAGAGACAGAAATGACCACAAAAGTCTTTCGATATTAATGTCCCTAAAGAATTCTATTTATTTAAACTTACTTTTAATTTTCATTTACATATTTCTATAAATTTGTTCTAGCTCAAAATCTGGAATGAATGATTATAACAACATTCTAGAAACATTGAGCAATAGCAGAAATTAGCATTTAGACAAGGAACATTTTAAAAGACCTAATATAACCATCACAGTAAAAAATCATGTGCATTGGGCTGGGTATATGGCTCAATTGTATAGCACATGCTAGCATGCAGGAGGCCCCAGGGTGGATTCCAACACCATAAAATTTTTTAAATTAAATTCATATAAATCATTTTAAAAATCATTTTACCAAGCTTGATGGAATTCTAAATTTATTCTCAAATACTACAGAAATAGAGACAATGAATTATCAAATAATTTACCATATTTCCTTTACAGGAAACATTTTCAGAAGCATTTCAGTGACTAGCAATAAGTCACTGGAAGTAGAGAGAAGAAAGATAGTATATGGAAATTATACAAAAGTGTTGTTTAGGAGCCGGGAGTTTGTCCTAGTGGTAGAGTGCTTGCCTAGCATGCACAAGGACCCGGGTTCAATTCCTTGGTACCACATACATAGAAAAAAGCCAGAAGTGGTGCTGTGGCTCAAGTGGTAGAGCTTTAACCTTGAGAAAAACCCAAGGACAGTGCTCAGGTCCTGAGACTAAGCCAGGACTGGCAAGAAAGAAAGAAAGAAAGAAAGAAAGAAAGAAAGAAAGAAAGAAAGAAAGAAAGAAAGAAAGAATTGTTTAAAGTTTTGAAGAAAAATGAAGACCAGTCACTGGTGGCTCACACCTGTAGTCTCTAGCTAATCAAGAAGCTGAGATCTGAAAATCACAGTTCAAAGTAGCCCAGGAAGTAAAGTTTGTGAGATGTATATCTCCAATTATCTCCACAAAAAAAAAAATTGTAAGTGGAGTTGTGGCTCCAAGTCATAGAGCCATAGCCTTGAGGGGGGAAAAAAAAGAAAAGAAAAAGCTCAGGGACAGGGACAGCACCCCCAGGTGAGTTCAAGTCCTAGGACCAACAATAGACAGACAGACAGAAATAATGTTATTTCTTTAGATCTTGTGTGTGTGTGCCTGCCAGGCTGTGCCTTACCAGTACTGGGGCTTGACTCAAGACTTGAGTGCTGTCCTTCAGCTTTTATGCTCCAGGCTGGTGCCACTTGAGCCACAGTACAACCTCCAGCTTTCTGATGATTAACTGAGTTAAGCATCCCACAGACTTTCCTGCCTGTAATGGCTTCAAACTGTGATCTTCAGATTTCAATATCCTGAGTAGTTAGGATTGCAGACAAACAGTACCTATAAGATCTGTTTTCACTGTATGTACCATATAATTAATGTGTGATCCACCAAGGCGCGCGCGCGCGCACGCGCACGCACGCACACAGTCAAAAGTCCCCAAAGCTGCATGTAGGCTTAGAAAACTAGACTCAGAAAAGAAATCCATCTTGTTGAGTCATTTAGAGTGCCTGAGAACCCTACTACAGGAATTGGACTTCAACAGTAGGTTACACTCAAGGACTCATTCAAACTTTTAGCAAGCTGGGCACTGGTGGTTCAATCCTATAATCCTAGCCACTCAGAAGTCTAAGATCTGAGGATGGTGGTTCGAAGTCAGCCAGTGTAGAAAAGTCCCCATGAGAGTCTTATCTCTAATAAACCACTCAAAATGCAAGGTGGCACTGGCTCAAGTGGTAGAGTGCTAGCCATGAGCACAGACATGCGCAGGGACATCATCCAGGCCCTGAGTTTAAGCCCCACAACTGACCAAAAAATATAGAGACTGGGTATGTAACCCAGAAGTGGCTGATGAATGAAATCAACTAAGTGTCCTGGTATCAGTGGCTCATACCTGGCATCCCAGCTACTCAAGACACAGATTTGAGGATCAAGGTTCAAAGCCAGATGAACAGACAAATCCATGAGACTCATATCCATTAAACCACCAAAAAGCCAGAAAAATAAAGGCAGCTCAAATGGTAAGGCAACAGCCATCAGCAGAAAACCTAAGTCCTGAATTCAAGCTTTAATACCAGTGTGTGGTACATACACACAGAGACATGCATACATACAGTGAGCAGTAAGGTTCAGGACAGCCACTACTGACTGATTCTGGGATCTTAGCCAGAAACTGAGTTTCATTCCAGATAGGTAAGAATTATAATTCTTACATGTTAACTTGGGGAATTCAGGCAAAAAAGCGAGTTTTCCATAAATTATTCAAAAGTACCTTAGAGGAAATGTACTGATTACCTGACTAATTTAACTGTAACCCCTCTGTAATCAACTTTACAATAATTTTTTTTTAATTTTAAAAAAGGTGAGGGGCAGGGGTCAGGAGTTTGGCCTAGTGGTAGAGTGCTTGCCTAGCATGCACGGAGGCCTGGGTTCGATTCCTCTGGGTTCGATTCCTCGGTACCATATACATAGAAAAAAGCCAGAAGTGTTGCTAAGGCTCAAGTGGTAGAGCTCTAGCCTTGAGAAAAACCCAAGGACAGTGCTCAGGCCCTGAGCTCAAGCCCAGGACTGGCAAAAAAAAAAAAAAAAAAAAAAAAAGGTAACAATAAAAATAAGTGAAGAAAAAAAAAGGTAACAATAAAAATAAGTGAAGAAAAAAAAGATGGGGGTAAAGTACCCTTAGGTAAATTCAGGTTAATATTTAAATAAAATAGTGCTCACAGCAATGAGATGTGAGCTGATAAAAATTATATAGAAAAGCAGGCAGTTAAAAAAAAAAAGAACGCCCGTACTTGTATTTAACGATTACCTAAGTTTTAAGACTTATTATACTGAAAATAGCTCAGTGATGATGTAACTCATTTTTGCCTTGGTAAGGAAAGAGAGAAATCCTCAAAAATAGAGTTTGCAATTTAATTACAGCTAAAAGGAATTTAAAAAATGAGATTTCAGGGAACTAAAATGAATGCAGAAAACAATTTGGCAGCTTAAGACCAAGTTATCAGCATATCAAAGTCAATTACAATTTTACTGCTAGCAATAAACATACATAAGTAGAAATTAAGAAAACAATTCTACTATGGTAGCTCCAAAAAGAATAAAACACTTAGTAATGTTTTTAAAAAGAAAAAAAAACTTTTGTGCTTAAAATTACAGAACATCGTAAAGACCAAATAGATGAAAAACAACCCATGTTAACAGGATGGAAGAGTTGATATTATTTTGGTCTACAGACCAATGTTACATCTGGCAATATTTCAACTATTTCATTCACAAGAATTAACATATTAACATGTAAATTCATATGGACACATAGAGGACCAAGCAGAGCCAAAATAATCTTGAATTAGAACAAATTTAAGGACCAGGAATAGCTAAGTGGCAGTGTAAGCTCACAGATCTAGATAAAACCAACAATCACATCTTAAAACTACAACATACTGGTAATAGGATAGATAGCGAGCTCTACAGAGTACAAGTAAACAGATGACAGTACAGAAACACTCCTGTGCACAAATGGTTAACTGGGGTGTGTGTGTGTGTGTGTGTGTGTGTGTGTGTGTGTGTGTGTTCATCTTGGAGCTTGAACTCAGGGTGTGGACACTATCCTTGACTTTTTTTCTCTCAAGATTAGCATTCTACTAGGTAGGCCACAGTTCCACTTCCTGGTTAAACTGACTTTTTTTTTTTTTGAGGGGGGCAGTCCTGGGGCTTAAACTCGGGGCATGGGCACTGTCCCTGAGCTGCTTTTGCTCAAAGCTAGCACTCTACCATTTGAGCCATAGCTCTACTTTGGGCCTTTTCTGTTTATGTGGTTTGAGCAATCAAACCCAGGGCTTCATGCATGCTAGGCAAGCACTCTACCACTAAGCCACAGCCCCCACCAGCCCCTGGTTAACTGATTTTTTTCGGGGGGGGGGGGGTCCATTGTGGGACTTGAACTCTAGGCCTGGGCATTGTCCCTGAGCTCTTCAGTTCAAGGCTACTGTCCTATCCCTTGAGCCACAGTGCCACTTCCAGTTTTTTGGTGGTTAATTGGAGATAAGAGTCTTAAGGACTTTAGTGCCTGGGCTGGCTTTGAACCAGGATCCTCAGATTTCATCCTCCTGAGTAGCTAGGATTACAGGCATGAGCTATCACGCCTGGCTTTAAAACAAGAGTGTCAGTAGACTTTTCACTGGTAAGAAAGAAAATAGAAAATAATCTTTTCAGCAAATGGTGCTAGATACTCACATGCACAAGAATGAGGATGGATGCCTGACCCTCACACCGTACACGAAATTGAACTAAAAATAGATCAAATAGACAAAAAATCTACAAGAGCTAAAAAAAAACAACTTGTAAACGTCTCAGAAAAAAAAGATAATAAATCTTCATTAACTTAAGAATAGGCAATACTTTCTTGCCTATTCTACAAAAAAATGCTAAAATAAAAAAGGCATCACAAGGGCCGAAAGCATAGCCTGGTGGCAGAGTGCTTGCCTAGCATACTTGAAGCCTGGGTTTGATACCTCAGTACCACATACTCAGAAAAAGCCAGAAGTGGTGCTAGGGGCTCAAGTGACAAAGCACTAGTCTTGAGGAAAAAGTTTCCAAGGACACTGCCCAAGCCTGAGTTCAAGCCTCAGGAGGCCTGGCCAAAAAAAAAAAAAAAAATATCAGAAGCACACATTCTGTTATCTAAGAGTGATATCATCACATGTCTTTTCATATGTCATAACCTCATAGACTCCAAAAGGGAAGTCAGGAAAGAATGCATTCAAATTTTTTTTTTACTGAAAGACTAACATGAAATGGAAAAAAAAAAATCTGCCTGGAACAAGTCCTTTTGTTTTTTTCTTTACTTGCTTTAAGAAGCCTGTCACAGAAATTTTATCTTCATATTGTAAGATACTATGACTCATCAGCAAAAGTTTGGATCCCATCAGAAATTTAAGCTATTTCTGCTTTACATTTATTCAAAGAACACTGCATCTGGTAGAGACTGCTCAATCTTATAATAAATGCAAAGTCCATCTGGAATTTTATACAACCTTAACATGTCACCATGCATTTCTCACTTGCTATCAACTGTAAAACTCAGAAAACAAAATAAAGAATTAGAAGTCCTCAAATTATCCACCACCACCAGCATGTCATTTTCCCCAATTCATTACCAACTCAGCAGCCACCATCTTCCTAAAGCACAATTGAACGCCTTCCACACTTCAATTGAAAACAAAAACTCCTCCCAAGCATCTAAACATTATTCAGGAAAAAACAAAACAAAACTGAACTTTATGGTTTAAATCTGAAGATCAAGAGCCATTTTCTCCCTTCAACTTAATTCCAAGCCAAAAAAAAAGAAAAAGGGAAATTTACTTATAGCCCTTGTCTCTTAACATGTTCTGGGAATACCAAGAAGATAAAGATTAATATGTTCTGGACCACACACACACCTGCAAGTACAGTCAGTAATAAATTAATAAATAAAGCAAGCCAGGCATGGTGGCTCACACCTGCAATCCTAGCTACTCAAGAGGCTGAGATCTGAAGGTCAAGGTTGAAAGCCAGCCCGGGCACTAAAGTCCATAAGGCTCTTATCTCCAATTAACCACTAGATAACCAGAAGTGGAGCTGTGGCTCAAGGGGTAGGGTGGTAGCCTTGAGCTGAAGAGAGGAGGGATAGAGCCAGGCCAAGAGTTCTAACCCTATGACCGACAGGGAAAAAAAAAAATGGCAAGAAGCAACACTGCTTGAGGAATGAACAGGGACCTCTATACCTGTATAGAGGTAATACATGTTTGTATTAAGATGTGAAGAAGACAGGGGTTAAAGGATGGCACATCTCCTATAACAGGAGAATACTATCTCTGGCTGAGGATAGCTTATGTACTTACTCTCAACTTGAGCTTATCCTATCAATGCCTACTTTCATCACCACATCCAGGTAAGTAGATCAGCTGAGATCCTCACTAGAGTGAAACTAGAAGTCCTCATTTAGAGGACTATCCAGTAAACAAATGTGTAAAAGCATAAAAAAATGATAAGCAATATTGGTGAAAATAAATCTAAAAATAAAAAAAATGATAAGCGAAGTAATCCAAGCTACTCAGGAGGCTGAGATCTAAGGATTATGGTTTGAAGCCACCCTGGGCAAGAAAGTCCCTGAGACTTTTATCTCCAATTAACCACTAGGAAACTGGAAGTGGCACTATGATTTCAAATGGCTTTGAGCAAAAAAGCTCAGAGACAGCTCCCAAGCCCTCAGTTCAAGCCCCAGAACAAACAAATAAAAAGGTATGCTTTAGGGGCCTGGAGTTTGGCCTAGTGGTTAAAGTGCTTGCCTAGCATGCATGAAGACCCGGGTTCAATTCCTCGGTACCACATACATAGAAAAAAAGCCAGAAGTGGTGCTGAGGCTCAAGTGGTAGAGCTCTAGCCTTGAGAAAGTCCAAGGACAGTGTTCAGGCCCTGAGCTCAAGCCCAGGACTGGCAAAAAAAAAAAAAAAAAGGTATGCTTTACCATCCACTGTATTAAAACATTTTCATACGAGTGGAATTCCTGCTTTTACCTAAACAGGAACCCATATTAGAACCCTCCCCAATACAAAACAATGAACACAAGACACAGAAAACAAGTGTTTTTCAACACTGGGCCATGAAGGACTGTGATCTCTGAGAGATAGGAAATAAAACAGGTAAGCCTGATACTGGCCCTTGTTCACTGCCTTTGAGTTTTCCAAAGTAGACAGAAGTGTAAACTAAGGTAGAGCCTCTCAGATTCACTGCCTTGACAAAGCAAACTAAGGGACCAAAAATAAAGAAAACAACCAGAGTTCAGAAGACAGAGTAGCAGAGAAGAAAAAGTTGGACAAGAAACCTAAAAGCCTATAGGGAGACCTCCTAAAAGATGAAATCATATGAATGTGCCTGTACTCATACCAGGCTATGAGTACACATGCATTGAGTACACAGCAAGATCATGCCCCAATAATGGGAAATATAATTAAGCTTAGGACCTACTCAACAATATGTATACAACAACTGAACCATCAGGCTGTTTCCAAATATCTCTGTATCCCTGAACACAGTTCAAGACAATGTATACGTATACAAAAATGTCCAGAGCCAAGTGTCACCCCATGGCATGCACCTGTAGTCACAGCTACCTTGTGGGCCATAAGGCAGTGGATCACCTGAACCCAATGGTTCAAAGCCCTCTTGATACTTTGAGATCCTGAGAAGAGAGAAAGAAGAAACATTCCAGTGTAGCTGAACTCTTCATAGTCGAATACATTGTGTCAGTATTGGGCACAGTTCCCTTAGGCTCACACCTATAATACTAGCTACTCAGGAGACAAAATCTGAAGATTGGAGATCTGAAGATTGTGGTTCAAAGCCAGCCCAGGCATGAAAGTCCATGAGATTATTGTCTCCTATTAACCACCAGAAAACAGTAGGTAATGGCTCAAGTGGTAGAGTGCTAGTGTTAAGCTGAAGAGCTCAGGGATGGTGCCCAGGCCCAGAATTCAAGCCCCATGACTGACAAAGAAACAAATAACAGAGGCTTACACCTGGCTACTAAGAAGGCTGAGATCTGAAGATTACAGTTCAAGCTATCCTGGACAGATACTCTACCAATTCACCAACCAAAACAAAATAAACAAACAAACAAAAAACCCTAAACAGGAAGTATGGCTCAAGTTGTATAGTACAAGCTGTGAGTGGAAAAAGCCAAGCAAGAGTACAAGGTCCTGATTCTTATGCCCAGGCACACAGCACACACATACAAAAAGCTTTTGTTAGCTATGAGTTAACTGTAGAACTTTCAACTGAAAATTCAGTTTTCAGGGGTTGTTAAGTCAGTAATATGGATATATACTTAATATACAAGTAACCCTGTGTTGGATACCTACCGCCAAAAAATAATTTAGTGAAGAGATTTGAGGAATTTTGTTTTGCAGAGTATTGACTATATAGCCCAAGTTGGCCTTGAATGCTTGAACTACGTCCTGAATGCTGGAAATACAAGTATGTACAATTATCCCAACTCTCTCCTTTCTTCTTCTCCCCTTCCCTGCCACAGTCCTGTGGCATGTTTTCAGGGCCTGGGCACTGTTCTGAGCTTCTTTTGCTCGAGGCTAGCACTCTCCCAATTGAGCCACAGTGCCATTTCCCACTTTTTCTGCTTATGTTGTACTGAGGAACTCAGAACTTCATGAATGCCAGCCAGACAAGCACTCTACCACTAAGCCACATTCCCAGCCTGCTCTTTTTTGTTGTTGGTGGTGGTGGTGGTGATGGTGGTGTTCATGGGGCTTGAACTCTGGGCCTGGGCACTGTTCCTGATCTCTTCAGCTACCCCCTGGGCCTGGGAGTTGTCCCTGAGCTCTTCAATCCAAGGCCACAGCCCTATCCCTTGAGCCAAGTGCCACTTTTTGTTTTTCTAGTGGTTAACTGGAGAGAAGAGTGTCTTGCATTCTTTAGTGCCTGGGCTGGCTTTGAACCTCAATCATCAGATCTCATCCCCTGGTGTAGTTCAGATTACAGGCGTGAGCCACCGTGCTCTCCTTTGTTTTATAGCCTGTCCTGGGGCTCTGGGGCCTGGGTGCTATCCCTGAGCTCCTTTTTGTTCAAGGCTAGCGCTTTACCACTACAGCCACAATGCACTTCCAGCTATTTTTTTGTGTGATCAATTGAGTAAGAGTCTCTCTGGCTGGCTTCAAACCATGATCCTCAGCTCTCAGCCTCCTATCTAGCTAGGACTACAAGGCATGAGCCACCTGGTCATTCCTTTTTTTTTTTTTTTTGCCTGTTCTGGGCACTGAGAAACAGGCAGCCTAGAAAAAACAAGGAAAAAAGCCTCACAGGCAGAAGGCATAGAAAGCTACAAGCATGAGGTTACCCAGAACTGTCTTGAAACCAGTCAGCCAAGGCACAGTGAAGGGTAATAAATGGGTGTAGTAGGCTCTGGGAAGAAGTCTGTAGCAGTACAGCAGGAAGCTACAGAGTACTCTAGAGAGGGAACAAAGCAGGAGAGTCTGGAATCTGCGTAAGATTGTCCCAATGGCTTAGCATGATGTGGAGAGTTCATCTCCTGGTCTTGAAGCACAAGGCTGAACCCGTTCACAGGCACAACCCTATTCACACTGCACCAGAGAAAAAAAAGGAGAGACAGAGATTTTAAGAGATAATATACAAGGTCCTTCTAAGGTCTGAAACTATATGGTCTGAAGTGAGAAACAAGAAAATGTTTTAGGCTATATAAAGGTAATATATAAAAGTAAAAGCACTCGCAGAATTAGAAATAGGTGGGGGAAGGAGTGTACCTTCAGCAATGAAGCATTAGCATGCATAAACTCTGGACTTAACCTCCAGCCTGGCCACGAGGGGGAAATAGTGTACTAGTACACATATTACTGTAAATAGATTGAAATTCAATGCATATACTTCAGCAAAATAGAAAAAGAACAACTTGTGGGAAGTTTTAGATTAGCTTCTCTAACTACAAAAATTGTTATTCAACTAGTCATATGAAAATATAAAACATGAATATGTAGTTTTCCAAGCCACAAATTAAAACATACAATTATGAAAGTATAGCTAAATTAATACCTTTAAAAATACTATAAAACCTATTAAAATGCCTCATTTAATTATCAATAAGCAACATGACATAAACTTTAATGTATTAACACAGTATTTGTTTAATAAAATAGAAGCCATTACCACTCAAAAGAGCTAATCAATAAGAAAATGTGTACCATAAAACATAATTAATGCAGCAATAAACCTTTGTGATATTTACAGGTGATAATAATCTGACTAATGAAACATAAATTTGCCATGACAGCTAATTATAAAATATCATTCCCAAAAATAAAAGCATTATGCTGGGGGGCCGGGAGTTTGGCCTAGTGGTAGAGTGCTTGCCTAGCATGCACGAGGACCCGGGTTCAATTCTTCGGTACCACATACATAGAAAAAAGCCAGAAATGGTGCTGAGGCTCAAGTGGTAGAGTTCTAACCTTGAGAAAGTCCAAGGACAGTGCTCAGGCCCTAAGCTCAAGCCCACATTATGCTGGGCACCAATGGCTCATGCCTGTAATCCTCACCTCTCAGGAGGCTGAGATCTGAGGACCAAGGTTCAAAACAAAGTCCATGAGACTCTATCTTCAATAGACTACTCAGAAAAAGCTAGAAGTGAGCTGAGAAGGTGGCTTAGTGGTAGAGTGCTTGCCTTGTAAATATGAAGTCCTGGTCTTGAGTACTGTATAAACAGAAAAAAGCTAGACATGGCACTGTGGTTCAAATGGTAGAATACTAGCCTTGAGCAAAGAAGCCTGGATAGTGCCCAGGCCCAGAGTGCAAGCGCCAGGACTGAAAAATATAATAATAATGAGCAATATAAAATGTTCTTGTAAATGAAAGTTTATTGCTTTCTTGCTGTGACAGGAAATAGATTTTATAGTAGCCAATCATAAAGATAAATAAGCATTCAAGAGGAGGGTTGAGGCCAGCCTAAGCTACATGGCAAAATGTTGCAAAAATAAAAAAGGTGGGGAGGGAGAAAAAGGAAGGAAGGGAGGAAAGGAGAAAAGGAGGGGGGAACATGGGAGAGAGGGGGGGGGAGAATGTGCTTATGAGAAATATTAAGGTGTAAGATTTTAGCCAGGTGCCAGTGGCTTATATCTGTAATCCTACATACTCAGGAGGCTGATGTCTGAGGAATGTGGTTCTAAGCCAGGCCAGGCAGGAAAACCCATGAGACTCTCCAAAACAATTTTAAAAAATTTTTAAATGACAGAAGGAGAGCTATAGCTCAAGTGGTAAAGCACTAGCCTTAAACACAAAAGTTTAGAGACAGCACAAAAATTTAGCTGGAACTTGAACTTAAGGCAGAGGGGGAAGGGAGTTAAAATTTTGTAAGTAAATACAACAGGCATCTTAAAATCTACTATGTTCAGCTTAATTCCTTCTTAAGAAAACTTGTAGTTGGGGCCAGGAGTTTGGCCTAGAGGTAGAGTTCTTGCCTAGCATGCAGGAAAACCAGAATTCAATTCCTTGGTACCACATAGATAGAAAAAGCTGGAAGTGGTGCTGTGGCTGAAGTAGTAGAGCATTAGCCTTGAGGAAAGCACAAGGACAGTGTTCAGTCCCTGAATTCAAGCCCCAGGACTGGCAAAAAACAAAACAAAACAAAACAAAAACTTGTAGTTGACCTGCTAGAATTAGAATCAAGGAAAAAAATTCAAATATTGAGTTTTTGTTTTATAGTTTTCTAATCTCTCTTTAATATTCCTCTTCAAATTATCAAAATTTTAACAAAGAGACTCAATAAATTACAGGATAGATGTTACACAGTGGAAAGTTTGCTTATTTGTTTCTCACCAGCCCTGAGGCTTGAACTCTGGGCCTGGGCACTGTCTCTAAGCTTCTTTCACTCAAGGCTAGTACCCTACCACTTGAGCATAGCACCACTTGTGGCTTTTTTGTTTATGTGGTACTAAGGGCTTCATGCATACTAGGTAAGCACTCTACCACTATGAATACATTCCCAACTGAGATCCTCATATCTCAGCCTTCTGAGTAGTTAGGATTACAGTGTAAACTGCCTGCACCAAGTATAAATTATTTGTTGAGAAAACTTTTATACACTTACAATTTCAAACCAAAATCTAGAACTAGCAATAGAAAGGGAAATGAACTGTGCTACTTAATATAATCAACACATAAGATCCAAAATCAACATAAAAGAAAGCTTGTGTGTAAATAAATATTGAGAATGAATTAGAAAGGAATATTTACAGAGGCAAGTATGCATTGACTGAGATTTGAAGAAAGGTAGAAGGTGGCAGAAGCAGGAACAAAGTACAAATGAAAAAGTCAGCTGGCCTTCTGTTGACATTTGTAACCCAGGGGATGGTTACATGAAGAGTTTTTATGCTATTCTACATTTCTGTTGTTTGACCTCTTGTGAAATCTGTAATATAACATATTGACTGTGGTTAATAACAATATACACACTATATTTTTTTAATTTTTCTCTTTTTCTTTTCTTTTTTTTTTGCCAGTTGTGGGGCTTGAATTCAGGACCTGAGCACAGTCCTTGAACTTTTTTTTTTTTTTGGCAAGTCTAGAGTTCTACCGCTTGAGCCACAGCACCACTTCCAGCTTTTTTCTATGTATGTGGTACCAAGGAATTGAACCCAGGTCTTCGTGCATGCTAGCCAAGAACTTTACCACTAGGCCAAACTCCCAGTGACACTATATTTTTTTTAAATGCTTAGGTGTGATTCAATGACAAAGTACCTGTCTAGAAACCCCACTGCCTTGGGCTGGGAGTTTGACCTAGTAGTAGAGTGATTGCCTAGCATGCAGGAAGATCGGAGTTTGACTCCTTGGTACCACAAACACAGAAAAGCTGTAGCTCAAAGTGGCAGAGCACTAGCCTTGAGGAAAGTCCAAGGACAGTGCTCAGGCCCTGAGATCAAGCCCTAGACTAGCAAAAAAGAAAAGAAAAAAAAAATCCACTGCCACCAACAATTACATCTATAACCTTGGCTATTCAGGAGTCTGAAATCATGGCTTGAAGTCAGCCTAACAAGTCCTGGTTATCTCCAATTAACTATCCAAAAGCCCCAAGTGGAGCTGTGACTCAAGTAGCATTATAATGTTAGCCTTGAGCATAAAACTTTCAGGGACAATGGTCAGACCCTAAGTTTAAGCCCCAGGACCATCATTTAAAAAAAAAAAAAGAAAGAAAAGAAAACAAGCTGGCACAGTGGCTCATGCCTGTAATCCTAGCTACTCAGGAGACTGAGATCTGAGGATCAAGGTTCAAAGGCCAGCCAGTCACAAAAGGACCTGAGACTCCTATCTCCAATTAACCTCTCGAAAATGGGAAGTGGGGCTTGGCTCAAGGGTAAGGTGGTACCCTTAAGCTGAAGAGCTCAGGGATAGCATCCAGGTCAAGTACAAGTCCCATGACCCACAAAAAAAAACAAAAAAAAAAAAAAAACAGGCCACAAGTGTGGTATAGAGGTAAAGTGCTTGCCTAGCATGCACAAAGCCCTGAGTTCAATTCTTAGGTACCACATACAAGGAGAAAGCTGGAAGTGGTACTGTGATTCAAAACTAGAGAACTAGTCTTGAGAAAGCTAAAGGACAGTACCCAGTCCCTGAGTTCATGCCCCAGAACTGGCCCAAAAAAAATGCTGAGGTGGGAGAGGAGAGAATGTGCATATTAATTAGCTAGACTTAAGCACTTCAATATATATATACTTCAAAACATAATGTTATACAAAATAAATACTGCATATAATTTTATGACTACTTAAAATATTCTTAGATGAATGGCAAAGCATTATATTGCTATACTATTACACATGCTAAAATACTCTCAAGGAAATTACTGTAAAAACCAGAAAAATCTACCTTATTTTTCCATCCTAGTGAATTATAGAATTGTTTTATCAAAATCCATATAAAACCCCAATAGATTTTTATTGACATTTCATTAAGCTTGCAGGCTAATTTGGGAATAACTCAGTGACAATCTAGAACATCAACTGAGTAATATTTTCAAGGACCAGCTTCTAGATTTTTTTGGTTTTGTTTTCTGACATTTACTTTTTATTTATTTATTTATTGGTGGGAGTGAGGAGAACCAAAAGGCTCATGTATGCTGAATATGCACTCTAACACTCACTATACATATGTACACATATACACATGTATCATGCCAGGATTAAATCTAGGGCCTTAAGGCAAGTGTTCTACCACAGAACCACATCCCAGAAAATTGTATTTTTCATCTTCCCCTCCACCCCCAGTCCTGGGGCTTGAACACAGGGTCTGGGCACTGTCCCTGAGCTGCTTTTGTTCAAGGCTAAAGCTCTACTACTTGAGCCACTTCTTGTTTATGTGATACTGATGAATAGAAGCAGGGTTTCAAGCATGCTAGGCAAGCCCTCTACCACTAAACAACATACCAGCCACTCATCTTTTCTGATTTATTTTGAGAGTATTTTCTTACAACTGTCAATATGCTACATCATACACATGATAAAAGACAGTATTCTCATTATTATCTATTTTAGAATAATTCACATGGACTTTTTTCTTTAGCATTTTGGTTTTTTCTTTTATAGGCATTTCTTAAATTTCAAATTGCATAGTAATACTGTTGATTTCCTTTTATTTATTTTTGGCAGTACTTAGGTAATACAGAGGAATAAACTCAAGGTTCAGTCTTTTATATGTATGTTGGTCTTGGGGCTTGAACTCAAGAGATGTTTTGTTTTGTTTTATTGTGTTTCCTCAAAGCTAGCACTCTACCATTTTTGAGCCACAGTTCCACTTTTGGTAGCTAACTGGACATTAAGAGTTCTTATGGACTTTCCTGCCCAGGCTAACTTTAAATTGTCATCTTCAGATCTTAGGCACCTGAGGAGCTAGAATTATAGGCAAGAACCACCAGTGTTGGCTCAGGGTTCAATCTAGCTAGGCATTTTTTTTTTTTGCTTTGGTTATTTTTCTGATAGTATCCCATGCTCTTTATCCCCAACCCTCCTTTTGTTATTATTACTATTTTGTGAACTGAAAGCTATCTCTGCAGTTACTGCTTTTTCATATTTGTTAAGGCTTTGTTTGGGTCTTGTTTACAGGCAAATATATGAACAAAAGAATGTAGTCAGCCACATTTTTTGTCAGTGATGTCTGTATTCTTTTTCATCATCTTAAATACATCATAATTTATTATCCATTTTCCTTTTGTTGAATTGGGGATTATATGGATCCATTTTAATCTATTATTAATTTAGTAACCCAGAATATTGAAATAAATTGAGACCTAGAATATAAATGACTTACTTGTATACTTGGTTAATTTTAAATTATTGTATTAAATTATTGCATCATTGGTTAATCTTAAATTATTAGGAGATATAACCACAACCAGATGTGGTAGCTCATGCCCCAAATTCCAATACTAGGGAGGCTGAGGCAGGAATACTATGAACTACACAGCAAGAATATATAATTCTTGCTACAGGTACAAAACAGTATCTCTAACCTAAACTTTCCCCAACATTTGCAAATCTGTTGCTTCCTCATCCTATATCTAATATTCTGTTACAATAACTTGGAACTTCATTCCTAATTATTGAATTACATAGTACTGGTTTTTGTTTTTTCTGGTCCTGAGGCTTGGTGAACAAGCCTCTCTGCGTAAAAGGCTAGCACTCTACTAGTTGAGCCACAGCACCATTGCTCACTTTTTCTGAGTAGTTTTTATTGAAGATAAAAGTTTCGGGCCGGGAGTTTGGCCTAGTGGTAGAGTGCTTACCTAGCATGCACGAAGACCCGGGTTTGATTCCTTGGTACCACATACTTAGAAAAAGCCAGAAGTGGTGCTGAGGCTCAAGTGGTAGAGTTCCAGCCTTGGGAAAAATCCAAGGACAGTCCTCCAGCCCTGAGCTTAAGCCCAGGACTGGCAAAAAAAAAAAAAGATAAAAGTCTCAAGGGAGTGGCCAGGAGTTTGGACTAGTGGTAGAATGTTTGTCTAGCTCACCCGAAGACCCAGGTTCGACTCCTCAATATTACATATACATAGAAAAAGCCGAAAAGGGAACTATCACTCAAATGGTAGAGTTCTAGCCTTGAAAAGGGCAAGGACAGCTCTCAGGCCGAGTTCAAGCACCAGGACTGGCAAAAAAAGAAACAAAGAGTCTCACAGGAGGACTTTTTGCCCATGCGGGCTTTGAATTGAGATCCTCAAATCTCAGCTTGCTCTTTTAATTTTAAAAGATCTTATTCCTATAAACATAATGGTAATTTTCTTGCTGAAAATTTTATAGGATCCTGTTTTCCCTCTGGTGCTCTGAAACAATGCAGCTATGTCTTTTTAATTCCATAAGGTTTCTCAGTCTTCATCTATTAGGAAATGTTCTTTGTTTCAGCAATTTCTCCTTTTCTCCCATTTGTTCTCTGTGTATGTATGTGCATGTGCATGCATGTGTGTGTGTGTATGTGTGTGTGTGTACACGCGTGTGTGCATGTTGTGTTTGTTTTGAGACAGGGTCTCACTATCACTGGAGTGATAGTCCACCAGCCTCCCAAGTGATGGGACTGTAGGTATGTGCTACCTGCCCAGCTTTAGAAATATTGATAGGGTGTTTATAGAGATTTGGGTGATGGAGATATAGCTCAGTATGGAACATACGCATAGGACAAACAGACCCTGGGTCAGCTTGGGCTGAGCAGCAAGTCCCAGAGCATCCTAGAGTATAAATAATTCATAAATAATATACATAACATTTCATGGTCTCATTTGTGAGTGGAAAATGAATGCTCTGGATTTTTCTTTTATTGCTGGTCCAGGGGTATAAACACAGAGCCAAGTATTCTAGCACTTAAGCCACACCCTAAGCCGTCTGCATTTTTCAATATATAATCTAAAAATATCATTCAACTCGCATTACAGTCCTTTGTATATAAAAGAGTCAGGGGCTGGGAGTTTGGCCTAGTGGTAGAGTGCTTGCCTAGCATGCACAAAGACCCAAGTTTGATTCCTCAGCATCACATACATAGAAAAAAACCTGAGAAAAGTCCAAGGGCAGTTCTCAGGCCCTGAGTTCAAGCCCCACAACTGGCAAAAAAAAAAAAAAAAGCCACAGAGTCAGGCGTCCATGGCTCATGTTAGCAATCTTTTTGGCTAGTCCTAGGGGGCTTGACAGGGCCTGAGCACTGCCCTTGGGCATGAGTTCAAGGCTAGAGTTCTACCACTTGAGCCACACCACCACTTACAGCTTTTTCTTTTTGCCAGTCCTGGGGTTTGAACTCAGGGTCTGAACACTGTCCATGGGTTTTCCCAAGGATAGAGCTCTACCACTTGAGCAACACTAACACTTTTGGCTTTTTCTTTTCCTTTCTTTTTGCCATTCTTGGGGCTTGAACTTGGGCATTCTCAAGGCTGGTATTCTACCACTTGAGCCACAGCACCACTGCTGGCTTTTTCTGTATATGTGTTATCGAGGAATCAAACCCAAGGTTTTGTGCATGCTAGGAAAGCATTCTACCACTAGAGGCCATACACCCGGCTCTTCTGGCTTTTTCTATGAATGAACGTGGGTCTTCATGCACGCTAGGCAAGGCAAGCATTCTACCAGTAGGCCAAACTCCCAGCCCCTAATGTCTGTAATTCTAACTCAAGAGGCTGATATCTGAGGATCAGAGCCTGAGCAAGAAAGTCCATGAGACTCTTATCTTCAATTAAGCATGAAAAAAGTAAAAGTGAAGCTGTGACTCAAATGGCAGGTCACTAGCCCTGGGCAAAAAAACTTGAGCACAGTGCCCAGGACCTGTGTTCAAGTTCTAGGACTGCTGCACGTGCACAAACACACATGCACGCACGCACACACACACACACATTGTACTTTGTATAAAAAATAGAAAATAAGCCTGGTAAAACAAAAAATGGGGGAGGGCTGAAGTATGGTCTAGTGGCAGAATGCTCACCTAGCATGCATGAAGCCTTGGGTTCGATTCCTTGGTACCACATACACAGAAAAAGCTGGAAGTGGAGCTGTGGTGCAAGTGGTAGAGTGCTAACCTTGAGAAAGCCCAAAAACAGTGTGCAAGGCCTGAGTTCAAGCCCCAGGATTGGCAAAAAAAAAAAAAAAAGAAAGAAAGAAAAAAAAGGAAGGGGGGGGGGAGAAGAAAATAAGCCTGGCACTGGTGACTCCTGCCTGTAATTCTGACTACTCAGGAGACTAGAATATGAGGATCATGGTCTGAAGCCAATTCAGGCATGAAACTCTTTTTTTTTTTTTTTTTGCCAGTCCTGGGCTTGAGCTCAGGGCCTGAGCACTGTCCTTGGACTTTCTCAAGGCTAGAGCTCTACCACTTGAGCCTCAGCACTACTTCCAGCTTTTTTCTATGTATGTGGCACCAAGGAATCGAACCCGGGTCTTCGTGAATGCTAGGCAAGCACTTTAACCACTAGGCCAAACTCCTGGCCCCAGGCATGAAACTCTTATCTCCAATAAACTACTCAAAAAAGGCCAGAAGTGGCACTGTACCTCAAGTAGTAAATCGCCTACCTTGAGCATAAAGAAGCTCAAGGACAGCACTCAGGGCTTGAGTTTAAGACCCAGACCTGGCAAAATAAAAATAAAATAAATTAAAATTTTAAAAAATTAAAAACAAACACTATGATAGCAGAGTGTACAGCATGAATTATCAAACAAGCCATATGGGTGCTTAAACTGCCAACATCTCAAACAATAGCCTGGCTTACTCCATTACCCAATCATAGTACTACAGATCACAGAATCAAACGGCAAAAGCACACTTACATGACATACTATAGTCTCATTATATATTCTATAGGAAGAAACTGGTTTTCAAATTATTTCAAGTATTTTAGGAGATGTAGCTAAGAAGTAGAGTGCTTACCTAGCATAGGTTCTATCCCAAGAGCTGGGGGGAAAAAGCCACCAGCTAGGCAGGATACCTCATACCTATAATCCCTCACATCTATAATACTACTGAGGTAGCTGAGATCTGAGGATCACAGACAGGGCAAGACAGTACCTGATACTCTTTTATCTCTAATTAACCACCCAAAAAAGCCAGAAGTGGAACTGTAGCTCAAATGGCAGAGTGCTAACCCTGAACACAAATGTTCAGGGATAGTGCCCTAGCCCTGACTTCAAGCCCAAGAAAGGAAAGGAAAAGAGAGAGGTGGGGAGGAAGGAAGAGAGAAGGGAAAAAAAGAAAGAAAGGAAGGAAAGAAAGCAGGAAGGGAGGGAGGGAGGGAAAGAGCAAGGAAAGAGAAAGAAAAAATAGAAAGGAAAAGAAAGAAACCATACATAATACTAATATTATACATTTGTTTTCCTTCAAATGAAACACTGCAGGAAAACATTCTAGACAGGGTCTCACAATGTAGCTCATTGGGTATTGGAACTAACCACCCTCCTGCCTCAGCTTCCCTACAGCTGGAATTATAGAAATACACTATCATGCCTGGCTTCTTAAAATTAACATCACTTTTTTCACTTTGGTGCTGGGGATTAATCCTAGACACTAGTTAGGCACATATTCAACCAGCAAGCTATACATTCAGCCTCTAAAGCTCTTTTTTTTCCAGTGTATTGCTCTTTTGAAAAATCAAAGAGCTAAAAATTTATCAATATTGACTAGGAAATACACAATTATAATCAAACTGCAGAAGAAAAAAAAACACTTAGTTTTAACTATAAAGATTCTAGGACCGACGTGGTAGCTCACACCTATAATCCTAGCTACTCAGGAGACTAAGATCTGAGGATCAAGATTCAAAGCCATCCTACGCACAAAAGGACCTGAGACTCTTATCTCCAATTAACCTCTTGAAAATGGGAAGTGGGGCTTGGCTCAAGGGTAGGGCAGTAGCCTTGAGCTGAAGCGCTCAGGGACAGTGGCCAAGTTCAAGCAGCACCATGACCCACCAAAAAAAAAATTCTAGGAACCACAAGTTAAGCCTAGAGGTAAAGTGCTTGCCTACCATGCAGGAAGACCCAGGTTTGATTCCTAGGTACCACTCATACATAATAAAGCTAGAAGCCAAGGACAATACTCAGGCCCTGAGTTCAAGCCTCAGAACTGGCAAAAAAAAAAAAAAAGAATTCTAGGCCAGGTGCTGGTGGCTCATGCCTGTAATCCTAACTACTCAAGAGAATGAGATCTGAGAAATGGTTCAAAGCTCCCTGGCATTAAAGTTCATGAGATTTCCTTTTCTTTTTGTGAATCATGGGGCTTGAACTCTGAGCCTGAATGCTGCCCCTGAGCTCTTCAACTCAAGGTTACCGCCCTACCTCTTGAACCACAGTCCCACTTCCTTTTTTTTAATGGTTAACTGGAGATACGAGTCACACATTCTTTAGTGCCTGGGCTGTCTTTGAACCACGATCCTCAGATCTCAGCCTCCAGAGTAGCTAGGATTACAGGCATGATCCACTGTGCGCTATCATGAGACTTTCTTTAACCTTGTTTTATTGTAGAGGTTATGCACAGAGAGGTTATAGTTACTTAAGTTAGGTACCAAGAACATTTCTTTCAGTGTTAGTCCGTCCCTCATTTTCTCCCATCCCTACATTCCCCCACCACCCACACACACCCGGGTCCCCCCACACACCCGGGTGAGACTCTTATTAACCACTAGAAAACCAGAAGCAGAAGTAGCAATGTGGCCCAAAGTAGTAGAGTACTAGCCTTGAGCAAGAGCTCAGGGACAGTGCCCAAGCCCTGAGTTCAAGCCTCACAATCAACAACAACAAAAAGAGTTCTCGTATCTAAATACCACTTTGTATTTTCTGGTATTTATTTGCACATATACCTAATACTATAAATATATCATAATTAATACTTGGAATACAAATCAAAACATTATCCAGTTATGTTCTTTTTTCCCACATCTTTATTAGTACATATTAACTGTATAATATCAGGAATTTCATTGCAGTATTTCTATACTACATGAATATTAGGTACTTTGGCCATATTCATTCCCGCTATTCTCTTGGATTTTGGGGATTTTTTTTTCTTTTTTTGAGATAGTGTCTCAAAATAGGTAGCCTCAATTCATGATCTTCCTGCCTCAGATTCCAAAGTACTAGGAACTTAGCAGTGTGCCGTCACACCTAATACCACAAATATTTATATATTTTACAGTAGTAAGGTTTAAACTTAAGACCTCGTGTTTACTAGGCAGGATCTTGAGCCATACACCAGCTCTATTCTCTTACCTCCTTTTTTTATATTTTGGCTAGTCCTGGGGCTTGAACTCGGGGCCTGGGCACTGCCCTTGAACTTTCTTAAGGCTAGCACTACTATTTGAGCCACAGCTTCACTTACAGGTTCTTCTTCTATGCGGTACTGAGGGAATCAAGAACTAGGCAAGCACTCCCAGTTCTCTCTTGCCTCCTTTTTAAAACTCTTTATTGAAATTTTTCAAAAAAGTGAATTTTATACCCAGTTGTTGGAAGAAAATGCCTCCAAAATATCAATGAAGTATAAATTTCCTCATATTTGTATCCTCAGAAAACCACTGAGAACAGGACACTATCCTGATTGTAAGTGTTCTTACAAAGACTTGTATTTCAGCTTTTTTTGTTTTTCAATCGTTCATGGGCTTGAATTCAGGGACTAGGTGCTAACCCCGAACTCTTTTGCTCAAGAGCAGCACTCTACCACTTTAAGCTAGGAGTGTAGTAGCTGAGTGATACAGCATTTGACTAGCAGGCAAAAGGCCTTGAGCAACCTCTAATAAATATCCTAATGTCACCCCAAAAATTGTTTCTACAGAAAGAAATCAGGTACCTCTAATCATAGGACCTCTAATCCTCAGGAGGCGGAATTCTGAAGATTACAGTTCAAAGAGTCAGCCCAAATAGACAAATCTTCCAGACTTTTTTTATTTTTATCAGTCCTAGGTCTTGAACTCAGGGCCCGGGCATTATCCTTGGACTTTTTCAAGGCTCTACCACTTGAGCCACAGCACCACTTTCAGCTTTTTCTATGTAGGTGGTACTGAAGAATCGAACTCAGGTGTTCATGCATGCTAAGCAAGCACACTATCCCAGGCCATGCTCCAGGCCAAATCTTCAAGACTCTTATCTTCAATTAACCATCAGAAAGCCAAAACTGGAGCCATGGCTCAAGTAGAGTACTGAGTTCACTGGAAACACAATGTAAGAGCTCAAGGCCCAAATGGAGTATATGCCCTAGTACTACTGGCACAATGTACACACACTCAGAGAGAGAAAAAATTAAAAGCAAATATTACACTTACTTAAAAGGAAAATATTTCATATTAAAAATTTTCACATCAGAAATACAATATTTAAACATTATTTTGATCTAAGAGAAAGATTTTTACTTACTAGCATGCTTGTCCGCAAGCATTATAAGCGTGTTGGAAATATCTCGCCGTCTATAAAAGCATACTACTTTTGCTTCCACGTTGCCACTTGCAGTCTAAGAGATAAGAAAATAAGTTATGTAGGAGCTGGGAAGTGTGGCTCTAAGACAAAGCATATCCTTAGCATTCATAAGACCCATGGGGTTCAATTCTTCATATAAAGAATCAAATTATTTATTTTTTGTCGGACTTGAACTCTGGGCCTGGGCATTGTCGCTGAGTTCTTCAGCTCAAGGTTACCACCCTACCCCTTGAACCACATCACCACTTCTGGTTTTCTAGTAGTTAATTGGAAATAAGAATCTCGCAGATTTTAATACCCAGACTGGCTTTGAACCGCAACCTTCAGCAATCAGCCTCCTGAGTAGCTAGGATTACAGGTGTGAGACACCTCACCTGGCTTCAAATAGTGTATTGAACTACAGAAGTTCAGGGTTTCTGTTTTCTTTCTTTTCTTTTTTTTTGGGGGGGGGGAGGGAACGGGGAGTTATGGGGCTTGAACTAAATGCCTGGGCCCAAAGTCCCTGAGCTTTTTTGCTCAAGGCTAGCATTCTACCATTTTTGAGCCACAGAGTCACTTCCAGTTTTCTGGTGGTTAACTGGAAACAAGAGTTTCATGGACTTTCCTGCCCAGGATGGCTCTCAGCCTCCTGATTAGCTAGTTAGGCTTCCAAATGTGAGTCACCAGTGCCATGTTTAAGATCAGTTTCAATACTGTTCCAACCACAACTACAAAATAACCAGAGAGCTAAAATATTCAAAGAAGTATGAGGAGTATTTGTATAGGTTCTGAGCAAGAAACTACAAGGTCAAATATACAAAAACTTACTGGCATCAATTTTATCACTGTGATGTGATCACATCAATGACTAAGGCCAGAGATAGTTGTGATCAGTCTTAAAATTTTAAAAGCCGGGCCGGGAGTTTGGCCTAGTGGTAGAGTGCTTGCTTAGCGTGCACAAAGACCCAGGTTCAATTTCTTGGTATCACATACTTAGAAAAAAGCTGGAAGTGGTTCTGAGGCTCAAGTGGCAGAGCTCTAGCCTTGAGAAAGTCCACGGACAGTGCTCAGGCCCTAAGCTCAAACCCACGACTGGCAAAAAAAAAAAAAAAAAAAAAAAATTAAAAGCCACATATAATTTGTTTATGACATTTGAACCTACCTTTTCCAAATCAATCCCCAGAAAACCAAAGATAACTACAAAATCATCCAGACCCTCCCCTAAACATCCACATTCAACTTAAGGTAGACCTCATTCAAAAAAGCCTTCAGGCCGGGAGTTTGGCCTAGTGGTAGAGTGCTTGCCTAGCCCCACATGGAGACCCAGTTTGATTCCTTAGTACCCCATACACAGAAAAAAGCCGAAAGTGGTGCTGAGGCTCAAGTGGTAGAGCTCTAGCCTTGAGACAGTCCAAGGACAGAGCTCAGGCCCTGAGCTCAAGTCCAGAATTGGCCAAAAAAAAAAAAAAAAAAGCCTTCATAAAAAATGGAGCAGATGACCTGAAAAGGCACCTATCCTGTACCCCAGGGAGATATTGAGAGCACACAGGGAGATATGAGAGCACACAGAAAATATTCTTAGTAATACTTGCTGTATCTTCTCATATGAAAGTATTAAAAATGCTGAGTTATTAATACTAAAGCTATTATTCATTGTTGAATATAATCTAGAATACAATTGATATTCAGTTAGGTTATAATTTACTGCAGCTGAGTCTTAGCCTCTTATTCTATTCTCTATGAATTCTGCGAGCTTTCAAAAAGGTCAATCATTTATTACAAAATTCTTCAAAAAAACACATAGATGACAATAACATGCTACTGTAATTTTCAATTTCTAACAAACCTGAATGTACATTTTCAGAATTTCTCTAGGCTTACAGGTGTATTAAAGCAAAAAGAAATAAAAGTATCTGTGCTGCAATAAAGTTGTCAATTTTATGAAGTTCAGCAGCAGTATTTCAGAGTAAGAAATGGCACCGTGAAACACTGCTCCCTTAAAACTGAAATCATATTAAGTTTCTAACGAAAATGTTGCTATTCTTCATAATATGCTAATCATACTGATCTTCATAAGTAACAATCCAGTCATATGCTAAATGAACAGGCCAATTATTTCTAGGTAGATAAATTCTATGACCAACTACAAAGATTTTATCACTTTATCTCATTATTAGTAGTTCCCCAAACAGGGGTATGTAGCTTTTAAAATTTGGAGATTGCTTTCTTAAATTCTGATTTAAGCTTGCTTGAGAGATGGAGACATGTTTCGAAATAAATTTCTGTGAAGGAGTGCATGCTTGGCATGCATGAGGCCTTGGATTCAATTCCCAACACTAAAAAAAATTACCTTCTAGACCATGTATACAAGGGCAATTGGACAGTTGTTGCAACTATAATACTATCTTTTTTTTTGTATAGAAAATACACACATTTAGACCATATATACAAGGGCAATTGGACAGTTGTTGCAACTATAATACTATCTTTTTTTTTGTATAGAAAATACACACATTTAGCCAGGCACGTGGCTCATGCCTGTAATCCTAGCTACTGAGGAGACTAAGATCTAAAGATTAAGGTTTAAAGCCAGCCCCGGCACAAAAGGACCTGAAATTCTTATCTCCAATTAACCCCTGGAAGGGGGGCTTGGCTCAAGACTAGGGTGGTGGCCTTGAGCTAAAGAGCCGAGGGGTAGGGCAGTAGCCTTGAGCTAAGAGCTCAGGGACAGTGCCCAGGCCGAGTTCAAGCCCCATGACCAGCAAAAAAAAAAAAAAAGAAAGAAAATGCACACATTTATGCCAGAGGCCTCTTCTAAAATTTAACTATTCAAAATTATTACCCTGCCTGGTTTGCCAATCCACAACTGTTCATGATATAATTTTTTTTAATGTATACAGGAATAGGTGAGTGTATTATTTAAAAGTAAGAGTTAGCTGAGTGCCAGTGGCTCAAGCCTGTAAACCTAGCCACTCAGGAGGCTGACAGAGGATGAAGATCCATAGCCAGCCAGGGCAGGGAAGTCCTTGAGACTCCTTATTTCCCATTAACTACCAGAAAACCAGAAGTGGTTCTGTGGCTCCAAGTGTGCTACAAGTTCAAGGTCCAATAATGGGCATACACACACACACACACACACAAAAGTTAATTTTCAGCTGAATATAGTGGTATAATTCCAGCAGAAGGATGCATTTGAATGCAGTTAAGACCTCATTCAGAGTGAGACATTTTCTTTAAAAAAAAAAAAATACGGGAGGGAAATGGGTACCAAGACATGTGAAAGGGTATCAATGTACGTGAATTAATGCACCTTCTATCTGGCAAATATCATGTAACCCTTTTACTAATTACAATAAAAAGAAGCAAAAAAAAAAAAATACTAGGCAGTGGGGGCTTGTGCCTGTAATCCCAGCTACTCAAGAGGCAGAGATGAGATATGAGGATCATGGTTTGAAGCTACCCCTTCTAGAAGATCTATGAGACACCAAAATATATCTCCAATAAACTACAAAAAAAAAATCTAAAAGTGAAGGGGGGAAGGAGGAAGATGAGGAGGAGGAGGAGGGGAAAGGAGGGGGAGGGGGAAAAGAGGGGGGAGAAGGAAGAAACTATGGTAGAAATACATTGCTTAAACATGGACTGGGAATGTGGGTTAGTGGCAGAGAGTTTGCCTAGCATGCATGAAGCCCTGGGTTCAATTCCTCAGTACCACATAAACAGAAAAAGCTGGAAGTGGTAAAAAAAAAAAAAAAAAAAAAAAAAAAAAAAAGGCTGGAAGTGGTGCTGTAGCTTATATGGTAGAGTGCTAGCCTTGAGCAGAAGAAGCTCAGAGACAGTGTCCAGGCCCTGAGTTCAAGCCCCAGGACTCAGGGGGTGGGGGGGACTGTTTTCAAAGTATGGAACTAAAAGAAAAAATACTTATTGCTGGGCAAGGTGACGTACTCCTGTAATCTTTACTGTTGAGGAGGCTGAGATCTGAGGAACAAGTTCAAAGCCAGATTGGGCAGCGAAGTCTATGATCCTCTTATCTCTAACCACCAAATACTAGAAGTGGAGTGGTGGTTCAAGTAGCTTTGAGTAAAAAAAGCTCAAAGACAGCACCCAGGTCCTGGGTTCAAACGCCAAGAACAGCATAATACACAAAACTTCTTATACTTTTTACCCAATTACATTAAATGGAATGTAGTTTTCAATATAAGGATGAATAACACTTAATAACACTTAATGTATACCTTGTTAAGTTCTTCTATTCTTCTGATTAGGTATGGGTTGCTGGAAGAATTCTCAAAGTACACATAATCTGTAATCAAAGGAAGTTATAAAATTTAATCTTTTCAGCAGGAAGCTCACATATGGTAATCCATAATTTTCTATATTTGGCAATTCAAGTTAGTAAGCAAATTTTTGTTGGTAATGCAACCTTAATATAGTGTCACATGTACCTATTATTCACAAACCTTTCTTTTTTCCAGTATGTTCATTTCAATTAATGTTCTACATTTTTTGGGTTTTTTTGTTGTTTTTTGTTTTGTTTTGTTGGTTTCCAGTCCTGGGCTAAAGCTCAGGGTCTGAGCACTGTCCTTGGACTTTCTCAAGGCTAGAGCTCTACCACTTGAGCCTCAGCACCACTTCCGGCTTTTTTCTATGTATGTGGTACTGAGGAATCGAACCCGGGTCTTCATGCATGCTAGGCAAGCACTCTACCACTAGGCCAAACTCCTGGCCCCTTTTTTGTTGTTTTGTGCAAATATTATGACTTGAATTCAGAGCCTGGGCACTGACCTGAAGTTTCTTCCACTCAAGGCTGTGTCACTCTACTGCTTGAGCCACAGCTCTATTTAACTGGAAATAAGAGTCTCATGGACTTTCTTTCCCCTCACAGGCTTCCAACCTTGATCCTCAGATCTCAGCCTTCTTATTAGCTGGAACTACAGCCTTGAGCCAGAGGCACCTATATTTTCTGTCTTTTTTTTTTTTTTTTCAGTCATGGGACTCTGGGCCTGGGCATTGTGCTTGAGCTCTTCAGCTCAAGGCTACACCCTACCCCTTGAGCCACAGCACCGCCTCTGGTTGTCTGGTAGTTAATTGGAGATAAGAGTCTCAAGGACTTTAGTGCATGGGCTGGCTTTGAACTGTTCTCAGCCTCTTGAATGACTAGCATTGCAGGTGTAAGCCTCTGTGCCTGGCTTTTTTTTTTTTTTTAAATAGGCTGTTCCTATGGAGTTTAAGCTGGCTTTGAACTTGCTATCCTCTGCAAGTGCAGGGATTAGTGGTGCCTGGCATAACTAGGATGAGTGTCGTTTCTTTAAGTAAACAGGCAGAGATCTTTTTATCTCTGAGTGATTAGGGCTCCCTCCACTCATCCTTTAGGGGTCTTCCATATCCTTTCCCACTAATCCAATTTGCCCTGCTTATGTAAAACTGTTGATCTAAGAATTCAGAGCAAGGAAGTTTCAGCAACCCAACTTATATTTCAATCACTGAATAAAACTTTTAAAAGATGAGGTGAGCAGAGTAGGAAAAGAAAAAGCTCAGTGACCAACTTTTCTAAAGCTCTACCTGAGAAAAGAAGGAACAAGTGGGGAGAATGGGGTCACTTGCAGATAGACAGAGCTCTTAGGAATGATGTTGGACTATTTTCACTCATTTAGTACATATAATTTAGATCCATCTAAATTTGTGCTACCAAAAAAATTCATTGCAAGCTTTCAACCAAAAGGGTGGAAATATTCTACCCTCATAGATTTACTGGAAACTTCCCACTCCGTGTGTGAGTCTGGACTACATTGCTTAATGTCCACCTTGGTGGCTCTGCCGAGTGGCCTCATTTAGCCAGGCCATTTCCATGGTCATCCATCAGGAGCTCAGCTAATGGGCAGAGGAAGAGCAAGTCTCACTCACCAACACGCCACTCATCTGAATTATTATTTTACCAGCAATGAGGGAGGGAGGGCGTCGTGAGCAGGGAGAAAGTTTGTTTGACCTTATTTCTCTCTTCTGCAGAAGATAGGGAAGGTAGACAGCAGAGCCGACGTCCAGGCTAAGCTCAACTCCCCCTCCTTCGGCTGCGGGGCTCCCTGAGCCCTGGCAACCCCATTCTTGGAGGGGGGGTGGGGAAGGTAGGAGGTGGGCAAGAAACCCAAGGGGGCGAAGGGGGAGACCAAGAAGGGAAGGTGCAAGGCCCTGGCCCGGGAACAGGCCTTGTCCAGCTGTGTCCCAGGCTGGGCCCAACGTCCCCGCCCCCGCCCCACACCGCCGCTGACGGGGGGCGCGTAGAGGAGGGGGGGCTCTTCCCCTCCGTGCTCCCCCAGAGGCCACGCCAGGAAAAGGCCGCCCGGCCAGGGGCCTCGACGGGCCCGACTCTGACGGGGGCTCAGGAAGGGGGCATCTGTCATTCACACCCCCAGGGGAGAGGCCCGGCCCCAGGGTCCGGGCGGGGAGAGGGGCGGCGGGTGGGCCGCCGTGGGGGGGAGCCCCCTCCCCGGCCCCCTCCCCCGTGGGCCCCGTGCCCTCCCGGCGCGCTCCGCCCGGCGCCCGACGCTCCCGGCAGTTGGCATGCGCTCGCCCGAACCCCCGACTCCCACAGCCTCGCTCGGAGACGAGCCGGGTCGGGCCGAGCCTTCCTACCTCCGACCCGGTACATGTTGGCCGCCATGTCCGCCCGCCCGCCCGCGGAGCCCGAGCCGAGCCCCGCCCGCCGCCGCCGCCGCCGCCGCCGCCGCCGCCGCCGCCGCCGCCGCTGCTTGGGTCGCCTCAGCCGCCTCAGCTGCCTCAGCCTCCGCCTCCGCCGCCGCCGCCGCCGCCACGGGGAGAGGGGGGGAGGGGACAGGGAGGGGGAGGGGACGCCGAGGGTGGGGGCTGTGCCCGCCCCCAGCGCCGGCGGAGAGCCGGAGAGCGGGCCGCGCGGGGGCCGCGGGCGGGAAGTGCGGGGCGGGGCGGGGGAGGGGAGCACGGGGGAGGGCCCGGGGGCCGACACCCCCAGACACACACGGACCCGACCCACTCGGTGAACCCCCCCACCGCCACCTGCTTCCACCTCCGGGGAGCCTCAGGATCAGTGACCTCGAGTTACCCCCCAGCACCCATCTCGGTGCTAAGGTCTCCGAACTGGGGAAGCTGGGAGCCAAGGTTACCCAGGAGGAGGCTTAAGGCCTGCAGGCCCTGAGGCCAAGAAGACCACACGTGCTTCCCAGCTTCCCCAGTGCAGAGACCCAGCTGGGGCCAGAGGAGAAAAACTGGCTCCCTCCCAAGTCCACCCTAACCGCCTTGGCAGGTCTGTGCATATGGCAGTTCACCCACACCTGGGCCTGACACCCTGAGGCCCTGCCTCTGGACAGGCCCTGGATGCAGAGTGCTGAAAATGGAAGAGAGAACTTTGGTAAGAGCAAGGTTCTTTGGTCTAAAGGGGAATATGGCCTCTACAATCCATCACCACCACCAAAAGAAACAAAAAAGAGAGATTCCAATCCGCTTCCTGTTGATCAACAGCTGATTGTGGTTAAAATTTTTAAATGGTTAATTTCTCCCATGCTAATTCTCTAGACAAACCTCTGTTTTCACAGAGGGTTGTTGATTAGAACTCTGTGTGGCAGAACACGTCTGTAGTCCTGAATGGAGGAAGATCTCCAGTTCAAGACCAGCCTGGACGACATAGTGAGCCATTCAAAAAAAGAAAGAGAAAAATTGAATCCATGACTGGTCTGATTAATCCACAAATGAACACAAATAACTTTACAAACTATACCCAGACATGGTTGCATAATAAAAATGAAGATAATCCTTGACTATTGTGGGTTGTTGGGCGTGTCTGGTAATAGAATTATGTGCTAGTAGGAGTTTGAGGTCTGTGCCAGAGTAGCAGGTGTCTCCAAAATAATTAATTAATTAAGCTGATTGACTCTGTGACATGATTTCTCATCTGTAATAGGGACAGTAATTATACTTTACAGATGCACTAAGGATCAGTTATGATATCTGAAAGTGCTGTGTAGACCAGACTACATAAAACACTATGCAAATAACAGGTGCCTGTTGCTTTCTTTTTTTAACTTCAGAAAGCTTTGTGAGCCTCAGATCTCCTGGCCCAGAGAAAGAAAAAGAAAAAAATGTCCTGTGATACATATTTCATAGCTGTTGTTTATCATAACTCTTTCTGGAGATCCCACCAAAAAATGTATTATGACATATCTAACATCACTTCCATTTCTGAGATGACACACAAATAGGCTGAATAAGTCACCTAGAGTTATAGCACTGCCAATGGTAGTGGAATTATAATTCAGCCTTTTTTTCTGGCCTAGAATACTATGAACCTAAGTCTTTTCCCTAGCAAAAAAAAAAGGGCTGTCCAGAAACTACAAGGAAATGGAGCACCGTTTCCCAATGTTTTCTTTCATATTTAATAAAACAATTTCTCTTTCAAAATATTTTTGTTAGCTCCTCATCTGCCTGTCTCATTTCCTCAATTTTACAGTGCAGATGTTTATGATCGCCACACTAGCCATCACAAATGTGTAAAAGGTGTCAAGAATACATATATCCCATGTTCCCCCACACCTTCTCCCCTTGGGATCAGCTTAATCAAAAAGGCTTTATTACCAGCTTCAGAGTCTTGAGCCAGGGGCAACTAGCAAGAAATAATGTCCATGCCAGAACCAGACTCCATTGCTATTTATTTGTTCATTTATTTTTGTTTTTGTTTTATCCCCATGCTTGGGTTTGAACTTGCTTTCAGTTAGCTTTTTCACTCAAAGCTGGTACTCCACTTCCAGCTTTTTGTTGTTTAATTGTAGGTAAGAATCAGATTTGTCTACCCAGCTGATTTCAAACCAGGGTCCTCAGATCTCAGCCTCTTGAGTAGCTGGGATTCTAGGTGTGAGCAACCCACCACAATACCCACCTAAATCCTTTGTATTTAGCCTCTTCCACTTAACAGCTATCAGGCCATTGTCCTTTGCTTAGATGTCTGCTCAATATCTTAATATTGAGTCCCAAATGTACAAAACATGACTAGTGATGGATACCTATCATACTCAAAGCTTTTGGTAAACTTTAAACGTGTAAAGTCTCTGCCACATGTCGAAAATTTCATAATTTGTTCCCTTCTTTCTTGAGCTATTCTGCTTCTCAATGTCAAGAAATCCAAGGCAAGGGCTAGGAATGTGGTTTAGTGGTAGAGTGCTTGCCTTGCATGCATGAAGTCCTGGGTTTGATTATTCAGTACCACACAAACAGAAAGAGCTGGAAGTGGTTCTGTGGCTCAAGTGGCAGAGTCCCAGCCTTGAGCACCAAGAGGTTCAGGGACAGTGTTCAGGCCCTGCGTTCAAGCCCCAGAACTGGCAAAAAAAAAAAAAGGAAAGAAAGAAAGAAAAACAAACCAGTCCCAGAAGGGGTATCACAATGTGTGTATGAAGTAATGCACCTTCTATTGGGTGAATATAACTATAATCCTTCTACTAACTACAATAAAAATACGAAAAAATTCAAAATAAATTCAAAATAAATAAATCCCAAGACAAATTCAGCCATCCCATAGGTAACATTTCTGAGCATGCTTAAAATAAAAGCATGCATGTGGTAGAGATCTCCTGAGGGCCCAGAGAGTCATCTGGATGACTTTACAGATAGTCTGCTTGTTAGCTGAAAGGAGGTAGATGCTTCAAAAATGCTCTAGAGTTTTCTGTTTTTTTGTTTGGGTTTATTTTTTTGTCAGTCGTAGGACTTGAACTCTGAGGCCTGGGGGTTGTCCCTGAGCTCTTCAGCTCAAGGCTACCACCCTGCCCCTTGAGCCACAGCCCCTCTTCCAGCTTTCTGGTGGTTAATTGAAGATAAGAATCTCACTGACTTTAGTGTCCGTGCTGGCTTTGAACCATGATCCTCAAATCTCAGCCTCCTGAGTAACTAGGATTACAGTCATGAGCCACCAGGCCCAGCTGTTTGTATTCTTTTCAATCTCAATTTAGGGATGGAATTTTTACACATGCAAAGAAATAAGAGTGTGCTAGCCACAGTCTCAGAGCTTGCGATATTGAATCTAGCAAAGGAGCCTGGGGGTCTAGAATGTAATTAATGTGAAGTCAGAAACCAGCCTTTGGATAAAGCATCATATCTTGTTGTTTGTATGCTCGACCTCTCTCTCTCTCTCTCTCTCTCTGTCTCCTTTCCTCCCTCCCTCCCTCTCCCTTTTTCCTTTCCTCTTTTATCAACATACTTTGGTATTTAGTAATATTTCTCTTAGAACAAGCCGTGCTATCTTAGATATTCTAGGGAGGTCCTGGGTTTTCAAGGTGGACAAATGAATCCCAGAAGAAAAGAAGACATGTGACAGCAACAATCAAAACAAGAAAGCCCCTAAGGGAAAGGAAACCAGAGTAAGGAGTTTAACCTTTCTCTAGTTATGCAGGTTCTATGCTATCAATATACAGACCAATTCCAGAAGGTCCTTGTTTTTTGGACACATGTCTTCTGAGATCCCAGAGTTCCCCAAGCCCACAGAGGGGAACACACTCAGCCATTTGGTCTCCTGTAAGACTGCCTCTATATTGTAGTAAAGGGATTGAATGGGGACAGGGGTGAGTACTCAGATGGTTAATTTAATTGTCCCCCATTCTTCCCTATTTAGCCCACAGTGGATTTGAATGAGGGAAGGTTATACAAGTACAGGTTATAGGTCAGGAGAAAAAAAAATCCCAGTAGGAAGTATTGAGGGAGCATACCTGGGAATGTTTGCAGGGATGAGTCAGATGCAGCATAGGGTGAGTCAGGGTGGGGAGGAGAGTCCAGGCTAGGAGGTCATATGGTAGGTTGGTGAAAGGCAGTGGGAGCCTGGCTAAGAGCAGAGGCAGCGAGAGAAGTACACGTAGACTACTTGGGAGTTTGGAGGAGGGAGTTGTAGGATCTAGTGACTGGGGAAGCCTGAAGTGACAGGCTTGTATGTCCTGTGTGGAGAGGTAAGCAGCGATAAGTGGGTAAGAACAGGGAATATAATGAGCACATTCAGTGTGAGGCTGTGCTTTGAAACATCAGGTAGATATTTCTTTCCTCTTTAGGACTGAACAAGCCTGGAGTTGAGGGGTGAGATCTTCGTTGGAAACATCTTCTCTGTCACCATCAGTCTACAAGCCCAGCCTACCTGGTCTGAGTAAGCCAAACGTTGGCCCTAGGGGAAAAAGCCAGTTCCCTGAGCTCTCCAGTTTGGAGTAGAAACAGGTTAAACAGGTTGGATTCCAAGGATCACAGTCCAGGTCCAAATGTGCAAATAGGCAGGGTATGGGCAGAGCCACACAAGCCACTGCCCACAGCAGATAGTAAAACCAAAAAGGAATATCCAGGGCTGACCACCCTAGGGCCAGTGAGCAAAGTTCTAGCACACACTGACAGTTCGATCCCCATCCTCAATCCCTATGGACAGCAAGTGTACAGAAGGAGAGAAGGAACAGGCTTGAAAAAGCAAATCTGATGAATTTCTACCTCACCCCCTTCCAAAATGGTATAAAGGAATGAGCCTTTGATAACCTCTGGCAAAGAAAAAATATCTATGGGGAGGGGGAACTAAATATGACTGACTTCATTTGTTAAAAAGGTCTTTGCAGATGAGATTATACTGGATTCAAAGACAAGTACCTGTAGAGAATACAGAAAAGAGAAGACATAGATAAGAAGGTTGGGTGAAGGGAGTGGTAAGGATTAACTCTATGCAGCCACAGCCAAGGAATGCCACAGATTGACAATCAGCACCAGATATTGAGGAAAGGTTCCTACTTTGCAGTAGGAACCAACCTTACTGATCTCTTGATTTCAAGCTTCCAGCCTCCAGAACTGAGAGATAATAAATGTCAGTTGTTTGAAAGAACCCAATAGCTATGTAAATTTGTTATGGCAGCCCAAGGGAACAAATACAGATGGTGCCCACCCTTCTAAGTAAACAGATTCAGCCAGAAAATACTAAGAGCACTCTACAGAGACTAAGGGACATAAAAACAAATGAGAGAAGCTAGCAGGAAGTACCCTAGGGATAGAGTACTTACCCAGCATGCTTGAGGTCCTAGTACCACAAAATGGGGAGGGAGGACTTCATCTAACTCCTGCTCAAACTGTTGAAATAGCTCAATTTGTCTCTTTCCTGAGCGTCTGTCCTTCTTGTTGGCATAGTTGGCTTAGCACAAACAGAAAACAACCTGTGTGCTATACATCTCAGCTAAAGGCCACCAGAAGTTCAATATTTTTCTGAAAGTATAGCTGAGTTACATCACACATTCCCATGAAAAACAGTGGTTTACCAATGTGGCATTCATCCAATTGATATCTTAACTGCATTTTGATTTTGTTGTTATTGTTGTTAACTGGTTGACAATCCATCTGTCCATTGTGTGAGATGGAGACTACTAAAAATATAAACTCCTGACCAAAAAAATGCCCATTTACTCAACAAATATGCATTGACTATTGCTCAAAGGCACCCGGGATTCACTAAAGAACAAGATAAACTAAGTAATGCCCTTCTGAGGCATTCCAGAGGGGAGGACAGGCTGTAAGCATATAAATATATGCATCAGTATAGAATGATATACGTTACAGAGAGTACATCAGGATTAGAAAACATTAACCAGGGCCGGAAGTTTAGCCTAGTGGTAGAGTGCTTGCCTAGCATGCACGAAGACCCAGGTTCAATTCCTCGGTACCACATACATAGAAAAAAAAGCCAGAAATGGTGCTGTGGTTCAAGTGGTAGGGCTCTAGCCTTGAGAAAGCCCAAGGATAGTGCTCAGGCCCTGAGCTCAAGCCCAGGACTGGCAAAAAAAAAAAAAAAAAGAAAGAAAGAAAACATTAACCAATGGAGATCAGGGAAGGTCTCTTGGTGATTGCAAAAGTAAAAAAAGATACCAAAGTAAGGGCTTGGAGTAAGTGACCCAGCATTCTAAGCAGAAAAACAAAAAACAAACCTCCAAAATCCCAAAGTCTATAAGCAGCTAGACTTGACCATGACAGGAAAGCCATTGTGGGTAGGTAGGAGGTAAGATAAGGTAGGTGACTAAGCCCTGGGTCACATAGGGCCTAGTGACTTTTAAAAGGAGTTTGGATTTTATTCTAAGCATAATGAGAAATAAGAAATGATGGAGATTTTGTTTTCTGTGGGAGCGTCATCTCTGTCTACAAGGTACTTTCTGAAGCTGGGGACTTGTGAGGTCTCCTGAAAGGGAATGTACATGGAGAGAAGGGCAGAAAGCTGAGCCTGGAAAAAAGCCAACAATGAGAGCAGAGCCTGGTTCTTATTCTTCAGCTGCACCAGGAAGAACATCATGAAAATTCCAACCTCCATCCCCAAGGGTTCTGGTTTAATTAGTTTGAAGTATCCCTTAGTTTTCAGTGAAAATGCAAGAATCCTCAGGTGATTATAATGTGCAGACAAGATTAAGAACTATTTATACAATAATCAGGACAGGAGAACAACCCAGGACTGAAGAAACAACAGGGCCAGGGAAGTGAGATAGGAAATGTAATCCTAGCTGCTCAGGAGGCTGAGATTTGAGGACTGGAGTTGAAAGCCAGGCCAGGCAGGAAAGTCTGTGAGATTCTTATCTCCAATTAGCCGCCAAAAAGTTAAAAAAAAAAAAAAAAAAGCAAAAGTGCTAACCTTTGGCACAAAAGCATAGGGAGAGTGCCCAGGACTGGCAATCAATCAATCAATCAATCACTCAATTAATCAATGTCTAAGACCCAGCAGCTAAGTGAAGAAAGGAGGGATGCCACTGCAGCTAATCAATCAACCACTGGTTTGGCAAGGCAGTGTCTCCAGAGACTCAACCCCTCTCCTATCCCCCCAACTGCCTTCTCCACCCCTCATGCCATCTCTTCTTTTGTGTTCTTATACTTCTGGTCCTAAGCATCTCAAATTGAGCTGGCAGGTTCTAGCCCTGAATCCAGTGAAAAAGAGGGGGACTCACAATTCCTCACCCTCTGTCAAAGAGAGAAAGAGGTGAATTTTTACTTTTCATTAAGTCTTGTTTTATTTATCTGTAGGTTTGTAGTAACTGCCCTTTGTATACAAGAAAGAGGGAAGTTTATTTTTATTCTTTATTTCAAAAAGAACCAAAATTGTGGAAGAGCTCAAAGCTAAACTTTGAACTCACGGGTAAATAAATGATTGTTTAAGTTCCCTTTTATCTCTGCAAAGTTTTAGAGAAAGAGTATTAAAGGGCTGCCCTGAGAAGTTGCTTTTACAAAGCCAGGCCAGGATCATATCATTAGTGGCAACTAACAGGACATTTCACATTTAATTGCCCAGATCAGAGAATAACTCCAAACATGGGGATCTTGGAGGAACTTTAACCTTTTTGAGGTCTTGACAAAGAAGGTACCTAGCATCTGTCCAGCCAAATCTCTGTCATCAGTTCCTTCCTTTAGAAGGAGACAAAATGAGCCAGTGGCTCATTCATACCTGTAATCCTAGCTACTCAGGCGGCTGAGATCTGAGGACTGAGGTTCAAAGCCAGCTGGGAGAGGAAAGTCCTCATGAGACTTTTATCTCCAATTAGCTACTCAAAAACCAGAAGTGGGGCTGTGGCTCAGTTGTACAGAGCTACATTTGAACAAAAGAACTCAGGGATAGCACCCATGCTCAAGACTGATGGGGATGGGGTGGGGGAGGGGTGGAGAAAGAGACAAAATGTCTATCCATTGCAACTAACCCTATGAAGCTTACAGGATGATAGGATGAATCTGAACTAGGATCTCAGAATAAAGGATAGTGCTAGAATTCTGAGGTTGTTGCTTTGGTTTTTTTTGGCAGTGCTAGGGTATGTGTGTGTGTACAAGTACTGAAATTTGAATTCAGAGACTGAGTGAGAGCTTTCCCTCAAAGCTAGTGCTCTACACTCAAGCCATACATACACTTCCAGTTTTTTGGGCAGGTAATTGGAAATGAAATCTGAAGGGACTTTCTCTGCCCAAGCTGTCTGTCTTGGAGCACTGACCCTCCGATCTTAATCCAGAGTAGGCAGGATTACAGGCTTGAGCCACTGGCACTTGGCTGAGAGCTGGGTTTTAAACTCATGGCTTCCTGCTTACTAGGCTGGTACTCTGCTACTTGAGCCATGCCTCTAGCC
Organism: Megascapheus bottae; assembly: GCF_031878675.1. Lineage (NCBI taxonomy): Eukaryota > Metazoa > Chordata > Mammalia > Rodentia > Geomyidae > Megascapheus > Megascapheus bottae. The sequence goes on from NC_143515.1 coordinate 55,577,352, forward strand.
CAGTAGCTACAATTTCTAAAGTCAGGGAGAGAGAAACTCTCACATTCCATAGACCTTGAACTTTGTTGCCTTTGATTATGTTGTCCTTGTCCTCTTCTCCCATATTCTAGCTACTCAGGAGGGCTTTTTCTAAGTGGCCCTCAAATCTCCCATCAGTTTTGAGCATTCTATGGGCCTTAGTGTTTGCAGCTTTTCCAACCAATGATACCCATCTCACCTCATTTTCCCACACACTCCTCAAATCTGGGCTGAAATTGGTACCAATACCTCACACCTATAATCCTAGCTATTCAGGAGGCTGAGATCTGAGGACTGGGGTTCGAAGCTATCTGAGGGCTGGAACTCAGAGACTGAAAGCTCTGTCCTTAAGCTGCTTTTTGTTTGTTTGTTTTCTCACCTGCCATCTCCCCCCCCCCCCCCCCCAGCCCAGGCTAGTGTTCTGTCACTTTGAGCCACAGCACCTCTTCCAGTTTTCTGGGATTAACTGGAGATAAGAGTTTCAGGAGACTTTCCTGACAGGACTGGCTTTTTGAATCGTGATCCTTAGATCTGATCCTTCTGAGAAGTTAGGATTACAGGCATGAGCCATCAGTGCCCAGCCGCCGGAGACCCCTACCTCCAACAAGCTGAAAGTGGAACCGTGCTTCAAGTACTAGCACACTAGCCTCTACAAAAAAGCTTAGGGACAAGGCCCAGGCCCTGAGTTCAAGGTTCAAACCTCAGGGCCTCCTCCCCCTCCCCCCCCACCCCCACCCATCCCACTCCCACACACACAAAAAAAATCTGGCTCTCCAGCCAGTCTCCACTGCATCGTTCCACAGTTGATTCCTTCCAGGAGGAGCTTAAAGGACCAAACTTTCAGATTCAAGTGACTTTTCTATGATATCTCAGCTTCCCTGAATTGTCTGTAGCAGAGGGCAGGCCCAGAGAAAGTGAGGGATGGAGAAACTTGCAGCCAGTGGCATGTTGTAGGATCCAATGCATTATTTATGATGCTGGTGTCAGCATGGCTCCCCGGCACCAGAGGAAATGGAAAAGGCACTTGGGCCTGTGCTGATTAAACTAAATATTTAAACAGGAATCACGAATTGAAGCAAAATCCATTTTTCTTCAGTGAGACAGAGAGTGCCACAAATGACTTTAAGGCTGGCGACCTGGTAAACATCACTCAGATCTGATGTTAAGTCTGGGGGCTTCTGGTCCCCAGCTCTCCTCCACAGTCAGTTCCCAGTGACTCTGTGAGCAGAGTTGGGGGATCTTCAGGGGGCAAAGAAAAGGCTTGAGAGACACTATGGGAATGAGATTTTTTAAAAAAAATCAGAACAAATGTAGGCTCCTGTCATTCCTCTGGCCGTCATCTCCCCCACTCAACCCCTATTCCTCTATTCTTCAGGGAATTCCATTTCCTTTCCTCAAAAGCTGTTCTGGGAAGGGGACGGGAGGGTCAAGTTCTACCCGGGCATCAGTGTCCTGTAATCCAAGCTACTCAGGAGGCTGAGATCTGAGGACTACAGTTTGAGGCCAGCTCGGGTAGGAAAGTCTGATTTCCAAGTGCTTGCCTAGCATGCACGAAAACCCGGGTTCAATTCCTTGGAACCACATACATAGAAAAAAGCCGGAAGTGGTGGTGAGGCTCACGTGGTAGAGCTCTAGCCTTGAGAAAGTCCAAGGACAGTGCTCAGGCCCTGAGCTCAAGCCCAGGATTGGCAAAAAAAAAAAAAAAAAGCTGGAAGTAGAGATGGCTAAACTGATAGAACACCAACCTTCAGCAATAAAAGCTAAAGCACAGTGACTTGAGTTCAAGTCTACACATACACACACACACACACACACACACACACACACACACACACACACACACACACACACACAGAGTTCTACTATATTTGCCCATGTTGTCAAACTTGTCATTGTAGAATCATGGGATGCTGGACAACTACTTACCCACTTCCTTGTCTTAATTTTTCCTGCCCCACCTGATCCAAGTCTCAACCAGGAAGCTGACCTCTACTCACTGTCCACAAGCCAGATGAGACACTACACAGGGAGCCCAAATGCCTGGAAGCCAGATGCTCTATCCAGAAAGTCAAAGGCTCTCCAAATGTGAAAAAAATACAAGATCTTAGAAGGAAAGTTCCAGGCTGAGATGACAAGATGTTACTGAGTCTGGTTTTCCTCTTTTATGATCTCTCACTTGGATTTCCCCCACAGTCATTCTCCTCAGCCCTGTTTCTCAGTCCCTGTGTGAACAAAGTGCCCTTTTCTTCCATTCCTCTAAGGACAGCTGAGACAGGCTGACATTTTCCAAATTAACTTTTGTAAGAACTTAGGGAAGAAGAGGAAATAATTGCAGAAAAATACAAGTGCATAAGTTCAATTCAGTCCAACGTTTATGGAGACTCTTGTGTTCAGTGCCACACTCTAAATTACTGTGATAGAATAGAGTTCCCAGACTCAGGGAACCCAACACCAACCTTTAATATGGTGCAGGGAAGTGAGACCAGGGTGGTCAGAAAGGGCTTGAAAAAAAAAAAGTGATAGAGAATCTGTGTTGTGAGAGTATGGTGCAACAAAATAGTGTTTTCCTACAGCCAGACTAAGGAGCCTTGACCTAATCCTACAGGGTCTAAAGGAAATGGAGAAGCAACATGATTGTATAAGTATTTAAGAAACATAGCCAGGCATGGTGGCTTACATCTATAATCCTGGCTACTCAGGAGGCTGAGATCTAATGACTGCAGTTCAAAGTCCGTGACACTCTTATCTCCAGTTAACCACTAGAAAACTGGAAGTGGTACTGTGGCTCCAGAGGTAGGGCAGTAGTCTTGAGCTGAAGAGCTCAGGGATCGTGCCCAGACCCAAAGTTCAAGCCCCATAACCAACCAAAAATAAAAAATAGAAGGAGAGCTCTTCCTGTAAGCGGCTTGAGGTGACCTGTGAAAATGGTTCGCTACTCTCTAGACCCAGAAAACCCCACAAAATCATGCAAGTCAAGAGGCTCAAATCTTCGAGTTCACTTTAAGAACACCAGAGAAACAGCCCAGGCCATCAAGGATATGCATATCTGAAAAGCTACAAAGTATCTGAAAGATGTAACTTTAAAGAAGCAATCTGAGCCATTTCAGCATCACAATGGTGGAGTTGGCAGATGTGCCCAGGCCAAACAGTGGGGTTGGACACAGGGCTGGTGGCCCAAAAAGAGGGCTGTTTCTGCTGCACATGCTTAAGAATGCAGAGAGTAATGCTGAGCTGAAGGGTTTAGATGTAGACTCCCTGATCATTACACACATCCAGGTGAACAAAGCACCCAAGATGTGCCACCGAACCTACAGAGCCCATGGTAGGATTAACCCACACATGAGCTCCCCGTGCCACACTGAGATGATCCTTACTGAGAAGGAGCAAATTGTTCCTAAACCAGAAGAGGAAGTTGCACAGAAGAAAAAGGTATCCCAAAAGAAATTGAAAAAGCAAAAACTTATGGCATGAGAATAAATTCAGCATAAAATAAATGCAAATAAATGAATGTTGGTTTCATTATTTTAAAAAAATAGGAGGAGGAAGAGGAGGAGGAGGAGGAGAAGGAGGAGGAGGAGGAGGAGGAGGAGGAGGAGGAGAAGAAGAAGAAGAAGAAGAAGAAGAAGAAGAAGAAGAAGAAGAGAAAGAAAGAAAGAAAGAAATATAATATAGGGGCTGGGAATATGGCTTAGTGGTAGACTGGTTGCCTAGCATGCATTAAGCCCTGGGTTCTATTCCTCAGTATCTCATAAACAGAAAAAGTCAGAAGTGATGCTGTGGCTCAAGTGGTAGAGTGCTAGCCTTGAGCAAAAAAAGCTCAGGGACAGTGCCCAGGCCCTGAGTTCAAGTCCCAAGACTGGAAAAAGAAAGAAAAGGAAAGAAGGAAGGCAGGCAGGCTGGCAGGCAGGCAGGCAGGCAGGCAGGCAGGCAGGAAGGAAGGCAGGCAGGCAAGCAGGCAGACAATATATTAAATTCTAGAATACAATAGCAAGAAATGTACTGATTACTTCATTATGTATATTACCTTTACAATAAGGTTTTTAAAAAAAAAGGAAGAAAGAAAGAGGAAGAATTAAGAATGAGGGCCAGGAGTGTGGCCTAGTCATACAGTGCTTGCCTAGCATGCATGAAGCCCTGGGTTTGAATCCTCAGTACCACATATGTAGAAAGCCAGAAGTGGTGCTGTGGCCCAAGTGGTAGAGCTCTAGCTTTGAAAAAGCCCAAGGACAGTGCTTGGGCCCTGAGTTAGAGCCCCAGGATTGTATCCCTCCCCCACTAAAAAAAAAGTCTCATGGTGAGCAAGGCGCCAATGGTTCATTCCTATAATCCAGGGTACTCAGATGGCTGAGATCTGACGATCATGGTTTGAAGCCAGCCCAGGTGGGAAAGTCCATGAGACTCTTATCTCCAATAAACTACTCAGAAAAAGCTGGAAGAGGCTCTGTGGCTCATGTGGTAGAGCCCAGGGATAGAGCCCAGGTCCAGAGTTCAAACCCTAGCCCCCCCTGCCAAAAAAAAAAAAAGCAGGAGTGGAACACAGTAAAAGAAAAAAAAAAAAAGAGTGGGACACAGGAGCATGACAGATGGGGTAAGTCTGATTGGAATATATAATTTGCAAGTGCAGAAATGTCACAGTGATCCCTCCCCCCTTGTACAACTAATATATATGCTTATTAAAAAAAAAAAAGAGGAGGGGCCGGGAGTTTGGCCTAGTGGGATAGTGCTTGCCTAGCATGCACAAAGTCCTGTGTTCAATTCCTTGGTACCACATATATAGAAAAAAAGCCAGAAGTGGTGTTGAGGTTCAAGTGGTAGAACTCTAGCCTTGAGAAAGCCCAAGCACAGTGCTCAGGCCCTGAGCTCAAACCCAGGACTGGCAAAAAAAAAAAAAAAAAAAAAAAAAGAGGAAAAGTAAAGGTTTTTAATAATTTGTAAGTTGGCTTTTTTTTTTTTTTTGTCTATGTCTCACTTTGCAGCCCAGGCTAGACTTAAGACCCATTATGTAGTCCAGGTTGGCCTTTGACTTCCATCCTTCTGTTTTAGCCTCCCATGTGCTAGGATTGGCTCCTGGCAGTTTTGATTTATGTACCAACCTGTGCGTTAGATTATCATAACATATCAGACATATCAGGCTTCTGGACCTGCAAACTTAACAACAGAACATGGGATAAAATGCTGCTCACCCCTCTACTTAGAAGTTAGACACTGTGTACAAGGCTTATCTTTATTTTTCAGAGGTGTTAAGGAAGGAACCCTGGCCTCCAAGCTCATGCTAGGCAAGTATTATACCTCAAGTTACATCTCCAGCTCTAGAATTGCATTTAAATTCAACACAGAATTGCCTGGGGGTTCAACTCAATGTTACAGCATGCCTACCAAGAACAAGGCCCTGGGTTCAGTCCCTAGCATCACACACACACACACACACACACACACACACACACACACACACACACACTCCTGCATGCACAAAGGGAAGGACAGAGGGAAGGATGGAAGAAGGAAGGAAGGAAGGAAGGAAGGAAGGAAGGAAGGAAGGAAGGAAGGATAGAAGGGAAGGAGGAGGAAGGAGGGAGAGAAAGAGGGAAGGAAAGAAAGATCAACAGATGGGTAAATTAGAGTTCTTTTAGTTTGGGAAGCCAATTCCAAGGAGGGGCAGTGTTATGGCCTTAAGACGCCTCTTGTGTGGTGACCACCACCAGGGGAGATGGTACTCCAGAAATTTCATCAGTGCTACCCAGAAGATGAGGTCACTTAACCCCTGGAGAATTCTAATCAGGATGAAGTAGAGGAAAGCTTTGGGACTCCTAAGAGATTTAAAGAAGCAATTATTTAGTAGAAAAAAAACTTGAGAAATATAGTTATTCAAGCCTGAGAGATTTTTAAATTATGAGGGCTTGAAGTCTTTTTAGATAAGAGTCTCCTTATGTAGCCCAAGCTGGCCTGGATCAGGGATCCTCCAGCTTGGCCTCCTTAGTGCTAAGATCACAGGTGTGTGTCACTCTGTCCAGCTAAGAAATTGAAACCTGGAATTCATTAACTTGAGAAATCTAAGGAAGGAGATTGCCCAAGTCTTTGAAAAATTAATTGAAGAAATACAGATGGCAAATTATAACAATTTGAAGAAGAGAGAGAGGAAGAAGAGAGAAAATGAGAATTAGAGCTGTTTAATCAGCTTCATATCCAATATTTGGCAGCTGATGTTTCAGCTGAGAAATTAATCAACTCAATACATAACATTAATAGAAAAGGAATACTGGGTAAGAAAGAACTGACATAGTATGTGCATGGGGGGGGAGTGGGTGTGTGTGGTGCTAGGGATTAATCCAAGACCCTTGGGCATGCTAAGGAAACTGTCATCCTCCATTGAGCAACATCCCAGTCCTGAAATTCTTATTAAGTGAATTTTTTAGAAAATGTATTATACTTATTTTTTAATTAGGAAAACACTTTAAAAACCAACAACATAAACCCAAGATTAGTAGAACTTTCTGAGGCCAAGTTGGTCAGCCTGGAGATTGTCATGTTTTTCAGGCGCCTGCACCTTTTTTTCCCTTATATAACCCTGTCTGCAAAGGAGCCAACAAGTCTGCTTTGCAACAGAAAGCAATAGAAGATGCTGAGCAGCAGGGAAGGCAGAAAGCTTTCACATTCTTTTAGTGTGCCCTGACTCTGCCCCTGGGCACATGAGGCACTCTTCTCTCCTTTATAATAAATTTTTCTTTTTTTGCTTAAGTTAGTTCACATAAACAAAAAAGATCCCTAACTAATATAACTAAAATGCCAGTGTGTGCTGTGTTGAAATGCAACTTTATTGCGTAGAAACCACAGGGAATTAGTGAAGGATTTTAAGTAAGTAGGTGACAAGCATTTTATAAATAATTATCAGCCAGGTGAGGGTGGCTTACACCTGTAATCCTCAAGCCCAGGACTGGCCAAAAAAAATAAAAAATAAAAAATAAAGTGGTAGAGTGCTAGCCCTGAGCAAAAGAGCTCCAAGACAATGCCCGGAAGCCTGATTTCAAGACACACACACACACACACACACACACACTCTCTCTCTCTCTCAAATGCAACAAAGAAAATGGATGCAAAGAGGCCAATTTACTTATTTATTTATTTTATTTTATTTTATTTATTTATTTATTTATTTGCCAGCCCTGGGCTTGAGCTCAGGGCATGAACCCTGTCCTTGGACTTTCTCAAGGCTAGAGCTCTACCACTTGAGCCTCAGCACCACTTCCGGCTTTTTTCTATGTATGTGGTACCGAGGAATTGAACCCAGGTCTTCGTGCATGCTAGGCAAGCACTCTATCACTAGGCCAACCTCCCGGCCCCAATTTATTTATTTTTGCTAATTTGAACTCAGAGCCTTATACTTCCCCGCTCCTCACCTCCTCTCTTGGTACTCGGGCTTATCCTAGAGCTTTAGCATTTGAGCTATGGCTCCAGGTCAGGTTTTTGCTGATATTTTGGAGATAGAGTCTCTCAAACTTTTCTGCCCAAGCTGGCTTCAAATCATGGTCCACCAGGCCTCAGTCTTTTCAGAGCTTAGATTATAGGTGTGACTCACTGCCCCCAGCTTAGATTCTTCTCTGAATAGACACATACCTGGAGCCTTTGAATTCGTCTTGGGCCCCAAACTCACTCACTCACTTCCTTAACAGGTCAACTATCACCTCTCCAGTCTGCCTTTCCTACAAATCTGGAGAGTTGTAACTTTGTTTCAATGGTCTAGAACTCCTTATCATTCTGTGATGCTACATATTTCACTAACTTATTATCTATAAGCCCTTTAAGGATTAGTATGCTCGTCTGCTTAATTTACGGCTGTGCCCTCAAGGCCTAAGACAGCAGCTGATTGGTAGAAATTACCTAAGAAATGCTTGGAGCTGGGAACATAGCTTAGTGGTACAGTATATATTAGCATACAAGAGACTTTGAATTTCTTCCCCATCTTGGCTAAAACAAACAAGCAACCACATCCCTGCACTACCCCCCCCCAAAAAAAACCAACAAAACAACTTTCATTATTGTATCAGTGCTTCTGATATTTCAGATGCCTTAGCATAATATTCAAGACTAGGTTTTTACAATCTGTCCCTGTCTCTCTCTCAATCTCCTCTTGTCCTTTTTTTTGGGGGGGGGCAGTGAATATGTGCCCCCATCATGGCACTTGAGCTAGGCACTGTCCCTGAGTGATATTTTTCTAATTAAGGTTAGTACTCTACCACTTGAAGGTACAACATTATTTCTGGTTTTCTGAGGGTTAACTGGAGACAAGAATTTCATGGACTTTCCTGCCAAGCTGCTTTGAACATTGGTCCTCAGATCTCAACCTCCTGAATAGCTAAGATTACAGGTGTGAGCCACTAGCACCCCGCTTCTCCTGTTCTCTTTCCAATGTTCTTTACCACATGTGAGCAGGCCCTGGGCTTTCCTGGTCCTGAGTCTCTACATCCTCATTTCAAGAACTTAGCTTTCTCTTCTGCTTCTTCTGCTTGAACCCTTCAGCTTATATACCTCTTCCCCAGAGTACTGTCACCCCCATCATACGTCCACATTATATATCAAAGGTAATTCAGGCTGTCCTTCCCCTGTACTGGTGGGCTCCAAAGCTAAAAGACCATCAGAACCACACGGCAGTCTGTTTTCTTACTGATTTTCTCACTAGAAGCCTAGCCCATTATCCCAGACCTCCTGCTAAAGTTACTTCCGTTCACTGTAGCAATTAATAGGGTTTCAGAGGAGGATCTTGGCATCTTTGTGAAGGAGGACCGCATCTTTGTGAAGCCCCTTTGCTCTGTCCCACCTGTGTCCCACCTCTTGCAATGAGAATGTGTCTGGTTTCGCCTTGCTGTAAAGTTATTTGTCTAATCACACTGACACTTGTCCACCCACATGCCCTATCTCCTACTTAGTGCCAGCCATTGACGGCAGAGATCTCATCAGGTTTGGATATGGATCCCATGCATGTAGAGCCTTGATAAGACTTGTCACAACTGAAAGAGCAAAACCAGGAGGCCTCTAAATACTGCATGTGGGAGAAGCAACACTATTTTTTCAGTTCTCTTTGGTTTCAAAGAAAAACCTGGTTGGGGTGGCACCCCGGGTCTTGTTTAAGCACATAGCAAAGCAGATCCAAGGAAAAGCAGAACCACAAAGCCAAGTAGGGCAGAGGAGAACATCTTAATTATGGGCCCAAGGCTATCTGTATGCCATACCCCCTTCTCACCTAGTATGGGCCTCATCTGTGTCCTGGGCTAATTTCCCCTGTGGCTTTTGTTTGAGTACAGCAACTTAATTAGCAAGTAACAATAAAGAAATCCAAGGTGCCCTCCTGTTTCCCATTTACAATTTAAGCGTTGGCATCACCAGGCATTCCATTCTTCTTGCTATTAGTTCAAGTTAATGGTTTTATTAAAACTCCAAAGGTCCTCCTCCTTCCCTTTCTCCCCACCACGCAAATTCTGAATCAGCCAGCCAATAGTCCTTTCCAGAGTGACTCTGAGATTCTCCTTTTAAGAAGCACCATTATCACTGTGATCATGTTATTTTGAGTTCTTTCATTTCGTAGCTTCTTTCTGGGAAAGCAAGTTCAAATACTCACATTAAAAGGATTCAAGAGCTGGGCACCAGAGACTCATGCCTACAATCCTAACTACTCAGGAAGCTGAGATCCGAGAATCGCGGTGGAAAGCCAGCCCAAGCACGAAAGTGTGTGAGACTCTTATCTCCAATTAGCTGTCAGAAAACCAGAAGTGGCACTGTGGCTCAAGTGACATAGCACTAGACTTGAGCTAAAAAGCTCAAGGACAGTGCCCAGGCCCAGCGTTCAAGCCCTACAACTGACAATAAATAAATAAATAGGATTCAAGAGCCAGGCTTCTGTGGCTCATGCCTGTGACCTAACAGTTCAGGAGGCTGTGAGCTAAAGATCAAGATTCAAGATTTGAGTTTGTTTGTTTTTTTTAAGGCCAGCCCAGGAAAGAAAGTCCATGAGACTTGATTTCAAATTGAAAAAGCAGAAAGTGAAGCTATGTCTCAACCAGTAGATCTCCAGCTTTCAGCAAAAAAAAGACATACAAGAATATCAGGACTGGGCTGGGAATGTGGTTTAGTGGTAGACTGCTTGCCTAACATGCATGAAGCCCTGGAGTATCAAGTCCTCAGTAGCACATAAACAGAAAAAGCCATAAGTGGTGCTATGGGTCAAGTGGCAGAAGCTCAGGGACAGTGCCCAGGCCCTGATTTCAAGCTCCAGGACTGGCAAAAAAAAAAAAAAGGAGAAGCCTTGATTTCAAACCTCAGTATTGGCACCAAGCAGGAGGTTTTGGGTTCAGTCTCCAGTAACAAAATAGTAATTATCATTCAATAACCAAAGTTAACAAAAAATAAAGTAAGTGGGTTGGGTTGTGAGTGTAGCCCACTGGTTGCTGATATGCTTAGCATTCAGGAGGCCCTGGGTTCAGACTCCAACAATCCCACTTCACCTACAGATTCAATAACCAGAATTTCCACTTGGGATTTCTTCTAGTTTTAACATAGTATAATAGAAGAAATGGAGGTCACAGGCTTGGACTCTTAATCTCAACCCTTGGACCTGCATCAGCTTCTCCTCCTCCACCACCACTTCCTCCTTCCCCTCCCCCTTTTCCTTTTTTTATGGTGGGTAGAGGATGGGCTGGCCTTGTACCCTTAATCTCAATTCTCCCAGGTAACTGGGGTCAATTGTAAGCTATCCAAATTTAAACTTCTGGAGTCCATGCCATGCAATCTATTGAAAATGATGTGTCAACTGTCAACTTGTATGTTCTAGGCATTAAAGAGGAAACATTATACATTTTATGTAATGAGGTAGCCATTTTATACTTCAGACAACCCACTCCTCCTTGACACACCCTCCCTTTCCTGAAACACACACACACACACACACACACACACACACACACACACACACACACACAGATACTTTTTACAAACTGCAATTCATTGATTCTATCTGGGAGCTTCCTACACTGTCCTTGGAACTTGGAACGTGTCTGGCATTATTTTAATAAAAGCTCAGAGTCTTTCTCACTGTAACTACTGATATAGCCTGCATATTCTTGGATTCTCTTTGCACTCCTGAAGGATCTCTTTGTCCTACAAATCTCCTGAGGCCACTCCTCCAATCTGCTTCACTGCCTCCTCTTTAGTTTATCTGGTGTCCCTACTATATCTGCCTGTTCCAAGCCTCCTTTCTCCCTTTTATCTTCCCCAGTTCCTGGTTGCCAAACACCCTGAAAGCAACCCATCCTTGGGCTTTCAGCCTTCAAGCCTACTAGTCTTCAATTTTTTTATCTACCTGATAATTCTTAGTGGGGGCTTATAGCATTTCTTCCCTAAGGACACGGGCACCCCGCCTGCCTCTGGCCTCCATAGTATACCTCCATTATGGCACATTACCTTTTTGTTATGGTTCTGGAATGTAAATTCTCATATGTAGGTAGGAAAATACTTCACAAATTGACATTAACAGGGTGTAAGGAGAAGGTGAGGTATAATGCTTGGCACAAAATGAGATGAGGCCAGACAAGCAAATGCTGGAAAATCTTAAGAGCCTTAATTGCTAAGAAGCTTTGGGTTTTACTCTGGAAATGACTAGCCAGGACAAAGAATACTAGGCTTCCTTTTTCTTTTCTCTTCCCTGTCTTTCTCTTTCTGTCTGCACATCTCTGTCTCTCCTCTTCCTCCTCCTTCTCCTCTTCTTCCTTTCCTCCCGCCTCCTTTTCTTCCTCTCCTTTCTCCCCATTCCTTCCTCCCAGACAGGACTCACTATGTAGCCAGACTGGCATCAAACTTCAATCTTCCTCTTCCAACTTCCACCAAGTACTAAGATTATATACAGTGCAAATGATAGTGTGCATGCCACATGCCTTTTGGGCTTCTGATTTTAATAAGGTTGTTTAGCCTGAGCATGAAAAATGGTTGTCTTGCCCAGGAGAGAGGAAAGAGAAAAACTCAGTGAGGAAGCTACAGTAATTGTCAAGGCAGGACAGTCTGTGCTTCAGGGAAGTGGAGCTTCATGACTGGGGAAGAAGACAGATGAAAGACAGGAAGTCAGGATGTAGGAAGGTTTGGTAGTCATCATAGGAACACCTGTGTATGGAACTGGAAAGAACAAGTTTCTGGGGAAGATGGTGAGTTTCATTTTCATCCTAATAAGTTCGGGGTGTGGTGATTCCAGTGTGGTTGGGGATGCAGGGGAAGGCTAAGGATGTAGATTTATGAGTCTTGCTAATGGTGATGACAATTCAAATCACAGTCATGGAGACCTCCCAGAAGGGAAAGATGAATGGGTTAAGACCCTGGCTTTTTCCATCTCTTTCTTTTCTTATAATAACATTACAAATTCAAAAATGAGGAGGCCTCAGTGAATCCACTTGAGAATTCAATTGAGGATGGGATTTTTTTGGGATTCAAAATCTTGACAGCCTCATTTACTTTTTTTGTTTTTGAAGGTTAAAATTTTTTAATTAAAGAATTTATTAACATTGATTTTACATCATATTTTCATTTACTTTTTTTTAACATTCTTAATTCTTATTTTGCTGTTGTTTTCTTTTTTTTTTCTCTCTTCTTTTTTTTCTCTTAGCCTCAGGACTGAGCTGTTTGCTGCAGGATATGGAATCTTCCAGGTGCAACCTCTCTGGGAGACTTAAACCATTCCCTTGGTCAAAGCATGGGCTTATTTAAGGTCAGATAGTTGGTGGTTAACTGACAGCTCTTGTCTTGTTTATCAGGCAAGTAACAGAGTATTTCTTTGTGTTCCTTCCCATTGTACTTTTGGCATTTGACCATTATACAGGATGGTCTCTGAAAGCAAGGAATATAGCATAAAGCCCAGAAGTTATACTGAGAACTTACCTACACACCCAGCTCCTATACAGAGTAGGCCCTGGGGCTACTGTTCAGGACCCTGCTCCTCTAAGTGGAATAGGGGACAACACCTGACTCAAGAAGGTCATTTACTCACTAATTTCTAACCCTTTTATATATTTTTTTAATTTTTTTTTTTTTTGCCAGTCCTGGGCTTGAGCTCAGGGCCTGAGCACTGTCCTTGGACTTTTTCAAGGCTAGAGCTCTACCACTTGAGCCTCAGCACCACTTCCGGCTTTTTTCTATGTATGTGGTACTGAGGAATTGAACCCGGGTTTTCGTGCATGCTAGGCAAGCACTCTGCCACTAGGCCAAACTCCCGGCCCCTCCTTTTATATATTTTTAATTATATATTTATTTTGGTAACCCAGGCTTGAATTCAGGGCTTCTTCCCTCAAGGCTGGTTCTCTATCCCTTAAGCCACACCTCTACGTCCACCATTTTTCCCCCTGGTTAATTGAAGATAAAAGTCTTACAGGACTGGAAATGTTGCTTAGTGGTAGAGTGCTTGCCTAGCATGCATGCAGCCCTGGGTTCAATTCCTTAGTACCACATACATAGAAAAAGCTGGAAAGTGGCTCTGTGGCTCAAGTGGTAGAGTGATAGCTTTGCGCATAAGGAAGCTCAAGGATTGTGCCCAGGCTCAGAGTTCAAGCCCCAGGATTGGGGGAAGGGGGGACTTTTCCAGACTTTCTTCCTGGGCTGGTTTTAAACTGGTATTCTCAGACCTTGGCTTCTTGACTAGCTCAGATTATCGTCATGAGACAGCAGTGTTCAGAAAGAATCACAACTCACTCAAGTGTATTTCAGCTCTCAGACAGATTGTGAGGGTTTTTTTTTAAAGAATATTTTTGTCTTTATTTTTTTAATTGTAATTAATAAAAGGGTTACATGATATTTGCCAGATAGAAGGTGCATTAATTCACATACATTGATACCCTTTCACATGTCTTGGTACCCATTATCCTCCCCCCCAGGTTGTGAGTTTTGAGACTAGCCAGGGATATAAAATGAGACCTTGTCTTAAAAAAATAAAAACAAACAAAACCAAAAGCCAAGCCAAGAAAGTCGGGTCCAGACAGGAAAGTCCGGTCCAGACAGGAAAGTCTGTAAGACATTTACCTCCAATTAACCATCAAAAAGCCAGAAGTGGACCTGTAACTCAAAGGATAGAATGCTAGTCTGTAGCAAAAAAAGCTCAGTGACAGCACATAGGCCATGAATTCAAGCTACAGGACCAAAACAAACAAAACAAAAACAAATAAGCCAAGCATTGTGGTACACACTTGCACTCCCAAGTATTCCAGAGGCAGATCAGGAGGTAACTGTGATGGGAGGCCCCATCTCAACCAGAAAAGAAAAAAAAAAAAAAAGAAGTGATTCCAGCTTTGCTGGAAGTTTAGGTAGAAGGATGGTAATCCAGGCTGGTTTATAGGAAAAATCAAGAAATTATCTGAAAGTAACTAAAGTCAAAGGGGCTGGGGACATGGCTCAAATAAGATCAAGGCTGTGAGTCCAAACCCTAGTACAACTAATAACAAAACAAAACAAAAACAATCTTTATTTCAGGGGCTGAACATGTAGCTTAGTGGTAGTTGCATGCTTAGCATGCATAAGGCCCTCAGTTTGATCCCAGCATCAAAAGAAGAGGAGGAACAGATGGAGGGGAGGAAGAAAGTTTGGGATAGGTACTTACCAGCCTGTACTTGACCTTCAGGAAAATAAGCACTTCTCTAAAACAATTGTCTAAACACATCTACAGAGAGAAGAGCAAGTCAGAGAACCAGAGAGAGAAAGAGAGCACACACTGAAATACTGAGCAAATGGTTCCCTTAGCTCCTCAAAGACCTCCATTTCTAGATTTCAATTTCTTCCAAGGCTTGTATTTGAACCTATGGATTCTATATTTGTTTCTGCCTAAGCTGGTCCTAGTAGCCAAGGCACCTCACTGATGGACAGTAGCCTTTTGGGTGATGTATTAAGAGAAGAAGCAGTTTAAATGGGTTTACTGACAAGACTCAGGCAACATGTTAATGCTATCAAGATGCAGAGTATGTCCATAGGACTGAAAAGGATTTTGAGAAAGCTGCCACTTAATCAGATGTCCCCTCGATATTATGCTCAAACGTAATAGTCCTCTACAACTCAAGCCATGGTGACTTTCCTGCCCAGGTGGCTCAGAACAGCAATTTTCAGATTAGTGCCTGGCTCTGACAGTCCTATTTATAATAGAAATGTTGTATGAAAACTCCTTCATAATCTCCCATGTTTCTCTGGCTTTTGTTTGGTTGACATAAACAACTCAATTTTGATTCTAACAACTTTTGCTTTCTTTGATTTTTCCCTCCTCCCTCCCCCTTCTCTTTTTCTCTCTGTAAGTCCTGGGGCTTGAACTCTGGGTCTGGGTGCTGTCCCTGGGCTCCTTTTGCTCAAGACTAGCACTCTACCACTTGAGCACCACTTTCAGCTTTTTCTGTGATTAATTGGAAGTAAAAGTCTCATGGACTTTCCTACCTGAGCTGGCCAATCTTCAGATCTCAACCTCCTGAGTTGTTAAGTGTGAGCCACTGGCTTCCCTCCCTTCACCTGCCCCCCCCTCGCACTTTTTTCTAGTCCTGAGGCTTGAACTCTCGGCCTGGGCACTGTCCGTGAGCCTCTTTGTACTCAAGGCTAGCATTCTACCACTTAAGCCACAGCATCTCTTCTGGCTTTTTCTGAGTATGTGGTACTAAGGAATCAAACTCAAGGCTTCATGAATGCTAGGCAAGCACTATACCTCTAGGCCACACTCTCAGCCCATTTTCTATGTTTTATAAAGGTCTAGATCAAATGAAAAAGCAGCAATATTTTTTATGCCTTTTATAATCTCCTGCTGCCACCCTAAAACCTAGGTATGGCCAAAAATTCCTCTCTCTTTAGTTTAACAAACACAGGCTGAGCTTTTACTAGGAGATTTTTGTTGTTGTTTTGTCCCAGTACTGAGACTTGAACTCTAGGTGCTGTCCTTTCCCCTTTTCACACAAGGCTGGCACTCTACCACTTGGGCCATACTTCTACTCCTGGTTTTTTGGTGGTTAGCTGGAACTAAGAGTCTCATGGACTTTCCTGCCTCTGCTGGCTTCTAACTTCAATCCTCAGGTCTCAGCCTCCTGGCTAGCTAGGAATACAAAACTGAGCCAATGATGCCTGGCCAGGAGATTTTAAACTAAGCAAGGTTTGAGGGCCAGACATTTAGCTCTGTGGCAGAGTGCTTGCTTAGCATGTGTAAAGGCCCTAGGTTTCACCCTTAGTAGAGCAAAAACTAAACATAAAGACATGCATACAACAAAGGAAAATGTAAATGTATAGATTTTATTTTTTAATAAACAGCATATATATGGAGAGTTAATGGAGCTGATAACCTTGATTTGCCTAGTTTCTACTTTGCAGACCTGAGCTTAAAATTTTTTTCTTACTGCAAACTTAAGCATCTTTTTTTTTTTTTTGCCAGTCCTGGGCTTGAGCTCAGGGCCTGAGCACTGTCCTTGGACTTTCTCAAGGCCAGAGCTCTACCACTTGAGCCTCAGCACCACTTCCGGCTTTTTTCTATGTATGTGGTACCGAGGAATCGAACCCGGGTCTTCATGCATGCTAGGCAAGCACTTTAACCACTAGGCCAAACTCCCGGCCCAAACTTAAGCATCTTTATCATGTAATTGATATATAGTATGTAATTGATATATAGTATGAATCTGGTATAAATGCTAAATACCCTCTAATTAAGGAACCAGCGGAAAGACTTAGACAAGACCTGAGATTTCTTTCTTCTCGTTGTTTCCCCCTTCCCCCTGGGGCTTGCAGGACCTTTGCACCATCCCAGAGCCTCCTTGAGCCTCTTTGTGCTCAAGGCTAGCACTCTACCACAACCCTACTTCTGGCTTTTTTGAGTACTTTGTTGGAGATAAGAGTCTCATACGGACATTCCTGCCTAATCTGTTTGAAGCATGATCCTCAGATCTCATTAGCTAGGATTACAGGCACAAGCCACCAGCATTCAGCAAAGCCTGAGATTTCTTAAGTTCTCACTTCAGTCTCTCAGCCTAAAGTGAAAGAGAGACAGCATGTGAGGTGTCTTAGGAGTCTGATCCTTCTGGGACCTTCCTAGAACCTCCATCTGCTCCCTCAGATGAGCCCTGAATGTTCGGAAGACTTGAAGCTTCCAGAGTTCTCCTGAGTTTGTCTTCACTTCCACTCATATCAATTGGACTTCAAATTGGCCAGTTTCTCAAATATTTTTCCTACAGGTTTTCATTCTCTGTTCTGAAAGTCTTGCCCTCTCATTTGTCCTATGTGGCTGTAAAAAGCATATATCTGAGGGTCCTGATAAGCTTGTCTATTCACTTCCTGGGGACTGGGTTTCTGGCTAGGTTTAGGTGTATCTTTGCCATTGGCCAGGTGGCCTCTGTGGAGTCACTGTCTTAACTTCCTGGTGTGGTCATTGCTTTTCTTATGCCTCCTGGTGGCCCTCTCAGGAAAGTGCTTTCTCTATGTTTTCCCCCTCTGTCAGGAATATCTTTGAATTATGTACATCCTTGTTTTCTTCCAGAGGTGGGATCAACCTCTCCTCCCTTTGTCCATACATAGAGGACTTAGAATTTGAAGGCCATCATGGCTTCTGGTGCAACTATTCATTTTTGCTTTTTTAGTGTGCATCATCCTAGATAATTGTAAAGGAATAGGCATAGCTACATACTAATAAAACTTTATTCATAAAACCTCATTTGTAGCTGGGTGCTGGCTGGTGGCTCATATCTGTAAGCCTAGCAACCCAAGAGGTTGAGACAGGAGAATCACAGTTAAAGCCAGCCTGGGCAGAATGTAAAACTCTTATCTTCAATTAACCAGGATGCCTGAAGTGGAATGTAGCTCAAGGTAGCTAGTAGTAGAACACCAGTTTTAGAAGAAAATTTAACAGATAGTGCCCAGGCCCTGAGTTGAAGTGCCAACACACACACACACACACACCCCATAACCAAACAAACCCCCCCAAAAAACCCATTAATATAGCTGGATGTGGTGGTATATACATAGAATCCCAGTATTTCAGAGGCTGAGGCAGGAGGAGTTTGAGTTTGAGGCCAACCTGGGCTACACAGTTGGCCTGAACTGCCTAGTGAGAGAGAACCTGTAGTAATTAAACAAAAACAAAAGAAGAAATCAATCATAAAAATAGGTCGGAAAACAAAAGATTCACTTGTAGAATATGTACTTTGTATGAGGTCCAAGCTTCGATAACTGGGGGGGGACTGGCCATTACAGGCCATTTGCTGACCCAATATCCCCTCCCTCCACTGTTTTAAGCATTTAGCACTTTAATCCTTCTAGAAGTATGTATACTGCAAACAAGGCAGCATCTGATTAGATGGTAGGCAATCACGAATCAGGGATATTCTTTTCAGTTTCTGAGTTTTCGGTTTGGTGTCAGTATTGGGCTTGAACTCAGGGTCTTGTCTTTTCTTTTAGCTTTTTCTCTCATGGTTGGCACTCTATCATTTGGATCATACCTCCACTCCTGGCTTTTGGCTGCCCAGGCTGGCTTTGAACTGAAATCCTCAGATCTTAGCCTCTTCAGTAAATAAAATTACAGGTCTGGGGTCCGGGAGTTTGGCCTAGCGGTTAAAGTGCTTGCCTAGCATTCACAAAGACCCGGGTTCGATTCCTCGGTATCCCACATACACAACCAAGCCGGAAGTGGCAGAGACGAGACACAACCAAGCCGGAAGTGGCAGAGACGAGACTGCAACAAGCGACAGAGAGCGAAAGCAAGCAAGCGGAGCCCAACCGAGTGGTGGCCGGAGCGAGCGGGGCCAGAGCGAGCAGAGCCAGGAGCAAGCGAGAGCTGGCCGGGCCGGAGCAAGCGGGGCCAGAGCGAGCGGGGCCTGAGCTAGAAAGAGGGCCTAGCCCGGCCGGAGCGAGCGGGGCCTGAGCTAGAAAGGGGGCCTAGCCAGGCCGGAGCGGGCGGGGCCGGAGCGAGCGGGGCCAGAAAGAGAAAGGGGCCAAAAAAAAAAAAAAAAAAAATTACAGGTCTGAGCCACTGGCACCACATTTGAGATGCTCAGTTCTAAAGACAGTGAGACTGACCAAATAAATTCAACGACTTCCTGTTTAATCCTTTCTTAAATTCTGAACAAGGATCAGGTATCCCAAGGAGGTCTCCTTTCATTAAAAAAAAAAAAATACGTTATGAACAAGGGCCTTACCAAGGCAAACACAAATAAGGTGTCGTGGGAGGGGTAGCTGGGACCAGAAGCTTCCTCAATGATAGCTGATGGTTTAGCCAGTTAGTAAAAGTGAGGACAGATGCCACATACTTTGAGGGGACCTTGTGTGCCTGATTCAAATTAGGTGGCGATGTTACTTATATACCTGTTTTCACTGTATGGGAAAATTAATGGTTTTATTGGCACCATTAAAGTTGGAGTTTTCTGAAGAGTCCTATAAATTGGAATGTCTCAGTAATATCTAATTTATAGTGAGTATAAATATCACTCCTGAGTTGGTTTCTAAGGTGATCTACAATGATCTACAAATTGAAAGTCTTAACTAATGCTGATTTAGTGGAAGTTAAACACAATTTCTCTTCTGGAAGTATCTGCTATTGAGCTAGACTACTGGTAGTCATTGATTGTTAATCCCTTGACGCCGTCCAAGTTAAATGTACTCTAAACTTAGGGGAGGGATTGCCAGGATGTCCTCAAAGGAAGTTTGCTTTTTAGTTCTTTCTTAGAAGATTTACACTGACATGTGCTCTAGTTGTTCTTGTAGTTTCATCCATCACAATGGAAGCTTGTGAAAGGGTACAAAATGCTTCTCAGTGTCCTTGCTACAAAGACTTTTTGTTTGTGATAACTTTTCTTTCAAAGTGAAAATCCTATTTGGAAGGCATAAAGTCCTAACTAATGTTACACAGTGAGGAAGGCTCCTGCAGCTGGAGGAAAGGTGGTTTTGGAGACATTATGTGATGTTATGTGGTCACACAGCTGTAGTGAAATCCCTGGAAGAAGACTCTTGAAACAGAAAGGAACAGCAAGTGCTTATTCCATCATTTTTGCTAAGCCACATACTCCATTTTCTGACTCTGGCCTGAAACAGGCCTACAGTAGCCTAACTGACTATTCTGACAGCCCAGAATGATGGGGTATGCTTACTATAGTAAAGTTACCAAGAAAACTTAGGCAGGAAGATGGCTTCAGCCCAAGCATTTGAAGTCAGCCTGGACAACCTAGTATAGATGCCATTTCAGAACAAAACAAAAACTAGGGCTGGGAGTTTGGCCTAGTGTTAGAATGTTTGCCTAACATGCACAAAGACCTGGGTTCAATTCCTTGGTACCTCATACATAGAAAAAGCTAGAAGTGATGCTGTGGCTCAAGGGATAGAGCTCTAGTCTTGAGAAAGCCCAAGGTAAGTGTTCAGGCCCTGAGTTCAAGCCCAGGGCTGGCAAAAAAAAAAAAAAAAAACCTACCTGCAAGTCAAGTCTTCCAGACAGCTGCAGCTCCCACCTTCTTTATTTTTTCTCTTTTTTTTCTTTCATTTCTTTTATTTCTCCTTCCATTCTCCCTCCCTTTCTTCCTCCCTCCTTTCTCTCTCCCTCTCCCTCTCCCTCTCTCTCTCTCTCTCTCTCTCTCTCTCTCTCTCTCTCTCTCTCTCTCTCTCTCTTTCTCTCTGCCAGTATGTGACACTTTATGCCAGGGTAAACTGAGGCAAATACCTGAGGTTTTTGACATAGAGGTAATGGGATCATACAGTCCAACACTGGGTGATTTTATCTTAATTTAAAATCTTAAAAGTAACCAGGTGTCAGTGGTTCAGACCTGTAATCTTAGCTACTCAAGAGGCTGAAATCTGAGGATAACAGTTTGAAGTCCAGGTACGAAAGTCTGTGAGACTCTTATCTCCAATTAACCAGCAAAAAGTAGAACTTTGGCTCAAGTGATAGAATGCTAGCTTTGAGTGGAAGAACTAAGGAACAATGCCCAGGCCCTGAGTACCAGCACAAAAGCAAACAATAAAAAAATAACCCTGTATCTATGTATGAAGATAGCTGAAGAGTGTTGAATAATAGAAAGGTGGAGGAAACAGGGAAAGAGAACTCAATAGAGGAGGTTAATTTGATGAAAGTATAATACATGTATGAAATAACATGGTGAAACATTTTTGGGCAATTTATATACATTAAAAAAAAACCTGATAGGCATGTAAGACAGATCTTGCTTTGGGCAGGGTACTAGTCAAAGTGGGAAGCGTGAGTAAATGAATAAAGGAGAGTAAACATGGTAGAAATATTCAACATGCATGTGTAAAAGCAGAACTCTTTTAAGGAGGGATGGGGATGAGGGGGAGTGATGGAGGTCTGAGTTGAATCAAAATATACATGTATGGAAATCCCCTTGTACAAGTAATATAGGTTAATATAAAAGATTTTTTTTAAAAAAAGAACTGAAGTTATTAAATCCAGTACTATAAAAATAGTATTTTAAACTCTTCACCTTGGAAAAAATGCAATTATTGTTGAGAAGTGTATCAATTATTAAGTGTGGAGCCAATGCTATTTTGGTTGCTTTTACAATGAGAAGTTCATTTCCAGGAATACCATATGCTTTGCTTCAGTCCACCCCAACCTCCATGTTTCCTCTGAGGCAGAAATAATAGCACTGGCATTAGGGGAGAAGGGCTGAGATTGAGGAACTGGAAATAGATTGTTGAGGGGACAGAAGGATAAGAACAGCAGGTGTTTTTGAAAGCTGACTCCTACTAAATTAGTTAATTTTGGTTCATTAGTATTATAAAGGCAGTTCTCCTTAGTTTTGATTTTCCTACTGAGTAGCATCATCCATGAGGCTGCTTGAGTATGTTGCCATGGCCGCTGGTGGAGTGGTGGGAATCCCCCTCTCTCTGCCAGGCTCTACCACTTCATTTCTAACTAGGTCACGCTGTTGATCATGGGACTTGAACTCAATGCCTGGGTGCTATCCCCAAGGTCTTTTGCTCAAGGCTAGTATTCTACCACTTTGAGCCGCAGCACCACTTCCAGTTTTCTGATGGGTAACTGGAGATAAGAGTCTCATTACAGATTTTTCCTGCACACACTGGCTTCACATGCAGCCTCCTGAGTAACTAAGATTATAGGCATGAGTCACAGGTGCCCAGCTTCACATCCAATTTTTTGATACTTTGTTGGTCGTTTTAGTGAGTGTGGTCTCTCTCTCTCCCTCTTTCTCTTTTGGCCAGTTGTGGGACTTGAACTCAGGGCTTGGGCACAGTCCCTGTGTTTCTTTTTTCACTCAAGGCTAGCACTCTACCATTTGAGCCACAGCACCATTTCTGACTTTTTCTGACCCAGGGCTTCATGCATGCTAGGCAAGCACTCTACCATGAAGCCACCTCCCCAGCCTGAGTGTGGTTTCTCATGAGCCTCCTGTCTTAGTCTACAAAGTTCTAGGATTCAAGATGAGTACCACTATGTCCTGCTTATGTTTATTTATTCTTATTATCTTCAAGTAGTTGTCAGAGATTTCAATTCGCCATACTAAATTATGTGTACCATGAGTCTTGGTCAATGTTTCTCTTTCCATCATTCTCCCTCCCGTTCCCACCTGTTCTAGTCCTACCCAATACTCAAGTTTCCTAGTTCCATTTTCATGTATGTACATTGACTATCATGACTGTTTCCACCCATCATTCCTCTCTCCATTTACCTATTCTCCCCCACCGCATCCCCACTTATTCCTCATGTCCCTTAAAAAATGATATATGTCAGTATTCCAGTAAGCATTCTGGTAAATTGTCTGTTAATTGTTCAAAGAGGTTACATCAGGGAAACCCACCCCTGTATATGTCATACATTAGTCAGTTTGAGTGTGTGTGTGTGTGTGTGTGTGTGTGTACATATATATGTGAGAGCTTTCTTTGGGATACAATTCACAATTTTCATATTTGAAGTGTTCTTCAATTCAAATCTGTTAGGTCTTCTTTCCTTTCAGTCTTGTTTGCTTCCAAATCATCTCCTACCCTTAGGAACAATATGAGTGGGTAAGGAGTGGCACGGAAATTCAATGACCCAAGGTGGGGGTCTGCTAAGTGAATAGGCCTTCTGCAGAGCTGATGCCAGAAGCTGTCAGACTCCATAGGGAAAGCAGAGCCAAGATCTCTGCTAATACGCCAAAATTGAAGAGGTTTTTCAGAAAAAGACTGAATTCTCCCAGCTGGTCACTTCCAGCTTCACTTTATGTACACAAGAATACTGCCAATTCAGCACTCAGAGAACAGCATTTAAATCAACATTGACAGTAATAGTCACTTATTCCTTCACTTGACAAATAGTTATTAAGGTTTGATGAGGAGCCAGGCATGGTTCTAGATGCTGATCAGTGTCCCCAGGTCCCTGTTTTCAAAGGGAATAAAGAGTCTTGTGGGGAGACATGACAAACACAAGTAACGTGAAGGGACACAATGAGTTGGGGTTTGTTGTTGTTGTTGTTGCTGCTGTTTTTAAAATTAACTTTACGTTTTAAGAGTAGCTTTACCTTTGCAGCAAAAGTTAAAGGAAGGCAGAGATATTCTATGGACTCCCTTTTCCCCAGATGCCCAGCTTCCCTCATGAGAACCACCCCCAACTACAGGGCACATTTGTTCCAGTTAAGAAATGTGCATGGGGACAGGAGTTTGGCTTAGTGTGGTAGAGTACTTGCCTAGCATGCATGAAGACTCAGGTTCAATTCCTGGGTACCATATACATAGAAAAAGTCAAAAGTGGTGCTGTGGCTCAAGTGGTAGAGTTTTAGCCTTGAGAAAGCCCAAGGACAGTGCTCAGACCCTGAATTCAAGCCCCAGGACTGGCAAGAAAAATGCATTTGCATTAATATTTAATTGCATGTATATAATATACTTCAATCAGATTCATCCATCTGTATCACACTTTCTTAATTACCTTCCCAGTTTTTAAAAAATTTTAGTATTAAACAGTTGTACAAAGAGGTTACAGTTCCATAAGTCAGGTTGTAAGTACAATGTACCTTGATCTATGTTACCTTTTCCACAGTTCTTCCCCATTATTTCCCCCTCCCATACCTACCCTTAAGTTGCACAGTTCAATATTTATGTAAGGTACATACATTTTTCTTAAAAATATTTCTTGAATGTGGTTAAAAAGATAAGGGTTTATAATAACCGGTAACAAGTAGATCTTACGCTTATCCTAACCTTCTTGGTCCCATCACTAAAAAAAAACAACTTCAGGGAGTGGTAGCTCATACCTGTAATCCTCGCTACTGGAGAAGCTGAGATCTGAGGATCATAGTTCAAAAGCAGAACTGGCACTAAGTCCATAAGTCTCTTATCTCCACTAGAAAACCAAAAGTGGTGCTATGGCTCAAGGGGTAGGGTGGTAGCCTTGAGATGAAGAGCTCAGGTACAGTGCCCAGGTCTCGAGTTCAAGTCCCACAACCAAAAAAAAAAAACAAAACAATCCTGCCTATTAGTGTATCTTATAAATCCTTTCAGGAACATCATCAATCATAATCTAATTTATTTTGTTTTATTATTAGTTAAAATGGAGATCTTGAGGTGCTACTCAGACTGGCTTGGAACTTTTTTTTTTTTTGCCAGTCCTGGGCCTTGAACTCAGGGCCTGGGCACTGTCCTTGGGCTTTCTCAAGGCTATAGCTCTACCACTTCTGCCATAGCACAATTTCTGGCTTTTTTCTAGGCAAGCATTCTACCATTAGGCCAAACTCCTGGCCCTGGCTTGGAACTTTTTATTCCACCTCAACCTCCCAAATAGTTGAGGTACAAGCTTGTGCCACCATGCACTGATTGTGTGTGTGTGTGTGTGTGTATATATATATATATATATATATTAGCATTAAGAGAATATAATTTAGTCTGCAGCTCAGGGTCTAAGCTTTTTGTTTAGCAATTTGGCTTAGAAAGGCTCTATATGAGTGTATAAACAACATCATTAGGTTCATAGATGTGTCATTATTTAAATAACCCATATTCTAACTTATGAAAATTTAAGTAGTTTCTAGACTTTTGCTATCAAAATATATGCTATGAGACATGCTTTTGTGAAATGTGCAGTTACTGTGTAACTCAGGATAAATTATTGGTATTAAATTGCTGGACCACTAGGTATGTGATTTAAAAATATTATCCTAGTGTGATGGCTTAAGCCTATAATTCTAGCAACTTGAGAGGTGGCAATCAGGGAATCACAGTTTAAGGCCAGCCTATGCAAAAAACAGTTTTTGAGGTTCTATCTCTATCAATGCCTAGAAGCAGTGGTACATACCTGTTATCCCATTTACACAAGCAAAATCTGGTTCAAAGCAAAACCTGGGCCTGGGAATAAAGCAAAACCCCTAGTGGTTAAAGTGCTTGCCTAGCATGCATCAAGACCTGGGTTCGATTCCTTCGTACCACATATATAGAAAAAGCCGGAAGTGATGTTAAGGCTCAAGTGGTAGAGCTCTTGTCTTGAGAAAGTCCAAAGACAGTGCTCAGACCCTGAGCTCAAGCCCAAGACTGGCAAAAAAAAAAAAAAAAAAAGAAAGAACCCAAAAAGGTCCAGTGTACTAGCTCAAGTAGTAGTAGAGCACTTGTCTAGCTAGTGTGTGGCTGTGAGTTCAGGCCCCAGTTCTTTCAAAAAAAAAAAAATTGAAGTGAGAAATTGGAGGAGCCCTTCCACTATAAATGTTATGAAAAAAAGGCATCAGGTACATTTGAAAGGATAATCATCAATAGTCAAAACTAAATAAGCCCCTAAGCTCAATAGGAAAGTATATGCCTAGTCCACAAAAGATTGGGTTGGATCTTCAGCAACCCAAATACACACACACACACACACACACACATAAAATAAAAAAGCAGCTGGGTACAGTGGCTCACGTCTGTAATCCTAGCTATTCATGAGACTGAGATCTGAGGATTATGGTTCAAAGCCAGCCAGGGCACAAAAGGACCCGAGACTCTTATCTCCAATTAGCCTCTAGAAAACAGGAAATGAGGCTTGGCTTAAGAGTAGGGCAGTAGCCTTGAGATGAAGAGTTCAGGGACAACACCCAGGCCCAGGGGTAGGGTGGTAGCGGTGAGCTGAAGAGCTCAGGGACAGCGCCCAGGCTGAGCTCAAGCCCCACGACCCACAAAAATAAAATAAAATAAAAAAGCAGCAGCAGAAGTAAAGTTCAAAGTCTTCATATTTAATTTTATTATTTTTATTATGGACAATTTCAGTTATATACAAAAATACAGAAAAAAAAAGATTGCTATACAGAGCCTGGTTATCCAGCTTCAACAATGATTAACTCATTTGGTTTCAGATATACCTCTACCTGCTTGTTCCTGTCTTTGATAATTATTATTTTATTTACTTAATCATTTTTTTAGTGGTGCTAAGAATCAACCCAAAGGTTTTTCTACATACTAGATTAAGTGCTAAACCACTGAACTGTATCCTCAGCTCACCCTGTGATTATTTCAACAAATATCAGACATTATATCATCTCACCCTACATCTCTCAGGATATGAGAGTGGCATTTTGAAGGTTAGTTATTCTGTATAAAGACTCAATCCAAGATTTGTGTGATCGCTTCCTCTGATATCACCTAACTTGTTCTCCTTTCCCAGCAGTGTTTGCTGTTCGGAAGGGAGGGCGGCTAGGGTGAGCCAGCATATGAAGGACACAGTCTATATGCTGGGTTTCAGGCCTGGGTCTCAGGACTTACTACCTAGCTGTGAGACACTGGGCAAGTCATCCAACTTACTTTCTTCATCTGTAAAATGATTTTTTTGTGGGGAGCTGAGTACTTGGTGCCACCTAGAAAGGCCTTAGTCATTACATGAAGCAAGGAAAGAGGAGTGGAGAAAGATCATTCCAATCCTACAGCAAGAGAACGGGCTGGGAGTAAAGTTTTGGTCACCATAAAGAGTGTTATTCTGTAATGGCACTGAAGATGTTTACTGAAGTAATTACAGTCCAAAGACCTTCTCAGGCCTGGGAGTTCCAGGCAGAGTGCTACTTCTGTTTCCTAAGAGCATGAAGTGTCCTGGAGCAGAGAAAAAGGCTGGGACACTGATGAGAGATGATTCATCCTTCTGGTGGCTGCTCAACTTTTAAGAATGCATTCTCTGTGCTGGGATAGCTCAGAGGAGTTAATGTAATCAAGCCCTAGGACCCCTAGCACTAGGGGTGGCTTGGCAGAGAATGCAACCATGGCTACCAGACCATATGTATGGGATTAGAATATATTCCCCCAAATATGCCACTTTGGCTTAGGACCAATCTGAGCTAAAAGCCAATGAGAGGCACAACTGGTGCCTTCTACCTCTCCACCAGGAGAAACAGGAAGATTCTCAATCACTGAGATACCTTCGCATCTCATCCGCCCGGATGGCACTAGAGAAATCACAGCCCATCTCACTAAAACCCATTTCTTCCATTAGTTTCCTTCATATGTGTACTGTCCCATAGTTTGCCACTCCTAAAAGCTAATCTTTTTTCTTCGTCTTGTTACTTTTCTATAAATTCATTTCTTTGTTAATATGCTATATAAACTAGGCACCAGTGGCTGAAGCCTGTAATCCTAGCTACTCAGGAGGTTAAGATCTGATTATCTAGGTTCAAAACCAGCCCAAGTAGACAAATCTGACTCTTACTTCGAATTAACCAGCAAAAGGCCAGAAGTGCAGGTGTGGCTCAAGTGGTAGGGCTCCAGACTTGAGTGAAATAGGACTGACTTCACACACACACACACACACACACACACATACACACACACACACGATGCTAGATAGAATGCCAGACACTGGTGGCTCATGCCTGCAATCCTAGCCACTCAGGGGGCAGAGATCTGAGAATCACAGTTCAAAGTCAGCCTGGCAGTAAAGTCTGTGAGACTACAATAAAATAAACTTGCTCTCCAATAAAGTACTCAGATAAAGCTAGAAGTGGCACGTGGCACTGTGACTCAAGAGGTAGAGCACTAGCCTTGAGCACAAAAAGACTCAGTGATAGTTCCCAGGCCCTAAGGCCCAGGACTGGCAAAAAAAAAAAAGAAGAAAAACAAAGATGCTATGTAAGTTCCAAGTTCTAGAGATAAAGTTAATAAGCTGTTTTTTTTCCCTTTTCAACCTATGTTTTGTCAGTCTAATTTTTAGAACATGAAGCAGAGAGCATGTGTGGGTAGGAATATATTTTTCCTCTACATATTATTTCTGGAGGGTTTTTTTTTTTGGTACTTGTATTTGAGCTTGAATTCAGAGTCTGGGTGCTGTCTGTTAACTTTTTCATTGAAGGTTGGCACTCTACCACTTGAGCCACACCTTAATTTCTGACATTTCTGCTGGTTAGTTAGAGAGAATGGTCTCCCAGGTATTCTTGTCTGGGCTGGCTTAGAACCATGATCCTCAAATTTTAGTCTACTGAGTAGCTAGGATTACAGGCTTAAGGTCCAAGCACTTGGCTCCTCTACATATATTTCTTACTTCAGTGTGGAATACTTAAGATATTTTTGAAATTTATTTTTGGTATTTTCAAACCGTTTTAAAGGTATGATTATTATATAAATACATGCACATATTCAATATATCTAATTAAATAACTCTGGAGAAAAATATGTGTTGTCATTATTAGAACATGTGATAAACATATACATCATCTCCAAATGTTACTCTTGCTTCTTTATTTACAATGATGAAGATAGTGATATGAGCCTTTAACTTAAAATTCATCCTCTAAGCAAATGAAAAAAAATACATACTAAGTGGGTAAGTATAGTGGTGCATTCTTCTATTTCTAGCTATAAATGGGAGGCAGAGGGAAGGAGGATGGCCATTTGAGACTAACCTAAGTGGCAGATCACTAGGATCTAATGGTTCCCCTCCCACCTCTCCTCCCCCTGGTGCTATACTGGAGCTTAAAGTCAGGGCACTGTCCCTTAACTTTTTTCCTCAAGACTGGTGCTTTACCACTTGAGCCACACTCCTACATCCAGCTTTTTGCTGGTTAAATAGAGATACAAATCCCACAGACATTCCTGCCCAGGTTGGCTCTGAACTGGAATCCTCAGATCTCAGTCTCCTGGTAGCTAGGATTATAAGAAAAACCCACAAGTTCCTGGCTTTTATTTTGTGTACCTAAAACTTCCTACTGATATATGCTAACTAATTAATTAATATTATTTTTAGAGGTAAGTCTTTTTTTGTTGTTGTTTTTGTTTTGTTATTCCAGTCCTGGGCTGGAGCTCAGAGCCTGAGCTCTGTCCTTGGACTTTCTCAAGGCTAGAGCTCTACCACTTGAGCCTCACCATCACTTCCGGCTTTTTTCTATGTATATGGTACTAAGGAATCGAACCCAGGTCTTTGTGTGCATGCCAGACAAACACTACCACTAGGCCAAACTCCCAGCCCAAGGGTTTTTTGTTTTTTGTTTTTTGCCAGTCCTGGGGCTTGAATTCAGGGCCTGGGCACTGTCCTTGGACACTTTTTGCTCAAAGTATTTCTGGCTTTTTCTGTGTATATGGTTCTGGGGAATCAAACCCAGGGCTTTGTGCATGCTAGGCAAGCATGCTACCACTAGGCAATACTCCCGGCCCCAAGAAGACATTTTGAACTTCTGTCTCAGTCTCTCACATAGCTGTATTACAGACCTGTACCACTTGGCGGGACTCTAATTAAAAATTGTTTTTTCTTTTCCTATGTATGTGGTACCGAGGAATCGAACCCGTGCCTTAGTGCATACTAGGCAAGCACTCTACCACTAGGCCAAACTCCCAGCCCCTGTTTTTTCTTTTTCTTAATGGTATTGAACTCAGGGCCTTTCCTTGCTAAGGCAATCATTGCATCATTGGAGCATCACCCCCATTTTGTTTTTGAGATAGGATCTCTCAATCTCTGAACACAGGAGTAAAAGTGCAGAGTGAGCTAGGTTCTAAAAGTCTTTAATTTATATATATTTAGGGAACTTAGAAAATTAAATTTGTACCCAAAAGCTTTCTCTTCCCCTTTTTCTTTCTTTCTTTCTTTCTCTCTCTATCTCTCTCTTTTCCAACTCCCTTTCTCTCTCTTCTTGAGATAGGGTCTCACTGTAGCTTAGGCTGGCTTTGAAATCATACTGTTTTTTTCCCCCCTTAGCCTTCCAAGTGCTGGTATTATAGACATACCCTGCTCACACCCCGCTTCAGAGTTTCCTATTTATTTATTTATTTAATCAGTCATGGGCCTTGAACTCAGCCTGAATGCTGTACCTGAGATTTTTCACTCAAGGTTAGTACTCCACTACTTTGAGCCACGGTGCCACTTCTAGTTTCTGGTGGTTAATTGGAGATAATAGTCTCAGGAGATCTTCTGTTTGAGATAGTTTTGAACCACAATCCTCAGATCTCAGCCTCCTGGGTAGCTAGGATTACAAAAGTAAGCCAACAGCACCCAGCCTTTTTATTTGTTTTTACTGAATTAAATTAATTTCATTATTGTTTTTTATTTGTTTTTGGTGGTAATAGCCTTATGCTTACTCTGCAGGTACTCTACTACTAGAGCCATATCTCCCTCTCTAATATTGTTTTTCCAAATCAGGGTCTCACCATGTTGTCCCTGGCTAGCCTCAAACTTTACATATGACTGGAATACAGTCACATACCACCACATCAGATGTAAGAAGCTGTTTTTTTTTTTTTTTTTAGTTGAAATCACTGATTTTTGAATGGGTTAGAAAAGAAACTGATGTAATGGCAATATAAGTTAACATGGCAATATATACATATATATATATATATTAATAACAGAGCCAGAGTTCAACACAGTTAATTAGCAAGCTGTTCAGAACAGAGGTGCCCAAAGGATATTTCTGTTTCTAAAGCTTTGTGGCATATTACTACCCAGACATGTAGTTCAGAGTAATAGAGGAATCTATGTTCTGCTCAGAGCTGATATTTCAGGTTACTTATTTGAGATTGGTCACATTTTTAGTCAAATCAACTCACTTATATAATTTATATTCAGAAACCAGAAGAGAAATAAATGTCGCCTGCCTATCTTGCATTAATAGAAGCATTCATGAAATATAATTTTTTCAGTGTCATGCATTGAGCTACCTGTTACCCTCCGATCTTCTCATTTAATATTCACACCACACTTCTGCAATGGGCAGCATCTTCATTTTATGAATGAAAAACAGAGACACAAAAAGTTAAGGAGCTTGCTCCAGGTCACTGAGCCAGTGAGTTAGGCAGAAAGGTTTGAATCAGGGGAAGGCCCTGCTAGACAATTTGGATTTCATTATATAGGCATAGATTCTGTAGGTATGCATAGTCCTTTTAGGTTTCAAATTAGAGGACTCCTAAATGAAAATAGTTGTAAGAGGACCAGGAGTTTGGCCTAGTGGTAGAGTGCTTGCCTAGCACACACAAAGACCCAGGTTTGATTCCTTAGTACCACATATATAGGGAAGAAAAAAGCCAGAAGTAAGGTTAACTCTAAACCTAATCATAAAACACCAACCTTAACCCTTACCGCTAACCCTAACCCTAACCCTAACACTAACCCTCAACCTAACCCTAAAACTAAGGCTAACACTAACACTAACCCTAAACCTAAAGTCACCCTAACTCTAACCCAAAATGTAACCCTAAACCTAACCTGAAATTTAACCCTAACAAAACTCCCACCATGAACTTAACCCTCAAACTCACATCCATCCACACCCTCACCTTCACCCTCACCCTAACCCTAATCATAATTATAACCCTAATCCTAACCCTAACTGTAACCCTAACCCTAACCCCTAACCCTAACCCTGACCCTAACTCTAACCCTAAACCTAGACCTAACCCTAACCCTGCCACTACCTCTGGCCATAAACTTAACCTTATCCCTAGCACTAGACCTAGCACTAACTCTAACCCTAACTCTAGCCCAAGACCTAACTCTCACCCTAACCCTAACCCTAAACGTAGTCCTAGCCCTAGCCCTAACCCAAACCCAACCCTAACCCTAACTCTAGCCCTAGCCCTAACCCTCACCCTAACCCTAAACCTAACCGTAGACCTAGCCCTAGCCCTAACCCTAACGCTAACCATAATCTTAACCCAAACTCTATACCTAGCCGTAGCCCTAGCCCTAACCCTAACACTAACTCTAACCCTAGCCCTACACCTAGCCCAAACCATAAAAAGAAAAAAAAACAAAAACAAAAACAAACAAACAAAAAGCCTGAAGTGCTGTTGAGGCTCAAATGGTAGAGCGCTACCCTTGAGAAAGTCCAAGGACAGTGCTCAGGCCCTAAGCTAAAAGCCCAGGACTGGCAAAAAAAAAAAAAAATAGTTGTAAGAAGCACTGTACAGTGGCACTGCACAGAAGTCAGAGGTAGGGAAAAGTGGGACTGCAGAGAAATAAGGGAATTCAGACTCTGGAGAAGGAGTGTCAGAAGCTGGAAGTAGAAGAAGACATGGTTCTAGCCTTGTTCTTGTCATGCTGCTGCTGGGGAATCTCCAGCAAGTTCCAGCCACATCCTAAAGCTTTGCTACTTCTTTTTAAAAAGGGGCCTATTCATTTTATCTACAAAACATTTAGATTTTTTTCAAACTCTAAAATTCAGACTGATGCCTTTAAATTTTAATGCATTGCAGATATTTACATACGAGGACTGTAAATATCATCCAGAATCCAGAATCCAGAGGAGAATTTAGATGTAGTTATTTTCAACATAATCTTCATCTCAAAGTACAATGAAATAGAGTTGTTTTTAAGGATGTCTTCTAGGGGAGGGGGTGGGGGGAAGGAAATGGGGACAAAAACATGAGAAGGGGTATCAATGTGTGAGAAGTAATGCACCTTCTATCTGGCGAACATAACTGTAACCCCTCCATACATTAAAATAAAAATAATAATGTCTTCTAAAGCAGATTATAGTGAAACAAGCCAATCATGTCTCCATCTTTCTGTATTCTTTGTTAAGAAAATGATTTGGATACTGTTCAGCAGCAGTAGTTAATGATATTAAAATCAAATAAGGATATTACTTTTGAAACAAATGAGACGATTTAAAATCTTTCTAAGACAGTTTATGAAAATATACACTATTTACACTGTCACCAAATTAATTTATTTCCTAAGCTCAAATCTAATTTAAAAGGATATTTTTTTCAACAGCTTCAGTGAATGGACTATAAAGGGATTTAAGATAGAGAGCATAGGAAATAAATATGGTAATTTGCAAATAACTGACTCAAGGGTTATTCTGTTGCACATGATACTTTTAGGATGCATTTTAAACAACTTGGCTCTAGCTAGTGTAAAGCTGGGCTCACACCCCTGCAAACTTTCTCCATCCGTGTCCTATGACAAGCCCAATACCAAGACCTACAAGTCTGTGGTCCTCATGGCTGACCTTTCTTCTCACTGATTTGGGGTGGGGTTTTTATTCCGTTTGCTAAAAGGTCCTTTTCCTTAGAATAACCCAGAGGGCAAGGCATCTTCCAGAAATAAAGCTTTCACCAAGCTACTCCTTATTGAAGCTTCAGGGAGCCCTTTGCTTACAGGCTGAAATCTACATACTGCAGTGGAACTGCTCCATTGTTTCAGCCAGGCAAATACGATAGCTTTCTTCACAGACGTTAATCCTCCACATCCGAGATTGTGCTACTTGAAAATCCTTTGCTTCTTTCTTCTCTCTGCCAATCCATGGCTAGTTACCTCCTTTCATTTGGTTTTGAATTCACTTCCTTCGGGATGTTTTCCTTTAGAAGCTATTTAGCAGATAAACAACTCTTGTTTTTATTTTGTGTGTGTGTGCTTTTAATCACAGTAAGTGCTTTTAAGATAAAGTATCCAAGCTAGGGACAAACAACTTAGAAAGATTTTCATTAAGAACCACCCAGAGTGACTTTGTTAGAGACAGCACTCCAATTGCCAGGCGTCTGCCTTTTTTTTTTTTTTTTTTTAAACTAAAGATTTCATACTAGAATCAGGACAAAAACCACTCTTTATGGTGACCTCTAGTGGGCATGCGACAATCCTACACAATCAGGAAAAGTGGAGGGGAAAGTCGAATCCTCCCCAGTAACAAGCCTGGTTACTCTGTTGGTCAAATGACCGCAACGCACTCCACCCTGATTCTTTTTCTTCCAGTATTTATTTTGCATCTAATATAGTTTGCTTTATCACTTACCTGGTTCCCCTCTGGCGGGCTGGGCTGCCGGTGTGTCGGATGTCGTGGGAATGATCCCGACAGTGAGTGGAACACACTCCCTGGACATCGAGCCAGAGCCAAGGGGAGTTCGCTCCGCGGAGGTTTAAGGGGCTCTTCACCCCCCAGAGGCGCGTATGCTGCAGCCCGATCGGGGGGTGTACGGGAATGAGGGGAGCCCGAGACATCACGACAAGAAGGATGTCAACCAAAGCTACGAGAAATTCTGGGGGGGGGGGGGGTGCCAGTGAAAAGGCCATGCTCCCCAGACTTTGACCCCGCTCCCGGGGAAATGTCACGAGAGAAGTCCCGGCGCCATACCCGTGGGCGCTTTCTTAGGACTGGAAATCGGGGCAAAGCGGGGACCCCCGCGCTTCAGCACCGCGCCGGGGGCTGGGCGCACGGCCGCCCTCGGAGTGCGCGCGCTGCCGCACGTGGGGCGCCCCGCGCGGGGAGAAGCAGCGGCAAGTCGGCAGGGAAAGCCACCGCTTGGGGTGCCTTCTCTGGAGAAATCCTTTGGGGAGGACTCCGAAGCCGGAGGGTACGGACAGTTTCTGGGAAAAGCTTCCCGAACGCCAAACCTCACCTCTGCACTTAGTCTCCCGCTTCCTCCCTTCGGTGGAGGGAGGACTGTCAAAAAGGACCTGGGGTTGACGGGGCGGGGGGGGGTGGTAACGGAGCCATCCCGATGGGCTGGGGCGGGACGCGGGAGAGGATGCCGGGGCCGCGGGCTTGGCTTCCCACCTCGCTTCCCTGCCTAGCGGACCCCTCCCGGCCTGTGCGGGCGGGAGCGCCCGGCGTCACGAGGCGGGGAGCCCGAGGTCCAGGGCGGGGCGCTGGGGAATCCCAGCCCGAGCGAGCCCGGGAGGTGCGGGAAGGCGGGCGCGGGAAGGCGGGCGGAGGGAGGTGAGCGCGCGGAGCGGGCAGGCGAGGAGGAGGACGGCGAGGGAGGCCCCGCCCCCGCCGCCCCGAGCCGGCTCCTCGCCGCCGCCGAGCTCGCTCACTTTGCCTCTCGCCTCTGGACGGCGGCGAGGCGGCTGCCTGAGCCGCGGCTGGAGGGAGCTCCGCCGGGGACTCGGAACCATCCCACGGCATCTCCCCCTGCATCGGTGCTCGCGCCTTTCCGGGGAGGTGGGCGCCGCCGCCTTGGAGAGGACTAGCCGGGTCTCGGAAGGGGGACCCCTGGAGCGAGGGGCGGCGGCGCTGACACAGCTTGGCACGCGGCCGGTGGGGCGCCGCGCCGGTGCCGGAGGGGACTCCCCGGCCACCCGCAGGTCCCGCCCGCCCCGGGACGCGTTGCTAGCGGTCGCGACGCTGGACTGCCGAGGCGGAGCCGGGCAGCAGCGGAGCCCCGAGGGAGAGCGGGCCCCGACGGCGCGCTCCCCGGTTTACCCGCGGCACGCAGGCCCCGCGCGGTGGTCGGGGGGCGGCGGCGCGGCCCTCGGGTGCGCAGAGCCCCGGGGCGGCCAGCCATGACTTTCGGGCGCAGCGGGGCGGCCTCGGTGGTGTTGAACGTGGGCGGCGCCCGGTACTCGCTCGCCCGAGAGCTGCTGAAGGACTTCCCGCTGCGCCGCGTGAGCCGGCTGCACGGCTGCCGCTCCGAGCGCGACGTGCTCGAGGTGTGCGACGACTACGACCGCGAGCGCAACGAGTACTTCTTCGACCGGCACTCGGAGGCCTTCGGCTTCATCCTGCTCTACGTGCGGGGCCACGGCAAGCTGCGCTTCGCGCCGCGGATGTGCGAGCTCTCCTTCTACAACGAGATGATCTACTGGGGCCTGGAGGGCACGCACCTCGAGTACTGCTGCCAGCGCCGCCTCGACGACCGCATGTCCGACACCTACACCTTCTACTCGGCCGACGAGGCGGGCGCCTTGGGCCGCGATGAGGCGCGCCCCGCCGGGCCCGAGGCGGCTCCTTCCAGGCGCTGGCTGGAGCGCATGCGGCGGACCTTCGAGGAGCCCACGTCGTCGCTGGCCGCGCAGATCCTGGCCAGCGTCTCCGTGGTGTTCGTGATCGTGTCCATGGTGGTGCTGTGCGCCAGCACGCTGCCCGATTGGCGCGCCGCGGCCGCCGACAACCGCAGCCTGGATGACCGGAGCAGGTACTCCTCCGCCGGCCCTGGGAGGGAGCCCTCCGGGTAGGACGCACTTGCTTCTCTGCCCGTTCCAGTCCGTCCTGTCGCGTCCGTCCGTCCGTCCCGTCCATACGTCCATGCGTGCCGTCTCCGTCCTGTCTGCCAGGCTGGTTGGGTGCCCAATGGGCTTCCCCAGCGCGCTCACGGTGGGACGCATCGGTCCCCACCCCAAGCTCATGTTTCCCAGCCGTGAAGTCCCGCTGGCCTGCGGGTCAGATGCACATCTGGAGGGTGAAACACGCAGGCCTGGGGAAGGGGCAGAGATGTACGAAGCTCTCCATCTTTGGAGTTTTACTTCGAAAGCAAATGGCAACCTACTAGTTAGCTTTCTCTCAACTTTTCTTGCTAGGATTGCAGTTATTTCACCCCTAGCCAAGAGCAGGTTGAAATATGTACCATTATTTGGTGGTGGTGGTAGAAAAAGATGAAGTGTTGTTCTGGTGAAATGTGGCCCTGCCGGGCACTGCCCACAGGCTCTGCACACCCTGCCCCCGGCATAATGTGTGCTGTAATGGAATTGCATATAGTAAAGGAGGCTAATTTAACGACAGACTCTGAATAATGGATGTCTGTGCTCTTTTCTTTCTCTTCCTTCCAAGGATAGAGTTAGTATGAAGTTCCTGACCACCCTTTGGTGCCAAAGATTTACACTGTGACAATTCAAGAGGGTCTTCAGTATGGGGAGGAGGGAAAAAGGAAAAGAGATAACAACAAAAAGCCATGTCCTTGGAGGGGAAAAAAATCGAAACTGCTCGAATTCAGAAATAGTATTTGATAAGTTCATATATATATATGCATTTCTTTCTGCTTCATTAGAATACAAGGAAAATGTAATCTTCCCTGAGATCATGCTTACTTCTCTTAATGGTGATAACACTTCTCTGTTTTTAGTACAAGTGAGTTTATTTTGCATATTTGGTGGGAGGAATCAGCAGACTAAAGTTGGACTTTCAAGAGAGACAGCCATTTTAGACACAAAAATCAAATTATACATTCTCTTTCACCTTTGCTTGATAACTGTGTTAAGATTCCCCCTCCATTCACGTTTAATTCCCCCCTCCCCACTCACTTTTTAAATTCAGGGTTGTGCCCTGTAATCTTCTCCTGATAGGCATGGGTGTGTTGGAAATGATGTTTCTGATATTGCAGTGGATTCCTTCTACATAATATTCTTCCTGCGGGGGTGTAAAGATTTCTGTATAAATCTACAAAGTAAATAAAATTGTCTAGTACCTTAGAGCCTATTACTGCTCTGCCATCTTGGCATGAAACCCAAGATACATGCTTTGAAAAGAAATAAATTAGGAAACTTATTTTCAGCATATGAGGGTCTGTTTTCAGTTTATAGATCAGAATTACCTGGTACTCCAAAATTACAATGAAATTAATATGTATATCTAAATAAGTAAGTGTCTTTTTTTCTGAACTGGTCATAGAAAAATGATGACTGTCCTTGAATTGATTCACTAGTAACTAGAATTCTAAGGCTAAAGGTTTGAACTGCCTCAGTAAACAGAACAAGAGAATTAACTTATTAGGTCAGACATTGAAGGAGGAGGTTAGCTCAACCAGTGTATAAGCAAAACAAATACACTTTTTTTTTTTTGAGGAAGAGGAGTTTGAGGAGAATGAACAGCCAGGAAATCACTAATGTAAAGCCTTCGGAAGAAAGTGAGAGAACTGAATAATAATTCTAGGGAGAAGTGGGAGGTGGAGAAGCGGGAGACTGTAGAAGTGAAGGAGGAAGAGGAGAGTAATGCTTAATCTGTGTATACATATCTATGTATGTATATAATTATTCAAGTCAGAACTGTTTCCTAGATACCCAGATATTTCAGGCAAATACATGTTTTTCTTGGCTTAATGGCCCAGTTTTCATCTCCCTGAGTTTCAGTATATAAAAACCAGTATCTGTAGTCCCAACCAGATGAACCAAAGACTGGCTAAAGAACCCATATACCACATATTACCAAGGAAGCACCTCTTTATCCTCCTAAAATAGACCCTAAGTTTCTCAACCCCTGCCAGTTTGTTAATGCTGAATTAATCTTTCTGAAACATTTTGATTGTTTGACTGGGAGATCCACCAAAGAAAGCTAAAGCTCAATTAACCTGCTCAGCAAGCACTCTGACACTCAGGTTTTGGTCATTTGCAATCATTTTTTGAGTGTCTGTAGTGTTCAAGACTGTTTTGAGCATTGTAACTTCTTGTTGTAGAACAGTTGTTGTGAGATTCTGAGGCACAGGGATCTCTTAAGCGTTGAATTGTGCCGAGAAAGCCTTCAGGGTATATGTGTGTGCAGAGGTGGAAATAAAGCAATCATTGGGAGGTTGTATTGGCTGTTTACTGTCCATCACTGGCAGGAGTGTCACTTATATAAGCTAGTTTATGCAACCTACAACATCGTGTGTGTCTAGCTTTGAGGGGAAAAAAATCAGGAGTCTTTCTCGGGAAAAGAAGCAGCATGGACATAGACATGAAACTTGTATGTTATGTTTAGGGAGTAGAATTTTGTGGAGGAATAAGAGGTCATTATAGAAAAGAAAAGAGAAATACTTAATTTTGCAGCAGTGTTCAGCCATTGCTTTTGGCCTAAACAGGTTATGCATATAAAGTAATGAATATAGTAAGTGTATATCATGATTGAAAGGAGTGGGGGAATTGTACATAGGAAAAATTAGTTCAAAGTCAGGTGTAGTACCACACATCTATAATCCCAGCAGGCAAAGGCAAGAGGAATGAAACTTTAAGGACAGCCTGGGCTATGTAGCAAGACCTTGTCTTAAAAACTCTAGTGCAGGGCTGGGAGTGTAGCCTAATGGTAGAGTGTTTGCCTAGCATGCACAAAGCCCTCGGTTCAATTCCTAGGTATACCACATACACAGAAAAAGCCAGAAGTGGCATTGTGACTCAAGAGGCTGAGTGCTAGCCTTGAATAAAAAGTATTCAAGGACAGTGCTCAGGTCCTGAGTTCAAGCCCCATGACTGGCCAAAAAAAAAAAAAAAATCTAGTGCTGAGGATAAACTTAGAGATAAAGCATTTGCCTACCATAGACAAGGCAAGCAGATTCCATCCCCAGCACTGCAGAATAGAACACAACAATATAGATAATTAAATTGAAGATCTTTGCAGAAGTCAAATGAGAGCTTAGATTGTTTTGTGGTTGTGAGAGCAGAGAATAAATGACAACTTTGGGACATAGCAGGAGGAGCCTGGGCTGATTTTAGACTTCAGGAACAGGAGAATGCCCCCTGCCACCTCCCATTTATCCAGTCTGGCCTGCTTACTTATTCCCAAGACACCTAGTGTCCCTTATTATACCATCTGTAGCCTACAGACCTTGGATCATTGATAAAGCCCAACTCAGGTTCTCTCTTTTTTTTTAATTTTGCTTATATTTTTTTATTGTAATTAGTAAAAGGGTTACATGATATTTGCCAGATAGAAGGTGCATTAATTCACATACATTGATACCCTTTCACATGTCTTGGTACCCATTTCCCTCCCCCCCCCACACCCTCTCTTTTTGTTTTGAAGCACAGCTTTTACTGCTGTGCTAGTAGATGTGATATTTTCTCCCAAACTTCTTGAGAGATTGCTTGTTTGTACTTAGTTGGTGTCTATAATAGCCTTCCTAGTGTGGTAGTAATTTTCTCATATAAACACACCCTGGCTTCTAAGCTAGGTTAGATGAAAAGCCCTCAAAGGCAGGTAAATTCTCTAGTGCATCTAGTAAGTGCATCTTTTTTAGGAAAAAAAATACTCTTAGAACTGTAAATATGTGTTGTGTTCATATTACATTAAAAATGGTCAGAAATATCCCTTCCGTTACACAGTTCGAAGAGCTGCTTGGAGTAATGCAGTAGACTTCTCCCTGTTTTGAAGATTTGAAGAATTGCAGTAGCCCTTGCTTGATATATGATATGATATCGCATGATAGGATATGATAAATTAACTCTTGTTTATGAATTGCTAGTACTTTATTCTCTAATCTAAGACTTCGTTAAGACAACTCTGATTTCCTAGAATGTAGTAGTTATACTTTAATATCTATATATTGAGAGAAAAGCCCATGATAATGCAAAGTGATCATGAATTCCAACCAGCTTAATTGTGCCAGGCACTGTCCTGCACCTATGGGTACAGAGTTTCATGACAAGGTTCCTGTTCTCATGGAGACATCCAGCTGTTCTTGATAGTGAGATGGGGAGACAGACAACACAGTAAGCAAACATAAGAATTCCAGATTGTGGGGCTGGAGTCATGACTCAAGTAGTAGAGCAGCTGGCTGCCTACAATCGTGAGGCTCTGATTTCAAATGCTAGTACTACAAAAAAGAAAAAGTCTTTTCAGACTGTGAAAGGTAACATTAATTGAATTCTAAATGTAATATGGAGCCATGGCAAGATGGAGGGAAGAGTGTTGTGGGCAGAAGGAACAGCAATGCAAAGACTATGAGACTGCAGTGGGCTTGTCTTGTTTATAAGATAGAAGGAAGGCCTCTTTGGGCTACAGTAGATTTGGAGGACAAGAATGTGTAAGATGGGGTTGGAGGAAAGCCAGGGAACTAAGACAGGCCTGTATGTCATGGAAGGATATTGGATTTTCTTCTAAGCATGACATGAAAGCCATTGGACAGTTTGAAGCACAGAAAATACTCTGATTTTTTTTTTGGCCAGTCCTGGGCTTGAGCTCAGGGCCTGAGCACTGTCCAGAGCTCTACCACTTGAGCCTCAGCACCACTTCCGGCTTTTTTCTACGTATGTGGTATCAAAGAATCGAAATTGGGTCTTCGTGCGTGCTAGGCAAGCACTCTACAACTAGGCCAAACTCCCCTGCCCTTCTTTTTAAATTTTATCTTCTCCCTCTATTTTTGTTTTTCTTTTAGGTGGTACTGTAATTTGAGCTCAGCTTTTCACTTACGAGGCTGGTACTCTACCATATGAACCACCTTAGTGGTAGAATCATTCTTTTGTATGTTGTTTCTTTGGCAGTAGTATATTCTGAACTTGAGGCTTCCCATTTGCTAGTCATGAATTCTACCATTTGAGCTATGCCTCCAGATGCCTGATATACATTACATCACTCATTGGGTAGATAGTGGACAGAGGTGTCAACTAAAGCTTCTTCTTCAAGACCTGGCAACCAGGAGACTATAGATTTTGTATCTAGGGGGGATAGCAATAGAGATAGTATAAACTGGTTAAAGTCAAGTCCACAATTCTTCTTTCAGGATGTATTAGCTTTCCATCATTAGCAAAATATCTGAAACAATCCCCTTGAAAGGAGAAAAGTTCATTTTGGTTCAAACTTTCAGAGATTTATAGTCCATGGTCACTTGGTTCTGTTGCTTCAGGACTATAGTTACATAGCACATTCTAGTGGGAGCACCTGGCTTAAGAAGGTGCATACCTCATTGAATCTGGGAAGCAAAAGAAAGAAACATCAGGGCCAGGGTCCCAGAAAGGAAGTCAAGAGTATGTCCACAATAAACCTAGTAACTTCCTTCCAAGTAGGAAGAATTTCTTAAGATGGGCACGGTGGCTCACGCCTGTAATCCTAGCTACTCAGGAGGCTGAGATCTGAGGATCAAGGTTCAGAGCCAGCCCTGGCACAAAAGGACCTGAAACTCTTATCTCCAGTTAACCCCCAGAAAACGGGATAGGGTGATGGCCTTGAGCCGAAGAGCTCAGGGACAATGCCCAGGCCCAGGGATAGGGCAGTAGACTTGAGCTGAAGAGCTCATGAACAATGCCCAGGCCAAGTTCAAGCCATTTGATGCACCAAATAAATAAATAAATACAATTTTAAAAAGGGAAGAAATTCTTAGAATTTCTTTTACCTCCCAGATGTTATGAGGAACACTCATTATCCAAACCGTAGCACTGGCCTGGGAAAGTGAAAAGCTGTTGTTGAGTGAGACAGTACTAGGGCCTGTGGACATTGGAGTCCCTCTGGCTTGACTACTTTGGATCCTGAATATTGATTGAGTTATGTGGAGGTTACTTCCCATTTAGGGTATTTCAAGGAAGAGAAGGCTCTGTGAAAGAGTGATCCACAGAGGCTGGCTGGTGGGAGAGGGATCATAGACTATTTCCCCTACTACACAGCAGAAACAATCTCATGTACTTTGGAAGAGATCTTTAGTGAATACATTCAGGCCTTCCTGAATCTAATAATGAAGCAATCTTAGACTTGTGATGTTCTTCATGTTCGATAGATTTTTCCAAAGGCAGTTTGCTCAGTAGTAACACCTGAGTATTCTGTGTGTGTGTGCACATGTGTGTACTCACGCATGTGCGTAGGCACTTACCTGTGTGCCTGTCCTGGGGCTTGAACTCAAGGCTTGGACATTGCCTTATTTTATTTATTTATTTATTTAAACAGGTCCAGGGGCTTGAACTCTGGGCCTGGGCACTGTTCTAAGCTTCTTTTGCTCCAGGCTAGCACTCTAGCACTCGAGCTACAGAGTCACTTCCAGCTTTTTCTGAGTAGTTAAGAGTCTCAAAGACTTTCCTGCCCTGACTGACTGAACCATGATCCTCAGATCTCAGCCTCCTGAGTAGTTAGGATTACAGATGTGAACCAGCCCAGCTGGACATGATTTTTTTTGCTCTATCAAAAAGTTGATCTGTTCTATCAACTGTGACACAGGACTACTTCTAGCATTTTTAAAATGTGGTTAGTGAGAGATAAGACTCTCATGGGCTTCTCTTCCTTGTGTTGGCTTCAAACTATGATCTTCAGATTTCAGCCTTCTGAGTAGGTAGGATTATTGGCACTGACTTCTGTTATTCTGACATTGTCAGTAAGATTAATATTCTCTTTTGGCATATAAAGTTACTAAGCATTAAGTTGGGTGCTGTTGGCTCATGCTTGTAATCCTAGCTATTCAGGACGCTGAGACCTGAGTGATGTGATTTGACGTGAGCCTGGGCCAGGAAAGTCCGTGAGACTCTTATCACCGGAAGTGTTGCTGAGGCTCAAGTGGTAGAGTGCTAGCCTTGAGCTGAGGAGCTCAAGGATAACACCCAGGCCCAGAGTTCAAGCCCCAGTTTGACCAAAAAAAAAAAAAAGTTGTGACTCAAGTACTAGAGTGCTAGCCATGTGCATAAAAGCTCAGGGACAACATGCTAGCTCTGAGTTCAAGTCCCAGTACCATCACTTATACACTCATACACACACACACACACACACACACACACACACAATCACTAAGCATCAGCCAACACTTGGTGGGGTTCGTAGTGTGAC
Organism: Megascapheus bottae; assembly: GCF_031878675.1. Lineage (NCBI taxonomy): Eukaryota > Metazoa > Chordata > Mammalia > Rodentia > Geomyidae > Megascapheus > Megascapheus bottae. The sequence continues at coordinate 55,620,905 of NC_143515.1, forward strand.
AGGCAGGAGGATTACAAGTTCAGGAACAGGTAAGCCTATGTAGATCCTGCTCCTCCCAATCCCCCCCCCAAAAAAAACCCAAACATATTGAGCATTGCCGCCTACTTTATTAAAAGTTGCTCTTTCCTAGTTGTCTTTGACAAGTTTCAACCTTTGAAAGACAGGTCAGATATAAAGTAGTTACCCTTTTATTTTCTGGGCCGTTTGGCCGATGGCCTTCTGTTTCCTCAGTCAGTCTCAGCACAAGAATTCTCTCTGGAGTTTTTAATCTCTTCAGCTTACAAAGTCTTGTTATAATTTTTGATCTGCTCTTTACAAATGTTAAGAGTTGCTTCCTGTGAGAGCTTTGATTTTTAATTTTTGTTACTTTGTGTAAGCCTAAGAACATTTAAATAATCAAAATGAAGCACCAGGTGATAGAAATTTAAAAATCAATTGTATTATTTCCATGGCCTTTGCACTCAGTATTACATAAGTCCAATAGGTTTTGAAGTCTGTTAAAAATAAAAAAGGAGTATTTGAAATGGAAGATGAATGTCTCAGTGCTTTTACTCAGTGGATAAAGTGGTTACTTTCAGAAGTCAGTAATTAATAGATCTCTGATAAGATTGAACATAACCCAAACTTCAGTTAAATCCTATTCTTTCACAACAGACTGCTTTTTTTAAATGTATACAGGATTTTTCTATCTGCTGCCAATTTTAGAATTCTATGGAAGCTCAATGTTTTATTCTGCTTTATTTCTAACCAAAGAGCTGTTTTTTTCCATTTTCTTTTGATGCACAAATAATTTCAATATTTTTCATCTTATTTATGTACTTTTCATGAAAACTTTGCTCAATGGAAAGTGTGCTATAATGTGAAAATGTAATATTATATTTTCTCCTCAATCCCATTACTACTCACATCCAGAAATATCCCATGTACAAACAGGCATGTACATGGGCACATGTGGATGTAACTGTTATCATTCAGCAACTTACTCTTTTTATTTTCTAACACATCTTGGAACTCTTTCTATATCAAATCATATTTTTCTCTTTCTTACTGCTGTCTGTATAGTATTTTATTAATGGTTATAACTTTTTTTTTTTTGTCTATCATGAGGCTTGAACTCAGGGCCTGTGTGCTGAGCTATTTTACTCTTTCATTTTTAGCCATAATGCCACTTCTGGTTTTCAGGTAGTTAATTGGAGATGAGTCTCATGGACTTTCCTGCCAAGGCTGACTTCAAACTGAGATCCTCCGATCTTAGCCTTCTAAGTAGCTAGGATTGCATGAGTCACCAGTGCCTGACTAACTTTTTTGTAGGTCATGGGGCTTGAACTTGGCCTGGGCACTGTCCCTGAGCTCTTCATCAGCTCAAGGCTACCACCCTACCCCTGGGCCTAGGCAGTGTCCCTGAGCTCTTCAGCTCAAGACTACTGCCCTGCCCTTGAGCCAAGCCCCATTTTCTGGTGATTGGAGATAAAAAGTCTCAGATCCTTTTGTGCTCAGGCTGGCTCTGCACCTTTATCCTCAGATCTCAGCCTCCCGAGAAGCTAGGATTACAGACGTGAGCCACCATACCGAGCTGAAACCTTTTTTTAAATTGGTGGTACTGGGGATTAAATTTAGGGCCTCATGCTTGCCAAATGAATGTTTTTGTTTTTCTTCATATATTTTTATTGTAATTAATAGAAGGGTTACATTATATCACCAGATAGAAAGTGCATTACTTCACAAACATTGATACCCTTTCTCATGTCTTGGTTCCCATTTCCCTCCCTCCACCCCCACCCCTCATCTTGTTTTGCCAAATGAATGTTTTATCACTTGAGCCATGCCCCCCCCCCCCCGGCCCTTCTTTTGTCAGGCTATTTCGTAGATGGAGTCTAATGAACTTTTCTGCCTGGGTTGGTCTCAGACTGTGATCCTCTAGATCTCAGCTTCTTGAGTAGGATTACAGATATGAACCACTGGTACCCAGATAACATAATTGTTTTAGTCAACGACTGTCCTAGAGATGATAGTAAAGGTTATATCACTTTGTATATGTAGGAATAAAGATCATATTCTTAGCTAGGAGCAAAATTTCCTTAGCTTTGTTTTTCCCTTTCTTAAGCTTCTTACTATCTACCTGATTGTGTGTGTGTGTGTGTGTGTGTGTGTGTGTGTGTGTGTGTGTGTGTGTGTTTCTATGCCTCAGTTCTGGGGGTTGAACCCAGGGCCTCACGCATACTGGTCATCAAATTACTTTTTAAGTATTAAGTTTTAGTTGTGTGCTTGAAGAGTATAAACCAGGCTGCATCCCTTCAATGAATGGCTAGGAAAGGACAGGCATTTTGGATGAACAGATGAATCAGATAAAGCAACAAGCAAAACATATGTGTTTGAATTAATTCATTCATGAATTGGTGGATTCTATTTGGAGTGCATTTAAGTGAATGTAACTAGTTTGTGAATGACAAGGGCTCGTTAGCTTTTGTCTGCACTGGCCTGCAAAGGAAATAGTATGATGGAGAGTCAGTTATCTGACTTTCTCAGGCAGTGCATGCCAAAGGGAAAAGACTGTGATGGAAAGAACCAGGATTCAGAATCAGGAGGTGGAGGTTAGTGATGCTGGACAGTTAATGCACTGTACCTCTCACTGGTCACGAATCCTCATCTGATACGTTGAAATAATCCATATGAGAGAGTCAAAAGGGAGAGAATGAAGAGCAAATCCTCAACTACTAGCTGAACTTCCTTAGTTTTACCTTCCCTGTCTCAAACCCTCCAGCTTGTCTTGTTTCTGAGGTTTTCTTTGTTTATTTGTCAGTCATGGGGCTTGAACTCTGGGCCTGGATACTGCCTAGGAGCACTTTTGCTCAAGGTTAGTGCTCTACTGCTCTACTCTTGAGCCGTAGATCCACCTCCTATTTTTGTGGTGGTTAATTGGAGATGAGTCAGTCAGACTTTCTTGCCTGGGCTGGCTTTGAAACATGATCTCATATCTCAGCCTCCTAAGTAGCTGGGATTACGTGTGTGAGCCACTGGTGCTTATGAGTATGTTTTAATTTCCTTCAGTCTACAAATTGTTTTTTTTTTTTTTTTTTTTTTTTTTGCCAGTCCTGGGCTTGAGCACAGGGCCTGAGCACTGTCCTTGGACTTTCTCAAGGCTAGAGCTCTACCACCTGAGCCTCAGCATCACTTCTGGCTTTTTTCTATGTATGTGGTACTGAAGAATTGAATCTGGGTCTTCGTGCATGCTAGGCAAGCACTCTACCACTAGGCCAAACTCCCAGCCTACAGATTCTTTCAGAATAGAAATTCTGTGCTTTTACAACATAGACCTTGCTGAAGAGTAGGTATGTATTTTAAAGTGAATGACAGACATATGAAAGAACCATGCAAGTGTATGTTTGTTTTGGCAGTTTGTTTTGGTTTAAACTTAAGACCTATGCTTTTTCGGTAGGTGCTAACACTTGAGTCATGCCTCCAGCTCTATATTTTTTTTCCTTTTTTGAATTGGCGCCCAGGCTTGCGTAGACCTTACGTTCCTTCTACCTCATCCTCCCAAATGTTGGGATTATAAGCATACACCATCCCGCTTGGTTTGTATTTTCCTTTTTGGTCGACAGAGATTTATTGGTTGTCTTAGACCTATGAACAAATTATATTTTAAAAAATGAATTGCAAGCCAGGTGTTGGTGGTTCATGCCTGTAATCCTAACCACTGAGGAGACTGGCATCTAATGATTATGGTTCGAAGCCAGCCAGGGCAGGAAAATCTGAGCCTCTTATCTCCAATAAACTACTCAGAAAAAGCCAATTACACTACGGCTGAAGTGGTAGAGCACTACTAGCCTTGTGCACAGAGAGGCTCAGGGATAACACCCAGGCCCTGAGTTCAAGCCCCAGGACTGGCAGAAAAAGAAAAAAAAAGCATTTCAAGTTTTTTTGTATCCTCATTCATTTATTTATTAAATTCAACATTTTCAACATTTATTGAGCACTGACTATCTTAGGAAGTGTCCTAGGGTACTGTGGTACAAAACAGAAAGTCTCCTTTCAAGACTACCCCCTCAGTAAACCTAACAGAGGCCGAGAATGGCCAAGAAGCAGTGCAGTGGGATAAGTGTATATCTGTGCAGCACAGTCAGGAAAAGCCTCCCTACTAAAGTAGTGTGTGAACAAGGACCTGGAGGGGCAGAGTAGGCAGCCATGGAAATGCTGGGCAAGATAATTCCAATCAGATGGGAAGTACAGATCCTGCAGGAATTGTGTTTTTGCTCTGTTGGAGCAAGAACAAGGAAGCTGACTGCTGAGGAGCTAAAAAACGCCCCCATTCTGAAGCAGCAACCATCTTGTTGTTTATATAAACTGTGAGTGGCTCAAAAGTGCACATAAATTAAAGAAACAGTATTGTGGTGCCATTAAGTCCCAGTAACTGACCTGTCTGTTAAAATTAATCAGAATTCGCGTAAATTCAAGGGATGGCATTTGTTTTCTAAGCCATAAAACTATCCTCAGACAGCTAATTAGGACTCTACTGGTATGTGAACCTCCCGTTAACTTCCACTGCCCTGAACTGCCCCTTTCCCTAACCCCTACCTTATCTCACTCCAATAGCTGATTGCTGTGTTGATGTAAATCTGTGGTCTTTGCCTCTAAAAGCCCTGTAAAAATTCAGCTTAGGGTCTCCTCCTAAGCTCCCGCTGTATGGGTGTGTAGGACAAGGCCTGAAGCTAGCCCGCCTGAATAAAGCCTTGCTTTTGCGTTTCGGAACGTCTGACTCTCGGTGGTCTCTTTGGTGATCTTCCTGAGACTTGGGCATTACAAGAGTAGTGGCAGAATTGGAGATAAAGGTATGGGGCATATGGATTATGAAGAACCTGATAGACTCACCAATGAAGAGGGTCAGTTTTTGCTGTTGTTTTATTTTCTTTTGGTGCTTAGCATGAAACCAATGGCCTTAGATATGCCAGTCTAGTGTTCTGCTACTGATCTATACCCAAAGCCCAAGAGTTTAGTGTTATCTTCTCTATTATTCTTATTTGTTTCTGGTGCTAGGATTGAACCTGAATTTCATTAATGTCATAGCATGCACTCTACCACTGAGGTACAACTCCAGGAACATTTATTCATTCATTCATTCATTCATTCATTTATTGCCAGTCCTGGGCTTGAGCTCAGAGCCTGAGCACTGTCCTTGGACTTTCTCAAGACTAGAGCTCTACCACTTGAGCCTCAGCACCACTTCTGGCTTTTTTTCTATGTATGTGGTACCGAGGAATCGAACCTGGGTCTTCATGCATGCTAGGCAAGCACTCTACCACTAGGCCAAACTCCTGGCCCCAGAAAAATGTTTTTAAATTTAATTAATTATTGTAAATTTTAATTAATTTATTTATTCAGTGCTGAGAATCAAATTTAGACTTTTGTACCACTTAACTACATCCCCACTCCCAACTCCACCTTCTGTTTTTAGGAAAGAAGGGTAGTAGGGTTTGAACTCAGGGCATTACACTTGCTAGATAGGTGCTTTACATTTGAACCACATCCCAACACTTTTTGCTTTAGTTATTTTTCAGATAAGGTTTCATACTTCATTTCCAGGGCCTGCCTCAGACCATGGTCCTCCCACTTATGCTTATGGCATAGCTAGGATTATAGGCCTAGACCATCATGCCCAGTTTGATTGTTGAGATGGAGATCTCACTGACTCTTTTCCCATGTTGGCCTCCAACTATAATATTCCCAATTCTTTGCTTTCGGAATAGCTACAATTATTGGTATAATTGTCCAGACAGCCTGGACTGATCTGGAGGAAGGATGGGTAATCTATAGCCTGCACATGAATGGTCTGATTTTCTATCTAGCTCTTGAGTTCTTTTAAAATGTTGGAACAGCTGGCTGCTGGTGGTCCTTTCTTGTAATCCTAGTTACTTAGATCGGTGAAATCCAGAGGATCAAGGTTCAAAGACTGTTATCTCCAAAAATAACCAGCAAAAAGTTAGGTTGGAGATGTGGGTGATATGTTCAAGAGCCAGCTAAGCAGGCTTAGCAAGGCCAAGTATACATATATATCTGAATCCAAACCTCAATATGGGCAATTTAAACGTTGAAACAAAAATCAAGTATTGTTTTCTGGCTAATAAACGTTATATGACATATGCATGCCCATAAATGAAGTTTAATTGATACACACCTATGCTCATTCTCTTACATATCTTTTGTGGCAACTTTCCCATGACTTCAGCAGAACTGAGCAGTTGGAATAGAAACTATATGGAAAATTTGCCACCTGACTCATCAACTGAGATGCTTGCCGGCCTCTGGCCTTCTACTAATGTCTAGCTTTGTGTCCTCAAGTATATTCCTTCTCTAGGCATATGTCTTCTCATTTGTAAAAATAGAGATAATATTGAGAAGGCACAGAAAAGGGAATTTAAGACCAAGATGAGAAACTTAGTGCAGCCCTGTCTCAAAATAAAATGTAAAGAAAGAGCTGTGTGTGTGTGTGTGTGTGTGTGTGTGTGTGTGTGTGTGTGTGTGTGTGTACATACAATGATAGAGCCCTGGACTGGCACAGGTGAGCCCTGAGTTTAGTTCCCAGGTCTGCAAAAATGAAAAAGAGGGATGGCAATAATCTTATCTACTTTATTGGGTGACTGTGAAGACTGATGGCTGATTCTTGTCTTTTAGCCAGCTGGATGACTGGCGCTATCCTTGGATCCCACTGAGACCTATCCTAGTTCACAGATTGTTCTGTTTTCTCCTAATCAGAAATTATTATTCAGTTGTGGTTCTAGAAGAGTAAAGCCTTTTGTTTATGTTTACACTGGTAGAAGAAATCAAGTATTTACAAGCTAGGAACTACCTTATTAACTTCAGGCTTGCTTCACTCCCATTTGTAGCACTCATCCATGATGATATCTATGGCAGAATTCCATCTTGGAGGATACCAGGATTCTTTGCTTGGAGCTGGTTGTAAGATGGCAATAAACATCTGTGCTGTACATTGAACTACAGGCATAGCTATCCTGAGCTCCGAACCAGTAAATGCTGGAGGTGGGTGGGTGGTATGAGTGATGAAAACTGGAATTCTTCAGTCTTCCTGAATTAGTGATGGCCATTTTAGTAATGTAACAGTTGTTTTTGATTTTACATGAATACAGTAGGAGGTACACTTAAAAAGGAATGTAAACTGTAGGTACCAGTAATTCTTCAGCTGTCCTTGTGCCCTTGGGCTCAAGAAGAGCCCAAGGATTAATGATGATGAGCTAGTAGAGGCTACTACTGTGGAAGGGAGTACAGATATTGGGCAGAGTGGCTCAGTATTGTGGGGTGTCAAAGAAGGGCTTCAGATGCAGTGGCATTTTCAGCTTCTACTGCATTCCCAGTGTCAGGCTCAGGGGCCAAACTGAGTTGTTAGGTATGTTCTTTACCACCAGAGACTCATGGTAAGAAAAGGAAGTGTCATCTAAAAATATCCTTGACGAAGATATGCTTTATCAAAATTACTCATTTTTTTGCCAGTTGTGGGGCTTGAACTCAGGGCCTGAGCACTGTCCTTGTACTTTTTTCAAGGTTAGAGCTCTACCCTTGAGCCACAGCACCACTTCCAGCTTTTATTCATTCTATGTATGTGGTGCCGAGGAATCAAACCTGGGTCTTCGTGCATGCTAGGCAAACACTCTACCATTAGGCCAAACTCCCGGCCCCCCAAATAACTCATTATACCTTCATTTATTCATTTTGTACTGCTTCTGTGGCTTGGATTCAGAGCCTGGGGTCTCTCCCTTGGCTTTCTTTACTCAATGATGGCACTATATCACTTGAGCCATCCTTCCATTTCTGGCTTTGTTTTTTGTTTTGAGTCAGTCTTAGGGCTTGAACTAATTGTCCATGACTGAGTATTTTTTGCTCAAGGCTAACACTCTACCACTTTGAGCCCCAGCGCTACTTCTGGTTTTCTGGTGGTTAATTGGAGACTTTCTTGCCTGGATTGGCTTTGAACCTTGATCCTCAGATCTCAGGCTACCTGAGTAGCTAGGATTACAGGTGTGAGCCTCTGGCACCTGGCTTTTTTCTTTCTTTATGTTTTCATATATATTTATAATTTCAATCTAACTTTCTTAAATGAGAGGAAACATGCCCAACTAATTTTTTTAATTTAAAAATGTTTTCAGTGTTGATTGAACTCATCCTTGTATATGCTAATCACATTCTACCACTGAGTTTTAACTCTAGCCCTCATATGTTTTTTTTAATAATCTGCAGGACTAAATGAGAAGTTGTAGTTGAAATATTGCAACTGCCTGAAGGGAAAGCAGTTGTGCAGCTGGGTGTGTTATGAGCTAGCCTAGCCACCTGTTTCACAAAATACTGCTCACTTCTATTCTAAGATTGACTTACATGTTGTATTTATTCAGGCTTGAAGGTAGAACAGCCATTTTCTCAAAAATGAATAAGAGAAATCTTTCAATTTAAGGAAGACAGTGACCAGTATTTGTTGACAAGTTCAGTCTTACAAGTAAAATCAGAAACTCAGCCAGGGGGGCTGGGAGTTTGGCCTAGTGGAGGAGTGCGTGCCTAACATGCACAAAGACCCAGGTTCAATTCCTTGGTACCACATATATAGAAAAAAGCCAGAAGTGGTGCTGTGGCTCAAGTGGTAGAGCTCTAGCCTTGAGAAAGTTCAAGGATAGTGCTCAGGCCCTGAGCTTAAGCTCAGGACTGGCAAAAAAGTAAGTAAATAAATAAATAAAAATAAATAATTTTTTTTTTATAAAAAAGAAACTCAGCCAGATGCTGGTGGCTCATTCCTATAATCCTAATTACTCAGGGGTCTGAGATCTGAGGATCATGGTTCAAAGCCAGCCTAGGCAGGAAAGTCCATGAGATTCTCATCTTCAGTTAACCACAAGAAAACCAGTACTGAGACTCAAAAGTGGTAGAACGCCAGCCTTGAGCAAGAAGAGCTCAGGAACAACGCCCAGGCCCTGAGTTCAAGCACAACTGGCAAAAAAAAAATATTTAGAAACTCAGAACACCTGCCTAATGTGTTGGGGCATGCCTGTGATCCTCATAGGACTCTGGAGCCTCTTAGGCAGAAGGATGGTGAGTTTTTAATCAAGCCAGCCTAACTAAACAGTAAGACCCTCTTGCAATAAGTCAATTAATTTTATTTATTTATTTTTTTTTTTTTGCCAGTCCAGAGCTCAGGGCCTGAGCACTGTCCTTGGACTTTCTCAAGGCTAGAGCTCTACCACTTGAGCCTCAGCACCACTTCTGGGTTTTTTTTCCTATGTATGTGGTAGCAAGGAATCGAACCCGGGTCTTCATGCATGCTAGGCAAGCACTTTAACCACTAGGCCAAACTCCCGGCCCCAAGTCAATTAATTTTAAAAGCGATCTTTAGAATATATCATGAGGGCTTCAGCGGTGTAGGCCAGTGTTAGAGTGTGTGCATAAGCATGCAGAAGGCCCTGGGGAAATGTGTCAGCATTTGGATTTTTGTATAACCTAGTGAATAAATATATCCTAAGTGACTAGCACACTAAATGTTACAAAACTACCCCTGAGCAAATATCCATTCTGAGTGTCAGAAGAGACCAGTTAGCAAGTTTTAATGTAACATCTAGAATATCTCAGTGTAAACTGTGTGCTGGTGGCTCACACCTGTAATCCTAGCTATTCACAAGGCTGAGATCTGAGGATCATGGTTTGAAGCCAGCACAGACAGGGACATCTATGAGACTCTTATCTCTAATAAACTTCTCAGAAAAAGCTGGAAGTGACCCTGTGGCTCTAGTGATACAGTGCTAGCCTTGAGCAAATATAAGCTCAAGGACAGTGTCTAGACCCTGTGCTCAAGCCTCAGGATTGCTCTGCATCATCCTTCCCCCCCCCCCAAAAAAAAGAAGAAAAATCTCAATGATACATATTTCTGCATGGCAGCCAGCCTTTGAGAAACTTGTCACTTTATGAATTTTGCTATGGTATCAAATAGGCAATTAAAATAGTCTTATTCTATCTACATAATTCTGTGAGGCTAAAGTCTTTCCATGGGTTTCAAAACAACATAGTCCAACATACTGAGGTAGGAAAACTCAACTGTCCTTATAAAGCTGGGCATAGAAGCATTTGTAGAATGGGAATGTCATTTTTCTTATTTGTGGTTTGGTTTTGCAAAGCATGTCTGTTTTTCATAAAAATATCATCCACAGGCAGTGTATTAGTTGTTGCTTTAAATGAATTAACTAATGTATTTTGAATTCCTAGCTTAGTATCTATTATGGTATTTCCTGAGACCAAAAGGTTGAGAGCCACAGTTCTGAAGGCACTAGTACAATAATGACATGCATTAAAGCAGTCTTCCTGAATCATGCTCTCCCAAAGGCCTGGTATTATACCTTTACAATTCCTTCTCTCCATTTATAAGCCAAGGCCTGCTGTTCACCCATCCTGAATGTTAGTAAGGTGCATGGTTTCAGTAAGTAAGCCTCAGTCCATGACAGTGCCACAAAGGCTCCCTTCTTGTTCGCCTCCCCCTCCTCCCTCACAAAGGCTCCCTTCTTGCTTACCTCCCTCTCCTCACTCTTCCCTCCCTTCCTTCCTCCTACTGAGGGCATTGTGCATGCTAGGCAAAGCAATTCTCATTGAGCTATACCTCTATCCATAGAATTTAAAAGTGCCATTACCACAGGGAAATGTGTATGTATCCCTAATCTGACTGGAAAAACAAAGCCTTATTCATATTAAGTGAAGTAAGCCAAACCCAAAGGAACATAGTCTCAGTGGTTTCCCTCATTTGTAATAATTAGTACACATCTAGGACTCTCCTAGCAGAGGATAGCTCAAAACATAGGTACATAAGGTCATATAGAGTGAGACTAAATGAAAGGATCTCTAGGATATGGAAACAAGAGCTGCTATATCTTGTGTGATGGTTGTTCTTAATGTACTATGTTATTTCTCTTCTCTTTTGTTGCCCCTTGGTTAATCTCATGTTGTTACTGTATCTGATTTTGTTACCTGGTACATTATATATATATATGTTTATTTGTTTATTTGAAATAGGGAAGGGAAGGGGGGAAAACAAGATGATTGGGAGGGTGTAGCGAGGGGGATAGGGACAAAACATGAGAAGGGGTATCAATGTGTGAGAAGTAATGCACCTACTACCTGGTGAATGTAACTGTAACTCCTCTATACATTACCCCAACAATAAAAAATAAAATAAAAAAAAACCTTATTCCTAAAGAAAATATGTGGTACTGAGGAATCAAACCTGGGTCTTCGTACATGCTAGGCAAGCACTCTACCACTGGGCCAAACTCCCAGCCTAGCTGTTTAAACTTAGAAATTGTCAAGTTTTGAAAATATTAGAAGGGAATATATATTTTTGAAGATTCTTTTTGAGAGCAGGGTCAACAAAAAGTTGGGGACGATTGTACAGCAGAAGCTGGTGAGAGCCGTGAGGTGATTTGGGGACCATATTACTATAGGTCAGTAAGCCACAATATAGTGTCAGGAAGTATCAGGAGTGAGGATGCTCAGAGACCTGCATCAGGTTGGACAGTAGCTCCCTGAGGGAATTTTTAACTTTAGCTCTAAGGGTGGGGATAGTGCCAAGGAGGTGTCTAAACCTCCTTGCATGAAAACAGCAACCTCTTGGCTTTTGCCAAATTCCTCTTCACCAGAGATCATAACAGGATTTTATGGAGCCTTTGTTCATTTATTTGCTTATAATAGTCTTTACTGCTGATCACTAAAGATCTGGTTGTATGATATAATGCAGTACATTTTGCAGAAAAGCAGCCATTTGTATTTTTGTCTTCATGTCACATGTGAGCCCCTTTTACATCATGCATAGGGGCCGGGAGCTTGGCCTAGTGGTCAAGTGCTTGCCTAGCATGCATGAAGACCTAGATTCAATTCCTTGATACCACATATATAGAAAAAGCAGGGAGTGGTGCTGATGCTCAAGTGGTAGAGCTCTGGCCTTGGGCCCAAGGACAGTGCCCATGGCCTAAGTTCAAGCTCCAGGGCTGCAAAAAATAAAATAAAATAAAAATCATGCATAATCCCTTGTGGCTGTGAGATGGGGTAAGTAAACTAAGTATGGTGGGCCTCCCACCACAGGCCACCAATGACATGAATTGTCCTACTTTTTCCAAGACTCTTGGAAGTAATCAGTATCTCAGGTTCAGGTGAAGTGATAAGGAAGTCAGGTGCCACAGTTGGTTTTGATCTCATAGTATGGGAGAGTTGGGGAGCAGACTGGTTCTGGTCCCAAAGCTTGTGTACTTGGCTATTCTGTCTTTGGGTGTGCCGATGATACGTGGGGGATTTTGACTCACATCTTAAGAACCAAATTCAAGACCAAATTGAATTTAATTGATCGTTATTGTTATATATGTCATTTAAGAATCAAGTAAATGAGCTGGGCACGGTGGTTCACTCTTGCAATCCTAACTACTCAGGAGGCTGACATCTGAGGATCACGGTTCAAAGCCAGCCCAGGCACTAAAGACCGTGATACTCTTATCTCCACTAGAAAACCAGAAGTAGTGCTGTGGCTCAAGGGTTGGGTGATAGCCTTGAGCTGAAGAGCTGAGAGACAGTGCCCAGGCCCAGAGTTCAAGCCCCACAACCCACCACAAAAAAAAAAAAGAATCAAGCAAATGAAAAAGATTTTTTTAGACTTTAGAAAGATAAAAATTAAATTTTACTAGCTAGCAGCACAATATACAGTGGGCTTTTGGAATAAATTGTCCTTCTCAATTAACCTGTATAATGTATTTAAATGTTGGTACTCAGCCATTGTAACAAATGTTCAGAGCAATTTTTCTTATATATACAAAGTTTGAAATATCAACCAAAATTTAAGCATTTAAAGAAGTTGAATTTTTTATGCCAATCAAAAATGTTTTCCTTGAACACAACTACCTAAAGCTTAAGAAGCAGAACAAATCAATCTGTGAAATAAAGGAGACACATGCTTTACAAAGATAGGAGAAATTATACCATTATAAAGTATTCCAGGCATGCAAAAATATAGATTATAGAGCAGTGAACACCTGTGTACCCATCTCCCAATGAAAGAAATAAAATATAAAAAGTATAGTTCACATCCACCGGGTGCCTCTTTCCCATTGAAATCTGGATCCATAGAGATTGCCATCTCCTGATTTTGATGTTTTTGAGGGTTTCTTTTTCTGTACATTTAAGTGAACACCAAGAAACTGGAACTTGGGGTAGATGATTGGAGAGAGGAACAGTATTCAAGCCATGTATGTGAAAATGGAACCAGGCAAGTTGAGGGGATCGGTGGGATTGGTAGAGATGGGGGGAATGATGAAAGAGGTGACATTGATCAAGACACATTGTTCTCACAAGGTGACATGTTGAATTGGAACCCCTTTGTACAACTTAAAATAATAATAAAAATTTTAAACATGTAATGTGTTTGCATGTACATACGTAAGCTTGTGCTAGGTCAGCTTTCTGTTACTCTAATGACTACCGGAAGTGTTCACCTTTCAAGGAGAAAAGCTCTCAGCTTTTGAGGCTTCAGTTCATGATTCTTTGGTCCTGGAGCTCTAGGATCTGATGAGTTGGACTGCACATCGTAGTAGAAATGTGTGATGGAACAAAACTGCTCACTTTGAGGCCGGGAAGCAACAAGAAAGGAAGATACCTCAGTTTCTGCTCTTTGAGGTCTTATCTCCTCCCTGGGCCTCTCACACTAGACTCCCCACTAGGTTCAACCTCTTGAAGTTTCCACTATCTCCCAAAAGTATCAAGCTGGGAACTAAGCCTTCAAAGACATAGGCCTGGGGTATATTCCAGACCCACACTCTTATCAGTGTTCCTATACATAAAATGCACTGTGATCTTGAATCTCTTCAACCATTGGTATAAATCAGTAGAATCTGCAGCTTGCCCCTTTAGCTCAGTGTTGTGATGTTGATTTCTCTAGCTACCATCAGTCCTTTCATTTTAACTGCTAATGTAGTAGACATTGATTTATTTGTTCTTCTGTCTGTGGAAATTTTGCTATTACAGTGGTGCCACAGTGAGTAGTTCTGTTCGTGTCTCAGTGAACATATAGGAAATTTTCTTTAATACGTCTACCTAGAACTGTAGTTATTATACAGAAAAAATAGATGCTTATGGAAAAGTGGGCACATTTCTCCTTGATGCTATGAAGTAGGTCTGCAGCCAAGTTTTACTCATCTGGAGAGCCTCATCTGCTCTTTTATCTGTTTCTGGGAGCGTGTGGATCTCATTCTAGGTTCACTGCTCCCCAAAGTCCTCCCATTATTCCATCACCAGCACTGTACTGTCTTTATAATTGCAATAATAGAATCAGTCTTTCTAAGGACAGTATCTTTTTGGCACCACCATTTCTGGCTTGTTTCTAACTATTATTTATCTTAATTATTTTCTTGAATCTTTTTTCTTTTTTCTCTCTCCCCTCTAGTTTTTTAGTTTCTAAGTCATACAAAATTCTCTTGAACAAAAACATACTTCAAAGATTTAGAATTTTAGTTTGTGGACATTGTATGTTTTGGCGCACCAAGAATCTATGTAAGGCTCGGTGGTACGTGTGAAAGAAAGGCCTGAAGTTTGACCTCTAACTGTGGTAAAAAAAAAAAAAAAAAATCATGTTGCGTTCACTGCTTTCTTCTTTGCTGTGGGAAAACCCCATAGTGGCTGCACTGTTTCATAGTCTGACTTGAAGTGTCTAAAATTTCTATTGCTTGACGCTTTTGCTATATTTGATCTTAATTTTAGTTATTCTATTGGAAACATAGTAATATATGTGGTTCTATTTTTTTAATTTCCTTGGTAATAGAGTATTGATCATCTTTTATGTGCTTAGTAGCCTTTTACATATTTTATTATGAGAGGTTTGTCCAACTATTTAGCTAAATTAGATCATTTGTCTTTACTATTGGAGTTTATGAGTTCTTTAGGCTTTTTGGACATTAGTCTTTTGTAAATATTTTCTTTTACTCTCTAGTTGGCCTATTTGTTCTCTTAAAGGCATCTTCAGCTATGCTGAAAAATTTTCATTCTAATGAAGTCTAATATATCAGGTTTTTTCCCCCATAACTTTTGCTTTTTGAGCTTGGCATAAAAAAGTCTGTCTATTGCCAAGTCAAAAAGCTGATCCGTATGCTTTCTTCTAAAATTTCTATGATTTTCATTTTTACATTTTGGCTTCACATTAATTTTGGTGTGTATATGAAGTATGAATAATAATATACTATCTCTAATCTTTTTTGTTTATTTTTGTCAGTTGTGGTTTGAACTCAGGGCGTGGGTGCTGTCCCTGAGCTATTTTGCTCAAGGCTTGTGCTCCACCATTTTGAGCAGCTCTACTTCCAGTTTTCTGGTAGTCAATTAGAGTCTCATAGGCTTTCCTGCCCATGCTCCTGGGCTGGCATGTAACCACAATCCTCAAATCTCAGCCTCTCGAGTACTAGGATTATAAATGTGAGCCACTGGAGTCCAGTTTATCGCTGTTTTATTTGTTTTTGTTTTTGCTTTGCCAGTCCTGGGGCTTGAACTCACGGCCTGGGCACTGTCCCTGAGCTTTCTTTTGTTCAAGGCTAGCGCTCTACCACTTGAGCCATAGCTCCACTTCTGGCCATTTCTGTTATGTTTTATTGAGAAATTGAACCCAGGGCTTCATTCATGTGAGACAAGCATTCTACCACTAAGCCACATTCCCAGCCCTTTTATGGTTGTTGTTATTGTTGTTTGCTTTTTGTTTTTTGAGACAAGATCTCACTGTGCAGTCCAAACTTACTGTGTAACCCAACTTAGCTAGAACTTAACCATTTTTTCTGCCCTAGCTTTCCATGTTTTCCATGTGCCAACTTGCAGCAAGCACGTGCTTTGTTTATTTTTTTTCTTCTATCATGAGTCTTGAACTTAGGGTCTGGGTACTCTGCTACTTTGAGTCACAGAGCTACTTCAATTTTTCTAGTGGTTCATTGGAGATGGGAATCATACAGCATTTCCTGCCCTGGCTAGCTTTGAACTGTAATTCTCAGATGTCAAACCTCCTGAGTAGCTAGGATTACGGCATCAGTCACCACCACTAGGCTGTTTTTTGTTTTGGTTTGGTTTTTGTGATTTTTTTTTCAGATTTGCAAATATTTCATTGTTCCCCTAAATAGTTCATTAGCCTGATAAGACGTTTCAATTCACTAATAATAAAAATGGGTCCCAATGCTAACTTATTTAAGCAATGTTTTTTGAATACTTACTAATTTCCATGATTAGAAAATATAGTGAACTTTCTTTAAAAAAAAGAGAGAGAGATACAGGGCTGGGATGTAGCAAGTGCAACATTCTGGGTTCAATCCTTAAAAAAAAAAAGAAAGAGAAAGAGAAGGAAGGAAAGAAGACACAGAGAAAAGACACATTTTAAAAATACAGTTAAAAAAAAGAGAGACACAGCCCAGTTGCTCCCTGGCTGACAAACCATTAAACCTACCACTAAACCTACATGGTACATGCAATGCTGGAAGAACCATGACTGCACTGATAACATGGGAAAAAGTGAGCCACATAGGAGGAGACAAGGATGGTGATGTTTGCTTGAGCCCAGACTTGAAGGCCTGGTTGAACTTAGCCAAGAACGGGGACAGCTTGTTTCACTAAAACCTCACACTTGGATAATTTTTATTTATTAACTTATTTGAGAAGAAGAAAAATTGATTTTGATCGACAGTTTCAAAGGTTCAAGCCATAGTTACTTGGCCCCATTGCTTTGGGCTTGTGTCCTGCCGAACCTTCTGTTAGGGTATGTGTGGCAAGAAGTTCAGTTCATGGGACATGAGCAGCAAGAAGTAGATATTTTTAAACGTGGCTATTGATTGTTTTGTTTTGTTTTTGGTTGGGCGCTTGAACTCTAGGCCTGGCTACTGTCCCTGAGCTCTTCAGCTTAGGGATAGTGCTCTACTACTTTGAGTGCTCTACTACTTCTGGTTTTCTAGTGGTTAATTGGAGATAAAAGTCTCATGGACTTTGGGGCTAGCTTTGAACTGTGATCCTCAGATCTCAGACTCCTGAGTAGCTAGGAGTACAGGTGTGTGCCACTGGCACCCAGCTTTTTTTTTTTTTTTTTGCCAGGCTAGCACTCTACCACTTGAGCCTCAGCACCACTTCCAGCTTTTTTCTATATATGTGGTACTGAGGAATCGAACCCTGGTCTTTGTGCATGCTAGGCAAGCACTCTACCACTAGGCCAACTCCAAGCCCACCCGGCTTGGTTTTTATTTTAGTTTGTTTTGTTTTTGTTTTATGAGACAGCCTCCGTAGGAAGCCCAAGCTGTCCTGGGTCTTGCTATGTGGCCTAAGCTGATCTTGAACTTGTGGAATTTTAGATGTGTTTCACAACTGGCTTAAATTTTGTTTTTGGATGTGTGTTGGAAATTGTGCTTTCAGAATTATCTTTTTTTCCTTTATCTTTGAAAGTATCAATTATGTCTTGATGTGTGCAGTAAGTATCTGATAATACAATATCATTGAATAAAAATAATCAGAGTTGGGTTCTGGACGTGGTATTTACCTGTGGTTAGCAAGTAATGATATTGGCATGAGCCCTTTCTCTTTTTAAAATATTCTTTTGAAATTTATTTTCTGAGTTTCTCAGTAGATAAAAACTACTTTGAAGCTAAAATGTTATTAAAGAAAAGAATTGGTATCCATTTTTGTAAAATGATCTTGTTTGAAGAGGGGGTGAGCTTTTGATGTCCCTACCAGTCTCATAATCTTTTAGGAATGAATTGCCAGCTAAATAAAAAGGGCGTAGAGCCATCTGGTAGTTATATATGGAATGGGAACAGATGAAGTCTCCGTTGAGATTGAGTTTCTTCATAGCAGTCTTCAGGTAAATGTGTGTGTGGTGTGATTGTGGTGAAGAAGCAGTGAGGTTGCTGTCCCAGAAGGATGAAGGAGGCCCACCTGGCATGGACAACAGCCCTGTGAGGGCAGGTTCTAGGGGTCTAGGTTTCTGTTGATCTCATCCTTTTATTTTTAGTAGTAGAGATTAAGACAACAGACTTGGAGTCATTCTATTCCCATAGCATCTAGAATATGATAGTCTTCTGAAAACTTAATCTTTAACCTGGATCTCTTCATCAGTTAGAGGCATTGTCTCTGAATCTTGGAAATCCCTGATGACCAGGTATACACATAGTCAGTTCTGAACTGAGGACAAAACAGTCTGGATCCTGTTGGAGGATATGAACATGAGCACCAGTGTGTGGTGATATTCTTTAGGTAATTTATTTCCTAAAAATGATTTGTATTTTGTTTGTTTTTTTCTTGGCTTGAACTCTGGGCCTGGGCACTGTCCATAAGTTCAAGGCTAGTGTTTTACCACTTTGAGCCACAGTACCACTTCCAGTTTTCTGCTGGTTAATTGGAGATGAGAGTCTTACAGACTTTCCTGCCCGGGCTGGCTTTAAACTGTGGTCCTCAGATCTCAGCTTCCTGAGTAGCTAGGATTACAGGTGTGAACCACCAGTGCCCAGCTAGTTCTAAGCTTTAGTTCATTTTTGTTTACCTTGCTGTGGCTTGGTAGAATCTGGTATCTAGTAGGTATACAGAAACTTTGTTGCATGATGAATAAATTTATGTGCTCTGTGCCCTTGTGACCATGTCTGATAGATCGTCAGATTGTTATTTTATCCTTACTCTAAGGACTTAAATCTACCAGACTGAATTCATGAATTCAGGAGATTGAATACATAGGCATTGCCTGACACCTTTTTATGAACTCTTGGTGTTGATCCACCTGGTAGGGAAGGTGAGAAAAGTCTCTGGGATAGGCTATAGTTTAGATCGGGAATGGGCCCTTTGGAATGTTCCCCCAAGGGTCCTTATCTTGAAGATTTGATGATCAACCTTTGTGCTTTTGGAAGGTGGGACTTTTAGTAAGTAAGACCTAGTGGAAAGGACTGAAGTCATTGGAATGTAACCTTGAAGGAGAGTGGTATTGTAACTCTGTCCTCCTCTTTGTTCTCTTTTTGCTTCTTGGCTGTCATGAGGTAAACAGGCCACCTCTGATGTATGTACTGTGCTAGCACAGGTCCAAACTAACAGGGTCTTTGACTGTGTACTAAAACTTCTGAAATCCTGAGCCCAAATAAGCCTTACTTCCTTATAAGTTGATCTAGCTAAGGTATTTGTTATTTTGTTATAGGGGCAGAAAGCAAATATATTCATACTGGAGGATTTGTTTCAGAATTATACATGATGAGGAAAATGGGAGATGGTAATTAGATAGGGGCTGATGATTGGTCGAGTTCAGTATTTGGAAGTTCACAATACTAGTCTTCCTTTTCTTTTGTGCTTAATAGTTTCAATTCTCCATATCAAAAGGTTTTTTGCTTCTGGTTTTTGTTTTTTTTTTTTTACGAGCCTGTCACCTTGATAGAGTATCAAAAACCACTATCTCTGAAGAAGCTTTAGAGTCTGTCTCTGTGTAGTTGCATTAGCAGAAACTACTAAAGGCATTGTCACAATGCACTTAAGTCATATGGACAATGGAATTCATTATGCCAAAAAGGAGTTAGGCAATTGTTATTTGCAGTTATTGCCTGCTCTTGTTTTTGGTTTGGGGTTTTGGTTTTGTTTTGTTTTGTTTTTCTTTCTCACAGAAATACACTCTGGTCTTCAATGGAATTAATGTGCATGAGTAGCCCCAGTCTCAGCAGAGTGAATATTGGAGTCTTTGTACACTTGAGAACTTCGTTGCGTCTTTGTAGAGGATCATTAGATAAAGAGACATGTGGGCCCAGTACCTTCATTGCCAAATCAGAGGATAGGAGAGTACCAAGAGAACCTGCAGTTAGGAAGGAAGGGCGAGAGAAACGTGTTCCTGTCTGTTATCAAGAAGTGGCATGAACAAGGGCAGTATATGACAGGTGGTGTAGGAAGAAGAGATTCAGCAGGATAATTCAGCAGGATAATAGCAACCCCTTAAAAACTGCAAGCGGAGCCAGTCCCAGCTCCATAGCCAGTCTCAAAGCTTTTGGAAGAGTATCCTTTCTACTCTTTATCCTTTGTGGGAACCTGAATGCTGAGTCATGAGGTCTAACAGAGAATTGGAATGCCATTCTCCCCCCCATCTCTCTCTCTCTGTCTTTGTCTCTCTGTCTTTGTCTCTCTGTCTCTGTCTCTCTCTCTGTCTCTCTCTCTCTGTCTCTCTCTCTGTCTCTCTCTCTGTCTCTCTCTCTGTCTCTCTCTCTCTCTCTCTCTCTCTCTCTCTCTCTCTCTCTCTCTCTCTCTCTCTGTCTCTCTCTTTCTCTCTCTCTTCTCTCTCTCTTCTCTCTCTCTCTCTCCTAGTCCTGGGATTTGAATTCTGGGCCTGGACGCTGTCCCTCAGCTCTTCAGCTCAAGGCTACTGCCCTATCCCTTGAGCCACAGTGCCACTTCTGGTTTTCTAGAGGTTACTTGGAGATCAGAGTCGTACAGACTTTAGTGCCCAGGCTGGCTTTGAACCTTTATCCTCAAATCTCAGCCTCCTGAGAAGCTAGGATTATAGGCATGAGCCACTGGCTTGGAACACCATTCTCTTTACTGTCGGAAAGCTGGAGTGGCCTGAGAAAGATCAGTTACTCTACGCAGTACCAATACCCGAGATCCTGCCCTTAATGTGAGTTAATCAAAATCTAACAGCCCTAAACTTTCAAAATGCCGAGAGTCTACTAAGTCAGTCATTCAGTCCTGACTTAAAGGACCTCAGATTCCTATCCTGGGTGTAGGTTAATTCATACTCAACCTTTTGGTAATTCTGGGAAAGACATAAGTCTGAGCTAATTGTACCTGCCTTTTAAGATTAGTTGTTCCTCACTTGAGTATATCACACAGGCTGTGACTTCAAGGTTACTATGATCTCATTCTTTCTGCATGTACACTCCTGTATTCTTCTCAATAAATGCCTTGTAATATGGACCCAGGACACCTGAAGCTGGTGGAAGACTTCAGGCACCTAATAACCCCAAACCTTAATACCATGGTCTGGTTGTCCATTATTGTCTTTTCCCAGGTCGTGGTGGTTCCTGACCATCCTTATCCACCCACATAACCTGAAACTACGACTGTCTACATCCTAGTAAAATGAAGTGAAAAGCTCCAGATGCTGGCATCCAGCTTGGTGCTTTTGGGAAGTGGTAGAAACTTTAAAAAATGGGGCCCAATGGGAGGCCTTCTTGAGGGCACATTCTTGAATAGATAGCTGGATTGTGCTCTTTTGTCTTTCCTTTTCAGTTCCTGGCCAGGAATCTCACTTCCTAGCTTTGCTCTACCCCACCCCCCAGATGCACCATTTTACAAGTGTATCACTTCTGTCATGTGGACATTTCAGGGCTTCACATTCTGTCAGAGTCACTTGTTGAGTCATTGGTAACTGAGATAAGGAGATACATAGATGATTTAGGCAGAGAACACTTTAAGGTTATGTGAATATTTTATGAATTGATAGGCGTTTGGGTCATCATCGAAGTTATGCATCTTTCAAAATTCAGTGAGTGTATGCCTAAGGTTTGCTCATATCATAGTTTATACAGTTAAGAAAAAAATAAACAAATAATGAATTTGAGTTAATAATATGCACTTTGAAGTTTTAGAGGGAAGCGAACTGATACTGTGATTCATTTTGAACTGCCTAAAAATATTAATGGATGGCTGAAGGGATGGATTGATGATATACCGTTGTAACATATTTAAATTATTAATGTTTGAAAGTTTTCATAATAAAATGTTATGGGGAAAAGATGAAAAGGGAGCATCCAGAGGGACCCTGATTTTTAGTTACATACATAGTTAATGGCCTCTTGTGTCTTATCCTAGCCTTTTTTTTTTTTTGAGGGGAGGGAGAGTATGAAAACAGATATTAGTTAACACTAAATGCATTCCCCCCCCACACACACTTTATAGCCTGTTTGTAAACCTCAGAGCCATTCCCAGAGGTACCTTCTGTCAAGAGGGATCTGCTAGCAATTAGTAATGGCTGATTGAAAGTAATTGTAGAGGGCCTCCAGGGCCTAGAAAAGGAGTACTTTTTACATCGTCATTGTCTTGAGTACCAGATAGGCAATTTATAAACTTTAGGAATTTATCTGGTCCATGGTTCTTGAGTCTGAGACGTCCAAGAACATAGCACCAGCTTAGAAAGGGTCTACTGGCTGTGTCATAACATGGCTGAAAGCCAGAAAGCATGTACAAGACAGCAAATTGGGCCCCATTTATCCTTTCATTAGAGGTCTGCTATGAAGAGAATTAACCCACTCCCCTTCCCTCTTTAACAGCATTAATCGATTCAGGAAGTAGAGCCATCATGTTCTAATGGCCTCTTTTCCCCCCCCCAGTATTTAAAGAATACTCTATTTTTGTAATAAAATGAACATGAATAAGTTCTTGTTCTTTTAATAGAGTGTTACCCTGTTCAAATGGAGAAAATACTTAAGCGCAATATTTGTAGATCAACATCTATTAAGTTCTGTACAGTGCCAATTCAGCATAATAAATTAGGATACTTTTTCCAAAGTTGATAGCACAGCTAAAATTTCCCCAAACCATGCATATACACACATATCTATATATTTATTTATACATATACATGTATTTGTACATTTACCTATATATGTACCTATATGTATATACATCTATGTGTGTATATATATATGTTATATAAAAGGATCAATATAAGCAGTATGTTATACATCAAATACAACAGTAGCTTTTCCTGATTCTGTAAATATCTAGACTAAATGATAAAGACATCCAGAACACTGTTTGAAAAAGGTAAGAACTGAGTCCTGAAAAACATCGAAGTTCTGGTACTGTTGTGTTACTCAGTCCATATAAGAGTTTCCATCTCTTGTTATTGTTAACACGGTGGTTAAACTTTGGGAAGTATTAACCAAACCATAGTAATGACTTAGGACTCAATTATAAACTGAAACAAAAGTTTCCTATACATTCTGATATTTTCTATTCTGTTTTGGAAAACGTCAATTTGGACCTACTAACAGATTAAGAATCAGTAATCTAAAAAATGCTATTGTAATGAATGTAAACCATGGAGACAAAGAAATGACCATGCAACATTTACTATTAACAGTAGACATTGTCACGAATTTTACTATTTTCAGTTGTTCTTCAGAGCTCTAAAGGCCTGGATGCCTGGGCTTCATTACCCATGACTTTTCCATTTTTTAGTTGTGTAGCCATGGAAAAGATAGCTTTTTGGTCTCAATTGTGTCATAGGATTTGGAAAAGGACTACATGAGCTGTTATCTGTTCAGGACTTAGTATTATGTCCAACAGAAATACCTTGCTAAGCAGGTAACATTTTTTTATTAGCCATGTATTAAAGAATCTCTGTATATTTGAACCTCAGAAGCAATCAGAATAGGCTTCTGAGGAGCATAAGCTTTGTTTGCAGCGTTGTCTTTAGTTCTGTTTTCAGAAGTAACCCTCAGGACTTCCCCAATGCTTGCTGCAGTGCTCAGTAAACAGTCTTCACTTTTCCAGCCGTTGTTGGTTGCATTGGTGAAAGTGCCATTTGGAAACATGGGGATTTTGGCAGGCTTAGTGGTGTTTGTTGTTGGAGACTGCCTTGACATTATCCTGGGTGGTGGCAATGCCTGGGGTTTCTCACTGATTCATCCCTTCAGTGTGAATTCTGGAGAAACTTGGGAGGTAGGCAGGAGGAACCCCTAGCACCTCATTACAGACAAACTTCTTGCTTCAAAATTCCTGAGAGATTATTCCACCTCATTTGCATTTCTTACCTTTTAATCTGAACAACTGGGCTGCAAGTGGAAATAATTAGACAGAAAAATGTTTTGGACACAAGATTTTTCTTTTTCCTCTGCTGAAATGAATGGAATCTGAGGATGTTAGAGCTGGCAGCACCCCACAAAGATCCACACAAATCTGGCAGTTGGTGGGTAATGTTTGTCAGTCAGAGGGAAGGGCAAGTTCAGTGCCCTCACTCAGGCTGGAACCTGGCTAGAAAGGAGACAGTGGGGCATTTAGCTGGACAATTAACTGAACAGCTGGTATATTTTAGCAAAAGCCAGTCTAAGAGAACAACTATTGTTACAGATTGAATGTCCTTTACCTGAATGTCTGGGATTACAAGTGTTTCAGACTTCATATTTTAAAATAATGCTTTAATATTGGAAACCCAAGCCTAAACATGAAATTCACTTATGTTCCATTGATATTTTATACATATAGACTGAAGGTAATAGGTTGACCTCAGGGCCTTCACTCATTTGCCTTGCTTTCTTCACTGTCACTATACTATTGAGCCACTCTTCCAGCCCTGTTTTTCACTGGTTATTTTGGAGATGAGATTTAACGGATATTTTTTTTTTTAGGCTGGCTTTGAGCCAGAATCCTTCAAATTGTATCTCATTCAGCCTCTTGAGTAGCTAGGATTAAAGGCATAAGCCACGCATACCAGGCTTGAAGATAATTTTATACAGAATTTTCAGTGTACTTGAATTTTGACAGTGACGTATTTTATGAAATCAAGTTTTTCATTTATAAGAGTCATGTTTTTCATTTATAGAATCTGCTGAAAAGGCTTCAGAGTTTGGAGCATTTCTGATCTTCAGATAAGAAATTAACTGTGCTACTGTGTTTTCCCACAATCCCTTCTAAATGCACAGCTTCCTATATTCTGTATTTATTGGTTTACTACCTAGAATAGTCAGCAACCTGTAAGCCTTACATAACCAAGACTTATCACAACAAAGATGTATTTCTTGGTTACCTGTTTCCAGTCTGGGTCAGAGTAGCAAGTGTCTTTGCTCTATTCTATGTAGTGATTCAGGAAATCTAGCTAATGGGGACCCTACCATGGTTCTTGAACAGTTTAGAATGTATGCTTCTGACTGTTGTGACAGGGCAGAGAATTTATACCCACTATTCTGTCCTTCCCAGAAATGTCATTTTTCTTGTTTCCCATTGGCCAATATGGGTCACATAACCCTGCCCAACACCAAGGAGATTGAAATATGGGAAAATTATGACTCAGTTTCTAGGTCTCCACATTTATGATGCCATTGTGGTTGCATCTTTCTTTGTTAGTCTAGGAGGAAGGGGGGCTTGTGACGTTATCTGCTGACCATCTCCTTTTCTCGGTAGTATGTTAGACTCCTTTTACTGTGGTTTGAATCCTCCAGATGACTTTGTGTGGAAGACTGAAAACACTGCCCCTCAATTCTCCTAACTCCAATAAAAAAAAATCCACATCCTATTTTATAGAACTGATCAATGTTACTTTATAGGTCAAAAGAAATTTTATAAATGTGATTAACCTTCAGATTAATAGGGTTATTCTGGGTTTTCCTAGCTGGCTGTACTGCTGTCATAGAATGTGTCCTTGGTAGAAAGAGGCAGGGGAGTGTATCACAGTCATGGAGGAAGAGATTGGAATTATGTGGCACCAAGCTGGAGAATGCTTCCAGCTATCAGAACTAGGAAGACATTCTCCCCTAGAGCTTCCTTGCTCCCATCTGTATTGTGGCCCAGTAAAACTTATTTTGGATTTTAGTACCCTGATTTCTTTGAAAAAGTAAATTATTGTAAGATTGGATTCAACTAGGAGGGGAATTAAACCCAAGCCTTTTATACTTTATACTACACTGAGCTATATTCTCTACCCTGATGGAATTTTAGGTATTTAAACAGTGGCCACTGGAAACTAATATCCACTGGTTCTCTATTCTGTCTTTCAGGTGCTATACCCTCAGTTACTACTGGCCTGAGACACTGATGACTGTGGTAACATTTTAGAACTGTGATCCTAAGGATTCTGAATGTTGCTCAGGTCCCTTTCTTTGTGCTTTTATTTGTGGCAGGCATAGTGCTGGGGAGGGGCTCCCAGCATACTATACTCTTTCTTTACTAGACTGTGGCCTGACCCCTGTTGGGGGGAGGGGTAGGATGAAGATGGACAGACCTAGGGACCATAGTTACTCGAGTTCTCTTGTTAGAACGAGGATGGGCAGTGATTGTTAGGAGGTATTCGGAACCTTTTTTGGTGGGAACAGAAACAAAAATGCAATCCAGAGTTCGTCTAAGCCATAATTCTGAGCTGATATTAAATATTGTAAGCCATAAAACTATTCTTACATAGCCAACCAAAGGACGTCATCTATGAGATACTTTTACTCAGAAAAAAGTATTCTTTCATATATTTCTTTATAGTTTTTACCATTTATGGGCCTGTCAGTAGAATATGGGTTTAAGTACGTCTCTGTTAGTAGAAGGGAGTTTGGCTCTTCACCCACAACCCTTATAATTAGCTGCCTTTTTTTGTTGCTACACCAAAATACCTGGCATAAACAACATAAGGAGGAAGGATTTGTTTTGGCTTGTAAGTTTTAGAGGGTTGAGACCATGAGGGCTGGTCCTCTGCACTTGGGAAGAACGGGCTGCAGGAACTTGTGGCAGAAGAGGCTCATGGACAAGAAGCAGGAAAGAGATGGAAGACTAGGTCCAGCTTTGAAAAGTGTTCTCCCTGTAACCTATTTACTTCAACTAAATCCCCTTATAAAGTTCCCAAAGCTTTCAATATCGTGCCACCTGAAGACCAAGTCCTTGACACATGTGTATTCGTGGGGATTGCTTCATATCCAAGCCATAGCCTTCCTGGGCCTGAGCACTGTCTTTGGGTTTTCTCAAGGCTAGAGCTCTTGAGCCACAGCACCATTTTCAGCTTTTTCTTTTTCTTTTCTTTCTTTCTTCTTTGTTTTCTTCTTTTTTTTTTTTTTTGTCAGTCCTAGCTTTGAACTCAGGGCTGAGCACTGGCCTTACGATTTCTCAAGTCTAGAGCTCTACCACGTGAGTCATAGCACCACTTCCAGCTTTTTCTATGTATGTGGTACCTAGGAATCGAGTCTGGGTCTTTGTGCATGCTAGGCATATACTCTACCACTAGGCCAAACTCCTGGCTCCTTAACTCCATTTTTTTCCTCTCTCTCTTTTGGACTTAAGATATTTGGGTCTAGGTAAGAAAAGATTACATTGGGAAAATAATGATGTTATTATACTAATGATAATTTAATTTAGAATTAAATTACAATTGCCTGTGAGTTACCTGCCTATCAAAGTCAGGACTTCCTAGCCAGTGTTCTAAAATTTAATTTTCTCAGCCTAAGAGGCACACCAGTACACTGGCGGGCTGGGCCCCTCTACTTCAAGAAATCTACCCTTTGGCCCCTATAAGTATTATTGGACTAAATAAATGAATTGTTATTGGATACATAAACAAAACTTCTCCGTAAATACAATTATCTTCAATGTAGGGAGATTGGTAAATAATGTTGCTGTATTTTTTTTTCTTTTGTCAGTCCTCATAGGGCTTGAACTCTGGGCCTGGGTTTTGTCCCTGAGCTCTTCAGATCAAGTCTACTGCTCTACCCCTTGAGTCACAGCACCACTTCTGGTTTTCTAGTGGTTAATTGAAGATTAGAGTCTCATGGACTTTCATGCCAAGGCTGGCTTTGAACTGCAATCCTCAGGTCACAGCCTCCTGAGTAGCTAGGATTACAGGCATGAGCTACCGCATCCAGCTTGGTCCTGCATTTTTAAAATACGTTGTGCATAATAATTATGGGGGGGAGTAAAAAAACCAAAGCAGTTGTGGTCAATGGGAAAAGCCTGAGAGTCCTCAGCCTTCTTCTCAAGCCATCCTAATAAGGATGGTGAGGGCACTCATGCTGTTACCTGAAAAGTTCCCTCAGCTTTCAGTTCTCCACACCCAACTGGGAAAGAGTTTTTTGTTTTTTTAAAGGTTGCTGGGTGGGTAGCTCATGCCTATAATCCTAACTACTCAGGAGGCTGAGATCTGAGGATTATGGCTCAAAGCCACCCAGGCAGGAATGTCCCCATGAGGCTCTTATCTCCAATCAACCACTCAAAAACCAGAAGTGGAGCTGCGGCTCAAGTGGTAGAGCACTTTCCTTGAGCTCAGAGACATGCCTGAGTTCAAGCCCCACAACTGACAAAAAAAAATTTAAGTGTTAATGACAAGTAAAATCATATTGCATTATTTAAATGGCATAACTGGTATTACATGTAGTAAAGCATAAATAAGAACATTAAATTCAGTTTCAATCTGAACTGTAATGTTTGTTGTTCTGTTGCGTCCTGCAGGTCTCATGATGTTGGTTATAGTGTCTGTTCTTTATGTTTTCTGGAAAAGTAAGTGAATTAGTATGTCAGTGTAGTACTATCTGAAGAAATGTTAAGAAAGCTATTAAAAATCTTTAAAAATAAAATGATCAATTCTCCTTTTGTTCTCTTGACAGGATAATTGAAGCTATCTGCATAGGTTGGTTCACTGCAGAGTGCATTGTGAGGTTCATCGTCTCCAAAAACAAGTGTGAGTTTGTCAAGAGACCCCTGAACATCATTGATTTACTGGCAATCACTCCGTATTACATCTCCGTGCTAATGACAGTATTTACAGGCGAGAACTCTCAACTCCAGAGGGCTGGAGTCACCTTGAGGGTGCTCAGAATGATGAGGATTTTTTGGGTGATTAAACTTGCCCGTCATTTCATTGGTCTTCAGACACTGGGTTTGACTCTCAAGCGATGTTACCGAGAGATGGTTATGTTACTTGTCTTCATTTGTGTTGCCATGGCAATCTTTAGTGCACTTTCTCAGCTTCTTGAACATGGGTTGGACCTGGAAGCATCCAACAAGGACTTCGCCAGCATCCCCGCTGCCTGCTGGTGGGTGATTATCTCTATGACTACAGTTGGCTATGGAGATATGTATCCTATCACAATGCCTGGAAGAATTCTTGGAGGAGTTTGTGTTGTCAGTGGGATTGTTCTGTTGGCATTACCTATCACTTTTATCTACCATAGCTTTGTGCAATGTTATCATGAGCTCAAGTTTAGATCAGCTAGATATAGTAGGAGCCTCTCTGCAGAGTTCCTGAATTAATGCATTGCAAATCAATTCTTGCATACACTTCACTCCATAGAAAGAGTGGATGCTACTTCATATTCATGTGTTTCTGGTGAGATAAGCACGGTAGTGCCATTATCCTCATCTTAGTAGGGCAGAAGTTATCCTTCCCAGCTGAAGGAAGGAAGCCATTTACTTATTTGGGGATAAATAGGATTGAGATTGCAAAGGAAGCATAATGGCACCTCAAGTGAACTGTAGGCTATCATTTTATTTGGACTTGTCTCTTCCTTGCCTTGAACAATTAACTGCTTTTCCTTTTTAAGTACATTGTTTGAACACTTTAAAACAGAAAGGTACTAGTTTCCAAATGTTTTGCCAACTTAACAAATTCAGAAGAAGCTTGGAACTTAGTGTTATATTTTGAGACTAACATTTTCATTTCTAAATGTTTTATAATTTCTCATATCAATGTCAGAAGCACCCTAGAAACATATGTCACATTCAAGAACTGTTTAACAAATACTTTAAAAATTTGGCCAAAATTTAAACTGTATGGTGGAGCTAGATACAAGCACGAATATTATTTGAAAAAGTTTTTCATACTTAACTAACCCCTATTTTATTGTTGTGCCTGTTATTTACCTTATTGTATCACTTCCTAGAGCTTGAGAATGTTCTCCCTTTACTGTCTTCTATTTCTTTTCTCCCTTTTTAGAAACGACTTCAGAAACATACTTGGAACAGAAAGAGCTTGTAACATTTTGCATTTATTGATAATAATAGAATTCATTACTGTGAAATGATAATAGTGATAATATTGCTAATGGTCAAGTGTCCAAATTAGAATATTTCCAACACAAAAATGATAGTAGTTTAATATATTATAACCCATTTTTGTCTTCTGATGCTCTTAGCTTTCCCCCCAAACACCAGGAATTTAATAATACTTAGCAGATGAAAGGATATTTGTGTAGTCCGTGGATACTGAAGTTATAGTTACATAATATCATTGGATTATCATCAAAAAGAAATAGTATTGTACTCTTAGTTGCTGTGTAGCTCAGTCAATTTTCAGCCAGCTAAAAGCAATGAATATAAAATTATTTGACTTGATCTTCACCATTGTGAGTCACAGCTCCATTCAAACTCTTCTGAATAATATAGCTTATTACTCTGTCTAGATTATTAGTACTAGACAGTGTAGAAGAGAGGACTTTTAGTGCAAAATCTTAGCAATATGAATTAGAACTTTGCTTTCTCGGCTAGTTGCTATAAAGGCATCATATATAGGCAGCAATTAAAACCACAGATTTATGACTAATTTAGTGTACACTCTGTAATTATTGAGGTAGAGGAGAGAGAAGGTTAGTCTAGGCAAGGATCTGTCTGTATTTATCAAAGAAAGGGTTGCCTGACTTGTTCACTAAAGGAATATTAGCTCCCAACTAGTTTAAGCTTTGACTATTGTAGGTAAAGAGAGAAGTAGAGCAAAGGAAAATATCACGATAAAGGAGTTAGGATTAAAACCTCTATTTCTAGAACCTAGTACAGCAGTTTATTTTTCACACACCTCTGGATTTTGACAGGCCGAGTTTTTCTTCATCACTGTCATTGCCAAAGTAATCATAGCCAAATGGTTTCCTTTTCCCTAACAGTTTCCCTGACTTATATGATATTTTGGCCTTTGAAAATCTCATCTCATTTTTCTCTACTGGTATGCTATTTCTTCACACACTTAAATTATGTTATTATATATTTTCTCTTTTATCTCAATGGATTGTGTGTGTGTATATATGTGCGCGTGTGCACGCGCGTGTGCATGCACACGTGTGCATCCATGCTAGAGATTGCTCCTAGGCCTTGTGCATACTACATGAGTGCTCTGCCACTGATCTACACACCCAGATCCTCAGGATAATTTTTTTTATTGTAATTAGTAAAAGGGTTACATGATATTTGCCAGATAGAAGGTGCATTAATTCACATACATTGATACCCTTTCACATGTCTTGGTACCCATTTCCCTCCCCCCCCTCAGGATAATTTTTTTTTTTTTGCCAGTCCTGGGCTTGGGCTCAGGGCTGTCCCTGGATTTTCTCAAGGCTAGGGCTCTACCACTTGAGCCACAGCACCACTTCTGGCTTTTTGTTACGTATGTGGTACCGAGGAATCATGCTAGGCAAGCATTCTACCACTAGGCCAAACTCCCTGCCCCAGGATAATTGTTTAAATTACAAAACTTCAGCCCTGAGCTCATTCTTGCATATGGAAATAAGTATAAAATTTCATTGTTAGCATTGCATCATTTAGAAGTGGTAGGCTGAGAAGCCATAGCCGAGTAGGAAGTAACATGGATTGAAGCTTTGACGGAATGTTCTGGAAAAGTGCCAGTGTGGTCAAGGAAGGTTACATACACTTCTCTGTTTGTTCAGCATGCATTCATATGGTGTTTTGCTTCCTGCCTCTCCAGAGCCATCTGCATTCATAGGAATGGGCATGTCAGTTCTGCCCTGAAAGGAAACCAATGATTTACTTCCCCAGTTGCTGTGTATCCTTCCACTCACTGTGAAATGTCATCCACAAGCCTTCATATCATCTCATCCTCTGATTAACTTATGTCTAAAATTCCAGATTTTCCATTTCTTCTAGGCATTTCCCAAAACCAAAAACTTTTGACCATTAGTGTAGACTTAATGGCCATTTTAGGGAATTATATTTAATGATCGTTATTTTTGTTGTAATTTAAATGAATTTAATGTAGTAGCTTTTTATAGAAGTTCTATGATTTATATTTAAAAACTATCAACAATGCTAATTCAAGTATAGTCAAAGCATGAATGATATTTAGGGGGATACAAGCCACAGAGAATATTCTTTTCATTTGTTTTGTTCTGTTGAGACAAGATCCCTTCCAGGCTGGCCTAGAAATTCACTCTGTAGTCCAGACTAACTTTAAGCCCTTGTCCTGTGGCCCTGGCCTCCTGAATGCTGGCATTACAAGGTTGTGCTGCCAAGTTCAGCTATCAGGATTTTGGTTGGGATTACATGAAGTCTGTAAATTCATTACAGGGGCATTTCTGGCTTAACTGTACTGAGTCTTCTAGTCCATGACTATGATACAGCCTTCTGTTTACTTACTTCCATCTTTTTCAATGCTTTGTAGTTTTCAGTATGCAAGCCTTCCCCTTTAAAAAATTATTACTCAGTATTTTGTTTATTTTTAAAAATTTTTTTTGCCAGTTCTTGGGACTGAACTCAGGGCCTGAGCACTGTCCTTGGGCTTTCCTTAAGGCTAGTGCTCTACTGCTTGAGCCACAGCACCATTTCCAGCTTTTTCTATGTATGTGGTACCGGGGAATTGAACCTGGGTCTTTGTGCATGCTAGGTAAGGACTGTACCACTGGGTCAAACTCCAGGCCCCAGTATTTTATTTTTGATGTCATTATAAATGGAAATGTTTTCTTAATTTTATTTTCAGATTGTTCATTACTAGAGTTTGTATCCTGTCACCTTTTTTTGAGTTCATTTATTTGCTCTAATAATTTTGTAAGGATTATTCATTTTTTTTTAAACTAGGATCATGTCATCTACAATGGAATAGTTTTACTTCTTTTTTTTTTTTTTTGCATGCGCGCGCGCGTGTGTGTGTGTGTGTATGTATGTATGTATTCATGCCTGCGCGCACACAAACACACATGGGCCTGTACTGGGGCTTGAAGTCAGGGCCTGGGGGCTCCTCTTTACCTTTTTTGTTCAAGTCAGGTACTCTACTATCTGAGCCACAGGACTATTCTTGGCTTTTTAGTGGTTTATTGGAGATAGGAATCTATGGATTGTCTTGCCTGGATTGTCTTAACCCACAATCCTCAGATCTCAGCCTCCTGAGTAGCTAGGTATATTACAGGCATAAGTCACTCATGTCAATCTAATCTGGGTACCTTTCTTTCTCTTGCCTAGTTGGCAATTTCTAGTACAATGCCAAATAGAAGGGTGAGAATGGAAATGCTCTTCTTATTCTTAAAGAAGCAGCTTTGGTCTTTCGCTATTGAGTACCATGTTAAGGGGTTTCTATAGATGCCCCTTATCAGATTAAGGAACCCTATTGTGGAGTGTTTTTCATTGAACAAAGTATTTTAATTTTTTTGGTTGAGTTCTTGTACAGTGTGTCAGGAAGTACATTTTGCTGAAGTGGGTTTCTATATCTCTACAGGACACTAATCACGCTGAAGCGATAGAAGTGCTTGTTGATGGTTTTTAAACAGCTCTTTAATTGACATACATTTAATGGTTTCTAAGTCTATTACATTGATTTTCTTCATTAACTCGTTAATTTTGAGTTTGTGTTCACTTGCCTAAAGACACAGACAACAGATATAAGAGATAGGAGATGATTTGTTTCTGTTGGTTGGCTTATTTTAGTGGAACAGGTGATGTTGGAGCTCTTTCTTTGCTTGTCTTGAGGATGTCTCCATGGAAAAGTTTGTGAAGCAGGGAGCCTGTCTGTGCTCAGCTTATGGGACTGGGCTTGCTAGTGGTATTGAAGTATGCAGTTATCAGTGTGTGTGTGTGTGTGTGTGTGTGTGTGTGTGTGTGTGTGTGTGTGTGTGTGTGTGTGTGTGTGTGTGTTCGGACTGGGGTTTGAGCTCAGGAACAGAGCCCTGGTACTCTAAAACTTGAGCCACATTTCCACTTTGGGCATTTTGCTAGTTAATTGAAGATAAGACTCACAGGCTTTCTGCCCTTGCTGGCTTCTAATTACAATCCTCAGATCTAAGCTTCCTGATTAGCTAGGACTATAGGTGTGAGTATGATGCTTAGGCATAGTACTTATATGAATGTGTGTCACTGAATTTTTAGGGCAAAAAAGAAGATGTTTCAAAAACAGGACTTAGTAGCTAACTTGTAGCATTTGCCTAGAAAAAAAATAGTTTCTGTGCACATAGTAGAAGCATTTGCTTTATAAGTAAAGCATTTGCTTTACAAGGTATAGAGTTGACTTGATCAGCTGGACTTGAGCCCTGACAAATGCCATCTGAGAGATCCTTGTCCCTAGAAAAGTTCCTCCTGTTCTATTCATTCTTTGGCTTAATCTGTTGCTCCTTTCCACAAATAACCATGTCCAGATTTTGAAATGTCAGCCATTACTAGGAATATAGTTACTGCAAAAAATCCCTTTAGGAAATTATGAGAGTAAAGTAAGGGAAATCTCAATACAGTATTATCTGTCTGTCCTCAAGTGGGTGGAAGATCACTTGTGAGTTTTCCAACTTTGAGTAATTTCTAATAGATTCCCCATTGGCATTTTTTTCATGAGTAATGTTGCTAATGTAGTATTTGACTGAATACTTGCAATCCTGTAATTTGAAATATATGCCCCAAAGGCCTTTGGCTAATGGCTACATTTTTAATCTTATGAATGTGCTGAGCAAATGTTAATAAATGTTCCGTGAAAATGTGGATATCAAACATAATGGGGTTGAACCAAGATTTTGGGTATACTACATGCGCAATGTTACATATTTGTTTAAAATGTTGAGGGAAAAAAGCTTTCAAAGAGAGAGATACTTTAGTGTAACTGCAAAATGAATACATTCAATACTGTTCATAATAACTGTTCTTAGGAATATCAGAATTCCCTATTAGTAGTCTTTAAATGCCCAACTAACGGCTCTAGTTTCTAAAGTTTGGAGAGTATTAAAATAATAATTAGGGGCTGGGAGTTTGGCCTAGTAGTGGAGTTCTTGCCTTGCATGCATGAAGACCCAGGGTTGATTCTTCAATACACATAGAAAAAGCTGGAAGTGATGCTTTGGCTCAAGTGGTGGTAGAGCACGAGCCTTGAGAAAGCCCAAGGACAGTGCTCAGGCCCTGAGTTAAAGCCCCAGGATTGTCAAAATCATCATCAACATTATCATAATTGTTAACTTTAAAAACGAAACAGTATAGTTTTAAAATTCTTTTAGTGCTTGATATTTATAAGTATTCTAAACCAATTGTCCATAAAAATTTACCCTTTGGCTAGGGAATGAAATGTAGGAGTAGAGAGAGCACTTGCCTAGCATGCATGAGACCCTTGATTAGAGCCCTAACATATAACTCAGGCTGACCTTCAACTTGAGATCTTCCTACCTCAGCTCTCAGAGTATTTGGATTAGAGACACATGCCACCACACCTAGTTTAATTTCCCTCTGTACTTATTTGTAACAGGGAAGCACAGAAGTAAGGGGGTGTTGATTGTAAGTACTTAGCAACAACTGCCTCACTGAAGGTGGTAGTTCTGATATTGCCCTTCCTGCCTCTGAGTTTGGCATCTGGGTTAGCAACACCCTACTTCTCTTCCAGGATCTTCTCCTCTTAGGTTCCACAAGTTAATTCTCTTTTCAGTTTTCCTGTTTAGATTGCATTTAATAGCATTGGCTTAGCTTAGCTTTACCATTTCTCAGGCTTTCCAAATACCAAGTTTAAGGAGAGCAAACTTTGGATGGTGGGGAGATCACCATAGGAGGGCAATTTTCCTTACAAGGAGGTGTTGGATGGGGCATAAAGTGGTGTCTGGAGACATGGAGCAGAACTACTCTCTGGCTTACCTTCTGGTGACAATGTTAATTGGATATGATGAACAAGAAGTAGCACATTACTGCAGTGCCATAGCTATTAACCTGCCCGGTATATTTAAGAGTAGAAAATGGATTTTACTCAGAGCTCTCTAATATGTAGTTATAAGAATGATGAACCATTCTATGGGCAGAAACTTGCTGATTAGTGGCTAGACGTCTCTCCAGGTGTGTTTGAATGTTGAAGTTAGTGGCATGTTTGGCTAACTGATACATAAGCAGACTGCGAGATCATTTTCAGTTAATGGAACACTTAACCAGGCATTTAGAGCCTCCTCACACCAGCCTCCTAACCCTTCCCCAAATATCAAGGCATTTTTGCAAAGAAGTAGCTCTGCAATTGGCACTTGGGATACTTGAAAGCGCTTGGTATCTGTTCTCATAGCCATCAGAAGGAAATCTCACATACTTTGCATGTGGAATTAGTTGTGGACCTTTCTAGTTACTCAGTGTGCAGCAGTTACAGTGTTTCTTGTTGTTACTATTATTAATTCAGAGAGGGAGTATAAGTTTTTAAATCACTTTTTGTTCTTCTTTGATCTACTTTGGAACTTTAATAAGCAGTTTCTACCAAAACTTCCCTTGGGAACAACATTTTTCACCTGAGGACTTGATTAAATTTTTAGGTGAAAACCACTTGAATGTTTTTTTTTCTCACTGAGAGTTTAGTAAAAGAAATGAATATAGCAACTGCCATTATTTAAGAATATATATATATATATATATATATATATATACATAGTCATTAGTTTATCCTTGTATTCAGACATAGTGAATACTCTGTTTTCATTCCAAGGCAGACATTTTTAATGTGAGTAGAATTGGTAAACAGTTTTTTTTCCACTGAAATATGTCAAACTATTCTATAAGAATACATAGGACTGCATAAGTCTTTGGGCTAGAGCTGAAATGTAAGGTATATTTTTTTGCTCAAAACTGATGGCTTACACATTAATACATTTAATAGCCTATGACTTAGATTTTTATTAGCCTTCATTTTAGAAAGCCATAGACTGGAAATCTCCAAAGATTAACCTGCTAGGCCATTTCTAACTTAAAGGTCAAGGCTACTTTCATAAAAGCCACACAATATAAATTTTTGTTTTTGCCAGTCCTGGGGCTTGAACTCAGGGCCTGAGCACTGTCCTTGGGTTTTCCCAAGGCCAGAGCTCTACCACTTGAGCCACAGTACCTCTTCCAGCTCTTTCTATATATGTGGTTCTGAGGAATCAAACCCCGGGCTTCGTGCATGCTGGACAAGCACTTTACCACTAGGCCAAACTCCCGGCCCCAACACAAGGTAGATTTTTAAAAAAATGATTAACAGGTTATGGATTATATTCTATTTAAATTATTTGTGTAAAGATAATAGGTATGTCTTTTCTGCACTGAAGTAGCTTATATATTCTGCCAATTTTTATATCATGATAGTTCAATGTTTTTATGTTGAAGATGATAAAGGAACCATTTTTATTTGGTGGATTTTAATTTTGGCTTTGGTTCTGGTCAATAAAATTAGCACATTTCCCTCATCAGTTCAAGGTCTCTCTTTAGTTCAGAATAGCTTGACTTTTGGTGCACATCTTTATTATTTTCAGAAATTCAGTCAAAGTAGCCTTATATTAAAGGGAGCCTTATGTGGAGCGCCTTATTGCAAAGATATTAGAGTATTTAATTTCTAGTATTTTTTTCTAGAATCCAGAATCTTGGTATTTTGGGACATATATGAACTTTTGAGAAGAGTTCTCTATTTAGTTATGGGTTAGATATGTTTAGCACATTGTGAATGTCATCCCACTGTCTGAAACTTGTGTTTATGTTGAGTAGTTATACCTCACTTTTCCTGTTCGGCACTGTCCGTGCGTGATGAAATTCATTAGTGGCTATATTGCGCTCTATGTATGTGACAAAGACACTTGCCTTAAAATAGAGCACTTGTGTGGTCGAGTGGTCTTTCCAGTGACTCATCTTTCTGCGCGTGGTGGATCAGGCTTGATAGAATCTATCGACATAAGAAAAAAATGAAATGTCTTTTCAATATTAGTACTCAGAACCTGGGGTAAAAAATATTTTCTACATGTAAAGATTGGTGGAAAAAATCAAGCATGTTATGTTGTATGGCTTTTATTGCTTGAGGCAGCAAAGTGGTTGAACTGGTAAAATAGGTGTTGGTTTTTAACCATTATTTGTATTGACCTCTTCCTCGTTGGAAGTCGTATCCAGAATGTGTTTGTGGTAAGTTTTGCTGCTTCTTCCCAGTATACATCAGTGCTGCTATTTGTCAGCCTCGGTGTACTCTCCGTTTGTCATGGAGAGATCAGATCTTCTGCATCAACCAATAGAGAAGGTGATTTAGATAATAAGGACTGTATTATAGTTTGAGACATAAGGTAATAATTATATTTTCTGTTCTTGTCTGAAGAAATAATGGTTTGTGGATGTAGCTTTTATCTCCTAATAAAATGATTCTTAAAATCAGATCAATTTATGTGATGCCATTTTGTTTTTAGCCCTAGGATTAGTAAAGTGTGTATTCATTCTTTTCTTATTTGGCTGTGTTACACAAGTATTTATATGATACCTTTGATAGTCTCTACATGTACATCAAATAATTTATGGTTGAAACTTTGGAACATCTTCAGAACTAATACTTTAATCACATTGTATGCACATCAGAAAAAAATTCTGTACAGCCTAAACATTTGAAGGGTTAATAAATCTTGACTGAGAACCACCTCCAGCCAATGCTAACTACATGTTACTGTCTATAGAGTTGACTCCATTCATTGGTTAGTTTTTTCTTGGTAGATTTCTGGACCAAAACTTCACTTTGCAATAAATGACTGGTGGATGAAATACAAAAGTGTTTCCTGGCTTTGATGGTTTCTTTGTTGGTTGAGTGGCCATGAATCAATCATTTACTCTTCATTTGGCTTATGTTCCCATTCTCTCTCTCTCTCTCTCTCTCTCTCTCTCTCTCTCTCTCTCTCTCTCTCTCTCTCTCTCTCTCTCTCTCTCTTTCTTTCTTTCTTTCTCTCTCTCTTTCTGTGGGTCATAGGGCTTGATCTCAGCCTGGGTGCTGTTGGCCCTACTCCTGGGCCTAGGTGTTGTCCTTGAACTCTACAGCTCAAGGCTACCACCTACACTTGAGACAAGCCCCACTTCCCATTTTCTAGAGGTTAATTGGAGAAAAGAGTCTCAAGTCCTTTTATGCCTGGGTTGGCTTTGAACCTTGATCCTCAGATCTCAGCCTCCTGAGTAGCTCGGATTACAGGCATGAGCCACCGCGCCTGGCATCTTGTTCCTATCTTATTGTCCCTTTTAACTATTCCTTTTTTAGGGGGAAGGGGGAAGAATGTAATTAATGCATAAGGGGTAAATTTCCAGGTGATGATAATATATACCCATAGGAACAAAAAATGCGCAGTATTGACTCAAAGATTTTAGAAATTATACCATCTAGAGTTTGGATGTTTTGTTTTGTTTTGTTTGCTTGTTGGTTTTGGTTCGTTGTAGTTTTTGACAGTGCCTCACTATATGTAGCCTAGGCTGGCCCTAAACTTTGAATCCTCCTGTGCCAGCCCCCAGAGAATTACAGGTGTGCGCCACTTGTACTGGAACTGCTAAATGCTTCTGTTTGTTTCTGGTATGTTCTCGGTGTCAAACATGCCTGCCCTACTTTTTCAGTTATAATGAAAAGGTCACATGCCTCTCCCCACCTCCCTTATAGGCTCCTATTCCTGTCCTCTGATTCTCCAACACCCCTACTCACACATCACATCCTCACCTTGACTTGATGTTACATCCTGGCCCCAATAGCATGGCCAGCAGCACTAGACACCAATTTCCCACTGCAGCGGCTTTGCTTGGCTGTCTCAGCAGGTGGTAGTGATGGGCTTAATTGTAAAAAACAAAATGTTAAAAAGTCATCCCTTTGGGAATAGATGTTCAGACTTTTGGAAAGCAAAGAAGTAGGTACCAGTTCTAGGCCTCTTTGAGCCAGCAGGGCTCAGCATTCCTTCTAGAGTCTCCCTTACCGAGTGTGAAACAGTATGCCTGATTACCAAGCAGAAACTACCTTTTATTTATTACTGTTAAACTTGTTGCTTCAAGAGCTAGGTGTAAACAGTGGGGAATCACAAGAAATTTGTGATAATTGCATTTAAGATGGGACTCCATTTGTCAGGTAAAACTTACATGCTGTTAATTAGAGCAATGACTTGTAAGCCACAGATTTTGCTGCTTGTCTGAGACTTTTTTACATTTTTATTTTTGGAACTAATTAGTTTTTTCTGTTGTTTTGAGGAAAAATAATAGCAAATGCCAGACTGAAGATTTTTATGGTTGCATTATTTTTCACAAATTTTAGACAAGTGCAAGCCAATGTGCATGGTTGAAATTTGGGGATTCCATAGAAGATCATTAATTAATGTTTTAGTAAAAATAGGAAGGGGAATTTTCAAATATTAATTCCACATTTCATTCATGTTGACAAAAATATACAACAGAAGATATATATCTATGTATATCTAATATAGATATGTCCATACATAGATGTAGATAGATATAGATATAGGTATAGGTACAAATATATGACTGAAGTCCCCTCATACCTGCCTACCCAGGCAAAGTCAGCCAAAATTTTTATGTTCAGCCTGTGAACCCCAAATAGGTTTTGGCACACAGCTACAAAAGCAGTGTAACCTTTTCAAGGCCAAGGGATTTATGTGTGTTTGTGGGTGGTCCTTCTGTCAGCTGAAAATGTTAAAGTAAGCCTTTCTGCTTTGCCAAGCCTCTCAGAATTTACAGAGCTGGAGGAGAGGGTCTGTTGTTGTCAGAGGTGTGATAAAAGAAAAACAAGATGGACTTGATTTGGGCAGCATTTTCTTTGATTGTAGGACCTGACTCAGAGGCCTATGCACTATCTCTGAGCTTGTTTGCTCAAGGCTAGCACTCTTCCACTTTGAGTCACAGCACCATTTCCAGTTTTGACTGATTAATTCGAAATAAGAATCTCATAGGGACTTTTCTGCCTAGGCAGGCTTTGAACTGCAATCCTCAGATCTCAGCCTCCTGAGTAGCTAGCATTTGGGCATGAGCCACCAGCACCCAGCTACTGAGTGTGTGTGTGTGTGTGTGTGTGTGTGTGTGTGTGTGTGTGTGTGTGTGTGTACATGTGTACATACCAATACTAGAATTGAAGTTGGCCTGGGTTACTGTCCCTTAGCTTTTTCTCTGAAGGCTAGTACTCTACCAACAGCTTCTTCTGGCTTTTTGGTAGTTAATTGGAGAGTCTCATAGACTTTCCTGTCTGGTCTTGCTTTGAGCCATGATTCTTGGATCTTAGGCTTTAGCTTCTTGAGTAGCTAGAATTATATGCATGAGCCACAAGCACCTGATAATCACCTTGTTTTTTATTTTATTATTTTTAAATTATCTTTTAAGTCATTTAAAAAATGTGCTTCAATGCAATATGGCAATTTAAGGGTATAATGTATCTTGATCAATGTGACCCTTTCTATCATATTCCCCCTTGACTCATCCTAAAAATGAAAGTGTGTGTGTGTGTGTGTGTGTGTGTGTGTGTGTGTGTGTGTCCTAGGGCTTGAACTAAGAGCCTGGATGCTGTCCCTGAGTTTTTTAGCTCAAGACTAACACTCACTACCACTTGAGCTATAGTTCTATTTCTGTCTTTTTGGTCATTAATTGGAGATAAGAGTCTCATGGACTTTCCTGCCTGAGCTGGCTTTGAATGGACATCCTCAGATCTCAGCTTCCTGAGTAGCTAGGGTTACAGGCATAAGCCACCAGTGCCCTGCCAAATTGATTTTTTAAATTGCATAAAAATAGCATAATCCATGTATTAGGAAAAATAGAAAATAGGAGGGAAGAAAATAAGTAATACATTCATTTTTCTCCTCTCACCTCATTTGTCTCCATGCTAGACTTTCCCCATTTGTGGAAGATGTACTTCCTCCCCATAAGTAGCTCTTGGCTAGGACAGAGACCGACCTGAGCTAGAACAAAATAAAGAGGTTAGGGGAAGGATAAAAGCTAAGGACATGACTACAGGAGGCCATCAATCTCAGCTCTAGAGGCTGGAAGGCTTTCTAGAGAATTCCCTTTAGATGCAGTCAGGGGGATTCAAGAATGTACAACACAAGAGAAAGGACCTTGATTGACACTTGCACTTGAAAGAGTCGGTTTCACGGGAGTGTGAAGAGATGCCATGAGGGGAACTTTGTGTCTGTCAGCCACTGGAAGATGTAAGTCGGGGGTAAAAGGTATCAGGGCCTGTGCTTGATTTCACTCCTGCAGATAAATGAGAGAGTAGGGCTAATTAGG
Organism: Megascapheus bottae; assembly: GCF_031878675.1. Lineage (NCBI taxonomy): Eukaryota > Metazoa > Chordata > Mammalia > Rodentia > Geomyidae > Megascapheus > Megascapheus bottae. Next base: position 55,662,812 of record NC_143515.1, read on the forward strand.
AAACCATTGTCATTGTACAGCTAAGAGGCAATGGGTCTAGCAGCCATGGTGTGGGAAGCAAGAGTGAGCAGCTTTTCATGAGAACTGGTTCCACATTAAACTACACCATTAGAGGGTTGGTAGCTATGCCTAGAGCCCTGAGGAGGGGCCCGACCCAGTATTATCTGAGTGGTCAGGATTTTTGAATCCTTGGCTTTCTATAAAAGTAGATGGTCATTTGGAAAAACCTGTCCCTGGAGACCACTAAAAGGGACCTATGGAAGAGAGAGAATTCAGTGCCCCGGCTCGACTTCTGGATTTTAACTGTATTCCAAGGTCCAATAAGATTTAAAGCTGAGAAGTGTTTATTGCATTTGGAGACAAGAGCCTCTGGGTAATGGGGGAAATCTCTATGCTCATTTATGGGTAAGTGCAGCCCATAGGCTTCTTCCCAAACAGGCTAGAGTTAGAGTGGGCATAGAAGTATCCACATCAATTCTCACTTTCCCTCTCTCTGTGGAATCCCACAGCGATTATACTTAAATATCTGCATCTGCGTGTATTGGAGCTTACCTCTTCCTTTTAATAGGTCTTCTAGAAACAAAGGAGAATCTTACCATGTTTGGCCTTGGAAATCCACCAGCACATCCATTTTCAGTTGAGTACCACCAGTCCTGCCTGGTACCTTCCATTTCACCACATTTTACTCAACACTGGATTTTACCTCACTGAAGTATTTCTCTAATCATGAACAACAGTTTCCCACTGTGTAGAATTGTGATTTCTCGGTTACCCATGGACATGTCTTGTCCTTCCAGTTTCTGAACAACCAGATAAAAGACCATTTATTGCACTGAGGGTTTTTAAATTGCAGTGGAAAAAAAACGTGTCAGTACTTATTGTGGTGGGTGGGGCTGGTGGCTGTGGTATGTGGTCCTGGACAAAATATGCCATTAATCTCTATGGTTATTTCCTACTTCCTATATGCTATTGCTGATGCTGCTACCTTGTAGGTTAGGTAACTCCTACTTTCCTCTCAAATCTTAGTTTAAATATTCCTTTCTCCAGGGACTTGTTGACTCTTACACTAAGAGTAGATTCATTAATGTCCTCTCTGCCCATTGGTCCTACTTATTATCACTATGGAGCTATAAATGCTTCTGTATAGTTGTGATTAATTGCTTTGACTTCAGCACCTGGCCTTGAGGTCAGCACATGATGAGCACTCAGTAGAAATGTCCTTCTGTGCCTTTTCAGTGTGTGTGTCTGCATATCAAGATGCTTTCTCTCTGAAAATGAGGTGATTAGAGTACTGCTTTCATTACTTATTTTTCATTCCTAGTTAGTCCTTTTTGCGCCATGGCCTATCATTTTGTAATGATCCATTCTCACAAGACAGACCCTTTTGAGCAAGTACGGTCTAGGTTAGGGATAGAGAGAATCAGATGAATATTTTGTGTGTGTTTCCTCCTCTTCCTCCTCCCTTCTTCCCTCCCTTCTTCCCTCCTTTCTTTTCTCCCTCCTTCTCCTCCTCCTCCTTCTCCATGCTGGTGATTTGAACCATAGGCCTCACTCATGTTAGGCAAGCTCTCTATGACTTACCTCCATCCCTAGCCCAACAACTCATTTTTAGAGCATCTAGATAAATGAGGGTTGGCAAGGTCAGCCTGGTCCATCAGTATACTACTTCTGTAGGAATTACTCAAGAAGGCTGAGGAAGGGCACAGTAAGAAACCTCTCCAGCAGACTCTCACACTCGTTGTTTGGTGTCTGCTGTAATCCTTCCAGGTGTAGACTATTAACCTGGCTCACAGAATAAAAAGTGATTCTAGGGTAGTTAAATAGTTCCAAACACAGTAGCTATGTGTGGGCCATCTGAATTTAAACCCAGTTCTTCTAAAATTCATGTTCTTTTTTGTAAACTGTCCCTACAATAGTGCAGGAATATCTGGTTACAGGTAGACCAGTACTCTTGGCTTCTCTTACAGGTAGTGGTGGGGTAAACCAAATCTGGAATTTCACCCTGTGCAAGCAAGCAGTTGTCGCCTCAATAGGGCTATTGGGTAGCCTTGGCTAGCCTTTACTTTATTCCAGTCAAGCTTGCATCCTTCAAACCCAAAACATAAAAGCAATGAATGATCTTAACTTTTCAATCAGAAGGCTCAAAAGTTCAAATGGACTGGGCACTGAGTTGCTCACCCCTGTCATCCTGTCTACTCAGGAGGCTGAAATCCGAGAATCGCAGTTCAGAGCCAGCCTAGGCAGAAAAGTTTCTGAGACTCAGATCTCCGATTAACCACTAGAAAACCAGGGGCTCAAACTGGTATCTTGGTAACATTGGGCAAAAGAACAGCTCTCAGGCCCTTAATTGAAGCCAGGACCACTCCCCCCACCCCCCCCCAAGAAAGTTCAAATTGTATTGGATAGCTAAGGGCTAAGGCCAGACTTTCCCTGGCTTGAGTCTGGCTTTGGTAAGGATCTCGAGCAGTAACATTTGAACTTTATTCTGACCACCCCAGACAGACAAAAAAGAAAGTTCAAATTGTATTGGGTAGCTAAGGGCTAAGGCTAAGACCAGGCATTCCAGCTCTGGTTTAACAAACCTGAGTTTCAGAGTTTCTATTTCCTTGTATCTGGCCTTTGGTAAGGATCTTGAACATTACATTTGAACTTTATTCTGACCACCTGGGAAATAGCAGGGCAAGAGAACTGCCAGGGAGTTATCAGAAACAATATGACACAGAGCATTTTTTCAGTTAAAAACTGAGAGTGGTCACAGAGTGGCATTATACTACAAATGGCATTGCAGAAATCATATCTTTCCTTAATCTCATTTAGACTCAGAATGGGCTACTGTGATTAAGCTTCAGCTTTATTCAAAAATGTCTTCCTACGAGCAATAATCATTCATCATGAGCCATAAAATCTGATACATAAGACAAGGAGAATTAAAGGAGGAGAGAAAGTATTATGTACAAGAGTCTCATTTAGTCATATGCAGCTTCCTGTGGTATAATTTTAATTTTTAAATAACTGCTCTTCTTCATTTATGGAGATTCTGTGGCTGGCTAACCAATGAATTCAGTCTAAGCTTTCCCTGATAATTTTTAAATATATGTTTGTGTGCTTTTGAAGGTTAGGAGAGTAAAGTTTATGATGTATACTTACAACCACAGTTTAAAAAAAAAACCTATACATTTTTGGTGACTTCACTATTTCTTCTGTGCCTCTCACTTCTGATAAAAGGAAGCATTTGTTTTTTTAAAGCTCTTTATTAGTTTTTAAAATTGCATAAAATTGTTGCAACAAGTTAAATAACATAAGAAACTGTAAAATGAAACCTTTTCTTCATTTAAAATTGAACCCAACAGACATTTAGACCATATATTTGGCTGCTGCTAGTCTAGATTACAAAAGCAGAGACACTAGCTCAAATGAGGAAACAACGTGAATGTCCATGAACAGATGACTTATATAGACATAAAGCAGAATATTAGAATGAAATTCTTATGAATGCTACAACATGGATAAACCTATGCAAGATGAAATGAGCCAGATAAAAGAATGAATATTGTATGAGCCTACTTATATTTAGGGGGATAAGGAATTGTATAATGGGTACAGAGTTTCCATTTGGAATGATGGGAAAGTTCTGGAAATAAGTAGCAAGATAGTCATACAGTATTGTGAAAATGTCACTTGTTTGTTCACTAAAAAAAAATGGTAGTGGAGGGGCTAGGAGTTTGGCCTAGTGGTAGAGTGCTTGCCTAGCATGCAGGAAGGCCCAGGTTCGATTCCTCAGTACCACATACATTAAAAAAAAAAAAAAAAAAAAAAGCCAGAAGTGGTGCTGAGGCTCAAGTGGTAGAGCTCTAGCCTTGAAAAAGTCCAGTGCTCAGGCACAGGGCTGGCAAAAAAAAAAAAAAAATGGCAGTGGAGCTGGGTGTCTGGTGGCTCACGCCTGTAATCCTACCTACTCAGGAGGCTGAGATCTGGGATCAAGGTTCAAAGCCAGCTGAGGCACAAAAGGACCTAAGACTCTTATCTCCAATTAACTTCTAGAAAATGGAAAGTGGGGCTTGCCTCAAGAGTAGGGTAGTAACTGTGAGCTAAAGAGCCCTGGGACAGTGCCCAGGCCCAGGGGTACGGCCATAGCCGTGAGCTGAAGAGCTCAAGGACAGCCCACCCAGGCCAAGTTCAAGCCCCGTGACCCACCCAAAACAAAATAAAACAAAACAAAAAACTACAAGATTATGACAAGAAAGTCACCATAATGCTTAAAGACAAATGAAAAACAGAAAATTTCAGTAACATATGCCAAAGGACCAGTCCCTCCTCTAATCTACAAAAGAGCTCTTGAATGTGATGGTATATTCCTGTAATTCCCACTTCTCAGAAAGTAGGAGGAATGAGATGCAGCTAGACCAGGTATAAATGAAAGATCTGGTCTGAAAAATAAAGCAGAAAGGGCTAGAAGCATGGCTCAGATGGTAAGAGTACAAGCTCAGGGCCCTGAGTTCAATTACCAATTCTACAATAATAAGAAGAATCAGTAACCAAATAAGGATATTATCAAATGATATGGATAGATAGTTCACATATTATTTCCCCTAAGTATGAAGTCATGCTCAACATCATTCAGAATAAGAAATACAAATCAAATGTAGACTGAGGTAGCATTTTTCACTTACGAATTGTCAAAAATTCAAAAGTTTAATAATACACTCTGTAGTTGAAATTTGGGGGAAACAGTGAGTGGGTAGAAATTGGTTAAGACACTCCAGAATTCATTTTGTTCTTCTTTCTTTTTTTTTTCCCCCAGTCCTGGGGCTTGAACTCTGGGCCTTGAACTCTGGGCCTTGATACTATCCCTGAGCTCTTTTTTGCTCAAGGCTAGCACTCTACCACTTGAACAACAACAACACCCTTGACTTTTTCTGTGATTAACTAGAGATAAGAGTCTCATGGACTTTTCTTTTGGATGCTGGCTTTAATCCATAAGCCTCAGATCTCAGCCTAAGTAGCTAGGATTATACACATGAGCTGCCAGCACCCAGAGTGTTTTTTCAATTTTTTAAAAAAGTACAGAGGCATCATATTTTGACCAAGAAACATCTTTTCTAACAATGTATCCTACAGGTAAACCCACATGTGTGACTTGTTTGTTTTTTTTAATATATTTTTATTGTAATTAATAGAAAGGTTACATGATATTTGCCAGATAAATGGTGCCTTAATTCCCACACATTGATACCCTTTCACATGTCATGGTCCCCATTTTGTTTTTGTTTTTTAATCGGTCATGGTGCTTAAACTCTGGGCCTGCTGAGATTACAGGTGTATATTGTACTCACTGTGTAGACTATATTAACTATAATAATAATGATAATAATAATAATTAAAAGCTAGGTATGATGGTGCCTGCCTGTAATTGTAGCACTTGAGAAGCTGAGACAATAAGGTTGTGAGTTCCAGGCCAGACTAGATTATAAGCAAGATTCTGGTCTTAAAAAAAAAAAAAAAAAAGCAGAAAATTAAAATAGGAGTTTCTCTGTCTGTGTCTCTTTCTCTGTCTCTGTCTCTCTGCCTGTCTGTCTCCCTCTCGCTCTGTTTCTCTCTTTGCTAGTCCTGGGGCTTGAACCTGGCCTGACCACTGTCCCTGGGCTGCTTTTGCTCAAAGCAAGTGTTCCACATCAGCCGTGGTGCCACTTCCAGCTTTTTTCAGTAGTTTATTGGAGATAAGAGTCCTACAGAGTTTCCCTCCTGGGCTGGCTTCATACCACAATCTTCAGACGTCAGTCTCCTGAGTAGCTAAGATTACAGCTATGAACCACCAGGGCCTGAATTATCTCTCTCTCTTTTGAGACAGCTGCCTTGGAACTCACAATCCTGCCGCAGCCTCCCAGGTGCTAAGATTAAGAGTACACCATCATTCCAGCCTGAAAGAAAAACCCAAAAAACACTTTTAATTAGAAAAAGAGCATGCAGACAAAAATAATGAGTATCAATGATTTGAATAAAGAACCAACACATTTGACTTAGTAGATGACTATAGAAGCATGCACCCAACAAGAAGAAAGAACACAGATTCTTGCCAAGGATACACAAAATGTTTTTAAGAGTTGACTACAAATATTAAGTAAATTACATAGTTAAATAATAAATTAAAATAAAACAAAAGCTCAGAGACCACCTTCTGTTAGAAACTAAAAACACTTATAAATGATAAATGGTTAAAAGAGAAACATCCTGAAAGTGGCCAAATATTTGGAATGAATGAGGATAAAACTCTATAAAACACTAACAAACCATGAAACATGTTGTGGGTACAGATAACATAGATCATATTATGAACCAAAGATGGAACCACATCACTCAGTGTTCAATCTAAGGCTAGAGAATGAGCACAAGACCGAACCCAATGATTGCAGTGTGTTTGTCTAATGTGGCAGTGATAAAACACCTGGAAGAAACAATTTAAAAGAGGGCAGATTTGTTTTGGATGACCATTTGGGAGGTCTCAGTCCACAGTGGGCTGGCTCCCTTGCCCTGGGTCTGAGATGACACAGACCGTCATGGCCGTTGAGCATGTGTCACTGGAGACCCCTCACCTCATGGTGGCCAGGAAGTAAGGAGAGACAAAAGCAAAGAAAGAAAGAGAACGAAGGACCCATTATCTCCTTCAAGGGCATACCTCCTATACATAGGCCTCACCTCTTAAATTTCTGCCAACTCCCAGCAGTGCCATTATCAAGGAACCAAACCTTCAAAACATAAGCCTATAGGGGACATTCAATAACAGAAGGAATGAAAGAACAAAGACAAGACAAAGTAAACAAAAACAAAATCAATAATACCCAAAGCATGCTGGGTGCTGGTGGCTCATGCCTGTAATTGTAGCTACTCCTGAAGCTGAGATCCGAGGATCAGGATTCAAGCCAGCCCAGGCAAAAGCTGACCCAGAGTCTGTGATACTCTTATAGCTAACTCCCAGAAAATGGCAAGTGCCACTGTGGCTCAAAGTGGTAGAGCATTAGCCTTGAGTGGAAAAGATCAGGGCCCTGAATTCAAGCCCTATAACAATAATAACCAAAAAAAAACCCCATAGTTTTTACATTGTTAAGACAAAAGAGGCAGCCTGGCACAGTGGCTCATGCCTGTGGTCCTGCTCAGGAGCCTGAGCCAGCCCGTGCACTAAAGTCACTAAAGCCTGTAAGACTTTTTTTTTTTTGGCCAGTCCCAGGGCTTTTGAACTCAGAGCCTGAGTGCTATCCTTGGATTTTCTCACAGCTAGAACTCTACCACTTGAGCCACAGCACCATTTCCAGCTTTTTCTATGTATGTGATACTGAGGAATCAAACCTAGGTCTTCATGCATGCTAGGCAAGCACACAACCACTAGGCCAAATTCCTAGCCTGTCTGTGAGACTCTTATCTCCAGTTAACCACCTGAAAAGCATAAGTGGCACTGTGGCTCAAAGGGTAGGGGCAGTAACCTTGAGCTGAAGAGCTCTAGGACCAATACCCAGGCCCAGAGTTCAAGCTCTTTTTGAGAGAGAGAGGCAGACATCTGAAAAAAAATAATTGAGGAAAAGGGAGGTGGCAGAGAGTATTAGGTCAACTGAATACAGGTATTTGCACATACCATAGAGATTTTAAAATAATGAGATGGGCTTGACATGGTTGTTTGACACCTGGCAGTTATTTCTACCTCCTTTGAGTGTCTTTTCAACTACAGAGGCTCAGAGAGTTGAGCACCACATCCCCACTGGGTTGCCAGGGGAGAAAGAGGTGGTATTAACTGTACTCAAGTGAAATTTGGTTGGCAGAAGGCAAGCACTGGTCATGATCCTACAGTACTGAGCAGACTTTCTGGGTGTTATTTATTTATTTATTTATTTATTTATTGCCAGTCCTAGAGACTGAACTCAGGGCCTGAGCACTATCCTTGGACTTTCTCAAGGCCAGAGCTCTACCACTTGAGCCACAGCACCACTTCCAGCTTTTTCTATATATGTGGTACCGAGGAATTGAACCCGGGTCTTCATGCATGCTAGGCAAGCACTCTACCACTAGGCCACCGTCCCAGCCCTGAGCACACTTTTGTGTTGTCAAGCAAGGCTGTAGAAATGCAGCATCAGGACCCAGCTGTGGAGGTTATCTACTAGAGTCCTTGGTCATTGAGTCACAGGTTATGACAGTTTTAGTCATAACATGAACATGTTTTAGTCATGGCTTCTTGACCCTGGTTGAAGTCATGGCCATGTGTTCTTGAACTCAGTTGTCCATATGGAAAATTCTGATTGCTCACTTTCCTGATGGTGCCATAATTGGAAGCTCTCCTAGAATGTTAGTTCTAGAAGGCTCTGGGAGCCCTTTGTGAAGCACAGTCCTCCAGCCCTTTCAGCATTTCTTAGCATACAGTTCCCTATGTTAAAACAAGGGCCCCTGGGCTGGGAGTTTGGCCCAGTGGTAGAGTGCTTGCCTATCATGCACGAAGATCTGGGTTCGATTCCTCGGTACCACATATGTAGCAAAAAGCCAGAAGTGGTGCTGTGGCTCAAGTGGTAGAGCCCTAGCCTTGAGAAAATCCAGGGACAGTGCTCAGGCCCTGAGCCCAAGCACAGGACTGGCAAAAAATAAATAAATAAATAAAACAAACAAACAAAAAAAGCATACTTGGAGCTGGGAGTTTGGCCTAGTGGTAGTGTGCTTGCCTAGCATGCACGAAGACCTGGGTTCGATTCCTCAGTACCACATACATAGAAAAAAGCCAGAAATGGTGCTGAGGCTCAAGTGGTAGAGCTCCAGCCTTGAGAAAGTCCAAGGACAGTGCTCAGGCCCTGAGCTCAAGCCCAGGCAAAAAAAAAAAAAACAAGGGCCCCTGATTCTTTTGGTTCACACATCACTGATAAAAAGTGTTACTGTTGAAGACTACCAGTGGCGCTCAGTGGCAAGATACTTACTTGCCTTGTATGTCAAGGCCCTGGGTTCCATTACCAGTGATTCCCCATCACACAGGTAGGTACACACACACACACACACACACACACACACACACACACTCAACATTATCAACTGTGCCAAGAAACTTGAAAACTTGGAGGAGTGGATAATTTCCTTGATAATACAAATTATTAAAAATGGCCCCAACTTGGGGGTGGGGGAGGGAAATGGGGACCAAGACATGAGAAAGGGTATCAATGTTTGTGAAGTAATGCAACTTCTATCTGGTGAATATAATGTAACCCTTCTATTAATTACAATAAAAAAATATATGGAAGAAAAAAAATGGACCCAACCAACACTGGAACCAATCACAGACTAAAAATAGTAAAATAAACCTTATAGTGAACTACCCCTTCTCTCACTCATGAAAAGACTACTAAGCCTTGGCTATTTTATGTGCCATTTTTCCAAGAAAAAAATAACCGTTGTCTGTGCGACTTGTTTCAGAGAAAAGGGAAATTGAAACAAGTTACTTAACTCATTTTGTGAAGATAGTATTCCATTACTACCAAGACTGAAGGTGGAAGATGTAACATAAAATCAAAGTCAGCCAGGCACCAGTGGCTCACGCCTGTAATCCTACTCAGGAGGCTGCGATCTGAGGATCCCTGTCCAAAGCCAGCCCGGGCAGGAAAGTCCGTGAGACTGTTCTCTCCCAATTTACCATCATAAAATCAGAAGTGGTGCTGTGGCTCAAAGTGATAGAGCACTATCCTTGAGCTGAAGAGCTCAGGGAATCACCCAGGCCCAGAGTTCAAATCCCACAACTGATCAAATAAAAGGAAAGAAAGGAAAAGGAAGTCAGAGTCAAAGGTAAGGGTGGGGCTCAAGTGGTAGAGCACCTGCCTCACAGGTATATGACCCTTGTAATAAATAAATAAATAAATAAATAAATAAATAAATAAATAAAATAAGCAGAAAATCAGTCTATTAAATTCAGCATTTCAAAGATCATCATGACCATGCAAGGTTTATTTCAGGATAGCTTTAGAAAATCTATTGATTTTAATTAATTCACTACATTAACAGATTGAAGGAAAAACACCCTATGATTTAAAGAGATCCAGAAACAGCATTTAGCAAGATTCAATACCCATTCATAATCAAAATTTCTTGGCAAACTAGAAAACAAAGGCTTCCAAAGCCTAGAGCAAGGACTACTTCCCATGGTAAGTCTTGGGCTGTATCTCCACTAAAGCCAGAACTATACAAAGAATAGCTGTGATTTTATTAGTGCTATGAAGCACTCATCCTTAATTCTCATTACACAGTATTGAGAAGAAACAAGCAACCAGGACACAGAATTACTAAGGATTGTAAGGTGGCTGGATTCAAGCCCAATATAAAGCAATACTTCTTTAAATGAGAAATAACTGATAAATGCATAGAGACAGTATTCACATGAACAAGACATGACACTTACAAATAAAATGCAAACTTACATTTAGAAACTAGAAAAATAGTCTATAAAGGAATAGCTCAGTGGCAGAGTACTTGCCTAACATGCACAAGGCCCTGAGTTCTGTCTCCAGCACTCAAAGAAAGAATCTGGGTGCTGGTGGCTCACACTTGATACTAGCTACTTAGGAGACTGAGAGATGAGAATTGCAGTTCAAAGCCAGCTGAGGTAGGCTTTGAGTTCATGAGCTCCTATGGAGTCTCTTATAGACTCTTAGAGTCTCACGGACTTTTCCAATGGAAATGGAGCTGGGGCTCAAGTGACAGAGGACTAGCCTTGAGTAAAACAACTCAGGACAGGACCCAAGCACTGAGCTCAAGTCCCAGGACTGGCGCACACACAAAAAACAAAATTTGTAGAAGTATATTTAAGAATACAGAGGAAGAACTGAAGACTAAGGTCTGAGGATTATGATTCAAAGCCAGCCCAGGCAAGAAAGTCTGTGACATTCTTATCTCCAATTAACCTTCAGAAAACTGGAAGTGGTGCTGTGGATCAAAGTGGTAGAGCACTAGCCTTGAGCTAGAAGAAGAGTTCAGGAACGGTGTCCAGGCCCCAAGTTCAAGCCCTATGACTGACAAAAAAAAAAGTCCCAATGAAATTTTGTAGATTTTGACAACTATTTCTACATCCATAGGAAGATAAATGGGTATTACAATCCCAACCCAATCCTGAAATGGAATAAGTGCAAAGTCTAGACTAATTAAAATGGTGGATATTCATGCAAAATAAACAAATAAGTGGAAAAGAACCAAGAGCCCATAAAGAGAGTTCAAACATTATGAGCATTATGGGTGCTCACATCCGTAACACCGGCAACTAAAAAGAATGGAACTTGCAAGATTTTTTTCTTTGTAAAGGTGATATACAGAAGGGTTACAGTTACATAAGTCAAGTAATGAGTACATTTCTTTTTGAACATGTACCTTGCTTTCTTTCTCTCAGTACACCTTGAAAACATTCAGTGATGGTTATTAGCCTTGTCTACTGTACTGGCTGGTATCTAGGAGTTTATATTGGTCTCTAACTCAGATGTTTTCTATTCGTCTCACTGGACACAAATGTCCCTGTCCCCGGTTGAGACACTGTTGATTGTTGCAGGTCCTATCACGCCTCTTCTGATGTCATCAATTCACATTCCCCAAGAAGATGTTTCTACAGACCACAGGGGAAGGGGTCTGGGGGCTTCAACTTTTAACACACAAACGTCCTTCCAGTGCCTGCTGGTTCTTAAATCAGAGGCCCCTAATTCTCTCCAGGCAACAGCCTCAAGCCTTCTGTTGGAGTAAAGGAGAGATTGTCACCTGGGAGAGAGAGTCTGTACGTCAGATAGCTTCTTGAACAGCCTCTCCATCCATCTGCTGCTCCTGCTCCACAGTGAAGGCTGCATCCACCTTCACCATGGTTACCCGCTGTGCTGGTTGTTGACAGTCTGAAGCCTTAGGAGTGCAGTCTTCATGTCCTCTGACCTGATGCCTTGCCATCCAATATTCCTGGAAGTGCCTAAGTTACTGGCTTCTCAGCCTTTAGGGTTGCTGTTGTTCCCTTCCCACTGTCCTATCTTTGTGGGCAGGTTTCCCTACAGATCTCTTTCCTGATGTATCAGGGGAGAGTGGAAGGAGATGGGGTTCGATCCAACTATCCAGCTTGCCAGCTGGGGATGCAGCCATCCAGTCTTGATTTAGCAGAATACTTTGATTGCAGTGATGAGAATTTTGGTTGAGGAAAGTTTGCTCCAGCTGCAGCAAGGCCCCTGGGCATTCGGGAATAGATAGATGATGGCAAGCCAAAGCAAAACAGAATTGCTCAGCACTGTGCAGTGGGGCAAGGAGATTTGGGATTTCCAGAGAGAAGTGAGGGGTGGGAGGCAGGAGGGAAAGTGGAGATGTAAGAAGGGTATAGCTGTCACAGGGGCCTAGGGAAGGGCAAAGCTAAAGTGACATAGGAAAGGTAGCTCCCTATGGGAGGGGCTGGCTAATATCTATCAGTTGGGGCAGACGGTTGTATCTGCCTGTGTCCACTTTGTCCTTTTAGTACTTTTAAGCTTGGCATATTATCATCTGGGATTAATAATACATTTCCCTTGCACCAAAGCCTGTCATGTAACCTCACTGTGGTCATTAAGATATAAGCAGGAGTGTGGCCAAATTCTGGGCAAAGTGGTTATGTTGGAGCCTAGTGCCTGTGTAGTTTGTGTCTATAATTCTAGGACCTTAGAAGGCAGAGATCTAAGAGATCTCAGTTTGAAGCCAGCCTGGGCATAAAACTCTATGAGACTCCAGCCCCAACATAACCAGTTTTTTTTTGTTTTTTGTTTTTTTAAAAAAAAAGCCTTGCTGGTAGCTCAAATTGTCGAGTGTCAGCCAATTAAGTTTAAGAGCCTAAGTTCAAAAACATCCCAATATTTTGGCAGAGTGTGGGGAAAGAATTCTAGAAAGGCCAATTATGGGAGTTAATTCAGATTGTTTAGATAACCCCTCCCCATAACTCCTCCCCATTCCATCTGTCTTTCCTTCTTCTACAATGCAGTTTGAAGCTCTGGTAATTATTGTGTGGTAAGAGGTATTCTTGAGGAAGGAACAGAATCCGGGTTTAATGAAAGTATGAAATACCATTACTAAGTTGGAGCTACTGAACTCTGGACTCTTTTGTATTTAATGTGAATTCTAAATAAAATTATGTTTTCTGTTTTATTAATCATTTATCATCTGTGAAGTAGGTTTTAAGTATTTGGCTCAAGTATTAACTCATTTAGTCCTCACACCAACAATACAATGAGGAAAATGCTATTTTCCTTGTTTTACATGAGGAATGAGATCCCAAAAGATGAACTCCAGAGCTATAAGCGCTGTAATAACCTGGCAAGCTTAGCTGCCAAATTCTGGTTTTGTTTTTGTAAAAATGCCTAACCTGTTCGACCACCTGTGTGTGGTCTCATCCTTGTGTTTACTGACGTGGGCATCATAAGGTGACGTCACACGGTGATGACCACCCGAGTGTAGTTATGGTCACCTGTGTGTGGTGTTTACGTTTAAAAGTTCAGCCTTGCTGAAGCTAGGGGCTGCTCTCTATCAGCCCAAAGGGAGAGCATAGCTGCTGTGCTGCTATTAAAATGACTCCTAGCTTGGTTCACTGAGTGCTGGTGACTCTATTATGGGAGGTTCATGTCCCCCCAAATGGGCTGGGATTCAGCATGAAAATAGCAGAGCTCACTCTTAACTGATGGGTGCATGTGGTCATTACCACCCCAAACCTTCTCCCAACCAGACTTGCATTACAGAATCCCAAGAGCCGGGCAGGGAGCATGGCCTCCTGTAACCCAGGATGTGCAGGAAAAAAGATCCTGGGCTTATAAGTGGTGACTCATTTGTGGCACATGCAGAGATCCAGGGAAAGACAAAAATCCAGAGACTAGAGGAAGGGACCCACGGACCTGGAAGGGCAAGAACATGAGCGTTACAGCATGGACTAAGAGAGATGGGAGGCAAGGCCCCTTTCCTCGAAGATTTGAAGATAGCAAGCCAGACGCTGATGGCTCACACCTGGAATCCTAGCTACTCAGAAGGCTGAGATCTGAGGATCCTAATTCAAAGCCAGCCTGGGCAGAGAGAGAGGTAACCAATAGTATCCAGGCCCTGAGTTTAAGCCCCAGACTCAGGTGAGACTCAAACCTATCTCATTAAAGTCACCAGCACTCAATGAACGGTTAGGAGTCATTTTATTTTTTATTGTTGGGGGGTAATGTATAGAGAGGTTAAAGTTATATTCGCCAGCTAGTAGGTGCATTACTTCTCACACATTGATACCCCTTCTCATATTTTTGCCCCTATTTTCCTCCCCCAGGAATCATTTTAATAACTGCACAGGGACTGCTCTCCACCGTTGAGCTGGCGGAGAACAGCCTGGAGCTTCAGCGGGCTGAGCTTTTAAAGATAAACACCACACGCAGGTGACCATCACCCTAAGTCAATAACCACGAGGACGAAACCACACACAGGTAGTCAAGCAGGCTAAGCGTTTTTACAAAAACAGAATTTGGCAGCTGAGCTTGACAGGTTCTTAGACATGCTTCCACTCACGCATGCGCCTGCACACACCCACACACCCACACACACACACACACACACACACACACACACACACACGTACCTTTTGTGTGTGTCCAGAAAGCATTTCCATCTTTTTCAATCCACCATGTTTTGACACAGGGTCTCCTGGTGGATTTCACTATATAGTCCAGGTTGACCTCAAACCCGCAGTCTTCTTGGTTCAGCCTCTGTCGTGCAGAGATTGCAAACAAGAGTTACCATGCCTGGGCTTCATTTCATCTTGACTTCATTTGAGTTGAACTGATTAAAAGGACCTTTAAATCAACTTCACATACTGTCATTGTGATAAGGAAAGAAATTCTGGTAGAATTTATGCAATATCTTTGGTAGGAAAATTAGGAACCAAATATTAAGATGTAACCCGAGCACTGGGCACCATAGACATATCTTTATTGATTGAATTAATCAAAGATGAGAAACAAAATGTGCAAAAGAGAGACCACCTGTGTGTATATGTGAGCCCTGGTGGGGGGAGAAAGAAAGAAGGAGCCTTGTGGACCAGACAGACACCCTGTCCCTTGATTAATGAGGAGGCCAGGGAAGGAAAGCTTTTGTCAGGGAGCTCTTAACAGACATTTGGGCTGTTCCTGTTGTCATCTGGTCTGATAAGTTTCAATGCTTGGTTCCCCAAGCATCCCCAAGCTGATGGTAAATAAGCCAATTTTAAGGCTGCCTTGCAAGCTAGAAGGTGCTGGGGGCAGGGCTTAGAGCCATGCTAATTAGCTGTGAGTTATAGATGCTCTCCAGGTGATTTGGTTTGCTCTTGATCCATCGGTGGCTCTCCGGCTCTGTCTTCTGGTCCCAGAAGTGGTGGCAGTATGGGGGCTTTAGGAGGATGCCATGCCTTGCCTCGGGGAAGCCATCATCTTCCTGATAGTCTCCTGCTCTGATTTCTCATTCTTAATAAAGACACAATGCATAATGAGGCAAATGGGCTCTGTATTTGGAATGCAAATTTGGCTGGCAGAGCCACATCCTGGCAGAGCAGCTGAGGAGGAAAACAGTGCTAGCAGCAATCAACAGAAAACTCCTTGTAGAACATTCCCCAGGAGAACCTGTGACCACAGGCCCCTTTCCAGCACTCCCTCCCAGAATCCCCTCCCAACATCACTTTCCCGAGAACAAGGAAGTTACTACCAGCTCTGGGGAAAACCTAAGCCAGAACTGGATTGCCCAGAGAAACCCATAGGTGTCCCCAAGGAACCTTGCTAGAGTCCTGGACTCTCAGAGCAAAGCAAGAGAAAAATGAAAATATAAGGGAATCAATCATGGTTGGCAACAGCTTTGGAGCTTGGAGGGGAGCTCAGCCTCCACATATTGGGCTGAGGATTGCTGTAATAGCTCACCAAGTATTTGTGAAGTTTTTGAGTCACCTCAGAGAAATAGGCCTTCCTAAGGAAAGAACAAAGCCTTCCATCCTGACAGTTCTGAGAAAGGCGGGGAGCTGATCTGACAGATCAAAACCGCCTTATTCAGAGGATGATGATAAACAACCCAGCAACCCTTTCGTCTTGGCTTTTATTTTCTTCCTTCTGATCGTCCGTGTGTTTTATGATTTCTCTTTCCTTCATTCACTTTTGCCCCCTGGGGATGGGGTCATGGAGCAATCAGGGACACATCCAGGAACAGAATATTAAGGGCGCCATCCCTGTTCCACATTAGAGAGCGAACATTGTAGAGCCACAGAAAATGAAGCAGATCATTCACCTCGGACGGCTCAGAATAGATCATTTCCCCAGCCATGCAGCCACCATTCACAGCCCAGAGCTTTTTTAAAGGAGCTTAAAAGATTTTATTCCTGATCCACTTTTTCCTCTGGCTTTTGGAAATATGGCTCTGTAATTTAATGATTACAGGAGATGAGCAGAAGAATGAACTCAATAAGATAACATCAGCTTGCTTCATAATGAAGGGCCAAATTTTCCAAATATAGAGCAAAATCCAATTGTGATGTTGTTATTTATAAATGTTTCCTGTATGACATTCACATGGAAGACCCAACTGAATACATGTGTAATCTTCTTGCACATAACGAGCGTTCTCTTTTTACAAAATGGAAGGAGGTAAATCACAAGTTTAGTTTTCCTAAATTGCTCTCCTTGCCCTATCCAGATGTACCCTTTGACGGGTGCCAGTGGCTCCTGTCTGTCATCCTTTCTACATGGGAGGCTGAGATCCAGAAGATTGCAGGTCCAAGATGGCTTAAGACAGAGAAGTTTGATGGACTCTCCTTTTTTTTCATATGTTTTTATTATAATTAATAGAAGGGCTACATTATATTCACCAGATAGAAAGGTGCATTACTTCACTAACATTGATACCCTTTCTCATGTTTTGGTCCCCATTTCCCTCCCCCTGGACTCTCCTTTTAAAGGAAGAAGCTAAGTATGGTGGTGAGCACCTGTCACCCAGCTATGTCAGGAAGCAAAGGATAGGAGGCAGGTACCCAGGCAGGAAATGAAACTATATCTCAAAAATAACAAGTGTGAAAATGAAAGAAAAGGGAGGGAATGTGGCATAGTGGTAGAGTGCTTGCCTAGCCCTGGGTTTGATTCTTCAGTACCACATACACAGAAAAAGCCAGAAGTAGCATTATGGCTCAAGTGGTAGAGCTCTAGCCTTGAGCACAGAGAAGCTAGGGATAGAGTCTAGGCCCTGAATTCAAGCCCCACAAGTGGCAAAAAAAAAAAGAAAGAAAGAAAAAGGGAAAAAAATGGTCTGTAGGTGTAGCTCAGTGGTTCAGTGCTCTGCCTAGCAAGTGTGAGGCCCTGAGTTCAAATCCTCATACAACCAAAATAAAATATGTACTCTTTGCTGGCAGAACAAGCCTAGACTGGAGCAAACAAAACTCCAGAACAATGAACAGAACAATAAATAATACTAATGAGCATGAGAAACAGCAAGCTACCCCACCCCCCAAAAAATACCCAAACACCTGAGACTTTACAGTGGTTGATAACAAATAATACTTCTAAAAAGTTAGGCCACCCCAATACAACACCATGCCATGAACTGGATCCCAAAACAAGAGGGACAGAAACTTATTGGAAAAAATGCCAATAAAGTCTATAGTTTGTAAATTGTACTGATGCTAATTTTTGGTTTTGAAAAAGGCAATGTGGCTAGGTTTTATCAGTGTTGGAATAACAGTGGGTAAAAGGTGCATAAAAACTCTGTTCTAGGGGCTGAGAGTTTGGCCTACTGGTAGAGTGCTTGCCTAGCATGCAAGAACATCTGGGTTCAATTCCTCAGTACCACATACATAGAAAAAAGCCCGAAGTGGTGCTGTAGCTCAAGTAGTAGAATGCTAGCCTTGAGGAAAAAGGGCAGTGCTTAGGCCCTGAGTTCAAGGCCCAGGACTGGTAAAAAAACAAAAAAAACAAAAAAACAAAGCAACAACAACAAAAAAAAAAACCTCTGTTCTAACATTGCAGATTTTCTGGAGATACCACCTTAAAGCAAAATAAAAATTTAATTTGAAAAAGTTAAGCCACATTTCCATTGGCTGCTGAAGAGAATGTCAATAACCAGCTAGCTGGGTGTGCATGATTCATGCCTGTAATCCTAGCTATCCAGGAAGCTGAGATAGAAGGCTAGAGGGGTGGCGCAAGAGTGCAAAGCCCTTACTAGAGTCCTGGTACTGGGGAAGAAAAAAAAAGACAAAATAGAGCTGGAAACATGGGTTAATGGTAAGAGTGCCTCCCTAGCAGATGTGAAGTCCTGAATTCAAACCCCAGTATCACCACACACCTACAAAACTCTAGCCTTAGTGGCACATAGCTGAAATCCAGCTCCTTGGCAGGCAGAGATGGGAGGATCCCAGCTATTCACAGAGCAGCAGTAGGAAGACCAAGGGTTCAAGTTTCACCCAGACTAAAACATGGAACTCTATCTGGAAAATAAAAACTAAAAAAGCAAAAGGCCTAGGGAATGACTCGTGATAGCACACTTGTCTAGCAAGTGTGAGGCCCTGAGTTGTGGATGGAAGAGGGAGGGAAATCTATGCACTTAGAATGATGGCAGGAAGTGGAACTGTGGCTCAAAGTGGTAGAGCTCTAATCTTGAGCAAAAAGAGCTCAGGGACAGTGCCCAGGACCTGAGTTCAAGCCCCACAACCGACAATAGTAGTGATGATGATGATGATGATGACGACGACGATGACGACGACGATGACGATGACGATGACAACAACAACGACAAAGTTAGTCTTGAACAAAAAGAAGGTCAGGGACATAGCTTAGGCCCTGAGTTCCAGCCCAACGAATGGCACCAAAAAATAATAATGGCAAAAACCTCCAAGATATAAAGATTTTTTTCTAGGTAGGTAAGACTCCATGGAGTCAAATTCATGTTGAAGCCTTCATTCCCAGTGTGACTGTGTGTGAAGATGAGATTCTTAGGGGGTAACTAAGGTTACATGGGATCCTAACGGTCCTGAATCAATTGGAGTGTGGCCTTATAAGGAAGGAAAAAGCCTATGAACACGTAGGCAGCGATGGCTGTCTGACAGCCAGGCAGAAAGCCCTCCCGGGAGCACAACCAAGCTGGAACTGCCATCTCAGACTTGAGCCTCCAGAACTGTGAGAACACGAGCTGCTGCTGCTTCAGCCACTCAATCTATAGGATTTTGTCCCACAGGCCAATCTGACTAAGACAGTGAGTATTCCGACTATTCTTTTTGCTTCCCCACTTTTCCACAGTGAATATGAATTACTTTAAAGAACAATACATTTGAATTTTTAAAAAAATTCTTATGTGTATTGATAGAAACACAGTTCTCTGCCTCTCTTGAGAATAGAGTGTGAGCAGGCATGGTGAAATCACTCTGAGATTCCTGCTCTAGAGTCCCATTTCCCCAGGGGCTCAGAGATGGGAGGAGGGACCCCTGACTCCACTAGTAACTGTTTGTACCATGATTTATAGTTTAAAATACACATGTGAGCTGGGCATGCTGTTTGTTGCTTAGCTATAATTCCAGCAATTTCAGAAGCAAAGGCAGTAAGATGCCAAGTGCCAGGCCAGCCCTTGATAGTCACTAACTAAAATAGTGAGATCTTGCCTCAAAATCAAAAAAACAAGCAAAAGAGCTAGAAATGTGGGAGCAAGTAGTAGAGCACTTGTCCAGCAGGAATGTGACTCTGGGTTCAATCCTTAGCCCTGAAAAAACAAAACAAACAAAAAGAAGAAACATACATCTGTGCACATTAACTCAGCTAAGCACCTCGGGCAGGGAAGGTCATATTACTACTCAAAGGTAAGACTCAAGTATTTGCCCAAAGTCACAAAATTTGTGATGTTGGAGCCAGGACTCCTCGCCAACTATGCTGTCCTCACTGTCTGCCTAGTCTCTCTCCCCTTCTTATCCTCCCTCCTATCCCTATCAGTCCTGGCCCATTCCATAAGTAGGATTCAGGGATCTGACTCAATCCTGAGTCCCATCCCAGGCAAATTCTGGCCCTTACAAAATTCATATTGGAAATAGAAACATGTTACATTCTGCTAGTTCCATGCCAACCATGAGTTATTCCTGGGCTGCATGCTTTCTGGAACCCTAAAGGCTGTGCAGGCTTTGACAGAGTCTTGGGCAGAGCCAGTCATGATTTATTCCTGAGCATCCACCTGGCTGTAGGCTGAAACCTGGACACTGGCCCCAGAACGCAGGCCATGATTTTGTAAATGGCTCCACTGGAGCTGTGGAAGCCAAGATATGCCAGAGCTAGGATCCAGCTCCAGACTTATCTATTTATGTATTTGTTCTGCATTGGCAAGTCTGAGCTTGGATAAACATCTCTAAATCCGCTTTGGGATCTTGCAGCTTTTTTGTATTCATGAATGAGAACAGCCCCAGACATCAACACTGTTTGCTAGATTCCTTGGTATTTGGGGGAGGGGGTGGGCAGAATTAAATAACAATTAAGGTGAACCAGAAAGAGCCAAGAGGAATTTGTATTGGCCTGGGAATTATTCCTCCTTTGACTTGAAACTTAGAAAATAATCCGTTTACTCATAGAGTAAGGAAATGAGAAGGGTCTTGTACTTTATGTGAACACCAGTGTTTAAAATGTGCAATGCATCATGCCAAACTTGAAAGGGGATACTGGATACACAAACAGTGTCTGCTACCAAGAGAACAGTCCACAGGGGCAAATAGACCTGTGTGCTCACATTAGCATTAGTCAAGGCACTCGGATGTTTGCAAGTATGCAGGGGATTCTTTTATTATGGTGATACTGGAGGCTGTTTTTGGCATTTGACCGGAGGGGGACTTGCCTGGTTTCACTCTGTGGGCCAATGTGACCAGACTCAGGACCAACCCAGAGTTGTGAACTCTCAGTCATGTTTCCCCTGAACTCCTCCTCCAGAAACAAGAGGGCCAGAGGCTGCGCCAGTGCTTCCTTCTCTAACTCCACACCTCACACTTACCAGGCAGAAGTCCCTCAAACAAGAGAGATGGAAGGCAGGCCTGAGGGAGAAGAGGTCAAAGCGATCTGAAGGATGCCTTCCCCCAGTAGCCGCACTGAATCTCATATACACCTCCTCCTCTCCCTCTTTCTCTTCCTCATCTCCTCCTCTTGTTTTTTCTTTGACATAATCTCCATATATAGTCCAGGCTGGCCTTGAGTTTGTAATCTTACTACCTCAGACTCCCAGTGCTGAGATTACAGATATGTACAAACACATCTGGACCCTTACCAAGTAAACCAACCTGAGGACACAGCTCACCTCTCAATGTTCTTTTTCACTCTTCCAGATTCCTTTGCTTTATGGGAGACCAGACCATGTCCCTGCCTTGTCAAAATAGAAAGGGTTGCTGGGCTGAAGATAATGAAGAAGCTGATGCAGACCAACTTTCTGCCTCTCTCTCTCTCTCTCTCTCTCTCTCTCTCTCTCTCTCTCTCTCTCTCTCTCTCTCTCTCTCTCTCTCTCTCTTTCTTTTCCAGTCCTGGGCTTGAGCACTGTCCTTGGACTTTCTCAAGGCTAGAGCTCTGCCACTTGAGTCTCAGCACCACTTCCTGCTTTTTTCTATGTATGTGGTACTGAGGAATCAAACCTGGGTCTTCGTGCATGCTAGGCAAGCACTCTACCACGAGGCCAAACTCCCAGCCCCTGACCCTTTCTTTATTAACCTTCAAACAAGACATAGAGTTACAATGACAAACCTATCCTGCTACTTCTTCCCTAAGAAGAACAAGGTTTACTATTGGAGTTTGTGTTTTCCTTATCTTCCTGGAAATGGCATCGGTGCTATCTCCATTAGCAGCCTTTGGTGCTGTGCCTGTAATCCCAGCGCTTGAGGCTGAATGAAGCAGAGGATTACTTAAGCTCCAGAGTTCAAGACTAGTTGAAGATATATAGTGAGACCTTGTATCATACCGTAATGTAATATGACATTATATATAATTATATATTATAAAATAGTAATATATAAATATATAATAATATAATACAAACACAGATATGTGTATACATACATAAAAATTAATAAGCCCTACCTTCATAGGCCACAACTGAAGAGCAAATAACTTCTACTAATTTACCTGTTTGCCTCTCATCTGACTAACTGCAAGTTGCCACTGGAGAGAAGGACCTTTTCCAAGCTGGATGTGATCATGGACTCCTGTAATCCTGGCTCTTTGGGAGGTGGAGGTAAAAGGATCATCATTCCAGGCCAGCTCAGGTAAAAGCATGAGACTCTATCTGAAAAACAAATTGAAAACAAAAGGACTGGGGTATTGGATCAAGATCTGGAGTTCAAATTCCAGTATCATACAAAGAAAGTCCTTTTTTGCTGTTTTGTGACTTCTCCAAAATATTACTGCTTTTGATTGAAGGTGCCATGTGCACACACCATAATTCTAGGCAGTCTCATGGGGAATTACTCACCCACTGGTGACTCCCACACAGATATGTGAAATACACACGGCCACAAACTTCTGTTTGTTTTTCTCTTGGTAATCTGTCTTGTCTTTTTTCAATTGTTATTATAAAGATGATGTACAGAGAGGTTATAGTTACATAAGTCTTGTAAAGAGTGCATTTCTTTTTGGACAATGGCAAATCTTCCCTTGCTCTCTCTCAGTTTTTCTCTCCCACTCCCCCACCCACAAGTTGTATAATTCATCTTAGTGTCTAGTGAGTATCACTGCTGCATTTGTTCACCCTTTGTCCCTCTATTTCTGTGCCTCCTTTACATTCTTAAAGACATGTAGACAACTGGAACAAAAAGAAAAGAAAACAACAACAAAAAAAAAAGAAAAAAAGAAAAAAAATCGCCAGGCGTGAATATGTGTTTCATTTACCAGACAAAAATCTTCATTCTCAGCCGGACGCAGTGGCTCACACTAATCAAGAGCCTGAGATCTGAGGATCAAGGTTCAAAGCCAGCCCAGGCACAAAAGGACCTGAGAAAACGGGAAGTGGGGCTTGGCTCAAGGTTAGGGCAGAAGCCTTGAGTTGAAGAGCTCAGGGACAGTGTCCAGACCCAGGGGTAGGGAGGTAGCCTTGAGCTGAAGAGCTCAGGCATAGCTCCCAGGCCAAGAGTTCAAGCCCCATGACCCACAAAATAAATAAATAAATCCTCATTTCCTTTTCCTGGAGTTCATGTCCATAAATATTATTTTGTATGATCAGATGCACATAAGCATTGTACCTTTCTGTTCCTCTCTAATCTGTCTTTTGTTGCAGGAACTAGATCCAACTAAACACTCCTGAGTTAGCTATCCTTCCCGGCCATTGTGACATTCTTCTGCACCTTGCTGGCACTGTGGCCTTCTCCAGCATGTTCCTGTGCCTCTTTTCTGCCTTGCTGAAATCCTGTGCATCTTTCTGCTTCAGCTCAGATGCCTCAGCTGCCATCTTTTTGTGGTCCCTCCCCTGCCATCCAGTGCTTGGCCTAACCTTGTGTCACAGCAGGTAGGTGACAGCTTGCCATGGTTCCTTGCGGGTGATGACTTCATTTTCTGTCAGCTCTCCCAAGGCACAGTGGCTTTCATTTTGGCATCCTCAGCCTTGAACATCCTTGGTGATGATAAATATTTTTGACCTGGGATGAAATTTTCTCCCTGCCATTGTGTGATGCTTAGTAACTGGCCTACAAATCTTTGTAGAATTGCTTTGAGGAAGCAATGAGATAAGACTAATGTCAAGGAAGCGTTTTTTCCTCAGTTATTTATGAGGAATATGGAAGGCCTGAAGTTATAAATGACACTTGGCTGGCCCAGAGGATTGGCTCAGGGTCCCAGCTTCCTGAACATGGCAGCATCAAGTTCTAGACCAATCACACTCCAGAATGTGGCCAGGTTGGGTTCTTGTCGAGCTGGGGGATGCAGGTGGGCAGGAGAAGGGAAGAGAAGCAAGCATCTCAGCCTGAATGTTGCCACACACTCATTGTCCTTATAATATTTCCTCTCCCCAGGCTAGTAAAGGAATTGTTAATGATGTTTTTAAATGTAGACAGTGTGTTTCACTTGAGCAGTGGTTGGATTTAATGACCAGTAAGCTGATGGCTTGGGAGGTTGCTCTAATAACTTAATTTTTGCAAATGAAAGGAAGTGATACAAAAAACACTAAGTTTCTTTTTGTTATTGTTTTGGGGTTTATGTGACAGCACAGTTGAATCAGGATAGGACTACCACTTACAATAAACTCCCATGGCTATTCCAGTCTGGAGGCCTAAAGACTATTGTCCTGTATTGTGCCAAATTCTCAGGTTTTTGACTTCACCAAGGCTTTCTCCAGAGAATCCCTAAAGAAGGGGCTATAGTGAGTTCAGGCAGTGTGTTAGCCTGAGGCAGAACCCCTTTGTGGATTTCACACCCGGTGTCAGGCCTGAAGACATTTGAAGTGGCTTTTCAATCATTTGTTCATTTCCCCTTCAGCCACTGGCATAGTCAGCCAGGAATATGAGTTAATAAATCAAGGAAAGCTAACTAAGGCTTAGTGGTTGCAGGCAGGTGAGGGGGAAGAATTAGGCCATCAGCAGTGATACAAATGATAACTTACATCACAGTTGGAGGAGTACAGATGAACACCTGTAATCTAAGGTACAGAAGAGGCATGAGTAAGAAGATGGAGGTCAGGCTCTGGCAAAAAAAAATGTGAAACTTTATCTGAAAAAATAATTTAAAAAAAGGGGTTGGGACATAGCTTAGAGTAGAACACCTGCCTAGTAAGAAGAAAGCCTTGAGTTTAAACCTAGAAAAAAGAAAGAAAAGAGAGGGAGGGAAGGAAGGAAGGAAGGAAGGAAGGAAGGAAGGAAGGAAGGAAGGAAGGAAGGAAGGAAAGAAAGGAGGGAGGGAGGGAGGGGGGAGGGAGAGAGGGAAGGAAAGGGAGAAAGAAAACAAAAAATAGGAAAAGAGAAGAAAAGGATGGACTTATATCACCAAGAGCCAGTCCAACCGGGAAAGGCCTTGAGGCTGGGTAGGGGACTTGTAGTTGTCCTCTTTATTTTTAAACCCCACTCCTGGATTTCCAGGCTAGCCTGGGCTGTCCTAGCAAAAGCACACTTTGATCTGCAGCTGCCTATCTTAACGCTGTTGAACTAAAGAATTGGTTCTAAAACAAAATCAGTGCATCCCACCACCTAGGATACATACCATGGCACAAAGGTGAATCTTACATCCTTTGGGTTCTGTTTCAGGCCATTAACTTAATGGTACCAGTTCTTGGAAATTCTGCTGATGATAATACATAAACATATTCATCTTCCTGAAGAAAAAAATAACTGTGTCTTATTGTTTTCTGAGTATTAGTTTCTTAGAGTAGTGTGTGTGTGTGTGTGTGTGTGTGTGTGTGTGTGTGTTTATTCCCTTGTGATTATTAGGAATATTATGTAGGCCCTTTGGAACTACAGTAACAACCCCAAGAAACTATAAGAACTGCAGAAGTTGCTTTCTTCCCAATGAGATGGAGTTTTATGAGCATTTTACACAAGTAGAAGACTGGTTCTGCGCCATCACTGCTGAGAAGGTAATTAGGAGATAATGTCAGTGGCAGGGAAAGTTGTCAGAGTGGAGTGGTCTCCCACTGCCCCCGCAGTGCTGGAGTGTGGAGGGAGGAGAGGGGCTGGAGAGTGGAATCCTTGGTGGAGATGAATATGGAGGAAGAGCCAACCAGTCCTTTGCCACTAAGAAGATGAGCAAGCATTTTGCAGAAAGATTCTGCCAACACTGGAGCCTAGAAAATGTGCATCTCACTCTCCTTCCAAACCTCTTACCTGGAGACCTGGCAAAGAGGCACTTCCAATATTACAAGCCCAGAAAAGAAGAGGAAGCTAATTGAATTTAATTTTCAGAGGTAACAACCAATTTTGTGCCAACATTGATCAACATGCCATGAAAACAGAATGCCAATTTTTGTGTGTGTGTGTGTGTGTGTATACATATGCCAGTACTGTAAGGCCTCAACTCTTGAATAGATTTTTTTTTTTTGCTCAAGGCTGGAGCTCTACCACATAAGCCATACATCCACTTCTAGCTTTTTTTTTTTTTGCGGGGTGGGGGGTGGGGTGAGAGGGAAGAGGTGGGGTTGAACTCAGAGCCAGGGCACGACTCTAAGAAAGTGCCACTTCCAGTTTTTTGGAGGTTAATTGGTGATAAAAATCTCACAACTTTCTATGCAGACTGGCTTTGAACCATGGTCCTCAAATCTCAGCCTCCTAGGTACATAGGATTATAAGCATGAGCTACCAGTACTTCTAGCTTTCTGATGATTAATTGGAGGTAAGAGTTTGGGCTGGCTTTGAACTGGGGTCTTTATACCTCAGCTTCCTGAATCACAGAGATTCCAGGTGTGAGCCCCCAGCTCCCAGCCTATGCCATTTATTTTTGCAATACAGATCATGCAGTGAAGAAATGCATGTGAAGAAAATGGTGGGTAGACAGTCTAGCTGTCAGAGACTGCAGGTTTAAGCTCTGGCTTACCTCGGTGGGTTGGCCTATCACCCCCTACCACAACCATAACCAGGCCTAATGTACAAGCTCAGTGTTTGCAAGGCAGGCCTTGTGATGAGCCTTTAGATCCAGGTTTAGATTTGCCAAAGTAAACAAAAAGGAAAATGCAGCCCTTCTCCTCCACTGTGTGCCAGGCTACTGGAGCCTTCTGGGGTAGGAGTATGTGTGACACTTATTTATGGAAACAGTGTGTTTCTTAAGGTTTTAGATAGAATGAGATACCATATATTCCCAAATCACCACTGGTCTGCCAGCCAGCAGTGGGCTGTGGTTCCCATGTTTCTCTTGAGTGGGGACCGTTTGGCCCCTCTTCTCTTTTCCATCTGTTTCTTCCCTCTCCACTTCCCAGCTGACCTTGTACCACCCCATGTATCATGTACTTTATTCCTCTGGGAAAGCTAATTCACATTTAATCTTCCATGAACTCCTCACTCAGCACAGAGCCTTGTCTATAATAGACACCAACAGGAATTTATGAGATGAAGGGCCGGAAGTTTGGCCTAGTGGTAGAGTGCTTGCCTAGTATGCACAAAAACGTGGGTTCAATTCCTCGGTACCATATACATAGCAAAGCCAGAAGTGGTGCTATGGCTCAAGTGGTAGAGCGCTAGCCTTGAGAAAGTTCAAGGACAGTGCTGAGGCCCTGAGATCAAGCCCTAGGACTGGAAATATTAATAATAATAATAATTATTATTATTTATGAAATGAATCAGTGAGAAAAGTATTTCACTTTCTCTTCAAGAAACCAGACAGGAGGCCGAGATCTGAAGATCATAGATCAAAGTTCAAAGCCAGCCTGGGTAAGAAGAAAAATCCATGAGACCCTTTAACTAACCAGCACAAAGCTGGAAGTTGAGATGTGCCTCAAGTGGTAAAATGTCAGCCTTGAGTGAAATTCACTCACACACACATATACACACACACAACAGAACTTACTTCTGTGTCTTTGGTTGGAAGCCTTTCTGATTTGACCCATGAACTCTTATCCGGCACTACTGGAGTGAAAGCAGTCAGAGCAGTGGTTAGCAGGGACTGGCTGTCCTGTCATCTTGGACTCCCAGTGGGTGCTATTCCATCATGATGGTGTCTGGCAGGTCACTTGATTTCTCCATGCTCAAGAGTCTTGTCGCTTATGACAGCTAGTTTGATGGCCCTTGTTGTCAGGCCTCAACTCAAAGACAAAGGAATGAACACAGATATTCTCATAGGCACATCCTGGGTAGGGGGTCTCTGTTGTCTGCCATCAGTCAGATAAAACAAAATGAATTCTAACAAGAAAATAAAGTGTGGGGGAGAGTTCATGCTAACAGAATGAACTCAATGAATTTATAATGGCTAAGATTTATTATTTTCTTTTGACAAGAAACCATTAATTAAGGGGAGAGACTCTGATGAACTGTGACTGAAAACTGATCGCTGGATCAAGATTGTGACAGCAAGGAGGGTGGGCAGGAACGAGCATTTTAGTTAAGAAAATTCAGCCATGCCAGTGGGGTGTTTGCTCTGTATATATCGGATGAGCAGTAGCTGCCTTGGAGACTGAAAACAGCCTTTCTCCAGACTCCGTCATCAAAGCACAGGACTTTAAGGGATGGGATATGAATATTTCTTTCCTATGATTATCTGTATTTTTTCTTAAACTTTTAAAACATTCCAAAACTAAATGAAGTCAGCTGGTTACTTGATGGCTCATGCCTGCAATCCTAGCTCTTCAGGAGGCTGAGGAATGATCACCGTGTGAAGCCAGCCTGGGCTGGGGAGTCCGTGAGCTCTGATCTCCAATTAATGATCACAAAGCCATAGATAGAGCACTAACCTTTGAGTGAAAAAGTTAAGGGATGGTGCCCAGGCCCTGAGTTCAAATTTCACTACCAGCACACACAAAGTCAATGAAATCAGAAGTTCTACGTGGCTGCAGTCCCATCCAGCAATAATCTCATGCTCAGGTAATGTTGGTTTTGTCATGTTCCTTTTCCCCTTAGGTCACCTGTAAACAGGGTGTCTCCCAGGAGTAATTAATCACGCCATAGGAAATGAAGCCTGTCTGTGAGAGGGCCCCAGGGATTAAGCCTAGGTACCAGAGTCCTTGTGGGCACACAATGGTTGTCTTTCTTCTGCCTTGTGTCCTTGCTCCTCTTCTTCCTTGAGTTTCCCTCATAAAATACTTAACACAATCCTCAGGACAGTCATAGTCACCTCCTAAATGGACCCTGTACATACCCAAGACCCAGGGAGGGGTGACAGCTGGTTACTCCAGTTCCTCTGCTCAAGGATCCCCACTGATGTTCACTTCTTTTTTTTTTTTTTTTTTTTTTGCCAGTCCTGGGCTTGAGCTCAGGGCCTGAGCACTGTCCTTGGACTTTCTCAAGGCTAGAGCTCTACCACTTGAGCCTCAGCACCACTTCCGGCTTTTTTCTACGTATGTGGTACCGAGGAATCGAACCCGGGTCTTCATGCATGCTAGGCAAGCACTTTAACCACTAGGCCAAACTCCCGGCCCCTGACGTTCACTTCTTAAGCCCACCCTAACTCTCTTCCACAGCCCCATCCAGTGCATCCTTTCTTGTTTGTTTTCCCATGAAGGCCTTGTTGGAGGGGTGGTTATTCCCCTCCTATTCACTAAATACACAGGGCCGATTGAGATGAATCATTGTGGTCTCTATCTCAAAACCAGGATGGAGAGGGAGAGTAGAGAGACAAAGACATATGTTTGTAATGCTAGCCTACTGACTATGAAGGAAAGTTGGAGTTGGCTTCACAACTCAAAATGCTTTCCTGCAATAGAAACAATGTAATATATCATGGTGACCAGGTAGGCTGAATAATGAGCTCATTATGCTAATGAGATCATTATGCTATTTCCATGCATATATAGAAGGTATTTCAGTTATATTCTCCATTAGCCTCTATCTCCCTGTTCCTTAAATACTTCCCCTTTTATATTCAGGTAATAAATATAATAAAATATCTATGGTAAGTATATACCCCACAGTATTTGGGATATGCTTACGCTGTAAAATTATTTGCAAGTTGATCGAAGCTTTAAGATTATGGTGGTGCATGCCTGCAATCCCAGAAACTGGGGTCTAAAGCAGGAAGACTGGGAATGGGATTCATGGTGAAACCCTCATCTCAACAACATTAAACAAAGCAGCTAGAGGTAGGCCTCAAGTGGCACAGTGCCTGCTTAGTATATACAAGGTTATGAGTTCAAATCCCAGTACCACAAAACAAGTATACATTAACAGTATCCTGTATTACTCTTTGCTAAGTCAGTGCCTGTAGTGAGAGTGGTCCTACCAAGAGCAGGCCTGAGTGCATAGATCTGAGACTGGGAAGCTAAGCCGCTCTGAGTTTCACTATGTCAAGCGTCCATACCCTGGAAGATAGGCTCTGGGACTGCCCTAAAAGTGAAGCAGGTGGTCTGGAGAGTACACACAGGGTCCTTTCCAGATCAGCCTGCAGGAGAAGGCTCAGGCCTGGGCTGGGAGTTTCTGCAGAGCACTGTGACGTCTTTGTTGTTCACATTAATAATGTATCTCATTGGGAAAGCAGCAATGCTCTCAAGATTGTTGTAATCATCTAGTGATTCAAAAATGCAAATTGAAGCAACAATGACACATAATTTTTCTTCATCAGATTTGCTAAAATTTAAACGATCATGATGGCAGCTGACTTTCTAAGTGCATGCTACATCCCAGGCATGGTGAGGACTTCTTCGAGATGATTTCTCCTATAGCCAGCTGGAGAGTGACCTCTGTCCAGCTCATTCCTCAGAAGGAAATGAGGCTTAGTGAGACTAAGCCAGTGGAATCACCACTGGGGCATGGAGAATAGGCTCCATACTGGCCTTCCGCCCCTTGTTGACCTTGGATAACACTGAGGACATATAGACCCTGGTTGACACAACACAAATTAAAAAGTGCAGGAAACAATATCATAACATCACTTGTTGTGGTGAAAGTACAGATCTGCATCCATATTGCCATAGATACTACACAGAGGTTATGAACAGCATGAATGTGGAGGGCTACTACATTTAACACTGAGTATAGAAACAAAAATGCAGCTGGATTTAGTATTAGATTATTTATTCATTACTTTGTTTTTCCATGCTAAGGACTGAACTCAAAGCCCTATATTTCCAGACAAGCAATCTTCCATTGAGTTAAATCCCCAATCCCTATTTATTTCATTTATTGTTCCAAAAGTTTAGCGATAAAACAGTGAGAAAAAAACCAAAAAACAATTTCTATTTCTACCTCTTTTTTCTTTCTTGGAAATACTGAAATTTGAACGCAGGGCCTCATACTTGTTCAACTTGCTTGGCTGGCTCCCTACCACTTGAGGCTCACCCCCAGTCCTATCTTTTGCTGGTTATTTTTGGAAATAGAAGTTATCAAACTTTTTTTCTCCAGCCTTGAATCACCGGCTTCCTAAGTAGTTAAGATTACAAGCTTACATCAGCAGAGTCTGGTGGAACCAGGGGAAGAATTTTAGGCATCTTTCTTTTTCCCTTCATTTTCCAATATTTTATAAGTGTGTGTTGCTTTTGAAAAAGAGAAAAATACTTGGAAAAATTATATAAGTAAGCTGGACACAAAGAAACATAGGCTGCATGGTTTCCCTCATTTCTAATAACTAGAATATATCTGTAAGTTCATAAGTTAATCCAATGGATAGTAAAAGACAAGTAATTATACTTGGATATGAGTAACTAAATAGCACTCTAAACATTTTCACACTGAGAACACAATAGGATATTTTTAGGAGAGGATCACAATAGCTCAATAACCCCGTGCATGTGACTATATAAAATGATATTAATTGAAATGAACTTCAAGAAATGGAAACAAGAAGGTTTTTTTAATTTTACTCTTTGCAGTTATTTCTTTCTTCTTTCTCTTTTTTTCCTCCCTTAGTTTATTTCCTATTGCCACTGTTTTTGATTTCTGTACCCTTTGTTTTGTATATAAGTTCATCTGATTTGAGGAAGGGAAGGGGAACCATAGGACAGCAATTCAGCAGTGATACTGGAATTAAACTTGACAACTTGGGCAGGAGGAGGGTCAGAAGGGGAAAATGAGGGAGGGGGTGACACTGCTCAAAAAGAAAGTAGGGGCGGGGAGTTTGGCCTAGCGGTAGAGTGCTTCCCTAGCATGCACAAAGACCCAGGTTTTATTCCTCAATACCACATACATAGAAAAAGCTGGAAATGGTGCTGTGGCACAAGTGGTAGGACTCTAGCCTTGAGAAAGCCCAAGGACAGTGCTCAGGCCCTGAGCTCAAGCCCAGGACTGGCAGAAAAAGAAAAAGAAAAAGAAAAAAAAATGTACTCTTTGCCTTACTAATGTAACTGTAACCCCTCTGTATGTCACCTTTACAATATTTACTTTATTTTACAATAAAATTTAAACTTAAAGTAAAAGAAAAATACTTTAAAAAATAAACTCACCTTGGTAACATTTACAGTTGCATTAAACTTCATAGGTCAATAGGTTCAAGGAACACAGACCAAGCATGGGATAAAATCCACAATTATTTGTACCAATCTTGTTCTATTGCTCTATCACAATATTGATGAAGACATGGCAGAAATACCTTGCGCTTTGGATCTGCTTTTCCCTGTGTAGAAACAGCAGTACTTATGCTGGGGTTGCTAGGGGACTAAAACAAAGTCCCCCAGATGTGTGAGACAGCCTGCTTTCCAAGAACTTTCCAGTTGTGTTGAATGAAGCTCGAAGGAAACACTGTGCAGGGACTGAAAGTCTCACCAGAAACACAACTCCGTGTGTGTGTGTGTGTGTGTGTGTGTGTGTGTGTGTGTGTGTGTGTTGGAGATAAGATTGTCCAGAGCCTAGGACCACTCAGACCTTCTCCTGGAAGAACTGGGTAAGGTGGGTGGATAATGGTAAGTGACCTTGAAGAAAGAGGGGGAAGGAATGGGGAGGTGGGAGGTGGTGTCAGACAGCACTCAGGTTGTGGTCATTGATAATTAAAAGGCCATGAGTCAGGGGGTGGGAGTTTGGCCTAGTGGTAGAGTGCTTGCCTAGCATGCATGAAGGCCCGGGGTTCGATTCCTTGGTACCACATGCATAGAAAAAAGCTGGAAGTGGTAGAGCTGTAACCTTGAGAAAGTCCAAGGACAGTGCTCAGGCCCTGAGCTAAAGCCCAGGACTGGCAAAAAAAAAAAGGCCATAAGGCAAAAAGATTCAGAGCTGGGCTGGCACTGCAAAGACACTGGTCTGGCAGAAAATGAGAGAGAAGTTTAGAGAGATTTGAATAATTATTAGGCAGGAAATATGGTAACATTTTTGCCTAGACTTCAAAAGTGTTGCATATTTATTGGAAAACATGTACAGAAAAACACAAAATATAAAAATAGCCATTTACAGGTGATTACTGTCACAGTTTTGGTGTACATCACATTGGATGTTGCTGCTCTGCTGTCTGCTGGGAGGGAGTCAGTCGCACACATGGCTACTTTTCCCAAGTGTACTTGGGTTCCATGATTTTGCTGGGCCCAGGACCCATTTTTTTGAACTCAAGATTTAAAAACATCCTCAAGATCCTACCACAAAACAAACAGATCACCAGTATTTTGGGATGTGTCGGCATTTCCAGATCAGGGCCAGATTTTTTTTTTTTGAAGAAAGACATAATAAATGAGGATTTGAAGAAAATGTCCTTAACTCGGTTGTAGGAAGAGACTGAAGTCTGGGCCACACTAGCTGGTGAGAGAGCCCAGGGCTACAGTGAGGGGAAGGAGGACAGGAGAGACCTTTCTATGAAAAACTGAATGGGACACAGACTGAGAATAGAGATGGAAAAGAGAAGCTATTGTGTCCATCCCCAGGTCTACAAAAGATGTAAAGAGGAACCATCCCCTTCAAGTAGAAATACATGAAAGTGGTTCATCCATTTTGTTCAGCATATATTTACTGAATTCCTATTTTGTGCCATATAAGAATAAAAGACAACCATAAACTAACGTTCATAAACCACCCATAAGCCACCATTGCAGAATGGGAGAAGGACAAGTAGAAGTAAGCAAACAAACAAACAGGTTGGTTTCAGATCGTAATGGAAAGAAAACGAAGAAGCAGAGTGCTGAGGTAGACAGTGGAAGAAGTACGAGGAAGAGGGAGGAGACTGTGGACTAGAGAGCCACCAGTCCCCATCCTTGTCTGATTCCCAGGGGACCTGAGACCTGTCCTAGTACTTCTAGTATGTGGTAGAATGTTCCAGCATCCTTGGCCTGTTATAGGAGTGAGGTGGAGGCCACGCCTGCAGCACGGATGTGAGTATAGGTGATGAGCCCCACATTTCCCCCAGAAACAACAGGAAAACCTTTTAGACTGGTTCATGGCTGTTTAGACTGTCTTATTCCTTAAAGAGCTTACTCAAAATACTGCTTCCCTTGTTTAGCTTTCTCATTCTTGGACTTTCCCCAATTCTGAGTCAGCAGTTACCTTTGGGGAATTCTCATCTCAGGCAAGCTTGAACAGGGAGCTGGCATTCATTCACACGCTCAGTTCTTTTGCCCAGACCCAAGGAGAGACTGTCATGCTCTCCCATTCGCATGCGCTGTCAACAAGCTTTGGAAGAATGATGTACCTCACAGTCGTCAGGGAAATGCAAGTCAAAACCACAAGGAGTCCCCGCTGGCAGATCTTTATGGCTACCATAAAAGAAACAGAAAATGATCAGGGAAGATAAAATGGTAT
The DNA here is from genome assembly GCF_031878675.1 of Megascapheus bottae. Lineage (NCBI taxonomy): Eukaryota > Metazoa > Chordata > Mammalia > Rodentia > Geomyidae > Megascapheus > Megascapheus bottae. Next base: position 55,697,046 of record NC_143515.1, read on the forward strand.
CGTAGCTGTACCATTGACAAGGAAAATGATATGGTGATTCCTCAAAAACTAAAAATAGGATTCATTGTGATACAGAAAACCTAGCTCTGGGTATAAACTCAAAAGAAGTGAAAATAGAAGCTCCAAGAGATCCTTACACAATTCATGTTCATAGCTGCTCACAATAATAGAATGTGGGAACGACTCACATCTACAGCTATGGACATATTGTGGAATGTTATGTAGTCTTTGAAAGGAAGAACAGTTGGAGGTTGGTGGAGTGGCTCAAGGGGTAGAGTGAAGAACCGAGCCCCAAATTCAAACCCCAGTACCACCCAAAATAGAATAGTTGACACCTGCCACAACATTCACAAAGTTTGAAGGCATTTTATAAAAGAAAATAAGCCAGTCACAAAAGACAAATATTGTATAATTCCTCATATAGGAAGTTCCTAGGATAGATACATTTCATAGATTTAGGAAATACAGCTGAAGCTAGGAGGAAGGGACGGGGGAGCTGGTGTTTAACTGACAGGAAGTTTCTAGAGATAAATGTTATCAATGGGTATACAATGTAAATATGCTTAATGTCACCTACCGTATACTCCAAATGGATAAATGGTAAATGTGTTAAGTGTAGTTTCATACACACACTTCTTGTAATGAAATCAAGGGTAGTGTTCTGTTCTTTAAAGAAGCATAGCTCATCTAGTGGTTAAAAATGAAAAAAAAACAACTACCATTTCTGAGCCCCCAATATATGTGCAGTATCTATGTAAGCATTCTTTTATTGTTTCCAGAACTCTGAAGTAGTCACAACTTTTATCTGCAGTTGTACAAGGCAGGAAACTAAAGCACAGAGCAGTGAAGTGACTTGTGCATTTTCCAGCTACTAAGGTGCAAATGGGGCCGGAATCCAGGTTGACATCAGAATGTAACCTTTAACCCTGTGATCACACCCTCTTTCTAGACAAATCCATTGGCTCCTCAGGCAACGCCTCTTGACGAGGGACTGCTACAGTTTGGATCTGGACTGCGTTCTGAGGGCCATCTGTTAACAGACTGTAAAACTATTGGACAGGGCCTAGTGGAAGGAAGTTGGGTCATTGGTAGGGGTGGGTGGCAGTATTCATTAAGGGGTTTTGGGATTCTACTTCCCCTTCCTCTCTTTTTCAATTCTAGCTGCCATGAAGTCAGCAGCCTTCTTTACCACCAGGGGCCCAAAGCAACAGGGTCAAGTGACCATGGACTGAAATTTTTCTTCCACTCAAATGGTTTGTCTTTTTTTCTTTTTTTTGTGAGAGTGCTGAAAAGCTGTCTAAAAGGCTAAATGCAGCTTCCGAGAGCATAAGCACCACAGTCTTGCATTCATGGGACCTGGCTAAGACTCATACCTTTCCCCACTTCTGAATTCTCACTTCTTCTCCAGGGGTATTTTGGGCAAGGGTAACAGTAGCACCCTACAGCTTCCCCAGCTCTCTTTGATACACTGTCACTTCTGCCCTATGATCTCCCTCCCTTCTCCTAGAACCTATTGCCTTTTTGACATGAAAAATGTACTATAATGAGTCTACTGGCTAATTAATTAAAATGGGGGGAAAAATCCCAATCTTCAAAGTTGAAATGATTAATTACATAAGCATTAACGCCTCTGCACACTCCGAATGACATGTCTTCAATTTAAACTTTTCCAGCACATTATTTTCTGCTGATGTGTGCGTGTGTGTGTGTGTGTGTGTGTGTGTGTGTGTTTGCCCATATGAGGCCATTTTTTCATATAGCCTAGTCCATTTCACAGCCAATGGCCCCAAATGGTGTTTATCCTGCTCATTCGGAGCCCGTATCAATTCAGCAGGCCTGACTGAGCAGCCTGTCCAGTTTGCACAGCCTTGTTTAGTATGTGTTCCTGGCATCCTTGGGCTGGATGCCCCAGTCTCCTTCTTCACGTCTTAGAGGTTGCTACTGCAGGGCTTGTCCTTGGCAACTTGGCAGAGTTCATCCATGAGTGGGGTGGGAAGAGGGAAGGTGGGAGGGAGTCTGTGGTGCTTACATTTCACAAATTTGTAAAGTTTATGGTTTGGCTCAGACACATGGATGCCAACTGCCAGCTTACTGCATCTATCCCTTGTCTGTGTTTAAGATGAAGAGTCTGGGTCCCTTTTGTTTGCTCTTCTGCCACCCAGAAGTTGGTCTACTGCTGTCAACTCACTGTCCTATGTAATACTTCTTTGTTTCTTTCACCTGTGCCTCTTCTAAGGGGTGAGGCAAGCCTATAATGCAGAGAATGCTGGGGGCTTGGTCCTGGGTGGGCAGCAGGCGAGGAATACTCCTTTCCTAATGCCTGCTGTCTGTGGACAGAGACTATTTTGTTCTCTGGGGAAATGACCTAAGCCCAAAGGTAAGGCTCAGATTTGCTGACAGGACAATGTTGCTAAACAAGCCTGCTATTTGCTCCTGTTTCTCAGAAATGAGTGGCCATTTCACAAACAGATGGGTTGAAATGCAATGAACCACCCAATGGTATGGTTGTGCACATCAGTGTAGGACAACCAACCCATTATGAGCAATAAAAGAATGAGTTTATGCCTCTGGCTGAAAAAAAATCACACCATGATGTTAGAAGCCCACAGAAGCACAGCTCTACTGAATCTAAGATGGAAATATTAATGGTAGACACATGCTGAGAATAACACTTGCATTTCCCAGAAGCATAAAATAATATTTTTATGTGACAAAAAGAAGATATTTTGGTTCAACATTTAGACAGGAACAAAAGTACTTTTCAACACAAATTAAAATTTCAGTTTTTACTCCTGTGGCCTGAATTAATTAGCAAAGGAGTTGGATTTCCCTCTTTGGGGACTTGGACAAGAAAGGAGATTGCTCTTAGTAGAAATATCTGCTTTCTCTTTCCTACTTCAATTCCCTTAAGCCACTACAGCCAATTCTGTAACTACTACCCTAAGTGGATATCTAAGTGAAAATGAGAAAGAAAAAATTTTAAAGTTCTTCAGAAGTATCAGTTACCTTGCAAATTCTCAGTGACCACATATGGACAACAGCTACCATATTAACTAATACAGACATAAAACATTGCTATTATTACACAATGCTCTATTGGCCAGCATGCCAATCTATTCTTATTATTAAATTAGTTATGTTTTCGGACATATTTATTGTGTACCCCAACTCAATGCTTTTACTACATGGCTTCATGAAGTTGATTCCTATGTGATTTTATCTATTTCTTTGAGAAAAGATCTTTGTGTTCTGTTACTATTTTGTCTTCCGCTGGTACTGGGGCCTGAACTCAAGGTCTTGCAGTCTCCTTTAGTTTTTTCACTCAAGATTAGTGCTCCACTACTTGAGCCACACCTCTACTTCTGGCTTTTTGCTGGTTAGTTGGGGATAAGAGTCTCTGGGATTTGTCTGCCTTGGCCAGCTTTGTTCCCTGATCCTTAGATCCCAGCCTCTTGAGTAGCTAGGAATACAGGCATGCACCACTGGCATCTAGTGAGACAAGGTCTTCTACATAGCCCAGACTGACCTCAAACTAATGATCCTCCTGCCTCAGCTTCCATGGTGCTGGGATTACAGATGTGTACCACCATCCTCAGCAATATGGCCCTTCTTAGATATGAGGAGTTCCTTATGATTTCTTGAAACAAAAGGTCTATCAGCCCAAGAAGACAGCAGATCAGACTCTGATCCTTCTCTGCCAACAGCCTCTCTGAGTCAAGGCCAATACCACATTCATCTCAGCCAAACTCTATAATCATTTTCTTCAGAAATCATCTCCTTATTGGGAATACATGATTAAAGTGGCTAAATATTGGCCTGGGCAGCCTGCAGAGACCTACCCCCATCCAAGCTTTATTTGTGGGGTTGTTGAAAAACTGCAAGTCTCCTGTATCTGTCAACCCAGTTTACACATGGCTTCATCAAGGGAATTTTATGGAAAGAATGCCCTGCATGACAGTATTTGCAATCAAAATTTAAAAAGCAGTATGATTTTTTTGTTTTATTTTGAATTTTGAGGCACAAAAGTCCTCATCAAGAATTGTCTTTCTTAGCCAGGCACTGGTGGCTCATGCCTGTAATCCTAGCTACTCAGGAGGCTGAGATCTGAGGATGGCAGTTCAAAGCCAGCCCAGGTACAAAAGTCTGTGAGACTCTTATCTCCAATTAACCACCAGAAAACCGCAGTGACAATGTGGCTCATGTGGTAAGAGCAGCTAGCCTTGCTCTGAAGAGCTCAGGGACAGCGCCCAGGCTCAGAGTTCAAGCCCCACAACCACCACCAACAACAAAAGAATTGTCCTTCTTGAATCATTTAACTCAAAATCCTACCAGGCTGTTTTGAAGCTCGTGGGATTAATGACATTTGTACAGTCCATTGGCAGTGACGTATAGCTGACAGCGTTACTGCTGTCTTGGAAGAGGGTGGCCATGGCTCTCAGGTCTCTGATTTGACCGTCAACTCTTAGAGTGCACATGGCTTATGTCTGGCGACACACATCACTGGACAGTTTACAGGGCCTGAAGGAAGGTGGTCAGCTGGCTTGGCTTGCATTGACAAAGTGAAGTCATTGACCTAGAAAGGCTTTTAGAGCAAAGAGCACAGTACTTCTGTACAATCTTGGAAGACCCTTGTATGAAGTCACACAAGGACCGCCTAGGTCTTCTCCATGCCCTGTCTTGCTAGGGAGGTTTTGCTGGTACCTGTTAGGGTTGTGAGGAAATCTGAAAAGATCTCCTCTGGATGGAAAGCCCTGTGTAATGCAGCCTCATTAGTCTACTGTAAAGCACTAATACCATACTCCATTGTTCTGGAAGGAGCCTTGGCAATTAGAGCAGGCAGAGGAGAAATTATCACAGAACTAAGTTATTAGATCTGTGCCATGGAACATTTTTTTAAAAGCCAGGTTCATTTCCCTGAGAGAAAATTTAATGCAATTTCTTCCTTCTTTTTAAAGCACCCGATGCCATCCAGTTCTGCTTCCAGCAGCAAGCAGGTGCCCAAAATAGGGAGTCATGGCAGGCGTATGTCACGGACAACATGGCTGGGGCATGTGCCAGGCAGGACAATGCTGTGAAACCAATAACAGTAGGTAGAAAACAATGAAAGGAGACCCTCCCAGACGGTAAACACTGCAAAACTGCACACACAAAGGCTTCTGGGGTGGAGGAGGAAGCAGCTGGACATGTCTGGAAATGGATGGGGGTGGTTGGGGTCCAGGAAGCCTGGGGCACTAAGGAGGGTCATTATACCATGTTAAGTAAGCGTCACTATTTGGTAGTGTCTGTGGTGTGCCAAGTTTGAAGAGTACTGGAGAAGAGAGTTGGTAGGATTTGGGAACCACACTACTCTATCTCCATCCTGTCTGCTAGGTCTTTGCAACTACTAATCATATCAGCAGTTGCTATAGTTCAATAGGGGCTTACTGTGTCCTAGGCATGCACACAAACATACTCAGTCCTCACAAAGTAGATTCTCATTCTGTGGATAAAAAAAAGCAAGGCTCTGCCAGTAGTCTTTGGTGACTGTAATCATAGCTACTCAGGAGGCTGTGATCTGAGGATGGAGATTCATAGCCAGCTTGGGCAGAAAAGTCTGTGAGACTTTTATCTCCAATTAACCAGCAAAATGCTGGAAGCGGAGCTGTGGCTCAAGTGTAGCTCACAAGCCTTGAACAAAAGAAACTAAGGGACAGCATACAGACCTGAGTTCAAGCCCCAGTACTGACACAAAAAGAAAGGAAGAAATGAGGAAGGAAGGAAATTGAAGCCCAGTGAAGTGAAGGAATCTTGTAGTAAACACAAACCATCAATTAAACACTGCTAATCATTAATATCACAAAAACTTCCTATGCATGTAATTAACAAGGTTTTTATTGCATGACGATGGAAAGAGAAGAGCAATTTATATGACGGCCCCCGCAGTGGTTATGAGCTTGCTAAACAAAACACAGTGTTCAAATTCAATTGTTACCTGTATTATTCATATTACTAAATCACTTATTTTGACTGAATGAATGGAATTGCTTTAGAGAGGTGCTTAATGTAACCTTTCCATTTTCAGAGATTTGTGTAATATTCTTAATGTTTCTTTTTAATGGGTGTGGGAGAGCCAGGGACCGGAAGGAAGGTGGGGTGTTAACAGGCAAACATAGGATTCTACATTTAAAAAAAGAGAAGACGAAAACACGTCTAGAAATGATTGTTCCATAAACAAAACATGAGTGCACACAGCAATTTCATGTTCTTCATCCACCTACTCGGTTGTTCTTAATGATTCAAGAACAGAACTGCCTGGGCACATTTACAGTCTCTCCGTTCCTGACATCTGTGCTGAAACCAGGCTGTGTATGTTCACCCGGCACTTGCTTCTGTTCAGGGGGAGAAATACAAACACCTTGAGTTGATTTTTTTTTACCTTTACCCATGATTTAAATTAAAATAGATGCAGTCATTCTCCAATATTCATGTGTGGGCTGTTAGCACAGAGAAGTATTGCCAGGGGAAAAAAACAGAGTAACCTTGAAGTCTGGGTGAGGATCAGGATGGGGGGGTTGGGGGGGAGTGTAAGAGGGAGGGACCGGGGTTGAATGAAATGTGAGGAACACACAGTTAAATACCAGCAATTACATCTTCTTGCTGCTCTTCGGGTTATTAGGAAGCTGAAATCCAGCCCATATTTTTGGCTAGAAACTTTAGGGCTATTGGGAATCATGCTTTACAGAAAATTGCTTTTTGGGTCAGAGCGCTCACATGTGGGTCCATGGAGGGTACAGTCATGTAAGGGCAGGGGTGTGTCTGGGTAGACAAGGGGTTTGCAAGCCCAGTTAGTATCCCTGACTGGAGCTTTCCCAGTATCTCAGCTGTGTTTTGGGGGAATGCTACACTTCCTCCTGTTTATTAGACTTGGCTATTTTCTATAGCCTTGGTTTCCAAAATTATGGGCCTGCCTGTTTCTGAGAAGACTCAGGCTGATCTCCCCAGCCCTCTTCTCCATGTCAGCCATCTCAAAATCATTTGGTGGGCTGCCCCAGGCATCAGTGAATCCAAGTGACCTTTACCAACTGATTATTCAGAAATAATCTTATGGTTTCCCTTTTTCACTCAAAGTAGGGACGTGACCTGTCTTAGGTAAGTGGGCTGGCCAGGAGGAACAACTATGACATAAACTCATTGGCCGCATACAGCCTGGGTGCATGCTATACCCTCTTCAGATGGCAATCAGCGACTTTGAATTTCTAGGTAGCAGAAACAAAAGTAATGCAGGGTCGGTGACATAGCTCAATGGTAGAGAGTGTGCTGGGTTCAGCCCTTAGCACCAAAAACCAAACCAAGCCAATTAAAAAAAAAAAAATCTTATCACTCTAAGCCGGAACTGGAGGTAAGTAAAAATAATAGATTTGACATCTGAAACAATCTGATTTTTAATTTAAATGTCGGTGCTATAGGATTAGCTGCTGTATTAGCAGGACATCCAAATCCTCTCTTTGATTTTTCAAGCTTTACACATGGATTCCATTTGTTTGCTGACTTTTTTTTCCACTAATATCCACCTGATAGCTCTGGTCTGGTTGTTTCATGGCTTCACTAACACCACTCTTAGGGAAAGGGGAAAGAAGAAAAGAAAGAGAGGGAAGCAAGGAAGGAAGGGAGAGAGGGAGGGAGGAAGGAAAACAGGAAGGGAAGGAGAGAGTGCAAAAGGCACCACGTGAATTTTTTTAGTTACAATTTATCATAACCTGATAACTTTACACAAATTCCAAATTCTGTGCTTTACATCATGCAAAGTTAACTTTTTGTTTATTTTAGTGACTACAGACTCAACATTTCTGTTTTATCCGGTGTTACTTTCCCTATAGGCTTCCAAGCATATATATATATATATATATTATATTTTTTTTTTTGCCAGTCCTGGGCTTGAGCTCAGGGCCTGAGCACTGTCCTTGGACTTTCTCAAGGCTAGAGTTCTACCACTTGAGCCTCAGCACCACTTCCGGCTTTTTTTTTTTTCTATGTATGTGGTACCGAGGAATTGAACCCGGGTCCTTATGCATGCTAGGCAAGCACTTTAACCACTAGGCCAAACTCCCGGCCTTTTTCAATACATATTATCTTATTTAGTCCTTGTACTGACTTAGTAGTGGAGGTATAGATCAAGTGGTAGAGAACCTGCCTTGAGTGAAAAACTAAACACTAGTTCTCAGGCCTTAAATTCAAGCCCCAGTACAATACACCCACCCACACAAGGTAATAAAACTTGTATTCATTCTGTTAAACTGAAACTTTTGTTCTCTGGTTGTAAGAAAAATGAAGGAACACAAATCTAGTAGATTTGGAATCCCTTGGAATCCAGAGTAAAACATGGGTTTTCTTTGTTGGATAGACTCAAGCAAATATTTCAGAAGGCAAACGTTCTATTACTTCAGGAGAAAATGATCCATCAGTCATTCAAGCGAGGCTGAAGAATATGGTGATTTATTTATTCATTTGGAGTTGCTGGTGATCAAACTCAGGGCATGATAACTAAGCACTCTAGCATGAAATCATCCCTCCTCTCTGATGTATGGTTCTTCCTTTCCTTTTTAACTTTATCACCAATGACTCTGGCTGATGGGGCACTTGTGGAAATAACAAGGGAAGGTGTCCAGTCTTATGGATGGAATGCAATACATTCATTTGTGCATTCTTGTTTGTTCATTCATTCAGTCATTCATTTCTCCCATAGCCCTGTAGTGCTAGCCATGACAGTGTCAACCCTAACAGGCAGAGGGCCCCTGAGTCCCTGATGGTCTAAGGCTTGGAGACTGTCATTCAATAACCCCTTATATCCACTCAGAGGTGAATTCTAAAGTGGGTACTGGTGGCTCATACCTATAATCCAAAACTATTCAGATGGCTGAGCTCTGATAATTGAGTTTCAAGCCCAGACCAAACAGAAAAGTTGATGAGACTCTTATCTCCAATGTACCAGCAACAAAGTTTCGGATGGAGTTGTGGTTCAAGTAGTAGAGCACCAACCTTAAGCAAAAAAGCTCAGAGAAGCCAGGCACCGGTGGTTCATGCCTGTAATCCTAGCTACTCAGGATGCTGAGGTCTGAGGACTGAAGTTCAAAGTCAGCCTGGGCACGAAAAGCTGTGAGACTTCCTCTAGTTAAGCACCAAAAATTTGGAAGTGGAGCTGTGGCTCAAAGTGGCAGAGCTCTAGCCTTGAGCAAAAAAGCTCAGGTACAGTACCCAGGCACTGAGATCAAACTCTAGTATATACACACACACTCACAGAATATCTAAAGTTATTGGTAGTTTAGGATATAAGTACATGCAAATTTTTTATGACTTTGAAGGCTTTTGTGTTATTTGTACGTATATATATATGGGTTTACATAAGTAATATATGCACATTATCAATTGTTTCAATATTCAGGCATATGTGATGCAGAGAGAGAGATTTCCCAGGGATTAGGAGTCACTTCCACCCCAAACTAGGAAAGTCCACTGCTCTCCTTTCATTCTGTGTCCAAAATAGTACACTAAGCTGGGCACTAGTGGTTTATGCCTGCAGTCCTAGCTACTCAGGCTAAGATCTGAGGATTGTGGTTTGAAGCCAGCCTGGGCAGGAAAGTCTATGAGACTCTTTTTTTTTTTTTTTTGCCAGTCCTGGGCTTGAGCTCAGGGCCTGAGCACTGTCCTTGGACTTTCTCAAGGCTAGAGCTCTACCACTTGAGCCTCAGCACCACTTCTGGCTTTTTTTCTATGTATGTGGTACCGAGGAATCGAACCCGGGTCTTCATGCATGCTAGACAAGCACTTTAACCACTAGGCCAAACTCCTGGCCCTCCATGAGACTCTTATCTGCAATTAAGCACCAAAAGGAAACATAATGATAAAACAAAAACAAACAAACAAACAAAAAAACAACAGCTGGAAGTGAAACTGTGGTTCAAGTGGTAGAGTGCTAGCCTTAAGCCAAACTTTTTTTTAAAAGCTCTGGACAGCAACCTAGGCCCTGAGTTCATTCCTCAGGATTGGAACACACACACACACACCACTCACAAAACTCAGCATGTTATATGTGCAGCATTGTCATAGATAATGTTAATATAAAGTTCCATGAAGCATTTTTTGGATCTGGATCTCAAGTTTTTTTTCTGTGCATAATTAAGTGTATTTAAAATGATTTAAAATAAATTGTGAGTCATACCTCAGCCCTTTTCTGCCAGTGAAATGAAATGTGATGTGTCAAAATTGAATTAAATCCATAATCTCTGCAGATGCGCTTTTGACTTGCACATAACGAAAAGCAGGCAGGCAAGAATGAGGCAGCCTCACACGCTGTATTGACATTCAACAAGAAGAAGGTCAGAGTAGGCAGTTGATGTCAATATGTTCATCCTGAACTGCAATAAAGCTGTCCCAGCAACTGCAGTCCCAGCTGCTGTTTCCCCTCCTTTGGGTGAAAAATGCACCCTTCAGACCCCACACTCCTTTGCTTTAACAGACTTCGTAGTTTTTCCAATATCCGTATGATTTTAGATTTCAGGTTTCCAAGATAAAATTTCAACCGTAGATCAGGCTTTATTTGACAAAAAGAGTAAGAGATGACAGCTGAGGTTTCTGCTATTGGAAAATTACTGCAGAACCGCAGAGCATGTCCTCCCCCTGAGCATGAGGAAGTGAGTTTAGCACTCCATTTTATTTTCCAACATTGCACTGCAGATGCTTTTCTTGGGGCTGGGGGGCGAGAGTGGAGGATATCACCAGCAGTTTTTAAATGTTGGGAAAATGTACTTCCTCTCTATTTTTTTTTTCTTTTTTTGTGTAAGTATTGGAGCTTGGACTTATGGCCTAGGCTCTGTCTCTGAGCTTTTTTGCTCAAAGCTACCACTTGAGCCACAGCTCCACTTCTGGCTTTTTTGGGGGAGGGGAGTAGTTAATTGGATATTATAGTTTCATAGAATTTCCACTACTTTGAATGATAATCTTTGGATCTCAACCTCCTGCATCACCAGGATTACAGGTATGAGCCACTCATGCCTGGCTACTTTCCCCCCGACACACACACACTTTTTTTTTTTTGGCAGTCCTGGTCTTGAACTCAGGGCCTGAGCACTGTCCTTGGACTTTCTCAAGGCTAGCGCTCTACCACTTGAGCCTCAGCACCACTTCCGGCTTTTTTCTATTTATGTGGTGCCTAGGAATCGGATCTGGGTCTTTGTGCATCCTAGGCAAGCACTCTACCACTAGGCCAAACTCCAGGCCCATCGTTTTTTTCCCTTTTGTTTTCTTTCCTTTTCTTTTTTCCTTTCTGTCTTTTCTTTTCCCAAAAGAGTAAACACAAGCCACAATGTAAAAAAAAAAAAAAAAGGGTAGTACTTTTCTGTAATACTGAACCATGTCTATTAATATTTTCTCTCGGGACACTAGAATACCTTTGAATGGTCAGTGGGCAAACATGTCCTTCTTTGGTGAGGCACCTATTTCAATCTGCAGCTTTGGCAACAAAGAATCAAATAAAGAAAAGCAGGGCTTCTTAGGGGCCTCTGTCCAGAAATGACTTCCCCATGGCAAATATCCCTAAGACAAATGCTTGTAATTCATATGTTGTTCCCAGCAGATAACACCAAAGCCAAGTGATAATGGGCTTGTTGGGAGACAGAGAGGATAAAAGGAATTAGAAAGAAGGATCTATAAGCATTTCAACAAGTCAGGGCCTACAGGTTTTAACTCTGCTAAAACTACCAAGTGTCAATTTTTTAAAAAAATAATTTTATTGTTATTATTAAGGTGTTTTCCAGAGGGGTTACCATTTCATAAATCAGGTAATGAGTATGTTTCTTTTTGGACAATGTCATCCCTTCCTTCTTTTCAAGTTGCAGTTTTATAAAAGTCAATTCTAGGAAAAATGAGAGAATTTAAAAGTTGGGAATTATTTCATGAGACAGTTCCTAGTTTACATTGATTGTAACTGAATTTAAATTTTGTATGGGTTTCCCATCCATTCTGCCCCTCCCCCACCTAAGTACTTTCCCAGAGCAGCCTGCCAGAGGCCATGAGCAAGTAGCCTTCAGAAATGGAGAAGGCATTTTACTCACCAGCCACCACTGACAGGCAAAACACTCAGGTCACTGGACAGCTGGCAAGTTTCTCTTTACTCTTACTTGTGGGCATTTCCCTCTGGGTCAGAACCTGAGGAGCATGAAGAGCTCATGCTAAAAAAAAAAAATCTTTTATGTCAGGTGGGATGTACAGATAGGAATAATGAGAAAAGGGTGTCTTGGTACTGTCAGTGTGCTACATTTTATTTAGGAAATGAGACAAATTCTTCTCATGATCAGCCACTCCATGTGACATCCCAGCCCACACTCTGCTACTGACATTTTATCTCCCACTGAACAGCCTGGCTGTTGTAACATTTTCAGGATTCTTAATTTATGTCTTGCAGGATCTAAAATCAGATGGCAGGGACTTTAAAGAAAATAACCAGTGTTGACAGGCACCTTTATACTTCAAGAAGCTGCTATACCTCAGTGCTGCTAAAAGTTAGGAAACATTCTGTCCTTCTTCCAAAATATTCCCCAAAGAGAGTGGGATGGAGGTAGGGGTTGTACTAAATCATTAAATTTTCCTTTTCTATGGAGGTCATACCTATAATCCTTGCACTCAGGAGGCAAGGATGAGTTACAAAGTGAGTTTCTGTCTTAAAGCAAAAACAAAACAAGATAAACCTTATGAAAGACCTTTCCTTCCACCCATTATCTGCTAGAAAGCGCATTCTTTTTTTTTCTCCAGATGGATTCTAGCATTGAATTAATTAAAATTAGAACAAGCAAGAACTATGGATTAAAAACAATTTAACAATTTAACTTCCTGTAAGTTTTCTAACTTCCTGAAATGTTGGTTCTAGACCCAAGGGAGGGAAGATATGATAATAATTACACTATCGAAGAGGCAAGCAAGGCTCAAAAATGGAAATGAGCCAGGTGCCAGTAACTCATGCCTATAATCCTAACTATTCAAGAGACTGAGCTCTGAGGATCGAGGTTCAAAGCCAGCCTGAGCAGAAAAGGCAGTGAGAGGCTTATCTCCAATTAACCACCAAAAAACCTGGAAATGGAGCTGTAACCCAAAAAGGGGGGGGGGAAGAGGGTGGGGGGGAGGGAGAGCAAGAGCTAGCGATGGGGAGAGGGAAGGAGAGGAGGAGGTGGAGAGGGAGGGGGGAGAGACTGTTAACCTGTGGATTAGGTGGAACACCAAGCAGCACCAAGTCTCCCTCCGGAGCCCCGCCCCAGCCCCGCCCAGGCCCCGCCCAACGCCGGCCCAGCTCCAAACCTCTACACCGGACCTCCGCGGAGCCTCCCCCGGCGACTTGGTCCGCAGAGCGCTTGCGCGCTTAGGAAGGCGTCTCGACGCTGCCCGTTTCTAATTGAGGGGGCCAGGGAGCATTCCGGGCTCCTCGACCGTGCTCACAGCACGGTCCTGGCTTCGGCTAAGCTTCTGTTTGGTCTGGAGGACCCCGTTCTGCTTCCTGGAGCGGCCTCACGGAGGCCGTGTTAGGTAAGGCCGTCCCCGGGCAGCCCGCGTCCTGGCGCCGGGTCCTCGGCGGAGCCCCGGGGCGCCCGCCGAGGAGGCGGGGTCCTTCTCCGGGCGGGTTCGCGGGCGGCGGCTGCGGGAGGCTCGGGGCCGGCATCATGTACTACAAGTTTAGCGGCTTCACGCAGAAGTTGGCTGGAACCTGGGCTTCGGACGCGTATAGCCCGCAGGTATGGCTTGTGCTGCCGGACCGGAGGAAGGGCCGCTCCAGCCTGCGGAGCCGGCCGGGCCGTGGCGGCGGGAGCCGGGAGCGGCACCTGCCCGGCTGGCTCGCGTCTCCCGGTCCCCAGCCACGTGGGTTTGCGGGGGTCGTGAGGCCCGGGGACGTCTCTGCCTCCCGGGCGGGCAGGGTGCGGCGCGACGTTCGGTGCGGAGTGCTGCCGGGGTCAAGGTGACCTCCGGGGTCGTGGCTCTGTGAGGCGGAAGGCTGGGGAGGTCGGCGGGGCCGCGCGAGTCTCTGCCTGGAGCTCGAGGTTCCGCTCCTCCCCTGCTCTTGAGGAAGTCTAGCTTTGGGTCTTCTTCACAGCCCGGTCCCCCCCCCCCCCCCCGCTCCGTCTCAGATCCGGGGGACCGCGGGGTCGGCCGCCGGGGAGCCCGGGGGGAGCTACGGTCCCAGCGGCCGCCCGGCCTCCCCTGCGAAGCGGGGGATGCGGCCCGCGGTTCTGAGCCTGCGGATTCCAGCCTGCACGTTGTAAAGTGCTTTGGAGCCATCCTCGTTCGGTGGCTCCTTGGCTCACTTTCATCCAGCGGTCTTGTCCCGAGCTTGGTTCTGGATGAGCGATCCGTCGTCTCCCGAATCTGAGAATGCGAGTGCAGTAAGTAAGGTGACATTCACCCCACATCTTCCTAGAATAGTGTGGGAAGGAGGGAAGGTGAAACACGGAAAGCTTTGCCTCAACTTCCAACGGGCCCAGATTATTGTTGCCTCCGCCCTCCGTTTCTTTTGTGTTGTTTTTTTTTTTTTTTGATTCTGATTTGCCAGTCCTGGGCTTGAGCTCCGGGCCTGAGCACTGTCCTTGGACTTTCTCAAGGCTAGAGCTCTACCACTTGAGCCTCAGCACCACTTCTGGCTTTTTTCTATGTATGTGGTACTGAGGAATTGAACCCGGGTCTTCATGCATGCTAGGCAAGCACTCTACCACTAGGCCAAACTCCCGGCCCCAGACCACGCCACACCACCGTTTTTCACTCCCGTGGGACACTGCGGCCTGCTCAAGAAAATGTTTAAAAATATGGTTTCAGGGCTGGAAGTTTGGCCTAGTGGTAGAGTGCTTGCCTAGCATGCACGAAGACCCGGGATTCTTCCGTACCACGCACATAGAAAAAGCTAGAAGTGGTGCTGTGGCTCAAGTGGTAGAGCTCTAGCCTTGAGAATGCTCAGGTCCTGAGTTCAATTCCCGTGACTGGCAAAAAAAAAAAAAATGTGGTTTCAATCTGAGATTCCATATGCTTCTAGTTAGGGTAAGGAGGGAAAGTTTTCTGGGTGTGAAGGAAGAGGACTTGAGGAATGAACGTCTAGAGTTCATAATGACTGGACTTGTGATGTGTTATCTGGTAGCAGTTGGACTTACTATAACACATTTAATAGGGAGATCTCTGTGTGTTTCCTCCATATCTAGGGGAAAGTGCATTCTGGTGGCGAGACCATCTAGAGAACAAATGTCCACATTTCAGATGAGGAAAATTTATTCAAAGAATAGTCCAGTATTAGAAGGGGAGCCAAATCGGTAATAAGTTGCAAGGAAGGCATTGCCAGTAACTGCCAGTGGTTTCTTTTGCAGAATATGAGGGAAGGTGGCCATTTCTATCTTACCTACATCTAAAAAGTGTAGCTTTTAGTGCTTGGCTCTGAAGTTTAAGTTTTGGGAAATGCGTGATCTCCCCTCTAAACACACAGAGCATTACTTCAAGTAGGAATTTCCCCCGTACTCCCTCTAGCAACTTTGCCTGTCCGCCTACCTAATTACGACTTCTGTCTCTGTAATATGACCAATTTTTGGACCTCACTTAAACAGAACCACATGGTATGTGTGGCTTATTTTTAGTATATTTTCGAGGTTTATGTTATGTGTATGAGTATCATGTAGGTATATCACAGGTAGTGATGGAGAAGTTCATTTAATAGAGCTTTAGCATAATTTGAATTTTGTTGCCTAACAATGAAAAAATGAAATTTAAGAACAAAACCTAACAATGAAAAAAATTGGCCTTCAGAGCAGAGATTATTGCAAATGCATTTGATAAAAGAGTTTTCAGCTAGGCGCTAGGATTACACCTATAATCCTATCTACTCAGGAGGCTGAGATCTGAGGATCAAGGTTCAAAGCCAGCCCAGGCACTAAAGTCCTTGAGACTCTTATCTCCAATTAACCACCAGAAAACTGGAAGCGGTATTGTGGCTCAAGTGGTAGAGCAGTATCCTTGAGCTGAAGAGCTCAGGGATAGGGCCAGGCCCAGAATTCAGGCCCATGACTGACCTCCCCCTCCCCCCCAAAAAAAGTAGGGTTTTCAGAGTTCTGGCATCTCTTCAAGTGTGTTTCACCTGAAAATTCAAACTTCTTAAGGATGCCCTCCTACCCCTCCCCTCCAACACACATTCTCTGTGTTAGGATTGAACCCAGGGCAAACAGCTACTTCCCCAGGTCAGTTTCTTGAGTGTATTGACACAAGAAAAAATTTGCTGGAGTTGTGGCCCAAGGGATACAGTGCCTGCCTAGAGGCAGAAACCCTGCATTCAAACCTTAGTACCAGAAAAAAGAAAAGGAGGCTGGGAATGTGGCTTAATGGTAGAGTGCTTGCCTAACATACATATAGTCCTGGGTTCGATTCCTCAGTGGTGCTGTGGATCAAGTGGTAGAGTGCCTTGAGCAAAAGCAGCTAAGGGACAGTACCCAGGCCCAGAGTTCAAGCTCCAGAACTGGCTTCATATGAATTGTAGATGTCAGAGTGATTTGGACAACACATTAAGGGCTCTGATTTTGATAATTAGGACAATGTGGTAGTTGAGAGGGGTGCTATTTCCCAGTGATTGATTGGAAAGCATCTTCCATATACCTATCTGTGTCCTGTGCCACAAATAAATTGAGGCCAATAAACACATGAAAAGATGATTAATATTTTGGTATCATTAGTCATTAGAGAAAAGCAAATCAAAACTACAGTGAGATACCACTTGACATTGGCCAGAATGCCTAAAATCAAAACAGCAGGCAGAACCAGACAGCACATTGATGGAGAGAATGAAAAATAGTTTGAACACTTTGATACATAATCGGGTGGCTTTTTTCCCCCTTTCTCTTCTTTTGGTTGTTTAAAGACAATCGTCCTGTGTATACTTGGCTGACCTAAAACTCCTGATCATCCTGTCTTGGCTTTCATCTACTGTAAATTACAAGTATGTACTACCATTCCTGATCAGTTTGGTAATTTCTCTTTAAAATGTTAAATATAATTTTGCTGTATCACATATGCTTAGATATGGAGATCTGAGGTGGATCATAAAGGGCTTAGTGTGGTTGGTCTCAATTTTGTGAGAAGTGAATAAGACTTAGCAACTTGAAAGATAGCTGCAATAGAGTTCCCTCATCAATGAGAAAAATGCTGGAGATAAGTGAGAGCTCCAGAATAATGGGAAGGGAGGGTAGTGCTATTTTCCACTGAGAGGGAACTGAGATAGGCTCATGAATGAATTCCATAGATGAGTATGAAGTGTCAGAGAGATATGGAGGGGAGAATGCCCAGCTTGTGGTTAGGAATGAACGGAGTCAGTGAAACTACTTTCTAGTTATAGTGGAAGGGCATGTAAGTGTCTGACATTTAAAATTTTAAGGTAATTCTCCTAGTTTTCTACCTCCCTACTCAAACCTAAATTGTAGAATATGAAGAAAAATTTGGGCCAGTCAACATTTGGGAGAAATAATTTGCTTTTCTCCTTTAATATTAGGAGTGTTAGGGACTGGAGGTGAAGCTCAGTCAGTGGTTGAGCATTTGTTTACCATTGAGACCCTGAGTTTTTGTTGTTTAAGGCAAGTTAAATGGGCTAGGAAAAACTATACTAAATGACCCTTGATTAGTTTTGGAGGTATTGAATTTTTACTTCTTCCCAAAGGAGTTTGTTGGGCCTGGTGTAGTGTTACGTAAGTAGAAAGATGAGGGCCTGAGGTCTGTCAGCCAAAAGATGAGGCCCTGTCTGAAAAATAGGGCTGGGGTGTGGCTCAAAGAGTAGAGTGCACACCTAGCATCATGATGCCTTGAGTTCAAACACAATACCACCAAAAACCAAGATAGCCAACAAACAGAAAAAGAACCTCCTTAATAGTACCCTCACCCCTAAACAGCTACGTATCACTCTGCTTTCTCTCCCCTATTCTGGGCGTGCTACGAATGGAATCATAGAAAATGTGGCCATAGCACATATTCAAGGCTAATTAATCTATATTGTAGCATGTCAGTAATCTTCCCACTTCTTGTGTGCCTGTCCTGAGGCTTGAACTGAAGGCACGGGTGCCTTTTTGCTAAAGACTAGTGCTCTACCTCTTGATCTACAGCTCCATTTGCTTTTTTTTTTTTTTTTTGCTGGTTTTTAGAGGTAAGAATTTCATGAAATTTCCTGCCTACTCTGACTTTGAACCACTATCCTCAGATTTCAGCCTTACTGAGTAGTTAGGATTATAGATAGGAGCCACTGGCACCCAAGATCCTCTTACTACTAATGTGTGTGTATTTAACTTATTATTAAAGTTCAGCAAGACTTGAAATTTTTCGTTTCCTTTTTATTTTTTATTTTCTGGTCCTAAAACACAAGGTTCCCTTCCCCCCTCCCTCCATTATAGCCTCACAGTATTTCTTTACTATCTGTCTGGAAGTTTTGGAAGTCTACTCTGGGGTGAGGCATTCCGTATTAGTGTATTAGCCAAGTCAGGAGAAAAGGGACAGTTACACATTCATGTTTTACTGATGTGATATGAAAGTAGACTCAGGTGGTGTTTCTGAACGCTGGGAGTGGGCCTCTCATCTTGCATGGTTGGCTGTGCATTGCAGATGAGATTAGTTTGTCAACACCTTGAGGCCTGGCAGTGCAGGGTTCGCGAGAGCTCTTTCATCCCTTCCGAGGTTGCATGACACTGTCACTGCTCTAGACAGCCTGCTTCTTGAAAGATTTACTTGGATGCCCAGACATGCTTTGAACTCTGCTTTCCCTTTTCCCTCAGGGATTAAAGCCTGTGGTGTCCACTGAAGCACCGCCTGTCATATTTGCCACGCCGACAAAGCTGACCTCCAATCCTACTGTTTATGACTATGCTGGCAAGAACAAAGTTCCAGAGCTGCAGAAGTTTTTTCAGGTGAGGGAAAACCTTTGGGAGAGAAGCCTGTAAAAGGCATTTAAAGAAATTTTAGATTAGTTCACTAATCTTTTTCTTTTCTTTTTGCCAGTTCTGGGGCTTGAACTCAGGGCTTGAGCACTGTCCTTGAGCTTTCTCTAGGCTAAAGCTCTACCACTTGAATCACAGCCCTATATTTGGGTTTTTCTTTTTTTTTTTCCCCCTTAGTCATGGGGCTTGAACTCAGGGCCTGGCCTGCACACTGTCCTCGGTCTTTTCTCAAGGCTAGAGTTCTATCCCTTGAGCCACAGCATCCTTCCAGCTCTTTCTATGTATGTGGCACTGAGGAATCGAACCCAAGTCTTCATGCATGCTAGGCAAGCACTCTATCACTAGGCTAAACTCCCAACCCCCATTTCTGGCTTTTTCTATGTACCTGGTACCGAGAAATCAAACCCAAATCTTCTTGCATGCCAGGCAAGCATTCTACCATTAGGCCAAACTACCTGCCCCCAATCTTTTTCTTTAAAGTAGAATTAATCTTGATTTTAGTTTGAGCCATACATAAATTAATAGCAAATTTCCTGATGACAACAGGCAGGATGGTTAGGGCCTCATTTCTGTGTAAGCATACACAGGCATTCATACTGCATATATATGTGTGGCTCCTGTCACTTAGTATATATTTGTGCTTGTGACATATGTCTTTTGGCAACAATTTCTCTTTAATTACTTTTTCTTGTTTGACATTAAAATTCGCTGAGCTGCTGATAGAAGTTGCCTGAGGTCCTCTTGGATAACTGTGCTGATCAACATAAGACAGAATTGAAATTTCAAATGTTATTAAAGTTAATCTACTTAGAGATAATTGAAACTCTGAGACCTAGCTGTGTCTCAGAGCTGGAACTGACAGATCCTGCTGCCACTGTAACAGGATCACTTTCTCTCAAGATTGTCATTTCAGGTCCATTTGAGAGAGAGCGCTCCTCTGGTCTGATCACCTTGATCCCATTTTATGTACTGAGTACGATTTAAGAGGACTTTGGACTTTTGATATCAGGCTTTTGAAATCTAAGCAAAATACAATGGATTAAATACGTTAGGGAGTCTGTTTATCAACTGGGGCTTTAATTGGAAAGAAGGTGGCAGTTGATTATGGTTTTGGGCTTATTAACTGCTCTGGTATGTTATGACTTTGTCAGAAGCTAAACTAAATGTGGAAGTACTTGAAGAGCATTTCTCTTGTGTGTATGTGTGTGTGCATGCCTGTGTGTGATTCTGGGGCTTGAACTCAGGGCCACTTGTTGTGTTCATAGCCCCTTTTTGCTTTTATTTATTTTTCAGATAGGATCTTTCTTTCGATCATGGCCTGATATCAGACTTCTATATTCCCACCTAGGATTATAATTTGTGTGCTACCACATTTAGCTTGTTTATCAAGATGGAGTCTTTTTGCCAAGGCTACCTTCAACCTAAGATTCCCTTGATCTCTGTATTATAGGTTTGAGTCACTGTGCCCGGCAGAGAGCATTTTTGGTATATGGTGGTTAATTTTGTTTGCCTTTGTTTTTTTTTAAAAAAAATTCTCCAAGGCTGGGCGCAGTGGCTCATTCCTATAATCTAACTACTCAGTAGGTTGAGATCTGAGGATCACAGTTCCAAGCCAGTCCAGGCACAAAGGTCAAAAGTCGAAAGTCCAAATCATGTTGAAACAAGTCGGACCAAAGGAACAGAAGGTACATGGTATCCTTAATATGTGGCTATTAGATCCAAACAGTACAAGAGTGAGGACTTAATATTTGCATACCCAATGCTATGGACATGGTATTAGAAATATAAACACAGCTACATAGACATAAAAATTTATGACTATAGACATAATGTTTTATTACATAGATTAATATGTATCTATGGCATACAAACCCTCAGCCTAATTTTGATTATGTTCTAAAATCTAAGTGCCAGTGATTGTATATATAGATTCCCTTCTTGAATACTTGTTTGTTAAACATGTCATTTGAAATATGATGTAAAAATCAATGTTAATAAACTCTTTAATTAAAAAAAAAAGTTGAAAGTCATGAGACTCGGAACCAGAAATGGTGCTGTGGCTCAAGGGGTAGCAAGCACAGTAGCCTTGATATGAGGAGCTCAGGGACAACACTCAGGCCTAGAGTTCAAGTCCCATGACCAACAAAACAAAAAACAAACTCCAGTGTGCCTTTTCTACTTAAGTATTGGAAAATTGGGATTTGTTGCATGATGTTGCCTCAGACTGCTTTGAAGAATGGCTTACGACTTACAAGCTTTAGTAGCATTTTTAAGAGACTAGACCAGTATTTTAGTCAGTGCTCTGAAACATTAGGGCTTTTCCACTATGTTTTTGGATCAATTTTGCAATAGATACATTATTCATTATTTTAACATAGTGAAATCTTATGAGCCATACCCTTGTTAATTCTTGTTCATTCAGAAATCTGATGGTGTTCCTATCCACCTGAAAAGAGGCTTGCCTGATAAGATGCTTTACCGGACCACAATGGCACTGACCTTGGGAGGTACCATCTACTGCCTGATTGCCCTCTACATGGCTTCCCAGCCCAGAAACAAGTGAGCTCTGCTGCAAAGAATCGTTGGGTTTTGACATAGACCCTTTGAAACTTCAGTCTTCATCTTTTAAAAAATCAGTTTGTTTCATTGTTTCCTCTTGGATGGTCTCCTTAATATTTTTGCAAAACAAAGAGAAAGATATGAACAGTTTATTTATAAAGTGCATATGGCCTGTCAGATGTCAGAGCTCATTTGACAGTTAAACTATTATGCTGTGCGTTTGGGCTCCTGATTTCCCTGGAGAGTCTGGATGAAGGTGGAACAGTGGCTCATTAGCGTCAGTCTGTGCTGAGGTCCTCAGAGACCTAGAGTGTGTTTTTTTAAGCTTGGAGTGCACAAGGCTTTCTAGATTTGGGTATGACTGAGGAAGGAAGACAAGCCAAGGCCAGGCACTTGAAATAAGGGACTTGGGTTAGTGGCACCTTGGGAGATTTTCTCATCTTGCAGCAAAATGGTCATAGAAATTATTTGCAGTCTGTCTGTGCTCGTTTCAAAGGGTTATTTGCCCCAGCCCAGACTCTGGCATGTCTGTGTTCCCATGGGAACAGAGCACACCTGTTCAAACGGCACCACAGGCTGGCTTCTCTCTGTGGCCGCGCCACAGATCTTCTTTTATCTTTTCAAAATGTTATCATTTTAAATTATGATGTATTTGACTGCGGAATAAACATGTGTATAAAAATTCAAGTGTGAAGTTCTTTTTAGTCTGACCATCTTTCAAAATAACCACATAATACCAGAGTTCTATCAAACCTGAAATACCTCTGAATTTCTCTCTCTTTTTTCTTTTTGACAGTTCTGGAACTTGAATTCAGGGCCTGGACACTGTCTTTGGGCTTTCTCAAGGCTAGTGCTCTACCACTTGAGCCACAGCACCACTTTTTCTGTACATGTGGTACCAAGGATCGAACCCAGGGGTTCATGTATGCTAGGCACTCTACCACCAAGCCACACTCCTGGTGCCTGAATTACTTTCTAGTTAGGCACCACATAATCTTTCTCAGTCAAGTAATAGATGTCTACTAGCATATTGCTGGTTATGTGGCTCCTTATAAGAAACTTTGTTCTTCTAGGAACTGTACCTACAAACATAGTTTACTTCACACATTAGTGTCCTACACTTTTGTGACTGGTCAACAGTGACTCTTGGAAAAAAGATGGTGTTTGAGCCAGCTGTGGCACATACAGATACCCCCCACACTAGGGAGGACGAGCAGGGGAACCCTGAATTCAGACCCACTTGGGCCTACACAGGAGGATCTTGTCTTAAACCCGTCTCTACCCTTTGTAGTCTCCCCCTCAACCCCAAAAAGTGCTTGAAAATACATAATAACATTCTTACAGGCTAGGAAACTTGTTTTTGTACAAATGTAAACTTTATATTCTTTTTTCATGTCTAGGACTTGCCTCCTGGATTTTTTTTTTTTTTTTGAGGTTACTAGTGTTTGAACTTAGGGCTTTGGTGTTTGCTAGACAGGCTGTCTTAATATTTGAACCAAGCTCTTTTATTGGTTTTTTGACCTTTTATTAGTTTTTCAATGGGGTCATGCTTTTTTTCTGGACGGGCCCGGACTTGGATCCTATTTTTCTGCTTCCCACATAGATGGGATGACATATGCAGGCCACTGTACATTGCTCTTGCAGGCCTTTTTTTTTTTTTTTTTTTTTAATGGTACTAAGGTTTGCACTCAGAGCCTTTCACTTGCTAGATAGTATCACTGAGCAGTTCAGCCAGCCCTTTCCCAGGATTTTATTTTGAGAAATTTCTTTTCTTTTTTCTTTTTTTTGCCAGTCCAGGGGCTTAAATTCAGGGCCTGGGCACTATCCTTGGGATTTTCAACAGCCCCACTTCTGGCTTTTTTTTGTGTATGTGATACTGAGGAATCAAATGGGACTTCATGAATGCTAGGCAATACTCTACCGGAAGGCCACACTTATGGTCTGAGAAACTTCAAGAGTGCAGGAAGATCAGAGAATAGTACGTGCATATCTGTGTATCGCTCGGGTCTTCAGTTATCGTCACATTGCCACTGTTAATTTTACATGTGTGTGCATGCAAAAATTTGTTTTTTAAAGAATCACTCAAGGTTAAGTTATGGAATTATAGTAAGTCAGGTGTCTACTTCAATTATCTCCCAAGAGTAAGGGCATACTCCATCCTAAGTGTACACAGTTGTTTCACTAAGAGTTAATGGAGGTAAAAATTCGGCCATCTAACAGGCTATTTGCAGAATTTCTCTAAGTATTTTAATAACGTATTCTTTAGTGTTTTTAAGAAAATAGCTTTATGATGGTATACTTCACATACCATACAACATGCAACCATCACCACTTGTCAGTTGAGTCCATTTTTACCATACCAGAAGGAAAGCCTATCTCCCTTAAGTTACTTCCCTCTTTACCCTACCTTCCAGACCCAGGCATCACTCACTGTTCCATTTTGTGGAGTTAATCTCTAGATATGTCATGGATTTATCATAGAAGAGGTGACCTGTGGCTACACTCCTCCACTTTATGTAATGTATTGTTACTTTATTGCCTGTTGTAGCTGAAAAATATTTGATTATGTACATGCACCACACTTTCTGTAACCTGATTATCTGTTTATTAACAGACACAGGATGTCATGAAGAATGCTCTGGGGATTTTAATTGAGGGTGCAGTCTTTCCCTTCATTTGCAGTTAAGAGTTTTCTTTGAAATACTTTGCTTTTGAGGCCTAGCCAGCAAGTTTGGGATGAGTTTATTCCCCAGAGCCACCTGGACACACCTGACTTTTGGTACTGTCAAGATGAGATGGTAGTGGAGGGTATTCACTGCCCTTCTCTGCCCTAGGTCACATGCCTAGATCAGATGCAAGGAAAACAAGTGATGGGGGTGGGTGGGGGAGTAGTTGGATGACACTCAGCAAGTGCGTGGCGGGGAGTAGTCCAGGGACTTGAACTTCTGCTTAAGGCTACCATGTGACCACTTTTTTCCACTTCTGGTTTTTGCCTGTTTTAACAAAATTGAAAGTTTTAGCGAGATTGAAGGAGGCACCTACTGAAGTTTCAGTTGACAAATATGCTTATTTAGTTATTTTTTGGCCAGTCCTGGAGCTTGAACTCAGGGACTAAGCACTATCTGTGGGCTTTCCCAAGGCTAGAGTTCTACCACTTGAGTCACAGCACCACTTCCGACTTCTATGGATGTGGTACTAAGGAATTGAACCCTGGTCTTTGTGCATGCGAGGCAAGCACTCTACCACTAGGCCAAACTCAGGGCCCTATGCTTGATATTCTTGATCACTCTATAATATACAGCTCAAGAGTTCAAAGAATTCAGTTACATTGCTATTATAAAACTATTTCCTCCTTTCAGAACCAGGAATGGAATAGCTTTTGCTTAGTTTTGCAGTATTGGGCTCAAGCCTAGGCCCTTGTGCAGCCCCCACTGAGCTGCCCCCATCCTTTGCCTTATTCTCTATCGTGAGCACTGCAACTATAGCACGAAGGGATGGAGTGAGCTGAGGAGATCTTTGGGTGGGTGGTGGCTGGCTGCAATGTTATTTCCCAGAGGAAGCTCTCAGCCAGTATTTACAGTACAGCAGCCAACTAAACTTACTGTGACTCTTTACATGGTAAACTTAGGAGTGCACAGATATTTCAAAAAAATTTAGGGGCCTGGTGCCAGTGGCTCATGCCTGTAATCCTAGCTACTCAGGGTGCTGAGATCTGAGGATTTCAGTTCAAAGTCAGTTCAGGCACAAAAGTCCTATGAGACTCTATCTCCAGTTAGCCACTCAAAACCCAGAAGTGGCACTGTGGCTCAAAGTGGTAGAGTTCTAGCCTTGAGCAAAAAGCTCAGGGACAGCACCCAGAACCAAGCAAG
The DNA here is from genome assembly GCF_031878675.1 of Megascapheus bottae. Lineage (NCBI taxonomy): Eukaryota > Metazoa > Chordata > Mammalia > Rodentia > Geomyidae > Megascapheus > Megascapheus bottae. The sequence goes on from NC_143515.1 coordinate 55,722,430, forward strand.
ATTGAAAATGGCTAGTTTACTGTGTTAACTAGCCTCTTACCGCTTTTGTTTTCAGAGTCTATTCTCTATCCCATCCCTGCCCATCATTCCACATGATTAGTATGCAGCTTTCAGTGGCACATTGGTGGCTGATGTGACTTAAAGATCACTGGCCAACTTCCTTACATGTGCCTTTCCCTCCATTGCTCCCCTGGCTTGCTGGATGTGGAGGTGGTCTTCTGATCTGTTTTATGGTCAGTGGCTTTCTAGACCTCTCCCTTTCTTGTCCATTGGTTTTCAGTAACTAGAGGTCCTATCTTGTGCAGTAATAAATGGTTGCTGAGAACTCATATTTCCTATCTCAGTGACTGATGTGCTAGTTTGATGCTGGGTCATTATTTGACCAGGCACCATGTTTGTTCTGTTGGGAAGTGGGTTCCTATTCTTGGTATTCCTACCAGGCTCACTAGTAGGCACAATGCTTCCCTGACCTGGTGAATGTGTGGGCCTTAGCAATCAGCTAGATAGTATTTCTTTTTCTTTTCTAGAAATGTACAGAGGGGTTACAGTTACGTTCAGGTAGTACATGCATTATTTCCTACACACATTGATACCCCTCTCATGTTTTTGTCCCCATTTCTCTCCCTCGCCCCTCCCTTCCCTATTTCAAATAAATAAACGTATATAGAATATACCAGGTAACAAAGTCAGATACAGTAACTATATGAGATTAACCATAAGGGCAAAAAAAGAGGAGAGAAATAACAGTATATTAGGAACAACAATCACAAAGATAAACCTCTTGTTTCCATATCCTAGAGTTCATTTCATTTAGTCTCATCCTATATGACTTTATGAACATCCATTTTGAGCTATTATAATCCTCTGCTAGGAGAGTCCTAGATGTGTACTAATTATTACAAATGAGGGAAAGCATGGGCCTATGCTCCTTTGGGACTGGCTTACTTCACTCACTATGATTTTTTCCATTTCCTTACGAATGGGGCGATGTGATTCTGATGGCAGCATAGAATCCCATGGTGTATAAGTACCACAGCTTCTGCTTTTTCTTGGGGAAGCAAATGAAACTCCTTTAGAAATCATTGTTAGGGTCTTTTCCGGAGTGTCTCAGTGTGGGGTTCGTAGGCCATGTGGCAGATGCTGTGGTGCTCAGGAGCTCTGTGGTCGTCCCTTATCTGCTGTGCTCTGGGAGCGAGCATCCGTGGGATTGGATTGTGGTAGACAATCCTAGGTGGAAGGAAGCTTGGGGAAGGCTGGTGTTTTGAACTAGGATGGGGTCAGGATGGGTTATTTGCATGCAGTTTGTGCTGCTGCTGCTAGCTGCTGTTACTTGCACCCACAATTGCTAGCTTTTGTCCAGCTTCCAGGGGCCTGCAGTATGCTGCATGGGTGGCAGGTTCGGTTGCAACCAGGAGTGGTAGCTACTTGCTGTAGACCAGAACCTGTAGAGCCATCTTCCAAAGCAGCTGCTGCTAAGTACTGATGGTAGGAATAGCATCTTCAGATAACATCTTCCTCTTGTTCACACCAGCCAGCTATACAAAAAGGACAGCGCGCCTTCTCTTGTCCTGACCTTTTCGTGGTCGCCTGCATTTGTCGTCACATGGCTGTACGTAAGGGCTGAAACACAGGTTCTTCATACTGCCCAGCGTGTGCTAGTCAGACTGGAGGCTCTGCTCACTCCACATGTCACATTCAGATAAGAGTCCAGCTGACGCTGCCTCTGGCTCTGGAAGTGAGCTCAGTGTAGTCAGGCCTTGGCCTGTCTGTAAGCAGAAAGAGTTCATGCTAACGGCTGGGTTTGGGTAGTCCTCTATCTAATGCTGGGACGTAGATCCAGAAGTGGAGGCGGTTCCTGACGCGCCTTACCAGGCAGGGGGCTCATCGCAAACGTTAGCTTTCTTAGGGAGAGACAGAACAGCCAAGACGAAGTTGGACTGGAGTGCAGGTACAGGTGCAGGTGCATCCCATTCAGGTTCTGTTGTGTCAGTTAGGCTTCAGTTATGTGAGCAGGACTCAGCTGTGGCCCCTGGACCTTAGGAAAACCTGTTACAGGTTATAGGAAGTGATGATGTTCCAGAAGGCACTAATACCTGTGTGGCTCCGAGCTGGTCTCCTCCCCTGCCCGCCTTGGGCCACCAAGCCTTCATGTAATATGGCAGATTAATTTGAAAATTGAGTTGCAGCTGAATAAGTTGATGTTGATGTTCAAAGTTCACTGGTTTTTAATTAGAGCCATCTCGAGACTAAAACTGCTCTCAGGAAATTATTCTGACCGAATAATTAAAGAGAATAAAGGTTAGATTTGTGTTTCTTGCTAAGTCTGTCCTGCATTCAGCATCTCCAAAACATGGTTTCTATTAACCTTTTGTGAACCAACATTAAATTGCTTTCAATTAGGTGTTATTCTAATTAAAGTTGAATTGTGCAGAGGAGCCTTTGTTTTTACATGATGGCGGTTCTGTCTCCTGTATAACCGAGTCCTTTGGAATGGGGTTGTATATCTCCTACCTTCGTGAGCCCTCAGAGAGAACCTTGCCATAGGACAGCAGGTGGGGCCAAGCAGGCCCTGCTGGGGATTGGATGTATGTAACTTGGGGGTAGGAATCCTGAGGCTGGGGTAAGAATGAAAGAGTAGCTCAGTTCCAGCTCTCTTGGCCCTTGGGGCCGTTCTGGGTGCTCTGGGCTGCTGCGGTGAGGAGTCACCATCTTCTCATCTGCCTGGGGAGGTGAGCATGCTACACAGTGAGACCGAGACCTAGTGCCTCTACTGGTGACTCTGGACCGTGGGTATCTTGGATGCTGGCAGCCTTGCTCTGGTGGCCATGAGGGGACCTCAGTCCTCACCCTGGTCATTATCCTGGCAGCCAGCACTTCCAGGGCAGAAGGAATGGGACATGTATGTGGCTCTGCTTCAGGCTTTACCTATTCCTGCAGTGGAGTGTTTGTTTTTCCTCAATTGATTATGGATGTGATGAATTACAATCAGGATTAGATGTCTCAGCCAATGCAAGAGTCCTTAAGTTGGAATTTCAGACCTCAGAACCTCAGTGGCCAGAGCTGAGGTCTGATTCCTTGGGCTGTTGGGTTTGGCCCATTTACTTAGCTATCTTGGGATACCTAAGAGGGCATGTTTGTTGGTCTATGCAGGCACCTCGTGGTGAGTGCACTTGTGAAGACAAAGCTTCCATCTTCACATTGGCAGCTGGGCCTGCAATTCCTCAGGGCAACCAGGCCACCTGGCCACTTGCAAGCTGTGCTGTGAAGTCTTACTGGGCTCATCTTTCCTGAGTCCCCCCTGCCTGGGCCATCTCTGGCTCCCACAAGTTTTCTGGGCTTTCCTTATAGAGCCATTATCAGGCACCCTGTTTCTTTTAGGGCTTTTCCACAAGCAGATCTAGGGTTACTTGAGGATGGGCTGTGTCTTTTCAGATGGGATTTTAACCGTCTTCATCTTGTAATATCCCAGTCATTTTTGGGGGGCCCCGAACTCCCCAGCAATAGAGTCACCAGCACTCAGTGAACCAAGCTAGGAATAAGTTTATTTGTGCAGTGGCTATTCTCTTCCTTTGAGCTAATAGAGAGCAACCTTGACCTTCAGTGGGGCTGAGCTTTTATTTTATTATTATTTTATTTTTGCCAGTCCTGGGCTTGAGCTCAGGGCCTGAGCACTGTCCTTGAGTTTATTCAAGGCTAGAGTTCTAGCCACAGCACCACTTCCGGCTTTTGTCTGTGTATGTGGTAGTGAGGGAACGAACCTGGATCTTTGTGCATGCTAGTCAAGCACTCTACCACCAGGCCAAACTCCTGGCCTGGGGCTGAGCTTTTAAAGGTAAACACCACATGCAGGTGGTCGTCACGGTATGTCACCTTATGATGCCCTAAATCAGTAACCACAGGATGAAACCACACTCAGGTAGTTTCAGAGCAGGTTAAACATTTTTATAAAAAAAACAATTTGGCAGCTAAGCTTGACAGGTTATTACATGGGGTTGGAGGTCAGACTGTGGGTCATCCTGTGCACGAGGACTTTGCCCAGGACTCTTCCCAGCCTTCCTCTGGTGATGGTTTCATGGGTGTGTGTGCGTTGGGCATACACAAATATACTGAGATTTGTGAACTTTGTCATAACTTAATTTTTTTTTTTTTGGATCAGGCATGGGTCTTGAACTCTGGGCCTGCGTGCTGTCCCTGAGCTCTTCTGCTCAAGGCTACCGTCCCTACCCCTTGGAGCCACAGCACCACTTCCTTTAAAAAAAAAAAAAATCAGAACAGAAAGGTAGATAGGGAAGGAGGCAGGAGAGAAGAAAGAAGCCAGAAGAGGCTGGGACATGGCATTTTGGAGGCCAAACTGTCAGTCTGCCCACCATGCCTCCACCAGTGTGTGTCCTTCGTAAGACTGGGTGAAAGAGGGGTGCTACACACTGAGTAGGGAGGCATGGCTATGACCCCAGCCCAGGTGGCTCCAGACCCTGCTTCCCTCAACTCCCAGTAGTGAGAACGTATCTGTGGTTTCCTCAGTGCCGCTCCGGCAACTGTTTAAATTTGATCATGCTTAATAAAAGATGTAACCAACTATTATGATTTAATGAATGCAGCCCTCCCTTCTATTTTAGCATGAGTTTCCCATAGAAACCTCTCCATTATGGTAGCTGTGAATGGCAGGTTATTTATGGAGCCACCTGCAGGCTTTCTTGGTTTTGCTAATAATCCACCTAGCAGCCCCTTCAGAGGCCTGTGATGCAGGCCCCAGCCTGAGGTCAGGAGGCCTTCCCTGCACCCTGATTGGAGGAGGCCGGTTTCCTCCTTGGTGCTCCAGAGGCTAGGCCTTCATGGAGCCCCTACTGGGTGTAAAGAGTACCTAGCCTGTTTCCACACACCAGTCATTCCCGCAGGGAAATCTGTTCCCAGGGGCCTTTTTCATTGTAGCCAGTGCAGCCGTGAGTAAGGAAGACTGGTAGATGATTTCATCCTTAAGAGAACATCACAACTACTTAACCCACGCCAAGTCCGTTGTGGTGCCCCTCGGTGATGTCCCCCTGTGGTCGCATGGGCCGGGCATGACTGTGGCTTGGAGTTGGCTGCCATGGCCTCAGAACTGGGCTGGGTAGGAGGTGGAGAGTCACTGCAGCCCTCCCAACAAGGGGATTCCCAGCCTGGCCAGAATGAGTGCATCTTCTAAGTGGAAACATTGTTGCTAATGATTCTGGGGATGAGTTGTTCAAGGCAGCAAAAGGTTGTCACATGAAAATGAATTTGGCAGTGTTGCTGGGGAGTTGTTACCATTAGGGAAAAGATGGGGTAATCACCCCAGTGGACAGTGACACTATTGCCCTTCATTTTACTTGTGGGGATGGAAGGTGGCTGCACCAAGGATGGGCTCCCCCCCTCCCCATAGCTGCAGCACCTGAGGTGGATGGCTGCTGAGAGGGGTGAGGGGGAGCCAGTTTTCCAGGTCAGTAAGAAGCAAAGCCAGAAGAGCAGCTCAGCGGCCTTAGCCAGCATCAGTGTATCTTCTAAAAACGCTTACCACGGGTGAGTTGCCATGTACAGGCTGGCGGTCCCTAATCTGAAATGTGTGTGTGTGATTGTGTATGCGTGAGCGTGCCACAGTTTTGAGTACTATTGAATAGCATTTTTTTTCTTTAAATTTGTAGCAATACCACAGCTCCACACTGGGGTTTTATTTTTTGGTGTGTGGGGGGTGTTAATTGAAGCTAAGTCTCATAGACTTTCCTGCCTGGGCTGGCTTTGAACCACTGTCCTCAGATTTCAACCTCTTGAGTAGCTAGGATTACAGATAATAAGCCATTGAGATCTGGCTTGTTCTTTTTTTTTTTTTTTTTTTTTAATAATTTTTATTTTTTGCCAGTCCTGAGCTTGAGCTCAGGGCCTGAGCACTGTCATTGGACTTTCTCAAGGCTAGAGCTCTACCACTTGAGCCTCAGCACCATTTCTGGCTTTTTTTCTATGTATGTGGTACCAAGGAATCGAACCTGGGTCTTCATGCATGCTAAGTCAAACTCCTGGCCCTTGTTCTTGTTTTTAATGTTACTCTACAGTGTTTTCTATCCAGTTAAGATTGAGAAGCTAATATAATGCTGCCAGGCATCACAGCAGTAACAGAATTTGGGTGCATTTTTTAAAAAAACCTTTCCCTTTTACACTGAGTGTGCTGGATATCTAATTTTGCCCAGAGGACTGCAGAACCTGGAAAGGCTTTTAACAGCTAGTAATGCAAGACACATACACATGAACCATTTGAATTTTTGGAAACTTTAGCTGTGCTGTCAACTTTGGAAAAAGTATTCCAGTGTTGTTGCATTATGCAGATATTAATAATCATATTACATTTACAAATAGTAAACTTAAATTTTTTCCATTTGGGGTAACATATTAAATATGTAAGGTCTTAGCCATGTGGGTTTGAGCATAGAGTAATATTCTCTAAACAATGAAAACATGAAAGATATGTGGACATATCAGTTATGGAACTGAAACAGCTCTGCTATGGACAAGGGGAGAGGAAAGCCAACTTCTTGGCTTACCAAGTCATCCCAACTCCTGTAGGCAGTGAACCTGTGCCCAGGGCAGAATCCTGAAGCCTCCCTCATGTAAGGTTGTCCACTGGCTTAGCGCCTGTGTGT